>NC_134414.1:156815521-157519659 GCF_030867145.1 Opisthocomus hoazin | reverse complement strand
ATGCAAAATCCAGTACAGAGTGCTGCAGTAAAAAAACGCAATACAGCATCATACAAAGCATGATGCTCTCAGGTAACATTCGATACAAGTACAGATTGATGCAATGCAATACAAAACACAGTACAGAGCCGTGCGATGCAAGACGGTCCCAGGTATCGCTCGCTACAAGTACAGAGCGCTGCAATCCAAGACCGGTACAGACACAAACAATGCAATGCTAGATCAAATACAGAGATCCGCAAGAAAAAAACAATACACGGCTATACAAGCCTATACATATTCAAATACAGAGCTCCACATTACAAAACACAATACAAGTTCATACAAGGCAATACAGTCTCCGATAGCAGTCCACGCAAGTAGCGAGTGCTGCAGTGCAACACGCCCAAACATTGAAATAAAAATTCAGATATAGAGCACTACAACACAACAACAATACAGAGCAATACAAGGCAATACAAAAAAAAAAACCAGTGCTACAAGAAAGAAATACAGGGCCGTACAATTCAATAGAAATAGAGCACGGCAATACAACACACAATAAACGACTATTCAGTGCGAGACACTCACGTGGCATGCGATACGAGGCGTAATAATACAGTTGAAAAGAACACAAAACGCTGCAAAACAATGCAGTCGCAGATGGTGGTCAAAACCAATACGGAGTTCTGAGAAGCCAGGATGTAAGACCTGAGCCCGTAACGAGGCAGAGATGAAATGCTGCAGGGGAACTCTATGGTAGCAGAACTGCCACGAGCCGAGCTTTCACGGTGGCCTAGATCACCTCCGCAAAGGGGACTCTCCAGAAAGACCTCTGATGAAAACCACACCTTAAGCTCCAGTCGCAAGATGAGGAACGCTTGACCAAGGCTCCAGGCCAAAGCAGCGAAGCTTGAGACACCCAGTGCACACCGACCAAAGTGCACAAGAGTGCAGAAGGTAGATACCTGTACAAAGCATCACATACAAGACTAATCACACAACACAAATCACACTGGGAAACACACACAGGCCAGAACAGTCACACCCTAAAGGACAGATGCCAGGACCTCTGTCCGCCCCAAACTTAACGGACCCTAAATAGCTCCCTCCGCAACCCTGGTGTTACACCTCCTGCCGGCCTCACCCCACCCACAGCTTGGGCCCTGGACTTACCTTTGAGGGAAGGATGCAGAATCCATCCTCATTGAGCACATCATAAAATCAGATGCTCCTGCATTCCACATGTTCTACGTCAGTATCTGCGTAACATATATAAACAAACACGACTCACTAACATTACTGACTGGAAGCATCACATTAGCAAACACCGCTTCCTTCCACAAGATACCCAGTTGCTCATACGTAACTTAGGAAGTCCAGCAATATCGGTAGCATTTTGGAATACTGTCTACAGTCCAACAAAAGCTTGCCATTAAAAACAACCCCCCCCAAAAAACTAAACTTGAGGCCCCACACCTACAAGGCTGAACACTCAACATTCAGTCTTCTTTGCCACTGCTGATCATCCCCTCCCACATAGCTCCCATCGTCACTTCCAAACACCGTTGAAATGATAGACTGCACAGCCTGCCGAGGAGCAACTCCATGCGAGCTTGCTACCCAACCGCTGCCTGAACAGTCGAGGCCTATCAACAGATTAAGCATGATCTCCTATCGCTATGCCACCTGACCCTCACTCTACACCCCTGGGCAGAGAAACACGAAACAAAACACACACACAGACGCAGACCAACATTACACACACCACCACAAACAATGGGATTCAAAGAACAGAGAAAACTCTCGGCAAGAAGAATGACTCCCCAACGGGAGATGCTGTCCTGCAAGACGACCAGCAGGGCCACGATGGCCCAGAACAAGGAGGCTCTACGGCAGCCCCAGAAGAGCAGAGCTGAACAGAATGGTCCGTTACAAGAAGTTACGCTCTAAACAGAGACGATGGATCTGCAAGAAGCCGGCTTCAAGACCTAAGAACATAAGATTGCAGGGAAGAAGTACCACAGTCCATGAAAATGGACCAGAAGAGAGAAGAGCTGCTGACACAGCCTGAGATGACACCGCAAAAGAGAACTGATGGGAAACTTCCAAGATGTGACACCGATCCATGCTTTATACGCAAAACGTAAGATGAGAAGCGCCCAATGGACACTATGCCCAAGAGTACAGGCATTCCAGACCCTAGGAATGGCACCTGATATGCATAATGTGCTCACTGAGCACAGACAGCAATGACAATGTTGAGACACAGGTAAAATCCAAGACACAAAACAGACCACACAGATGACACACCACCACAGACACAGTTCTGGAACTACCCTGCCCCCTTGGGCTACAGAGAAACCCCTTCCCTTGATCCACCCAAAGTGGCCTGTTCCTGGACAGCCCTCTCCCCTACACTACCTTCACAAGCTCTCCCTGAAATGCCCAACCGTTGTCCCCTCCCTCCAGACCTTTCCAAGCCCCTGGACTTAGCTTTCAGAGGGACGTGGGCTCTAAATCCAACCTCGACCAAAAATGCGTTAGGTATCTGGGATGCTCCTGCAGTCACCAGGTTGCACTTCATCACTGATAAAGAGAAAACCCAGAAACACTGCTGACAGGAAGCATCACACTGGCCAAGACAAACCTCTTCCACAAAAATCCCCTCCTCAGAACTGGGGTGCTCTGCTCACCTGCTCGTTCCAGAGTCAGACGCTGCAGCCATCGTTGCTTCTGCTGCCTAAGATACCGAGAGACAAAAAATGATCATTGCTCGCGTGAGAAGTCACCTGGCCCACACCTCTCCTCACTGCCACCCCAGCTCACCTCAAACAGTTGTCCAATGCCACAGGTGTTCCCTCACAGTCCCGGCAAAACCGAAAAAGAGACACCCCGCACTGACTTTGATCTCACACACTCACCGGGCCCACAACTGCCTCACCTTCTCAGACCTCATGTCAGCATGCTGCTTTGCTCCTCCGAGGCTATGTGCGGCCCCTGCAATAAAATCAAAGCTAACAGCACATGCTGAGATACCGCCCAAAACCAAAGCTCGCCTGCATCTATCCCAACCTCCTGCTCCGGTACCTTAGCTGCTCATCCACCCTGCCCCTGCCATTTATGGGTTCCCTGGTTGCCCTGGGCAGAGCAGTTCCAAAGCAAGCACACGCAGGCACAGACAGACACTACACACAACACCACAAACCATGGGATTCAAAGAAGAGAGAAAAAACTCTCCATAGGAACCATGACTACTGGACAAGAGAAGCTGTTGAACAAGGAGAACAACAGGGGCGCGATGGCCCAGAGCGAGGAGACTCCACTGCACCCCCGGAAAATCGGATTAGAACAGAATGGTCCATTACAAGAAGTTATGGTCAAAACAGAGACAATGGATGTGCAAGAAGTCCGGCTTCAAGACCTAACAGCATAAGAATGCAGGGAACAAGTCCCACAGTCCATAAAAATGGACCGGAAGAGAGAAGAGCTGCTGCTGACACAGCCTGTAACGATGCCGCCAAAGAGAGATGCAAGACTGATCCACGCTTTACGCTTGTAAGGCAAGAAGAGAAGATCTGAATTGGCACTATGCCAATGAGTACATGCATTCGAGACCCCAGGTATGGCACGGAGGCATATGATGAGCTTTATGAGTGCAAAGAGAAACAAGGATATCGAGACCAGAGGAAGGTCTGCGACACAAGACACACCACAACAACAAGATAGCACTGATGACACAGGCTGGAACTGCCCTGCCCACGCTAGCCCTAGGATGCAGGGAAACTCGGTCCCTTTCTGTGCCCAGAGGGGCCCGCTCCTGCACAGCCCTCTCCCCTGCACTAATGTTACAAGCCCTGCCCGCAATGCCCAACTGTGGTCCCCTCCCTCCAAACCCTTCCCAGCCCCAGTCCCTCGACTTAGCTTTTGGAGGGCCGGGAGTCTGAATCCATCCTCGACAACAAGCGTGTTGGCTAACTGGGATGCTCCTGCAGTCAATAGGTCTGCTTCGTCATCTGAAAAAAAAAAAGAGATGAGGACATCACAGACCACACGTGGTGCTGACAGTAAGCATCACACTGGCCAAGACCAACCTCTTCCACAACAATCCCCTCCTCAGAAACACCAGGATGCTCTGCTGCTCACTTGTTCTTTCCGGAGTCGGACACTGCAGCCATAATCGCCTCTGCAACCTAAGATGCCAAGACACGCAAAATGATCATTGCGCCCGTGAGAAGTCACCTGCCCTACGCTCCTCGCTGCCACCCTGACTCACCTCAAGAGCTTGTCCAATGCCAAAGGCGGCCCGCACGGCCCCTGCAAAACCAAGACAGAGACATGTCACTGAGTTGCTGCACAGTACTTTGCTCTTACACGCTGACCCGGTCCACAACCGCCTCACCTTCTCGGACCTCTTGTCAGCATGCTGCTTTGCCCCTTCAGGACTATGTGTGGCACCTACAAAAAGAAAACAGAAGACGCATGCTGAGATACCGCCCAAAACTGCCACCTGCCACACCGGTTCCCACCTCCTGCTCCTTTACCTTGGCTGCTCAACTGTATTGCCCCTGAGATTTACATGTTGCCACGCTGAGGCTCAGGTACCACCTGGGAAACACAAACAGGGATGGTAATTTCACCGACAACAGCACTCCAGAAAAATAACTGCTACTTCAGCCTACTACTCATTGCTCACCTTGCCCGAGTCACCCCTGGTGCCGATATCATGCTTCGCTCGTTGCTTTGCACCTACAATATTGAAAAAAAAAAAAAAAACACCACCAACTGTAAGGCAGTCGTATAGCTACTAATCATGTCTTCCCTTCAACACCACGCGCCAACCCACCTCCTAATGACGCTCTGCTCAGCGCCTCCATTGGTCTTTGGTGCCCATCTTGTTCCCTGGCACCTGAAATAAGTATTGAACAAGTCACCCATATGCTGCTTAAGTCATTAACAATTCCAGATGTATTGATTTGATTTTGGAATAGCGCCCAGAGTCCAAAATACAGCCTGCCATTACATAAAGGAATAAAGGGCCAAACTTAAAGGCCCCCCATGCATAAGCCTTACCACCGTCAACATTCAATCTGCTTTGCTGCTGATGATCGGCCCCTCCCACATGACTCCCATCACCTCTATAAAACACTGTTGAAGTGACAGTCCACACCGTCTGCCGACGGCCGGTCCATCTGATCTCACTTCCCAGCCTCTGCCTAAACAGTCTAGGCCTGTCAACCTATTAACCTCAGCCTCTTATCGCTATGACACCTACCCCTGACTATACCCCTGGGCAGGGCAGCTCCAAGCCAAAACACACACGCAGGCACAGACCAACGTTACACACAACACCACAAACAATTGGATTCAAATAAGAGAGAAAACTCTCTACAAGAACAATGACTGCCGGACGAGAGAAGCTGTCGGACAAGGAGACCGACGTGGCCGCAACAGCCGAGAATGAGGAGCCTCCGTGGCAGCCCCAGAGAAACAGTAGAACCAAATGGTCCCTTACAAGAACTTGCGGTCAAAATGGAGATGATGGATGTGTAATAAGCCTGTCTTCAAGACCTAAAAGCATAAGGATTCCAGGAAAAACTCCCACAGTCCATGACAATGGACCGGTAGAGAGAAGAGCTGCTGACACAGCCTGGAATGACACCGCCAAAGAGAACTGACCAGAAGCTTTCGAAACACAAGACTGATCCATGCTTTACATTTGTAAACCAAGAACAGAACCTCCCAGTTGGCACTATCCAATAGGTACAGGCATTTGAGGCCCTAGAGATGGCATCCAAGGCACCCGATGAACTTCTTGAGTGCAAAGAGCAACAAGGACATCAAGAACAAAGGAAGGTCTATGACACAGAAGACACCACAAAAACAACGTAAGACCACAGACACAGGCTGGAACTGCCCTGCTCATACTAGTCTTCGGATGAAGGGAAACCTCTTCGCTTTACATGCCTAAAGAGGCCCACTCCTGCACAGCTCTCCCCTAGACTAACTTCACAAGCCCTGCCCGCATTGCCCAACTGTGTTCCCCTCCCTCCAGACTCTTCCAGCCCCAGTCCTTCGACTTAGCTTTTGGAGGGCCAGGGGTCTCAATCCATCCTTAACAAAAAGCACATTGGCTACTTGGGAAGCTCCTGCAGTCGCCTGGTTCCGTTTTGTCATCTGAAAAGGAAAAAACCCAGAAACACTGCTGACAGGAAGCATCACACTGGCCAAGCCCAACCTCTTCCACAAAAACCCCCTCCTCAGAACTGGGGTGCTCTGCTCACCTGCTCGTTCCAGAGTCAGATGCTGCGCCATCATCGCTTCTGCTGCATCAGATACCAAGAGACACAAAATTACCATTATGCCCATGAGAAGTCACCCGCTCCACACTCCTCCTTGCTACCAGCCCAGCTCACCTCAAACAGTGGTCCAATGCCAAAGGTGGCCCGCTCAGCCCCTGCAAAACCAAGAGCGACACCCCTCACTCCGTTGCTGCACAATACTTTGCTCTCGCACGCTGACCCGGCCCACAACTGCCTCACCTTTTCAGACCTCATGTCAGCACACTGCTCTGCTCCTCCGAGGCCATGTGCAGCACCTGCAATAAAATCAAAGCAATCAGCACATGCTGAGATACTGCCCAAAACCAAAGCTCGCCTGCGTCAATCCCAATCTCCTGCTCCTTTACTTGGCTGCTCAGCCACTCTGCCCTTGCCTTTTACGGGTTCCCTGGTTTCCCTGGGCAGAGCAGTTCCAAGGCAAGAACACACAGGCACAGACCAACATTACACACAACACCATGGGATTCAAGAAGAGAGAAAACTCTCCGGAAGAAGAATGACTCTGACGGGAGATGCTGAAGGACAAGGAGACTGACAGGGCCGCATTGGTCCAGAGCGAGGAGGCTCCACGGCAGCCCCAGAAAACTGGATTAGAACAGAATGGTCCGTTACAAGAGGTTACGGTCAAAATGGAGACGATGGATGTGCAAGAAGCCCGGCTTCAAGACCTAACAGCATAAGAATGCAGGGAACAAGTCCCACAGTCCATAAAAGTGGACCGGAAGAGAAGAGCTGCTGCTGACACAGCCTGTAACGATGCCGCCAAAGAGAGATGCAAGACTGATCCACGCTTTACGCTTGTAAGGCAAGAAGAGAAGATCTGAATTGGCACTATGCCAGTGAGTACATGCATTCGAGACCCCAGGTATGGCACGGCGGCACATGATGAGCTTTGTGAGTGCAAAGAGAAACAAGGATATCGAGACCAGAGGAAGGTCTGCGACACAAGACACACCACAAAAACAAAACAGCACCAAAGACACAGGCTGGAACTGCCCTGGCCACCTGGGCTGAAGAGAAACCCCTTCCTTCCCTCTACATGCCCAAAAGGGCCCGCTCCTTCACAGCCCTCTCTCCTACACTAACTTTACAAGTCCTCCCTGCAATTCCCAGCCACGGTCCCCTCCCTCCAGTCCCTCAACTTAGCTTTTGGACGGCCAGGTGTCCGAATCCATCCTTGACAAAAAGCGCATTGGCTAATTGGGAAGCTCCTGCAGTCGCCTGGTTCTGCTTTGTCATCTGAAAAGGAAAATACCCAGAAACAGTGCCGACAGGAAGCATCACGCTGGCCAAGATCAACCTCTTCCACAACAACCCCCTCAGAAGCACCTGGGTGCTCCGCTCACCTGCTCATTCCAGAGTCAGACGCTGCAGCCATTATCGTTTCTGCTACCTCAGATATCAAGAGACAAAATTACCATTGTGCCCATGAGAAGTCACCCGCCCCACACTGCCACCCTGGCTCACCTTAAGAGCTTGTCCAATGGCAAAGGTGACCCACACAGCCCCTGCAAAACCAAAAGAGATACGCTTCACTGAGTTGCTGCACAATACTTTGCTCTCGCACGCTGACCCAGCCCACAATTGCCTCACCTTCTCAGACCTCTGGTCAGCATGTTGCCATGCCCCTCCAAGTCTGCGTGTGGCATCTGCAACAATCACAGCAAAGACACACACGCTGAGATACTGCCCAAAATCACACAGTCTACCCACACCAACTGCCATCTCCCAGTCTTTACCTTGGCTGCTCACCTGTGTTTTCTCTGCCATTTACGTGTCCATGCTGCAGCTTAGGTACCATCTACGAAACACAAACAAAAGGACACTTCTAGCTTCACCAACAATATGACTCCTGAAAAATAACTGATACTTCAGCCCACTGGTCATAGCTCACCTTGTTGAAGTCACTGCTGGTGCCGATATCTCACTGCGTTTATTCCTTTGCACCTTCAAAATAACACACAAACCACAAACTCAGTGGAGTCATGTAGCCACCGGTCACATCTTCCCTCAACATCATGCACCAACCCACCTTCTTCTGGCGCACCGCTCGCCACCTCCGTGCCTCTTTGGTGCCCATCTTGTCCACAGGCAACTGCAAAAAGTTAATAAACATGTCACCCAGAGGCTGACCAAGACCTTAGAGTCCAGCTCCATTGCTTGATTTCAGAATACTATCTAGAGGCCACGTCTAGCCTGCCATTAAGAAAATACAATGTAAAAAGGACAAAACTTTAGACCCCACACACAGAAGCCTGAATACTTTTGAGATTCAATCCGCTTTGCTGCCATCAATCAGCCCCTCCTACACAACTCCAGTCATCTCTGTAAAACACTGTTGAAATGAGAGTCCGCACTGCCTGCTGATGGCCGCTCCATTCAAGCGGACTGCCCAGCCGCGGCCTAAATAGTCTAGGCCTGTTGACCTATTAACCGCAGCCTCTTATCGCTATGACACCTACCCCTGACTCTGCGCCGCTGGGCAGAGCGGCTCCAAGCCAAAACACACGGGCACAGACCAACATTACACACAACACCACAAACAATGAGATTCAAAGAAGAGAGAAAACTCTCCGCAAGAACAATGACTGCTGGACGAGAGAAGCTGTCAGACAAGGAGACCGACAGGGCTGCAATAGCCCAGAGCGAGGAGGCTCTACAGCAGCCCCAGAAAACCAGGAGAACCCGAGGGTCCCTTACAAGAAGTTACGGTCAAAATGGAGACGATGGATGTGCGAGAAGCCCGGCTTCAAGACCTAAGATGGTAAGGATGCAGGGAACAAGTCCCACAGTCCATGAAAATGGACCGGTAGAGAGAACAGCTGCTGGCACAGCCTGGAACGCCGCCGCAAAAGAGAACCGACTAGAAACTTCCGAGGTGTGAGATCGATCCACGATTTACGCTTGTAAGGCAAGAAGAGACACGCCCAATTGGCACTATGCCGATGAGTAGGGGCATTCAGTACCCCAGGGGTGGTGCCTGATGTGCATGATGAGCTCCTTGACTGTGAAGAACAACAAGGATGTTGAGACCCTGGTAAGGTCTAAGACACAGAAGGCAGACGACACAAACAACATAGCACCACAGACACGGGCTGGAACTGCCCTGCTCACTTGGGCTGAAGACAAACCCCTTCCTTCCCTTTACATGCCCAAAGGGGCCCGCTCCTGCACAGCCCTCTCCCCTACGCTACCTTCACAAGCCCTCCCTGTGATGCCCAAGTGCGGACCCCTCCCTCCAGACCCTCCCCAATCCCTCAACTTAGCTTTTAGAGGGTCGAGGGTCCAAATCCATGCTCAACATGAACACGCGTGGGCTAACCAGATGCTCCGGCAGTCGTCATGTTCCGCTTCCTCCTCTGCAAAAAAAAAAGAAAACCTGCAAACGGTTCTGATGGTAAGCATCATGCTGGCCAACACCAACGTCATCCACAGCATCCCCCTCAGAAGCACTGGGATTCTCCGCTCACCTGCTCGGTCCGGAATGGGATGCTGCAGCCCTCATCGCTCTCGCTAACCTAAGATACCAAGAGACAGAAAATTACCATTGCGATGCTGAGAAATCACCTGCCCCAGGCGCCTCCTCGCCGCCACCCTGGCTCACCTCAAACGCCGGTCCGATGCCAAAGGCGGGCCGCACAGCCCCTGCAAAACCAAAAGAGATACGCATCATTGAGGTGCCGTATGACACTTTGCTCTGAGACACTGTTCCGACCTATGCCAGCCTCACCTTGTCAGAACTCTTGTCAGCATGCTGCTTTGCACGTCTGAGACTGTGTGACACCCGTAAAGAAAACAAAGTAGAAGACACATGCTGAGATACTGCCAAAATTGCAGCCTGCCCTTACCGATTCCCGTCTCCTGCTCCTTCACCTTGGCTGCTTGCCTGTGTCGCTCCTGCCGTTTACACGTTGCCACCTCAAGGCTCTGGTACCACCTGAAAAAGCACAAATAAGGGATATTGATAACTTCAATGACAAACCCTACCAGAACAATAACTGCTACTGTAACCTACTACCCATTGTTCTCCTTGACCGAGGCACCACTGGTGCCCATATCCTCCTTTGCTTGTTTCTTTGCACCTACAACATTGGGGAAAAAACCCACCAACCATAATGCAGTCACATAGCCACCGAACGCATCCTCCCCCTGACGCTATGCACCCATCCGCCTTCATAGATCAGTCTGTTCAATGCCTCCATTAGTCCTCTGTGCTCATCTTGTCCCCTGACATCTGAAAAAAAACATTGAAAAAAAGTCACCTGGATGCTGCTCAGGCCATTAACCGTTCCAGATGTATTGATTCCATTTTGGAATACTACCTACAGTGCAACTGCAGCCTGCCACTAAATAAATGAAAAAAGGGCCAGACTTTAAGCCCCACACATACAAGCCAGAACGCTGTCCAGATTCAAGCTCCTTTGCTGCTGCTGATCGACCCCTCCCCACGCAGCTCCCACCACCTCCCTCTAACCACTGTTCAAATGACAGACCACGCAGCCTGCCGATGGCTGCTCCCTGCGAGCTCGCTGCCCAACCTCTGCTGCAACCGTCTAGGCCTATCGACATATTCACCGCAGCTTCCTATCGCTATTCCTTCTACACCTGACTTTACACCCCTGGACAGAGCAGCTCCAAGCCAACGCACAGGCACATACCAACAGTACACACACCACCACAAACAAAGTGATTCAAAGAGGAGAGAAAACTCTCCTCCACAGGAAGAATGACTCCCCGACAGGAGATGCTGTCCGGCAAGAAGACCTACGTGGCCGCGACGGCCCAGAGCAAGGAGGTGCTATGGCACCCCCAGAAAAACAGACAACGCAAGAGGCCCTTACAAGAAGTTACGGTCAACACAGAGATGATGGATGCACGAGAAGCCAGGCTTCAAGACCTAAGAATGTAAGGATGCAGGGAAGAAGTCCCACCATCCATGAAAATGGACCGGTAGAGAGAAGAGCGGCTGATGCAGCCCAGGAATGACACCGCAAATGAGAACCAACCAGAGACTTGCGAGATGTGACACCAATCCACACTTTACGCTCACAGGGAAATAAAAGAATTGCCCAATTGACAATATGTCACTGACCAGAGGCATTCGAGACCCTAGGGATGGCACCTGATGTGCCCAAGGTGCTCGTTGAGCACAAAGACCAATGAAGAACTGGAGACCCGGGTACTTTTTACAACACAGAAGATGGACCACACAAACAACACAACACCACAGACACAGGCTGGAACTGCCCTGCCCGCCGGGGCTTAAGAGAAACCCCTTCCCTTTACTGGCCCAAAAGGGGCCTGTTCCGGGATGGCCCGCTCCCCTATGCTAACTTCACAAGCCCTCCCTGTGATGCCCAACCGTGGTCCCCTCCCTCCAGACCCTCCCCAGGCCCCGATCCCTCTACTTTGCTTTCAGAGGGACACGGCTCTAAACCCATCCTCGTCAGAAAACGCATCGGATATCTGGGACGCTCCTGCAGTCGCCAGGTTCCGCTTCCTCCTCTGCAAAAAAAGAAAACCCACAAACAGTTCTGACAGTAAGCATCACGCTGGCCAACGCAACACCTTCTACAACATCCCCGTCCTCAGAAGCACCGGGATTCTCGGCTCACCTGCTGCATCCAGAATGGGACGCTGCGGTCCTCATCGCTCTTGATAACCCAAGATACCAAGAGACACAGAATTACCATTGCACTGCTGAGAAATCATCTGCCCCATGCTCCTCCTCGCTAATGCCCTGGCTCACCTCAAACGCCAGTCCAATACTAAGGGCCCCTGCAAAAGCTTGTAGCTTCGCCGACAATAAGACACCTGAATATTAACTGCTACTGCAGGCCGCTAGTCACGGCTCGCCTTGCCCCAGTCACCTCTGCTGCCCGTAAACCCGCTTTGCGCCTTCAAAATTAAAAATAAACACCCACAAATCAAAGGCTAGTCCTAAAGCCACCGGTCACATCTTCCCTCCGACATCACATGCAAACCCACCTTCTTACAATGCTCCGCTTGCCTGTCATCCGTCACCCTTTGGCACACGGCTCGTTCCTCTGCATCTACAAAAAACTTAATGTAGAATTCACCCCAATGCTGACCAACAGCTTAGGAATTCCAGAAGTCTTGTTTCCGTTCAGAAATGCCACCTAGAGTCCAACTACAGCCTACCGTTAGAAAAAAGCAAAATCAAATGCCAAAGAACATTAAGCTCTTCACATACAAGCCTTAACACCTTTGAGGTTCAAAGGTCTGACATTCGGCCCTCCATCTTCAGATGCGGAGGCCCAGAGGGTTTGCGCTTCATCTCTTGTGTCTTTGTCATAGCTCCCTGTCAGCCGCAGAGAGACTCGAAACGAACCTCGTCGAGGTCCCATGGCGACTGCAAAACTAAACTGAGAGAAGCCAATAAACCCTCCTTGCTTCCTCAACCGTCCCCCCATCTCAAAGCTTTAGAAACTTCTTCTCTTCTCCTGAACTGGCAAAGAAGGAACCGCACGCCCCCTCCCGACAGCCGCTTCCCTGTATTTGCGCCCCTGAACTCCCCTGCATCAGCCGCTCCACGGGAGCCTTTCCTCCATACCATGCCCTGTGTTCTGTAGGCATCTCCCACATTACGCCTTCCCGCAGCCTCGGGGATCGGCTACAGGACCACAAAGTAAGCAAAGCCCCAATGCTTATAATCTATGAGGGGCTCGCCATGAGCCACAAAGTTTCCAGCGGTGACACAGTCCACTGAGCCATCGATAAAGGCAACGAGCCGTCCCATGCTCTTAAAGACACTACATGTCACAACCCTGCCACTTGCTTAAGAAACTCTCAGTCTCTGCACAAATGTGTACAAGATGCTCACCTTAACCCCTGCTGGACAAGGTCATCATCAATCTGATTAAGAGATGCAGTGCCAGCAAGTTACAGAGTAAACAGCACCGCTAGTGAAAAAAACTCAGTGTTCCATCTTCAATCAAGTCAGGAGTTCCAGGAAAGCATAACGCACCTAGAATAAAGAGAATGACACATACTATTAAACAATCTCACCACCCACAAATTCTGAATAAAAAATTACTGACCTGAAGAAAAAGGCTGTGGTTAAACATACGCTATACTAAAACTGCTGCTGAGTCTTGACTCATCCTTAAAGTCCTACCTCAAACAGAGGTACCTGCTTCTCTGAATATCAAAATGCATCTCCCTGAGTAGCTTAGCTCAAAAGCTGTAACTGACTGAAGGAAGAGTAGAGCTGTAAGACCAAAGAAAGCCAGGAGTGGAATGAGCTCCCCTCCTGGCAGCTGCGGCTCATATACTCCTGGCCTCGCCCACCACCCTTCCCACGCTCCCCTGGGAAAGGGGAGGGGTGAACCACCAAAAGGTATAAAGCCAGCACGAAGAGCAGCAGCAAGTTCTCTCATCTGCCTTAAATTTACATTGAGCAGAGCACCGACTGCAGATGGTGATCCTTACTGGAAACAACAATGCCTGGTCTTCTACTGTAACTACATCTGTTACATCAGCGATATGACTGAGTAAGTAATTAGACTTAATTTTTCTGCAGCGTGGATAAAAAAAAAGATCCTACTAAGCTACATAAGAAAGTAGTTTGCTAAATGCAGTAAGAATATTATTACCAAAATGTATGCTTTTCGGCTTCCTATAAAAAAAAACCAAAAATGCTACAGGTTTACTTTTTGTTTCTAGTGAGAGCAGACATATGACCTAACTTCTGCCAGAACTATTTTCTGGATAGGATTGAATAACAAAACAGAATTTGATTCCGTAATAATCTTTTCTCAAAAATATCTCTGGTTGCAAAGTGAATTATTTACCGTCAAAGGCAGATAACTCAGAGCCGCTTTGAAGGTCTCTCTGGCTGACTCCCTTAAGACAGCTAGGTGAGTTCCAAAGGACAGAAAATGGAAAAAAAAAAAAAAAGTGGAAATACAAGAAACATAGGAAATTGTACAAAAGCGGCCCGACTAACACCTAAGTAGATAAAAGAAAAATAAATTGCAAAACTCCACAAAAAAACTCCACGGGAGACTTGTCAATAAAAACAGAAGGCGGCTATTGCTTTCTCTGAAAAACCAAAGAGGAGATAGGAGCTGACAACGGACATCTTTACGGCGCCAGCTACCAAATAGAAGCATACGATAAGACAGAAAAGAAAAATACCCCTCTGGGGCACAAAGATGGCTTTGAAAAACAATCTGGTAGAACGGGAGGTGTCATCACAGTGATCGGAGCAGTCCCGAGGGGGCCAGAGAGATTGATGGTGTCTCCAGGATGCGGTGAGCAGACACGATGCAAAACTCTGCAGGGTGTTCCAGCAATGTACAGATGTCCTCAGGGGACGAGCGCCCAAATGGAGACATCCTAGATGGCAGCAAATAAGGTAAGAGAACTCTGGGGCGCAGGGACAGCCCAAGGAAGGGTTCTGTCTAAATCGGCGAGACACAAAGAGGGCGGCAGAGCTCAAAGGGTGCCGAGGGGCACGAGGACCATCTCGGGAAGCATCGTGACGGCAGCAAGAGGAATGTGGACACACATCCAAATGGGGGATCGCTGACACAAGGGATCCAAACAGAGGACGGATGTCCTGAGGGACCGAGGACCAAACAGAGGCATCTGACGTGGCGGAAGATGATGTAAACATGTTCTGGGACGAAATGAAAGCCCAAGGAGTATTCGCTTCCGAATAAGAAAGGTACAAAGCCCGCTGCAGACCTA
This sequence comes from Opisthocomus hoazin, assembly GCF_030867145.1. Lineage (NCBI taxonomy): Eukaryota > Metazoa > Chordata > Aves > Opisthocomiformes > Opisthocomidae > Opisthocomus > Opisthocomus hoazin. The sequence goes on along the minus strand of NC_134414.1, from coordinate 157,504,624 downwards.
AAGGATGGCTGTGCAACGCAAGGATGCTCGCAGGAAGCATCGTGATGGAAACAGAGGGGTGCAGATGTGGCTGGAGACACGGATGGCGACTCAAGGGCACAAAGGTACTCGGGAGAGGATCTGAATGGACTACAGATGTTCTAAGGGAGACGCTGACCCGCTGGAGATAAGCGAGAGAGAGGAGAGGACAAAAAGACTGCTCTGAAGAAGAGGGAATGTTCCAGCTAACTGAGAGGGGTACAAATGACGCTTCAGAGATAAAAGCGTGCCAGCGAGACCCTCTAAAGCCTCGGGATGAACCGAGAGAAAAGTGGGGGGGGAACTGATACAAAGAAAACTTAAAAAGCAACAGGGTGTGTGACAAATGAGAAAAAATAGGGACAGACAGCTCGATAACAGGAAATGTAGAACTCAAATTTAAATAGCAAATGAGTACAAGGCAGAGGAGAAAAAAGCTAAAACGTAGGGACAGAAAATGACATAAAAGTAGACGCGGGAAAAAAAATGAAGGCTTTCAAGGAGAAAAAAACCCTAAAAATAGGGATGACAAACTAAATAAATGGAGACACAGAAAGGAAATTGATAAATGGAAAGAGTACGAGACAGATGACAAAGAATTAAAACATAGGGATGGGAACTAGATGAAAGCAGATGTACAAAGAAACTGTAAAAAGCAACACGATTAAGGGAATAAAGGAAAAAAAAAAACAAACCAGGAACATCAAAGTGAGTACACAAAGACACAGAAACAAAATTTCAAAAGTGACAGGGCACGGCACAGACCAGTGCAAAATAGAAATATAAAGGCAGCAAACTGGATAAAAGTAGATACGTGTCCCGGTTTTGACTGAGATAGAGTTAATTTCTCTCCCGGTAGCTGCTGTGTTTCAGATTTAGTAGGAGAAAAATGTTGATAATTCTGACGATTTTAGTTGTTGCTATGACATCGAGGGCTTTTTCCAGTTTCTGATACACGGCTAACGGTCAGGTGTGCGGGAGCCGAGAGGGAGCTTAGCCAGACAGACAGCCGAGCCACACGATGGAAATATTCCATAAGATAGAGATCGTTTTCTGTTAATGAACGGGAATTGGCCGTGAGTCAGGAAGCTATCCGCTTTCTCGTTTCTGGGAGTTGAAACTCCTTCTGGGAGTTTGGTCTTTCTCGGGAGTTCTGTCAAATTTGCAAAATTTGTGAGTTAGGCACGCCGTGCTGCTGCTCAGGGACCGGCTGCAGATCGGTCGCCGGGTGGTTTGAAAACCTGTATTGTATATAGCTCGGTTTGCATATTCTTTGTTATCATTCTTAGTAGTATCAGTATTTACTGTATTGTGTTATTAAACTGCCCTTATCTCAACCCATGAGTTTTCCCTTTTGTCCGTTTCTCCTCCCCACCCTGCTAGAGGGAAGGGGAGGGGTAAACGAGCGGCCCTCTAGAGCTTAGTCGTGGGCTGCCGGGCTAAAATATGACAATACAGAAACAAATTTAAAAGCGATGTGACGTGCAACAGATGCGAGAGATTAAAAAATGGGGTTAGGAGTATCGATGAAAGCAGACATAGAAAGAAAATTTTTACAGTGACATCATAGAGCGCAGACAGGAAAAAAGTGAATAATAGAGGGAGAAAAATACATGAACCTGAACATAAATACATAAAATTCTAAAGGGAACACGTTAAGACCAGAAAAAAAATTAAAATAGCAGAAAAATCTAAATGGGTGAGACACGCAGAAAGAAAATTTTAAAAGTGACAGGGTACGGAACGGATTAGAATGTATTAAAAAATAAAGACGGTGCAGCTAGGTAAAAATAGATGAGAAAAGAAAATCTAAAAGCCACAGGGTACACGATACACGGGAAACAAATAAAAACCAGTTAGAGACATCTTAACAAAAGTAGAACAAAAATGTGTAAAGCTACAGGATACGGGTAACACTGACAATCAGGGACAGAAAATGAGATAAAAGCACACCGAGGAACAAAATTTCAAAGCAAAAATCATTATGAGAGTAAAAAACTGAAAAATAGGGACAGCAAAACAGATAAAAGTAGACACAGACAATTTTAAAAGCAACACAGTTTGTGAAAGACAGGAAACAATTAAAAACTAGAAACCGGCGCTGGATAAAAGTAGACCAAGAAAGACCATTTTAAAAGCAACTGGATTAAGAAAATTTGAAAAAAAAAAAAAGAATAGGAACAGCTAACTAACATGGAGACATCTAAAAAAAAAATCTAAAAACTGCCAGGGTACACGACAGATGAGAAAGAATTAAAATCAGGGATGGGAGTTGTACGAAAGTCAAAGTAGAAAAAAAATTTGAAAGGCGACAGTGCTAAGGAAAGACAACAAACTGTTGAAAAAAAATACAGCAAATGGGATAAGACATGGATAGGGCATTTGGAGAAAAAAAAAAAAGGATAAGGAAGGAAAAAAAATGAAAAATGCACTCAAAAGAAGACACTGCAAAAAGCAAAGGTGAAAAGGACAGATGGGAAAAACGTTGCAAAATACAGACCGTGAACTGGATAAATATAAAATATGCACATATTTATATATATACATATAAAATACTAGAAGCGACGGGGATTAGGGAAATAAAGGAAAAAATTAAAAAATAAAGACAGCAAACGAAATAAACATAGAAAGTAAATTTCAAAAACTATGGGAATTAAGAGAGCAAAGGATTAAAAAGAGGAAACTGAAAACTAAATAAAAGTAGACATTAAAAAATGTTAAAACTGTGGGATTAAGAGAAAAAATTACAAAATAAAGACGGCACGCTGAATAAAAAGACTCATGGCAAGTATATGATAAAAGGGAAGGGGTACGTGATGCATGGAAGAAAAATAAGATATACGGATGGGGAGATTGATAACAGCAGACATAGAAATCCAGTTTGAAAATCCAAGGCATTAAAGGAGGAAAGAATTTTTAAAATAGGCAGAGAAAACTAAATAAAGACGTAGACAGAAAAATTAAAAAGCGAAGGCGCTAAGGAAAGGTGAAACATAATGTTAAAAAGACAGCTAATTGAAAAAAGTAGGTGTGGAAAGAATCTTTTAAAAGTGCTGTTTGATAGGGAAATAAGGGGAAAAAATACAACAGGGACAGCGAACTGAAACGAGGAAAGGAAGATAAAAACTTTAAAATTGGGTCGGTGAACAAAAACACACGTAGAAATAACTTAAAAGCGACAGTGCTAAGGAAAGACAAATAATTAAAAGAGGGCAAATTAAAGAGGGCAAAGCGGATAAATGTAGCAAAATCAAACAGCGATGGTATTTAAAGAAATAAATGGAAAACACTAAGACATGGGAAAGGCAAACTAAAGCAGATGTAGGAAAAAATTTAAAATAGACGTCATTAAGGAAAGACAAGAAAAAATTTTTTAAAAACAGCAAAGGGAGTAAAAGCGGGCGTGGAAAGATCATTGAACAAATGACAGATTGAGGAAATAAGGGGAAAAAAAAAAATATAGAGATAGCCAAAGAAGAGAGACGCACAAAGAAAACTTAAAAAGCCAGAGCACTAGGGAAAGACGAGTAATAATCTAAAAAAAAAGACAGCAAACTGAATACAATTGGACATAGAAGGAATATTTTTTAAAAAGGAAGGAATGTTTTAAAAAAACAAGCCACAGAAATAACTTTTAAAAAGCGACGGGCACAAGGGCAACAAGGAAAGTTGAAGCGATGGAGATTATGGAAATAAAGGGAAAAAGTAGGGACGGCGAGCTGAAAGAGACGGAAAAAGAAAATTTGAAAAGCAGGAGCACTAAGAAATTACAAGAAATAATTAAAAACGCAAGGATGGTGAAATAAAGGTATCAATCGGGATAAAAGTAGACAAATTTTAAAAGCGATAGCGAGTAAGGATGTAAACAAACAATTAAAAAGTCACGATGGCAAACTAAAAAGAAAACGTTGAAAGAAAATCTAAAAAGCAACGGCGTAGAAGAAAGAGAATACATATTTTTAAAAAGACGACAAAGAGAAAGAAAGTAGGCCTAGAAAGAAAATTGAGAGACCAACGGGCATTAGGGAATTAAAGCAAAAAATTAAAAAGTAGCGACAGCAAACTAAAAGACAAATATAGTAGGGAAATCTAAAAAGCGAGAGCACAAAAACAGAAAAAAAAGGTAAACAAATACAGACTGTCAATGGAGAAGGAGCAGACAGGAAATTTTTAAAACGACGGTCTTTTTAAGAAAATAAGGAAAAAAAATTAAAAATAGTGACAGCAGATTAAAACAAATGTAGAAAGAAAAATCTAAAACATGATGGCAAAAAAGCAAGAGAAGAAATAATTTTTGAGAGCCAGCAAAGGGAAAAAAGTAGACATAGAAAAAACTTCTACAAAACAAAGGGAGTAGGGAAATGAAAGGAAAAAATAAAAAATGGAAACAGCAAATTGAAACAGAGAGGTAGGAATACTACCTAAGATGCGAGGGCGCTAAGGAGAGAAGAAACAAATAAAAATAAAGACAGCGAATGGGATAAAAATAGATGGAAAATTTTAAAAACGACGGCGAATAATGAAACAAGGAACAAATTAAAAAATGGAGATGGCAAATGGAAACGTAGAAAGAATATAAAAAGCGGCGGCGCTGAGGACAGGCAAGTAATTGAATGAGAAGACAGCAAACGGGATAAAAGTAGACAAAAAGTCTTAAAAGCGACAGCGATAAGGGAAACGAGGAATAGATTACTAATAGCGATAGCGAACTAAAATGGAGAAAAGAAAATCTAACAAGCGACGGCAAAGAAGCAACAGAAGAAATACAGAGAGCAAAGGCAAAAAAAGGAGGTGTACATCAGGGATGGAGCGGTGCGCTTCTTTCATAAGAGAGAAGCGCTGACACGTTTATTGATCTAAAACAGCTGTTCTACAAAATTGGATAGTAAATGTGACAGTAGTTGAACAAGATTCCATGGTGAGGTATGCCGGATTATTTACCGTGTAGAAGATGGGATGGGACGAAACCGTCACAGATACCCTCCCGTGGAGCCGTGAGGTTCAAAATGGACCCCCTTGCTTTCTAAACTCCTTCTCGGAGAGGAGTCTAGGTGTGGCTGGATCCAAGCTTAGCCCCGAACTCGGTAAACTGTTTACGTCTAAAGGATCATAAGCACACAATCCATCCTTTACATCACTTAGCTAAGATTTTCAAGCATTCCGCACGCTTATTAGTCACTTAAAGAGCATCTGTTGCGGCGAGGAATCTCTTGACCTTGAGGAGTAACCATGAGCGGCGTCCCTAACTCGGTGCCGTGCAGGAGAGCTCAAAGGGCTCGGACTGCTCGCTATTTATAAGACGATTGACTCAGACGTATCTGCATACCGACGGCAGCTTCCCAATTTCGCTCGCGTTGGACATTGACCAGCATCGCGGTTGGGTGGCTGCATCGTGCTGTTATCGGTCTGCCCCGAATCTGCTTTGACCAGATGCATCCGTCGCAACCTTCGCTGGTGCTTGTTGCTTCAACAGGATTATGGGTCATGTCGGGGTATGATGCCGTCATAGCCTACAAAAAAAAATTCCAAAAACTGAGGGGATTAGGGAAATAGAGGGAAAAAATTTTTAAAAAGGGGCAGCCAAAGAAAGCGGAGACTTATGATGTGGAAAACTGACATTTAGTTTTATTTTGTTATAGCTTTAGTTTAATTTTGTTCTATAGCTTTGCAGCTATGTTAAGGTAAGAGTTAACCGCAGACATTTAATTTAGTTGTTTTCTTTGTAACCTTGCTAACAAGGACTGCTGTGAGCTCAAATGTTGCTAACGAGGACCGCTTGTGAGACAAAGAGAAACAAGGACCAATAACCAGAACTTTGTCGTCTCTAAGAAACAACTCTCTAGCCGAAACCAGTTCTACGGTTGGGGACTTGGCCTGCGCAGAAAACTTGGGAATTCTTGAGCCAAAAGTGAAAACGTGCGGCAAGGAGGGCTACGAGCCTTCATCCAGAAGACTCCCACAGACGACCACTAGACGACGCTGCGCAAGTGCCAAAGAGAGGTGGAGTACAATAATGAATTCCTAGAAATCATTATAATTATCACACCTGTTCCTAGAAATAATTACAATAATCCAGCCTACTTATATAAACTTTGTAATAAATAGGTGAGTGCTTTGTGACTCAGTGTGCGAGTTAGGAGGAGCGATCGCCCTTGCACCCGGCGCCGCAATAAACATACCTGCTTTATAACTCTCCGTGAGTTGTGGACTTTGTTTCCGCATGTCAATTTGGCGACCCAGGCAGGACCCGTTCCATCTGGCTGCAGGATCTGCTGAGGACGGGACTCCTCCAGGCGCCCCCGAGATTTCTTGGGAGGACTGCCCCGCTCACCCAGATCGCCACGGGGACAGACAAGGACCATCATTAGCGGACCGGGTATGTTCTAACTGTAAAGGGATACCTGTAAGTCGTGAGGAGACGTCCCATGCGAGGTGAGGAGCATCGGTGCTTGTTCACGGGGTTGGAGGTTTGAGGTCCCCTTAAGGTGGCAGTGGGGTAAGTCTTGTAAGTCTCGTGGCCCGACTAATAGTAATTAGGGTTCTTCCGACCGCAGTAGCAGGAGTTATATTTGATATTGCCATGTCTATTGTTACATGCTGTAAAAATCAGGTACCGTGCGTCGTGTGAAGGATCGTACCGCCCAACACTATTATAACGCCTGATAATGAGGCTGTGACGTTTGTACAGAGTGCTGGGCTAGTCCTAGAATGCACGTGTATTTTTGCGCTGTTATTGCATGTTAAAAGTGCTGAGCGAGCGAGCGATTGGGCGAGTGAGATGCAGCCTGGCTACAAAGTGAGCGCAGAGTTCTGATCTGCAGTTCCGTGTACTCCATGAGGAGAGCGGCCAGAGACAAACGAAGTGTGAGAAAGGAGCGAATGTTGATTTTAAAGTAATTACCCCAATGTTGTTATTGATGGGATATTCATAATATTACTTTGTATTTATTATAAGTGTCACATACCGTTCCAGATTAGATAATACAATTGGGGAGCAGTTATATTATATGAGACAGTTTAAGGGTTACAGTGTGTAGTTCCCTGTAAAAGGTACAAAATTGCAGTCCGGTAACTATTTCTCGATGCAAAAATTATAGAAGTTCGGTTAAGAGTCGGAGCTGTCAGCGTTAGCAGGACCTGTTTAGGTGCAAAGCTGGTTTGTCGTATGTCGATTGAGAGACAGAGAGGTGGATGTGGTAAATAAAAGGAGGTAAACAAAGCAGAGGGATAGTGAAAGAGAGCCCTTCAGGCCATATTTTGGCTCAATGGAAAGCTATAGGGGGACCGCCGGGCAGGAGCGTGAACAAGAGGCCCTTAATAAAGTATTGGAATTGGTGGTGGCCTTTGTATAGATTAGATGAGGAAAAATGGCCCCTTAATGGAACATGAATCATAATACTTTGTTGCAACGGATGTTATTTTTGAGAAAAGAAAGGAAGCGGGATGAGGTTTCCTATGCGGACGTGTTCCTTACCCTCCGAAATCACCCCGAGTACCAAATAGACCGTGAATTGATGGTCCCATGGGACTCCCTAGCGTTAGCTGTAGAGAAGGACAATAAGAAAGAGAGAAAAGGGAAGTTGGAAAGATCTTGCTCACCGTGTCGTATAGGGCAGAGGTGTACAAAGTCGGATAAAATGAGGCAACCCGGAGGGAATAACCTGCCAGAACATTACGAGCCGCCAGTGGGAGTACGACAAATGGAAAAGGAAAGCTCTGACTCAGAAACCCCTCTAGGTAGTCCAACGTCTTCTCGCACTCAGAGAAAAGGGGAGCAGGCTATAATATGAGCACCCCCAAGAGAAGCGGTCAGACCAGAGGGAGGCCCCGGTTTTAATAAAGGTCCCCTTTTCCTCATTTGACTTGGAAAGATGGAAAAATGTGGTAAAAAGCTACCGGAGTGATTCTGTACGGGTACCTAAACATTTCCAGTTCCCGATAAAGCAGCATAATCCTAGCTGGAACGATATTCAACTGTTGTTGGACCATATGACAGAAGCCAAGAAGCAGCTAATATGAGAAACGGCCCAAGTTCTGGCCGGTGATCAGCTTAAGAATACGGGAGAGGATATAAAAGACCATTTTCCGTTACAAGGTCCACATTGGGATCCTAATAGGGGAGCTCATATAAAGTTCTCGAATGCCTACAGAGATCAGATTACAAAGGGAATGGAGCAGGCTATTCCAAAAACGATGAATTGGTCAGCCTTATATGCCTTTTGGCAAGGCCCAAGAGAGACCCCCTTGTAATTTTTTGATAAATTACGGGACGCTATGAGGTGACATGCTTCTTTAGACCCAGGATCGGAAATAGGAATCCAGCAGTTAGCATCTTTATTCATTGGGCAGTCAGCAAGCGACATCCAAAGAAAGTCACAGAAACAGAGAACGACAGACAGCAGGATTTTAGAAACTTCACCGGATGAAGCGTGGAGAGCATTTAGTAACAGGGAAGAGAGGATCGATGGAAAGATAAGCGGATGTCGGTAGCGGCCTTACAAGAGAGTAACAGCTTCAGAAGTGAGGGATCTAAGAAGCCCTCGGAAAGAAATTGGCATGCGTGGTGTAAGCAGAGGGGACTCTGGAAAAATGAGCGTCCGGAAAGGCAGAGAAGGAGGAAAAGGATACAGGCCCGCATCAAGGAGGATTGATGGGGACCCTGGGAATCTACCCTAGAGGATCCGCTGGTTGTATTAGAGCTAGGGAAATGGCAACAGGGCGTGGAATTTCTAGTCAATACTGGGGCAATGTTCTCCGTTTTAAATCAAGCTTTGACACCTGCAGATGATGACTTTGTAACGGTAAGGGGAGGTACTGGACAAAGTGAAAAGGCATACTTTCTAAAACCTCTGAAATTCAAACTAGGGAAACAATTTGGGGTACACAAATTTTTATACATGCCTAATTTGCCAAGGCCTCTATTAGGATGAGATTTATTGGAATAATTAAAGACAGAAATAAAATTTGCCAAAGGGAAAGTAGAACTCTGGGTGGGAAGTGACCAGCTAATTGAAGTTCTGAGTTTGCCCTCATCAGCATCCCCGTTGGCTCAGGAGTACCCGAGGAAGTCCAGAACCAGGTATACCCGGGAGTACAGGCCACAGAGACACCGAGAAAAGCAAAAAATGCCTCTCCAATAATGGTCAAACTTAAGCAAGGATTGCGGCCTGTAAGGATTAGACAATACCCCCTTAGAATGGAAGACGGGGCAGGAATTCGACCAGCGATCGACCTGTTGATCAAATATGGACTATTAATAGAGTGTGAATTGGAATATAATGCTCCCATTTTACCGGTTAAAAGGCGAGACGGTAGTTATCGAATAGTACAAGATCTCAGGGCTATCAATAGCATTGTTGAGGACCCGCGCCATGTCGTGGCAAACCCATACGCATTATTAACCGAATTGATACCTGAATTGGCCTGATTTACCGTCCTGGACTCAAAAGATGCCTTCTTTTGCCTCCCATTAAGTGCAGAAAGCCGGTCGTCATTTGCATTTGAATGGGAAAACCCAGACTCTGGAAGAAAGACACAGCTGATGTGGACTGCGTTGCCCCCGGCATTTAAGAATAGCCCCGCTCTTTTTGGAAATTGATTAGCTAAGGACTTGGAACGATGGGAGCGACCCCACGGAGTGGGAACAATATTACAATATGTAGATGATCTATTAATAGCCACTGAAACGAAAGAACTTTGTGTAATAGAGACAATGAGTCTGCAAAATTTCCCGGGACTTAACGGCTATCGAGTTTATCCATAGAAAGCCCAAATAGCTCGACGGCAAGTAACCTACCTTGGATATGAGATAGCTGCGGGACAAGGAACACTGGGGATGACGAGGAAGGAGGCCATCTGTCAGACCCCTTGACTGCAGAGAGCTAAAGAGCTCCGCACTTTCCTGGGAATGACGGGATGGTGTCGCCTATGGATATATAATTACGGACTCTCGGTAAAACTGCTCTATGAAGTATTACAATCTGATTAAAAAAACCCTCATCTGGAATGAGGAAGCAGAAAGAGCATTCCAGCAGCTAAAGAAAAAGTTGATGGACGCCCTTGCTTTGGGATTGCCAGACACTACTAAGCCCTTCTGGCCGTTCTCTCACGAAAAGTGGGGAATAGCCTTAGGAATCTTAAGCCAAAATCTGGGACCGTATCAGAGGGTGGTGGCATACTTCTCTAAACAACTTGATGAAGTAAGCAAGGGTTGGCCTAACTGCCCGAGGGCAGGAGCAGCGGTAGTGCTGAATATTCAAGAAGCACGTAAGTTTACACTAGGCCAAAAGATTACAGTACTAGTATCTCATACCGTATCAGCAGTATTAGAGGTGAAGGGAGGACACTGACTCTCACCACAAAGGTTTCTTAAATATCAAGCTATCCTGGTAGAGCAGGATGATGTGGAAATAGCGGTTACTAACATTGTCAATCCAGCATCTTTCCTCAGCGGGACCACAAGGGAACAGGTATCGCACGACTGCTCGGAAACGATTGAAGCTGTCTATTCCAGCCGACTTGACCTAAAAGACGAGCCGCTAGAGGACGCTGAAGGTTCCTGGTACGCTGACGGAAGCAGCTTTGTTTGACAAGGAGCCCGCAAGTCAGGATACGCGGTAACATCTACAGATCAGGTAACAGAGTCCAAAGCCCTTGCCCCAAACACCTTGTCTCAAAAGGCAGAAATAATAGCCTTAACTCGAGCATTAGAACTAGCCAAAGGTAAGAAAATTAATATCTGGATGGACTCTAAATATGCCTTTGGGGTAGTCCGTGCTCATGGAGCTGTGCGGAAAGAGAGAGGACTCCTGTCTACCCAAGGAAAACATACAAAACATGCCGATGAAATTCTTAAGCTCCTGGGAGCAGCACGGCTGCCTGAGAAAGTGTCTATTATGCACCGTAAAGCTCATCAAAAGGGAGACGCCGCTCAGGAACTGAGCGACGCCATGCGGACCGTGAAGCTAAAAGTAGCTGAGAAAAGTGAATTGAGGGTGCAATCTTCAGTCCCAGATGGTAAAATACGAATTGATTGCGAACCAAATTATTCTAAAGAAAATAAAAAATTAACTGAAGACCTAGGGGGAAAAACGGAGAAAGGTAGGTGGGCAAAGACTCCACAAGGTAAAATAATAATACCATTTTCTGTGTTATGAGCCGTAGTTATGACAGAACACAGAAAACCTCATTGGGGAACAGAGGCCCCGTATAAATATTTAAAACGGCTGATAGTGGCCTGAAATCAATACACCGCTATCAAGCAGGTAACACAACAATGCGAAGTTTGTGTACAGAGTAACCCTAACACGGCACCTAAAGCCCAACTAGGATGAATCAGGAAAGGCAATTACCCAGAGCAGCGGTGGCAAATTGATTTCTCAGAACTCCCAAGAAAAGGGGGATTTCGATACCTGTTGGTCTTGACGGATACCCGTTCAGGCTGGCCAGAAACATTCCCTTGTCAAACTAATAAACTAGGAAAGTAACCAAGGTACTATTACAAAAAATAATACCGAGATTTGGGGTTCCTGCGGTAATCTCATCAGATGGGGGGTCACATTTTATGGCCAAGATCATTCAACAAGTTAGTAAACTTTTGGGAATAGATTGGCAATTACATACCCCGTATAATCCAAAGTCAAGCGGTCAAGTGGAAAAAATGAACCACCTAATTAAACTGCAAATTGTAAAACTGGGTCAGGAGGCTGACCTGTCTTGGCCCCAGTCATTGCCGTTAGCACTCCTGAGGATTAGAACCAAACCCAGAACCAAAGAAAGACAAAGTGCTTTCAAAATAATATACGGGAGGCCCTACATTGTACAAGCAGGAACATCAAGTGAAGTTGGGGGTGAGGTATTAACTGGTGACATAATAAGCTCACAGAAGTAGCTTTGAGAAATAGAGAAACTGGTTTTAGGAACTAGAGCCCGAGGTCTCGATAGGCCCGTACATAATAATGAACCTGGTGATTATGTATATAGCAGATTTCTTTTAGATTCTCTGCTAGAACCAAAATGGGAAGGCCCATTCTAAGTGCTGCTGACATCCCACACAGCAGTTAAGATTAAGGAGCAGACATCCTGGATCCAGCATACAAGGGTGAAGAAAGCTCCTCGGCAACGACGGAAAATAACGTCCACTGGACCCCTGAAGCTCCGCATCCAAAGACGCTAATGTGGAATAACCAAGCTAAACTAATAACCTTAGCCATAATGTGGGCTGTGACTGCTGAAACCCATGGGAGTTGATACTTGGGAATGACCTTGGTCAAGGGCCTATTTTGGATATACAGGAATTATAGGAAAAGACTTAGCGGGAATGAATTTAGCAACTGTCATAATATATGATAACAGGGAATTGCTTATAACAGTGAAAAATATTTTGCCAAAACCCTTAAAGAGAGTAACCTTACAGCAAAAGAATTTGCAAAAGAAAGAAAGAAAAGGGGGGGGACTCGATGTAGGAAATTGACGCTTAGTACAGTTTTGTTATAGCTTTAGTTTTTGTTCTATAGCTTTGCAGCTATGTTAAGGTAAGAGTTAACCGCTGATGTTTAGTTTAGCTCTGTTTTTGGTAACCTTGCTAACAAGGACTGCTGTGAGCTCAAATGTTGCTAACGAGGACCGCTTGCGAGACAAAGAGAAACAAGGACCGATAACCAGAACTTTATCATCTGTAAGAAGCAACTCTCTAGCTGAAAACGGTTCTATGATTCGGGACTCGGCCAACGCAGACGACTTAGGAATTTTTGAGCCAAAGGTGAAAGCACACGGCAAGGACTACGAGCCTTCATCCAGAAGACCCCCACAGACCACCACCGGATGACTCTGCGCAAGCGCTAAAGAGGGGCGGAGCACGATAATGAATTCCTAGAAATCATTATCATTATCGCGCCTCTTCCTAGAAATAATTACAATAATCCAGCTTGCTTAGACAAGCTTTGTAATATAGGTGTGTGCTTTGTGACTTGGTGCGCAAGTTAGGAGGAGCGATCCCCCTTGTGCCTGGCGCCGCAATAAACATACCTGCTTAATAACTCATCGTGAGCTGTGGACTCTGTTTCCGCATGTCAAATAGAAAGAAGGTCTAAAAGGCGCAGGCACCATGGAAAGAGAACAAATTATTAAGAAAAAAAAAACAAAGGGAATAAAAGCAGGTGCAGAAAGAAAACTGAAAAAGCGAGGGGGATGAGGGGAATAAAGGGAAAAAATAAAACATAGGAACAGCAAATTAAGAGATGGAGAAAGAAAATTTAAAAAGCGAGCGCACTAAGGAAAAACAAGAAACAAAAACAGAGACTGTGAAATGGGATAAAATTTGAAAATTTTAAAAGTTATTGTGATTACAGAAATAAGTAAAAAATCTAAAAGTCACGATGGAAAACTAAAATGGAAATGTAGAAAGAAAATCTAAAAGGGATGGCGTAGAAAAAAGAGAAGAAATAAATGAAAAAATGCAGCAAAGGGAAAAAGTAGGCACAGAATGAAAACTTCAAGAGCTACAAGCGTTACACAAATAAAGGAAAAAATTGTGAAAGAGGGTCTGCAAACCAAGAGAGAATTGCAGAAAGAAAAATCAAAAAGCGACAGCAACAAGATGAGAAAGAATTAAGAAATAAAGGTTAGCAAATACAGACCGCAAATGGGATAAAAGGAGACAGAAAATTTTAAAAGCAATGAGGATTAAAGAAATAAGGAAAAAAATTTAAAATAGCAATGGGCAATTAAAACAGAAATGTAGAAATAAAATCTAAAAAAGGATAGCAACAAAGCGAGACAAGAAATAATTTTTAAAAGCCAGTGAATAGAAAAAAAAAGTAGGCGTAGAAAGAACTTCAAAAAAGCGAGGAGGATTAAGGAAGTAAAGGGCAAAAATACAAAATAGCGACAGTAAATTAAAACAAATCTGTAGAAAAAAAATACATAAAAGGAGAGGATGCTAAAGAAAGACAAGAAATAATGTAAAAATTTAGACACCGAAATAAAGACGGAGAATGGGATACAAGTAGGAAGAGTTTTTAAAAACAACGATGAATAAGGCAATAAGGAAAAATTAAAAAACAAAGATGACACCCTAAAAAAGGAAGGTAGGACGAACATCTAAACAGCGACGGCGTAGAAGCGAGAGAAGAAACGATTAAAAAAGGACAGCGAACGGAAAGGATTTAGAGACTGACGAGCATTACGGAAATAAAGGAAAAAAATTATGGGAAAAAAAAAGTACAGCAAACTAAAACAGAGGTCTAGAAAGAAAAGCTAAAAAGCAGCAGTGCTGAGGAATGACAAGAAATAAATTAAAGGCAGACAAATAAAGAACACAAACGGGATAAAAGTAGACAGAAAATTTTAAAAGCTATGGGGATTAAAGAAATAAGGAAAATATTTAAAAACAGAGATGGCAAATGAGAAGGGAGATTTAGAAGAAAATATCTAAATCTATGGCACTAAGCAAAGACAAGAAAATTTTTTTAAAAAAGCAAAGGGAATAAAAGCAGGCGTAGACAAAAAATTTAAAAAGTGAGGGGGATTAGGCAAATAAAGAGGAAAAAAAGATATAGGGATGGCAAACTGTAACAGAGACTTAGAAGGCCTAAAAAGCGAGGGCGCTACGGAAAGACAAGAAATAACTAAAACAAAGACGTCGAAAACAAACACACGCTAGCGTAGAAAGAACATTACAATAGCGAGCGGGCTTAGGAAAATGAAGGTAAAAGCTAAAACAATAAGAGCAGCAAACTAAGAGGTAGAAAGAAAATTTTAAAAGCGAGAGCACTAAGGCAAGACAATAAATACTTAGAAGAAATAACAGCAACAGAAAAACAGAGAATAGGGTAAACAAATGACACTGAAAAAACCGACGGGGATTAAGGAAATAAAGCGGAAAAAATCACAAATAGTGATGGCAAACAGACACAGGTTTGGAAAGAAAACATAAAAAGCGAGGGCTCTAAGGAAAGACGAGAAATAATTTAAATATAAAGACGGAACATAGGATAAAAGTAGACAGACTTTTTAAAGGAAACGAGAATTACAGAAATAAACTACAAAGTGGTGAAAGCAAACTAAATCAGAGATGTAGAAATAACATGTAAAACTCGACAGGGCTAAGGAAAAATGAGAAAAGTTAATTAAAAAATAAAGGTGGCGAATGACATAGAAGTAGAAAATTAAAAAAACGATAAAGGTTAGAAAAATAAAGGGAAAAATCAAAAATGAAGGACAGACAACTAAAACAGATACGTAGAAAGAAAAGCGAAAAAGCCGGAGGACTACGGAAACTGAAGAAAGAACAAAAAAAGAAAGGCACCTAAGGGGAAAAAGTATACAGTAAGAACATTTTAAAAGCGACGGGTGTTAAGGAAATAAAGAGAAAAACTGAAAAATAGGGACAACAAGTTAAAAGGGGTATAGAAAGAAAACCTAAAAAGCAACGGCGCTAAGGAAACTCGTGAAATATTCAAAAGTGCTAACGATGAAATAAAGACCACAAACCAGGATAAATATATACAATCTAAAAAGCGATAGAGATTAAGGAAATAAATGGCAAAAAAAGAAGCAATGGCATACAAAAACGTAGATGCAGAAAGAAAATTTTAAAAGCAAGGGCGCTAAGGAAAGTTAAGAAATTATTTAACAAATAGCGAAATAAAAACAGTGAACGGGATAAAAACAGGCACAGAAAGAAGATTTAAAAAGCAAAGGTGCTAAAGACAGACAAGAATCAATTTTAAAAAGGCAGCAAAAGCAACAAAAGTAGGCATAGAAAGAACATTTTAAAAGCCATAGCTGTCAGGGAAGGAGAAAATTATGAAATACGGACAGCGTACTAAAACAGAGACGTAAAGAAAAAATTGAAAACACGACAGCAGTAAGGAAAGACAAGAAAGAAAAAATAAAGACGGCAGAAGGCGCAAAAGCAGACGGAAAAGTTTAAAACCAGCGGTGATTAAGGAAGGAAGGAAAAAACTTTACAATGGCCATGGCAAACTATAAGGAGATATAGAAAGACAATTTTAAAAGCAAGAGCGCTATTAAAAGTCCAGAAATAAAGACTTCGCAGCGGAAAAATTGGGCATAGAAAGAACTTTGAAAAAGCAACGGGCGTTACGGAAATGAAGGCAAAAATGAAAGAATAGGGACAGCAAACTAAAACAGATGTAGAAAGAACATGTAAAAAGTGACGTCGCTAAGAAAACACAACAAATAATTAAAAAACCCAGTGATATAAAGACAGCAAATGGGACAGAAGTAGAAAAGTCTAAAAGCAAAGGAGATTAGGCAAGTAAATGGAAAAATGATAAACTACAACACAGACGTAGAAAGAAAATCTAATAAGCGAGGGCGATAAGAGAAGAAATAAAAGTAAAGACAGCGGATGGGCTAAAAGAAGACAAGAAATTTTAAAAGCCACAGGGACTAACAAAACAAGGAACAAATTTTAAAAGAGAATGAGAACTAAATCAGAGACATAGAAACAAATTTGAAAAGCATCTGCACTAAGGAAAGAAAAGCAATAATTTTTGGAAAAATGGGAAAGGGAATAAAATTAGTCATAGAAAGAAAATTTTGCAACCGAGCCTTTTTAGGGAAATCAAGGGGAAAATCAAAAATAGAGACAGTGAACTAAAACATAAATGTAGGAAAAAATCTAAAGAGCGTCGGCATTAAGAGAAGATGAGAAATAATTAACAAAGACAGGGAAGGGAACAAAAGGAGAAAAAATTTTAGAAGCAAATAGGATCAAGGAAATATGTAAAAATTAAATCATAGCAACATTGAATTGAAAGAAGTAGAAAAGAATTGTAAAACACGGGGGCGCTAAGGAAAAAAAAACGACATGTAGATGAAAAGACAGCAAATGAAATAAAAGCAGATAGGCAATTTTAAAACCAATGGCGCTTATGGAAACAAATAAATAATTAAGAATTAGCTGCAGCGAACTAAAACGGAGACGCACAAGGAAAATGCAAGGAGCGATGGCACTGGGGAAAAAAGACAAAACAATGAAAAAAAGGAAGGGGAAGAACTGAAAAATAGCAACGGCAAACTAAAACACAGAAATAGACAGAAAAAGCGACGGAGCTAAGAGAAGAAAGTATCTTTGATGGCGATTGGGAAAAAGGTATGTGGAAAGAAGATTTCAGAAGCAATGGGGACTAGGGAAAGGAAGGAAAAAAACATTCAAAATTACAGATCGTGAAGTAAAACAGAGACACCGAAAGATACTTGAAAAAGCAACAGCGCTAAGGAGAGAAGGAAAAAAATTAACACGCACACAGCACACGGGATAAAAGTAGACAGAATTTTTAAAAAGCAACAGCGATTAGGGAATTAAAGAAAAAAATTAAATACAGGGATAACAAACTTCATGATAGTAAAAGCGAGGGGCTACACAACCGACAAAGAACAATTAGAAACAGGGATGGGCAGCTTCATAAAAGTAGATGCAGAAAGAGAATTTCAAAAACGATGAGGTAAAGGACAGACGGGGAAAAAAATTGAAAAATATGAACAACAAACTGAATAAAAGTTGACATATTAAGAAAATTTAAAAAGCAAATGGATTAAGAACAGAGAGGAAAAATACCTAAAAATAGGCTCAGCAAACTAAATAAATCAAACAAAATTCAAAATGTGATTAGGACAGGCAGAGACACACGGACGGGGAACCGGTTAAACATAGACACAAGGAGCAAATTTAGAAAGCAACAGGGTACTGGCCATACGGGCAAGAAGTTGAACATCGGGAGAGGGAACCTGATAGATGGTCCTAGGGAAAGGACATGGGAAGAGTGACAGGGAGCAGAGCAGAAGGGGTCGCTGAAAACAGATGTAGGTCGCTGGGTAGAGGGAGACCTAGAACTGCAATTTTCCCAAGAAAGAGGGAAGGCGGCAGTGGGAGAAGAATGAAATAATAACAGCTGGGGAGCCAGAACAGGAAAGACGTAGAAAGGAAATATAGAAGGCGACAAGATACAGGGCGGTGTTGGCAAAAGAACGTAACACTTCAGGGAGCCAGACAGCCCGAAAAGGAGAGGGAGGCAGGCAGAGATCTGGAGAAGTACGGTGGGGGATGGGCCCGGACTCATGACTCACCGCAGCTCCCAGCAGGAGACCGTCGCTACCCTGATGCTTCTCTCTCCATTTCTGCCACCTTCCTCTTCTGCAGTGCTGGCTGCCCAATCCTAGCCTCAATGCTTCTGTCCCATGAGGCTTTCCAGACGCATGGCGGCTCACACATGCAGCTGACAGAAGCAGCGAGCTCCTGGAGCCATGTGCCAGCAGTGCGCCATGTCGGGGATGGCTCCGAGCAATCCTTCCTCGCCACGGGTCTGGCTGTTTCTTGCTGGAGGTGGCTGCCTGTGGAATGCCCTTTGATTCGCTCCTTGGCCAGCTCCTGTGCACAGGCATGCCTGGGCAGCCCCCTTCCCAGCAGGAGCCATTTGCACAGCAGAGCTGGCCCCATCCTCAGCCACACCAGGGTCTGCCCCGGCCCATCCCTGCCCACATCCTTTTTAACACCTTAGCCCGACCCCATTCTTACCTCATGGGTCTCACCTGGGCTGCCCTGGCCCACAGCTGGAACCCATCCTGAAAGAACAGCCCTGCAGCACATCACTCCCTCCCCCAACTCCTCTGCAGCCACCCTGGAAAATAAAGGAGGAAAAAAACCCTGAAAAATTGGGACAGTGAACTACAATGCAGACGCAGAAAGAAAATCTAAAAAGCATGGGCACTAAAGAAAGAGAAGAAACAGCTAAAACTCAAGACATCAAAGTGACAAAAGCAGGCGTATGAAGAACATTTTAAAAATTATAGGCATTAAGAAAGTAAAGGAAATAATTATGAAATAGAGATAGCAGACTAGAAAGGAGACTCAGAAAATTTAAAAACCGATAGCACAAAAAAAGGATGAGAAATAATTTTTAAAAACGGCAAAAGGAATAAAAGCAGGTGTAAAAAGAAAATTTAAAAAGTGATGGGATTAGGGAAATAAAGGGAAAGATGAACAAATAGAACGGTAAACTAAAATAAACAGAGAAAGAAAACTTACAAAGTGAGGGCTCTAAGGAAACACAGGAAATAATTAAAATACGAAGACAGGGAGATAAATGCAGCAACCGGGATAAAATTATACAGAATATTATAAAAGAAATTAAGGAAATAAGAGTGACGAGAAATTATACCGAGATGTAAAAAGAAAGAAAA
This sequence comes from Opisthocomus hoazin, assembly GCF_030867145.1. Classification (NCBI taxonomy): domain Eukaryota; kingdom Metazoa; phylum Chordata; class Aves; order Opisthocomiformes; family Opisthocomidae; genus Opisthocomus; species Opisthocomus hoazin. Next base: position 157,485,397 of record NC_134414.1, on the reverse strand, counting down.
TCTAAAAAGCAATGGCGCTAAGGAAAGCTGAGCAAACGCAATTAAAATGTAAAGGCAGCCAATGAGAGAAAAGTACAAAATTTTTAAAATGACAGAGATGAGGTAAATAAAGGGGAAAAAATTAAAAATTACGGAAAGCAAACTAAAACAGAGATGTAGAAAATCTAAAAGGAAAGGGTGCTAAGGAAAGAGAATGAATAATTAAAAATAAAGACATCGAAGGGAAAAAAACAGACGTAGAACACTCGGATAGGAGAGGCACTAAAAATATAAAGGGAAAAACTAAAAAATAGACAGCAAACTGAAAAAGCCTGAGAAAGAAAACTGAAAAAGCGACGGCGCTAAGGAAACACAACAAATATTTAAAAGAAATAACAGCAAAATAAAGACAATAAACTGGGATAAATGTATGAAATTTTAAAAGCGGGGCGGTTAGGGAAATAAATAGAAACATTGGCAAACTAAAACGGAGATGCAGAAAGAAAATTTAAAAAGCGATGGTGCCAAGGGATAATGAGACAAAATAATTTAAAAACAATACAGCAAATGAGATAAAATGAGATAAAAAATAAATAATTTAAAAGCCCTGGGATTAAGAGAGGAAAGAACTTAAAAAAGCAAGACCAAACTAAAAGGCAGCATTGTGGTTAGGTCCCTACCAGCGACAAACAACCACGCAGTTGCTCTCTCCCTCCTCTCCCACCCCTGGTGACACAGAGAGAAGAGTCAGAAGGAAAAGGCAAAACTCGTGAGTTGCGATAAAAACAGTTTAACAGGATGGCAAAGGGAGAAGAAAAATAACAACAATAATACTGATAACAAGAATATACAGCATGCTATGTTCTTGCCGCCCAATGCTCAGCTTCCTCTCGACTAGCAAATCCCCCTCCTTCAGCCAGCTCACCCCCTTAAATACCAAGTGTGATGTCCCATTGAATTGGCTGGTTTGGGTTTGCCGGACCCACTTCTCGTGAAAATTCATGCTAGCCCAGCTGAATCCAGAATGTAGACTTAAAAAACAAATTTTAAAATTGACAGTGTAGAGGACAGATAGGAAAAAAGCAGACAATAGAGACAGAAAAATACATGAAAGTGAACACAGAAAGAAAAATTCAAAAGTGAAGACATAGAGGAAAAAATTTTAAAATAGAAAAAAATCTAAATGGCTAAGAGAAATAGAAAGAAAATTACACAAGTGACCATGTACAGGACAGACAAGAACAAACTGACAAAGAAAGGTGGCGAACTAGGTAATAATAGACTAGGAAAGAAAATTTAAAAGCAACAGGGTACCAGGCAGACAGGAAACAATTAAAAAACAGGGAGAGACATCTCGATAAAAGCAGACCTAGGACAAAAATTTTACAAGAGAGGGGTTACGGGAAACAGGAAAAATCTAACAAAGAGGGAGAGACAATGAGATAAAAGTACATCTAGAAACAACACTTAAAACCTGATAGGAATGCAAGAGTGAAAAATTGAAAAATAGGGACGGTGAGGTAGATAAAAGTAGACACAGAAAGAATAGTTTAAAAGCAACTGGATGTAGACAAAAAAAAAATTAAGACTGACAGGGTACATGACAGACAAGAAAGAATTAAAACTAGGGATGGGAGTCTGATAGAAGTAGACATAGAAAGAAAATTTTAAAGGTGATGGCGCTAAGGAAAGACAAGAAAACTGAAAAACGAAGACAGCAAATGGGATAAAAGTAAACACAGAAAGGGTATTTTTAAAAAAGGATTGAGAGAATAAAGGAAAAAAAGTGAAAAATACAGACGGTGAAGTAAAACTATCCTGGGTTCAGCCAGGACAGGGTTAATTTTCACTAGGAGCCAGGAGGGGACACAGCAGGGCGGGCTGACCTGGCCAAACAGAACAGGGTATTCCATACCACGTGCTGTCATGCTGGGTTCTGGTTGGGGGAGCTGGGCGGCGGGAAGTCAGTCAAGGCTCGGGAGCACGTGGCAGAGGGTGGTGAGAGTCGCTCTGTGCATTCTGCTATTTGTTTTGTGTATTCTCCTTATCATTATTGTTGTTACTGTTCCTTTTGTTTGCTGTTCTGTTAGAACTGCCCTTATCCCGACCCATGCGTTTTTGCCTTTTGCTTTCTATTCTCCTCCCCAGTCCAGTGGGGGGAAGTGCAGCAGAGCAGCCGCATGGCCCTATTGTTGCCAGCCACAGCCAAACTATAACAAAAACGCAGACAAAGAAATAACATTTCAAAAGCAAATGCATAAAGGACAGAGGAGAAAAAAATACAGACAGCGAACTGGAAAAAAGATGACATTGAAGTGCGGAAAACAGACTCCACGATCTGTAAGATTGTAAAGTAAGTATGTTTATTCAGCGCCGGGCGGCACGGGGGGTAGCCCCACCAAAGTCATGCATGCCAGACAATAACTTGCTTCTTCAATTTATACGGTCAAATATTATATATTCATCAAATACCCAATCTGCCTATACATATGCATGACCTATCCCTGCTTCGTATTAAAATCAGTTCCAAAGAGTAATTTCCATAGGCTCCTCCCAGCCATGCTTGCACAATGCCTCCTGGTGGTGGTCGTTGGGGGTCCCAAGATGAAGGCTCATCCTCTTCATCACGGTGCTCGCTGATTGACTCTTGTTTCTGGGCAAACTCAGTTCTCTTCTGGCTTCCATCCAAACTGCAAGGTCAGTCTTAGCTGGTTCTAGGCGACTCCCCAGTCCTTATCAGGAATTATCCCCTTTGTAAGGAAATGCAAGACTCTGCCTCAGTTAATTTACACAATAGATAAGCACTGTCAGTTCTCTGCACAGCAACTATCAGGCAGTGCTGCTTCTACTAAATTCCTTGACTATTAGGCAAGACTGCTTCTACTAAAATCCCTTTAACCCCTTCCTTCAACATAGAAAATATTAAAAGTGACAGGAATTAGGAAAATAAAGGAAAAAAGTTTTAAAATAAGGGCAGTAAACAAAATAAACAAAGAGTAAATTTTAAAAACAATGGGGATTACGAAACAGAAAACTAAATAAAAGCAGATGTAAAAAAAATTTAAAATCAGTGTGATTAAGAGAGAAATAAGTACAAAATAAGGATGGCAAACTAAACAAACTAACCCCCCCCCCGGTCACTTTCTTCTTTGCTGCAGTCGAAGCTCGGCGACAGCTCCGCTCCTCCCTCAGCTGCCACTGGCCCCTCCACAGCCACCCAGGGCACGGCAGCACCGGCACACCCACCGGCAACCACCGCATTAAAGGGAGGGGCGGTCGCCATCAGCCCCACTACCCGCACCTGCGGCTTCTCCAGCCCAGGCCCACAGCTGGAGCCCAGCAGGAACACGGGGCCATCTCCTGAGCCACGAAGTCAGTCTCTTCCTCCCCTGGGGTCCGTCACAGTGCCTTGTCCCATGTAAAGGAAGCACAGACACAGGAGGGAAGGCAAAAGAGACAATAGGTGTTTATGCAATCACACACGGAATGAATCTGGGGAACGGGTCTGCTCTGAGCCTCGGTATCCCCTACGCTCCCCCTGCCCCTCCGACACCTCGGCAGTCCGTCCCGGAGCTGTGCCCATCGGTCCAGCGGAGAACAGTCGGTCAGTCGGCTCCCGGAACGATGCGCTGCTGGCCGTGGCTGCCAAAAATGAGGAGCAAGGTGCAGGATGCTACAAGACAGAAGAAAAACGACAGATGGCTGGACAGCTGCGGTGTAACGAGAAAGCACGAAGCAGGGAAAGGGACAGCAAGAGAAGGATGGGGACAGGCAGTTCCACAGAGATGGAGAAACGAAGAGCAGCAGCAGAAAGAAGAAGAGGGAGCAGGACAGAGACCGAAAATGAAGAACGGGGAGCAGGAAGGAGATGCAAAAAAAAAAAAAACCCTGCAGCATGACAGAGGAAAAAAGAATAGGGGCAGGGACCCAGACGAAGAGAGATGAGAAAATAGAATGGAATAGACATGGAGAAAGCAGTAGCTCTGTGATGTGCTATGGAGCTGAGAAGAAAGGCCTAGAATCAAGGGACAAGGAGCCAGACAGAAAGCGCCAAAGCAAAAATACTGACAGGCTATGGGATAGAGAAGGAGGAAAGCAATACTTCTAACCAGGAGTTGAACAGAAAGAGGGAAAGAAGGAAAAAAATGCCACGGGCTGCAGGGCAGAAAGAGGGAGGACCTAAAAGATGGGGACAAGTCAGAGACAGCTGGAGAAAGAAGGTACACAAGAGCAGAAAAAAAAAAATAATCATAGCAGTGTGAGAGAGAGGGAGCCAGGGGAGGGACTGGGATGCAGAAAAGGGGTGACAGGGCCCCGAGGGTGGAGGACTCACTGCAGCTCTCACTCTCGGTGCTGCCGAGAGACTTTGACACTTCAGATGCTTCTCTCTCCTTATCTCTTCACTTCTTCTTCTGTAATTCCAATCTTTTGGCTCTCCTCCACCTGACAGAAAATGCATGTGGGTGTCTTAGAGCTCATACGACATGCGGCTTGCTAGACAATAAGCCTCACACACACTACAAGCAGGAATAGGACAGAGAAAGAGAGAATATGATGAGCGGGAAGCAGAACACACGGATCGAGAGAGAACTTGAATCAGAGGAATAAACAAGGCAGGAAAGAGAGATAAAGAAGCCAGAGGAAATAGCCTTTCTAGCCTCTACTTGCTCCCCCGGTCTCCCACCCCTCTGCAGCCTACCACACCTTTCCAGCCTCCTTTTCTTTCTGGCCTCTACTCTTGCCCCCAGCCTCCCACCCCTTTCCGGCCTCCTTTTCTTTCTGGCCTCTACTCTCGCCCCCGGCCTCCCACCCCGCTGCGGCCTCCCACCCCTTTCCGGCCTCCTTTTCTTTCTGGCCTCTACTCTCGCCCCCGGCCTCCCACGCCGCTGCGGCCTCCCACCCCTTTCCAGCCTCCTTTTCTTTCTGGCCTCTACTCTCGCCCCCGGCCTCCCACCCCTTTCCGGCCTCCCACCCCTTTCCGGCCTCCTTTTCTTTCTGGCCTCTACTCTCGCCCCCGGCCTCCCACCCCGCTGCGGCCTCCCACCCCTTTCCGGCCTCCTTTTCTTTCTGGCCTCTACTCTCGCCCCCGGCCTCCCACCCTGCTGCGGCCTCCCACCCCTTTCCAGCCTCCTTTTCTTTCTGGCCTCTACTCTCGCCCCCAGCCTCCCACCCCGCTGCGGCCTCCCACCCCTTTCCGGCCTCCTTTTCTTTCTGGCCTCTACTCTCGCCCCCGGCCTCCCACCCCGCTGCGGCCTCCCACCCCTTTCCGGCCTCCTTTTCTTTCTGGCCTCTACTCTCGCCCCCGGCCTCCCACCCCGCTGCGGCCTCCCACCCCTTTCCGGCCTCCTTTTCTTTCTGGCCTCCACTCTCGCCCCTGGCCTCCCACCCCTTTCCGGCCTCCCACCCCTTTCCGGCCTCTACTCTCGCCCCCGGCCTCCCACCCCGCTGCGGCCTCCCACCCCTTTCCGGCCTCCTTTTCTTTCTGCCCTCTACTCACCCCCCCTGGCCTCCCACTTCCTATTTTTCTCGCTCTACTTAACCCATCCTCCCACCTCTTTCCAGCCTCCTTTTTTTCTGGCCTCTACTCTCGTCCCTAGCCTCATATTTTTCTGGCCTCTACTCACCCCCCGGGCCTCCCACCCCGCTGCAGCTTCCCACCCCTTTCCAGACTCCTGTTTTTCTGGCCTCCCACCCCCCATTTTGCTGTCCTCTACTTAACCCAGCTTCCCAGCCCTCTGCAACCTCCTACCACTTTCCAGCCTCCACTCGCCCCCCCTCCCAGCTTCCCACCCTTTTTCAGCCTCCCACTCCCATCCCTTACAGTGCAGGACACACTGACAGAGAGAGAAAAATGACAGGGAACAGGAAAAAAGGTACTAAGAACCAAAGAAAGGATCAGGCGAAGGGGGTGATTGGGGTTGGAACCCCAACACAAATCAGCAAGAAGCTAGAGGACAGAAAGAGAGGAAGAGAAGAAAGGGCCAGGAAGCAGGACAGAGAAGGAGAGAAAGGCAAAAAGGGAGAGCAAGCTGGACAGGGAGGTAAACTAAGAAACAACCAGACAGGCAGCAGGATAGAGAGACAGAAAAACTGGGGACAGGAAGCAGGACAGAGGGACAGCAAGAGGAAACAAGGGCCAGGGAGCAGAACAGCAGTGGAGAAAGAGGCACTGCAGCAGCAGGGTAGAAAGAGAAGGAAGAAAGGAAAGGCCAGAAGGAGGACAGGGAATAATAGCGAAGGGAGAGAAGGACAAGGAGCAGGACAGATTGTCAAAGAAAGACAGGGAGCGGGACAAGGCAATACTGAGAGAGAAAAGGGGGACAGGGAGGCAGGATAAAGTGAAAGACAGGCAAAAATAAGAGACATAGGAGCAGGACAGAGATGGAGGGGGGAAAAGCCTCGGCTGGCCAGCAGGGAAGAAGGGGAAAAAAAGCACTGGGCTGCAGGATAGAGGAAGAAAGTAAAACACAGACACAGGGAGCAAGACAGAACGACAGAGAGAAGAGAGACAGAGAGCAGGACAGCACTGGGGGGGGGGGCAGTGGGAGAGAGGTATAGAGAAAGAAAAAAATACCGAGGAAGAGTAGAGTCTCCTTCTCTGGAGACTTGTGGAGTCTCCTTCTCTGGAGATATTCAAGACCCGCCTGGACAAGGTCCTGTGCAGCCTGCTGTAGGTGACCCTGCGTCAGCAGGGGGGTTTGGACTAGATGACCCACAGAGGTCCCTTCCAACCCCTACTATTCTGTGATTCTGTGAAGAGAGAAAGGAGAGAAGGGACAGCTAGCTGTACAGGGGGATAGAGAAAGAAGGGATGGCAGAGCGAATGGTGCAGAGAGAGAAAGGCAGTAAAAGCCACAAGAGGAAGCAGGGCACAAGGACAGCAAGAGGAAAAAGGAAAGGGACAGGAATCTGAACAGAGATGGAGAAAAAAAGCAGCAGGGACACAGGAAAAGACACAGAAAGAGCAGGGCACAGAAAGATAGATCAGGACAGCGGCAGGATGGAGATGGAGAACACACACCCGGGATGGTCAACAGGACAGAAAGGAATAGGCATATGGGCAAGCAGTGGGACAAATGGATAGACTGAGAAACAACAGGACAGGATGCAAGACAGAGCAACAGACCAGAATAACGAGAATGAGAGAGAGAAAGACATAGACTGTGAGAAGCACGTAGTGTGTCAGAAAAAAAGAGAAGTATATTAGGAGCCCTACAAAGAGATGGAGTATGGAGAAAAAAACAAAGGGGGCCAGGGAGCAGCGCAAAGGGTCAGAGAGAGTAAGACATGAACAGGAAGGAGGACGGGGACAGTGAGATACATGATGAAAAAAACCAGCGACAGTGAGCTAGACAAAAGGATACAGATAGAAAGAGAAGGAAGGAGGAGGAAGAGGAATAAAAAGGCAGGGACATGGAGTAGCATGTACAGGCGCAAAGGAGAACACCAACAGGGAACAGGGCAGAGAAATTGTGGAGGGAGAAAAAGAGGGGGAGGGAGCAGGACGCAAACATAAACAGAAGAGGGGACGTACGGGGAAGTAAAAAAAAAAAAAAAAAAAAAGTCACAGCATCACAGCACTGTAGGAAAGAGAGGGGGCCATGGGGGGACTTGGGATGCAGAAGAGGGGCGACAGGGCCCCAAGGGCCTGGCACTCACTGCAGCTCTCACTCTCGGCGCTGCCAGGAGACACTGCTGCTTCAGATGCTTCTCTCTCCTTCTCTCCTTCCTTCCTCTTCCGTAAGTCCGGTGACTTGTCTGTCCTCCACCCAAGAGAAAACATGCATGTCTTGCAGCTCTAACGAGACGAGGCTCCCTAGACATACAGCCTCACTCTCCAACGTACTATTCACAGGAACAGGACAGAGGGAAAGAGAGAGAGGGTATGATGAGCGGGCAGCAGAACAGATAGATCAAGAGGGAATCATAGAATCGTCAAGGTTGGAAAAGACCTCTGAGATCATCAAGTCCAACTGTCAACACATCAACATCATGCCTGCTAAACCATGCCCTGAAGTGCCATATCTACATATTTTTTGAACACCTTCAGGAATAGTGACTCCACCACTTGCCTGGGCAGCCTGCTCCAATGCTTCACAACTTTCAGTCAAGAAATTTTACCTAATCTCCAATCTAAACTTCCTCTGGTGCAACTTGAGGTCATTTCCTCTCGTCCTATTGCTAGTTACTTGGGAGAAGAGACCAACACCCACTTCACTACAACCTCCTTTCAGGTAGCTGTAGAGAGCAGTAAGGTCTTCCCTCAGCCTCCTCTTCTCCAGACTAAACAACCCCAGTTCCCTCAACCACTCCTCATAAGACTTGTTCTTTAGAGCCCTCACCAGCCTCATTGCTCTTCCCTGGACGCGGTCCAGCAACTCAGTGTCCTTCCTGTACTGAGGGGCCCAAAAGCAAACACAGTACTCGAGGTGCCGCCTCACCAGTGCCAAGTACAGGGGCACGATCACGGCCCTACTCCAGCTGGCCACACTATCCCCGATACAAGCCAGGATGCCATTGGCCTTCTTGGCCACCTGGGCACACTGCTGGATCATGTTCAGCTGGCTGTCAACCAACAGCCCCAGGTCCTTTTCCGCCCAGCAGCTCTCCAGCCACTCTTCCCCAACCCTGTAGCGTTGCACGTGGTTGTTGTGACCCAAGGACAGGACCCGGCACTTGGCCCTGTTGTTGAACCTCACACAATTCGCCTCGTCCCATTGATCCAGTCTGTCCAGAACCCTCTGCAGAGCCTTCCTACCCGCAAGCAGACTGACACGCCCGCCCAACTTGCTGTCATCTGCAAACTTACTGAGGGAGCACTCAATCCCCCCAGCCAGATCATTGATAAAGGTATTAAACAAAACTGGCCCCAAAATGGAGCCCTGGAAAACTCCACGCGTGACCAGCCACCAGCTGGGTTTAACTCCATTCACCACCACTCTCTGTGCTCGGCCTGACAAATTTAATCAGAGGAATAAAGACGGCAGAAGGGAGACAAAAACACAGGGAACAAGCCAGAGGGAAAGGGGTGGGAGGGGGACACACACAGATCAGGACAAAGAGGTGGAGAAAGACAAAAAAAGTGATGGGCTGCGGGATGAGAAAAAAGGCCAAGGAACAGGACAGAGGGGAGTAACGGCACAGTGAGCCGGACAGGGGCATATAGCGAGAAACAAAGGGACAGGCAGCAGTGTGGAGATGTACAGACAAAGAGTTACAGGGAGGATGGAGGACAGAGAGAATAAGAGAAAAGGGACAGCGAGCGGGGCAGAGATGGAGAAAGAAATGCTGGCGACAGAGAGACGAGGAGGAGAGCAACTGGACGGAGGCAGAGAGAGGGAGAAAGGAAGAAAAAAATAGCGACGAGTAGAAGGTCAGAGAGACAAGGAAAAGACAGGAGGAAGGACAGAGTGATTGAGAAAACAGGTGAGGGACATGACACCAGAAAGAAAGATACTTTGAAATAGAGAATGATAGGGAGCAGGATACTGGGACAGACAGCAAATGAGAGCAATAGAGAAAACAGGGACTGAGAGCAAGACCGAGGGGTGAAGCAATAAATAATAGGGCTGGGGAGCAGGACAGCAGAAGAGAGACACAGAGAAGGGGGACACATAAGACAACTGCAAATTGAGAGGTAGAAAAGCACAGAGGGTCACAGAGAAAAAGAGAGGGATGGCAGAAAGAAAAACAAGATGAGGGAGAAGGACTGAAGAGCAGAGAGAAAATAGCATCCAAGTCACATGATGAACTGCTTGTATGCAAAGAGTAACACAGACATCGAGATGCCAAGAAGGTCTATGGCACACAACACAGACCACACAAATGACACACCACCACAAACACAGGCTGGAACTGCCCTGCCCACTTGAGCTGAAGACAAACCCCTTTCCATTTACCCTCCCAAAGGGACCTGATCCGGGACAGCCCTCTCCCCTACACCAACTTCACACCACCTTCCTGCAATGCCCAACCATGGTCCCCTCCCTCCAGACCCTTGCCAGCTCCTGCAACTCAGCTTTCAGAGGGCCAAGGGTCTGAATCCATCCTCGACAAGAAAACAAATCAGTGCTCCTGCAGCCACCAGGTTCTGCTTTGTCATCTAAAAAAAAAAAAAAACAAAACAAAAAACACACCACCACAAAACCCAGAAACAGTTCTGACAGTAAGCATCCCACTGGCCAATGCCAGCATCTTCCACAACAACCCTATTTTCAGAAGCACCAGGGCGCTCTACTCAACTGCTCATTCCAGAGTCAGACACTGTGGCCATCATCACTTCTGGTACCTAACATACCAAGAGACACAAAGTTACCACTGCAGTCGCGAGAAGTCACCCGCCCCACCTTGCTACCACCCCAGCTGACCTCAAACGCTCATCCAATGCCACAGGCAACACCCACATTCCCTGGAAAAAAAAAAAAACACAAAAAAGAGATACACCTCATTGAGTTGCCGCACAATATTTTGCTCTTAGAACCAGATCACAACAGCCTCACCTTCTCAGACCTCTAGTTACCATGCTGCTTCAGTGTTCCGAGGCTATATGCAGCACCTGCAAAAAAATTCCAACAAAACAGCACATGCTGAGATACTGCCCAAAACCACAGACTGCCCTTGCCGATTTCTGTCTCCTGCTCCTGTATGTGGGATGCATGCCCACCCTGCCCATGCCATTTACAGGTTCCCTGGCTGCCCTGGGCAGAGCAGCTCCAAGCCAAAACACACACACAGGCACAGACAGACACTACACACAAGACCACAAACAATGGGCTTCAAAGAAGAGCGAAAACTCTCCTCCACAGGAAGGAGGACTCCCTGACGGGTGATACCGTCGGACAAGACGACCTACAGGGCCGCGACGGCCCAAAGCATGGCGCCTCCATGGCAGCCCCAGAAAAACAGAGTCAGACAGCATGGTCCCTGGCATGAAGATACAGTCAAAAGAGACGGCGCATGCGCAAGAAGCCCGGCTTCAAGACCTAAGAACATAAGGATGCAGGGAAGAGCTCCCACACTCCACGAAAATGGACCGCCAGAGAGAAGAGCTGCTGACACAGCCTGGAACGACGCCGCAGAAGAGAACCGACCGGAAACTTCCACGCCACGAGACCGATCCACGCTTTACGCTTGTAAGGCAAGAAGAGAAGCCCCCGCTTGGCACTATGCCGATGAGTAGGGGCATTCGAGACCCCAGGGGTGGTGCCTGATGTGCACAAAGAGCAATGAGGATGCTGAGATACAGGTAAGGTCTAAGACACAGAAGACAGACGACAAAAATGACACAGCACCACAGACGCAGCCTGGAACGCTCCTGCCCAATTGGGCTGAAGAGAAACCCCTTCCTTCCCTTTACACGCCCAAAGGGGCCCGCTCCTGCACAGCCCTCTCCCCTACGCTAATTTTACAAGCACTCCCTGCAATTCACAACCGGGGTCCCCTCCCCCCAGTCCCTCAACTTAGCTTTCAGGGGGCCAGGGGTCTGACTCCATCCTCGACAAAAAGCACCTTGGCTAACTGGGATGCGCCTGCAGTCGCCTGCTTCCGTTTTGCCATCTGAAAAGCAAAACGACAAGACGACAACACAGACAACACACAGGGCTGACAGCAAGCATCACACTGGCCAACACCAACCCCTTCCGCAACCACCTCCTCCTCAGAAGCACCGGGCTGCTCCACTCACCTGCTCATTCCAGAGGCAGACGCCGCGGCCAGCGTTGCTTCTGCTACCTAAGATACCAAGAGACACAAAATTACCGCTTGCGCCCGTGACAAGTCACCCACCCCACGCTCCTCCTCGCTGCCACCCCAGGTCACCTCAAACAGTGGTCCAATGCCTAATGCCGCCCACACACACACAGTCCCGGCAAAATCAAAAGAGACACACCTCACTGAGGAGCCACACAATATTTTGCTCTTACACACTGACCTGGTCAGCAGCAGCCTCACCATCTCAGACCTCTTGTCAGCATGCTGCTCCACCTCTCCGCGGCTATGTGCGGCACCTGCAATAAAATCAAAGCAAAGAGGACATGCTGAGATAATGCCCAACACCAAAGCGTGTCCGCACCGATTCCCACTTTCTGCTCCTTTACCTTGGCTGCTGACCCGTGTTGCCCCTGCCATTTTGCAGGTTGGCACCTCGAAGCTCACATCCCACCTGAAAAACACAAACAACAAGCGATGCTTAGAACTTCACCAACAATGCACACTACAATAATAACTGCTACTTCAGCCCACGAGTCATGGCCCACCTTGCCTGAGTCACCTCTGTTACCAAGACCCTGCTTTGCATCTTCAAAACGGAGAACCCAAAACTTATAAGCTAGTCATACAGCCACCAGTCATATCTTCCCTCCAACACCACACACTGACCTTCTTATGGCACTCTACTTGCGTGTCCTCTGTCGCCCTTTGGCACACCGCTCATCCCTCTGCATCTGTGAAAGCAACATTAAACAAGTCACCCAGATTCAGAGCAATAGTCGACCAGTCCCAGAAGTCTTGTTTCCACTCACGTATACCATCTAGATTCCAACTGCAGCCTGCTGTTAATACACAGGGGATGACCGGATTGTTCTCTGCCTAGCACTACAGAAACAACTCTCCTTGCCCACTGCATACAGGGCTACTTGCTCGGAAATGAACTCTACAACCTTTGCCTATAAAGTCTAGGGTTATCTACACGTTAGCCATAGGATCTCGTTGTTATTCTTTTGCTTGCTGTCACTGCTATGCCCTCAGGTAGAGCAGCTCTAACCCAGACAAACATGCACAGACACTGCACACAGACAAGACCAACAGTGTGACGCAGAGACATAAAAAACTCTAAAAAGCACGACTCCTGGACCAGAGCTGCCATTGGGCAAGAAGACCTAGGGGGCCACAAGTAAGAATCCGTGGCAGCCTGAGAAAAGTCAAATGCTATGAACTGTGCAAAAAGACCTATCCGCAACTCGCATGAAGTGTGCGCACAATGCCTTTCCTAAAGGCCTAAGAAGTTTGGGATGCCAGGAAGATCTCTCAGAAAAGATGACTAAAGAGACCGCTCAAGGTCAGAGGTGCTGTCCCAGCCTGGAACAACGTTGCAAAAGCAGATAGAGCATAAACTTCCGAGACGCAAGACTTATCCATGCTTTACACTTGTAACACAAGCAAAGAAGTTCCCAGCTGGCACTGTAACGATGAGTAAAGCTATTCGAGATGCTAGGGATGGCACCCGAGACGCACAATGCCCTCCTTGAGTGCAAAGAGGACATTGAGACCTGAGGAAGGTCTAAGGCAGAGAAGACAGACTACGCAAACGACACCACCACAGACGTAGGCTGGAACTGCCCTCCCTTGCATACACAGTGTTGTGCAAGAGTAACCTGCTTCCTTTACCTGCCCAAAGGGGCCTGTTCCTGCACAGCCCTGTCCCTACACTAACTTTACAACACCGCCCAACCTTGTTCCCCTCCCTCCAGACCCTCTCCAGCCCCTGCAACTCAACTTACCTTTCACAGGGCCAGGGGTCTGACTCCATCCTCGACCGAAAATGCATTGGGTATCTGGGATGCTCCTGCAGTCAACAGGTTGCGCTTCTTCACTGGAAAAAGAAAAAACCCAGAAACAGTGCTGACAGTAAGCATCACATTGGCCAACACCAACCTCTTCCACAACAACCCGCTCCTCAGAAGCACCGGGCTGCTCCGCTCACCTGCTCATTCCAGAGGCAGACGCTGCGGCCAACATTGCTTCTGCTACCTAAGATACCAAGAGACTCAAAATTACCGCTTGCGCCCGTGACAAGTCACCCACCCCACGCTCCTCCTCGCTGCCACCCCAGGTCACCTCAAAACAGTTGTCCGATGCCACAGGTGGCCCGCACAGCCCCTGCAAAACCAAGAGAGACACCCCTCACTGAGTTGCTGCACTATAATTTGCTCTCACACACTGACCCGGCACACAACCGCCTCACCTTCTCAGACCTCTTGTCAGCAGGCCGCTTCGCCCCGCTGAGGCTACGTGCGGCACCTGCAATAAAATCAAAGCAAACAGCACATGCTGAGATACTGCCCAAAACCAAAGCCTGCCTGCATCAGTTCCAATCTCCTGCTCCTTTACCTTGGCTGCTCACCCACCCTGGCCCTGCCATTTACAGGTTCCCTGGCTGCCCTGGGCAGAGCAGCTCCAAGCCAAAACACACACACAGGCACAGACAGACACTACACACAAGACCACAAACAATGGGCTTCAAAGAAGAGCGAAAACTCTCCTCCACAGGAAGGAGGACTCCCTGACGGGTGATACCGTCGGACAAGAAGACCTACAGGGCCGCGACGGCCCAAAGCATGGCGCCTCCATGGCAGCCCCAGAAAAACAGAGTCAGACAGCATGGTCCCTGGCATGAAGATACAGTCAAAAGAGACGGCGCATGCGCAAGAAGCCCGGCTTCAAGACCTAAGAACATAAGGATGCAGGGAAGAGCTCCCACACTCCACGAAAATGGACCGCCAGAGAGAAGAGCTGCTGACACAGCCTGGAACGACGCCGCAGAAGAGAACCGACCGGAAACTTCCACGCCACGAGACCGATCCACGCTTTACGCTTGTAAGGCAAGAAGAGAAGCCCCCGCTTGGCACTATGCCGATGAGTAGGGGCATTCGAGACCCCAGGGGTGGTGCCTGATGTGCACAAAGAGCAATGAGGATGCTGAGATACAGGTAAGGTCTAAGACACAGAAGACAGACGACAAAAATGACACAGCACCACAGACGCAGCCTGGAACGCTCCTGCCCAATTGGGCTGAAGAGAAACCCCTTCCTTCCCTTTACACGCCCAAAGGGGCCCGCTCCTGCACAGCCCTCTCCCCTACGCTAATTTTACAAGCACTCCCTGCAATTCACAACCGGGGTCCCCTCCCCCCAGTCCCTCAACTTAGCTTTCAGGGGGCCAGGGGTCTGACTCCATCCTCGACAAAAAGCACCTTGGCTAACTGGGATGCGCCTGCAGTCGCCTGCTTCCGTTTTGCCATCTGAAAAGCAAAACGACAAGACGACAACACAGACAACACACAGGGCTGACAGCAAGCATCACACTGGCCAACACCAACCCCTTCCGCAACCACCTCCTCCTCAGAAGCACCGGGCTGCTCCACTCACCTGCTCATTCCAGAGGCAGACGCCGCGGCCAGCGTTGCTTCTGCTACCTAAGATACCAAGAGACACAAAATTACCGCTTGCGCCCGTGACAAGTCACCCACCCCACGCTCCTCCTCGCTGCCACCCCAGGTCACCTCAAACAGTGGTCCAATGCCTAATGCCGCCCACACACACACAGTCCCGGCAAAATCAAAAGAGACACACCTCACTGAGGAGCCACACAATATTTTGCTCTTACACACTGACCTGGTCAGCAGCAGCCTCACCATCTCAGACCTCTTGTCAGCATGCTGCTCCACCTCTCCGCGGCTATGTGCGGCACCTGCAATAAAATCAAAGCAAAGAGGACATGCTGAGATAATGCCCAACACCAAAGCGTGTCCGCACCGATTCCCACTTTCTGCTCCTTTACCTTGGCTGCTGACCCGTGTTGCCCCTGCCATTTTGCAGGTTGGCACCTCGAAGCTCACATCCCACCTGAAAAACACAAACAACAAGCGATGCTTAGAACTTCACCAACAATGCACACTACAATAATAACTGCTACTTCAGCCCACGAGTCATGGCCCACCTTGCCTGAGTCACCTCTGTTACCAAGACCCTGCTTTGCATCTTCAAAACGGAGAACCCAAAACTTATAAGCTAGTCATACAGCCACCAGTCATATCTTCCCTCCAACACCACACACTGACCTTCTTATGGCACTCTACTTGCGTGTCCTCTGTCGCCCTTTGGCACACCGCTCATCCCTCTGCATCTGTGAAAGCAACATTAAACAAGTCACCCAGATTCAGAGCAATAGTCGACCAGTCCCAGAAGTCTTGTTTCCACTCACGTATACCATCTAGATTCCAACTGCAGCCTGCTGTTAATACACAGGGGATGACCGGATTGTTCTCTGCCTAGCACTACAGAAACAACTCTCCTTGCCCACTGCATACAGGGCTACTTGCTCGGAAATGAACTCTACAACCTTTGCCTATAAAGTCTAGGGTTATCTACACGTTAGCCATAGGATCTCGTTGTTATTCTTTTGCTTGCTGTCACTGCTATGCCCTCAGGTAGAGCAGCTCTAACCCAGACAAACATGCACAGACACTGCACACAGACAAGACCAACAGTGTGACGCAGAGACATAAAAAACTCTAAAAAGCACGACTCCTGGACCAGAGCTGCCATTGGGCAAGAAGACCTAGGGGGCCACAAGTAAGAATCCGTGGCAGCCTGAGAAAAGTCAAATGCTATGAACTGTGCAAAAAGACCTATCCGCAACTCGCATGAAGTGTGCGCACAATGCCTTTCCTAAAGGCCTAAGAAGTTTGGGATGCCAGGAAGATCTCTCAGAAAAGATGACTAAAGAGACCGCTCAAGGTCAGAGGTGCTGTCCCAGCCTGGAACAACGTTGCAAAAGCAGATAGAGCATAAACTTCCGAGACGCAAGACTTATCCATGCTTTACACTTGTAACACAAGCAAAGAAGTTCCCAGCTGGCACTGTAACGATGAGTAAAGCTATTCGAGATGCTAGGGATGGCACCCGAGACGCACAATGCCCTCCTTGAGTGCAAAGAGGACATTGAGACCTGAGGAAGGTCTAAGGCAGAGAAGACAGACTACGCAAACGACACCACCACAGACGTAGGCTGGAACTGCCCTCCCTTGCATACACAGTGTTGTGCAAGAGTAACCTGCTTCCTTTACCTGCCCAAAGGGGCCTGTTCCTGCACAGCCCTGTCCCTACACTAACTTTACAACACCGCCCAACCTTGTTCCCCTCCCTCCAGACCCTCTCCAGCCCCTGCAACTCAACTTACCTTTCACAGGGCCAGGGGTCTGACTCCATCCTCGACCGAAAATGCATTGGGTATCTGGGATGCTCCTGCAGTCAACAGGTTGCGCTTCTTCACTGGAAAAAGAAAAAACCCAGAAACAGTGCTGACAGTAAGCATCACATTGGCCAACACCAACCTCTTCCACAACAACCCGCTCCTCAGAAGCACCGGGCTGCTCCGCTCACCTGCTCATTCCAGAGGCAGACGCTGCGGCCAACATTGCTTCTGCTACCTAAGATACCAAGAGACACAAAATTACCGCTTGCGCCCGTGACAAGTCACCCACCCCACGCTCCTCCTCGCTGCCACCCCAGGTCACCTCAAAACAGTTGTCCGATGCCACAGGTGGCCCGCACAGCCCCTGCAAAACCAAGAGAGACACCCCTCACTGAGTTGCTGCACTATAATTTGCTCTCACACACTGACCCGGCACACAACCGCCTCACCTTCTCAGACCTCTTGTCAGCAGGCCGCTTCGCCCCGCTGAGGCTACGTGCGGCACCTGCAATAAAATCAAAGCAAACAGCACATGCTGAGATACTGCCCAAAACCAAAGCCTGCCTGCATCAGTTCCAATCTCCTGCTCCTTTACCTTGGCTGCTCACCCACCCTGGCCCTGCCATTTACAGGTTCCCTGGCTGCCCTGGGCAGAGCAGCTCCAAGCCAAAACACACACACAGGCACAGACAGACACTACACACAAGACCACAAACAATGGGCTTCAAAGAAGAGCGAAAACTCTCCTCCACAGGAAGGAGGACTCCCTGACGGGTGATACCGTCGGACAAGAAGACCTACAGGGCCGCGACGGCCCAAAGCATGGCGCCTCCATGGCAGCCCCAGAAAAACAGAGTCAGACAGCATGGTCCCTGGCATGAAGATACAGTCAAAAGAGACGGCGCATGCGCAAGAAGCCCGGCTTCAAGACCTAAGAACATAAGGATGCAGGGAAGAGCTCCCACACTCCACGAAAATGGACCGCCAGAGAGAAGAGCTGCTGACACAGCCTGGAACGACGCCGCAGAAGAGAACCGACCGGAAACTTCCACGCCACGAGACCGATCCACGCTTTACGCTTGTAAGGCAAGAAGAGAAGCCCCCGCTTGGCACTATGCCGATGAGTAGGGGCATTCGAGACCCCAGGGGTGGTGCCTGATGTGCACAAAGAGCAATGAGGATGCTGAGATACAGGTAAGGTCTAAGACACAGAAGACAGACGACAAAAATGACACAGCACCACAGACGCAGCCTGGAACGCTCCTGCCCAATTGGGCTGAAGAGAAACCCCTTCCTTCCCTTTACACGCCCAAAGGGGCCCGCTCCTGCACAGCCCTCTCCCCTACGCTAATTTTACAAGCACTCCCTGCAATTCACAACCGGGGTCCCCTCCCCCCAGTCCCTCAACTTAGCTTTCAGGGGGCCAGGGGTCTGACTCCATCCTCGACAAAAAGCACCTTGGCTAACTGGGATGCGCCTGCAGTCGCCTGCTTCCGTTTTGCCATCTGAAAAGCAAAACGACAAGACGACAACACAGACAACACACAGGGCTGACAGCAAGCATCACACTGGCCAACACCAACCCCTTCCGCAACCACCTCCTCCTCAGAAGCACCGGGCTGCTCCACTCACCTGCTCATTCCAGAGGCAGACGCCGCGGCCAGCGTTGCTTCTGCTACCTAAGATACCAAGAGACACAAAATTACCGCTTGCGCCCGTGACAAGTCACCCACCCCACGCTCCTCCTCGCTGCCACCCCAGGTCACCTCAAACAGTGGTCCAATGCCTAATGCCGCCCACACACACACAGTCCCGGCAAAATCAAAAGAGACACACCTCACTGAGGAGCCACACAATATTTTGCTCTTACACACTGACCTGGTCAGCAGCAGCCTCACCATCTCAGACCTCTTGTCAGCATGCTGCTCCACCTCTCCGCGGCTATGTGCGGCACCTGCAATAAAATCAAAGCAAAGAGGACATGCTGAGATAATGCCCAACACCAAAGCGTGTCCGCACCGATTCCCACTTTCTGCTCCTTTACCTTGGCTGCTGACCCGTGTTGCCCCTGCCATTTTGCAGGTTGGCACCTCGAAGCTCACATCCCACCTGAAAAACACAAACAACAAGCGATGCTTAGAACTTCACCAACAATGCACACTACAATAATAACTGCTACTTCAGCCCACGAGTCATGGCCCACCTTGCCTGAGTCACCTCTGTTACCAAGACCCTGCTTTGCATCTTCAAAACGGAGAACCCAAAACTTATAAGCTAGTCATACAGCCACCAGTCATATCTTCCCTCCAACACCACACACTGACCTTCTTATGGCACTCTACTTGCGTGTCCTCTGTCGCCCTTTGGCACACCGCTCATCCCTCTGCATCTGTGAAAGCAACATTAAACAAGTCACCCAGATTCAGAGCAATAGTCGACCAGTCCCAGAAGTCTTGTTTCCACTCACGTATACCATCTAGATTCCAACTGCAGCCTGCTGTTAATACACAGGGGATGACCGGATTGTTCTCTGCCTAGCACTACAGAAACAACTCTCCTTGCCCACTGCATACAGGGCTACTTGCTCGGAAATGAACTCTACAACCTTTGCCTATAAAGTCTAGGGTTATCTACACGTTAGCCATAGGATCTCGTTGTTATTCTTTTGCTTGCTGTCACTGCTATGCCCTCAGGTAGAGCAGCTCTAACCCAGACAAACATGCACAGACACTGCACACAGACAAGACCAACAGTGTGACGCAGAGACATAAAAAACTCTAAAAAGCACGACTCCTGGACCAGAGCTGCCATTGGGCAAGAAGACCTAGGGGGCCACAAGTAAGAATCCGTGGCAGCCTGAGAAAAGTCAAATGCTATGAACTGTGCAAAAAGACCTATCCGCAACTCGCATGAAGTGTGCGCACAATGCCTTTCCTAAAGGCCTAAGAAGTTTGGGATGCCAGGAAGATCTCTCAGAAAAGATGACTAAAGAGACCGCTCAAGGTCAGAGGTGCTGTCCCAGCCTGGAACAACGTTGCAAAAGCAGATAGAGCATAAACTTCCGAGACGCAAGACTTATCCATGCTTTACACTTGTAACACAAGCAAAGAAGTTCCCAGCTGGCACTGTAACGATGAGTAAAGCTATTCGAGATGCTAGGGATGGCACCCGAGACGCACAATGCCCTCCTTGAGTGCAAAGAGGACATTGAGACCTGAGGAAGGTCTAAGGCAGAGAAGACAGACTACGCAAACGACACCACCACAGACGTAGGCTGGAACTGCCCTCCCTTGCATACACAGTGTTGTGCAAGAGTAACCTGCTTCCTTTACCTGCCCAAAGGGGCCTGTTCCTGCACAGCCCTGTCCCTACACTAACTTTACAACACCGCCCAACCTTGTTCCCCTCCCTCCAGACCCTCTCCAGCCCCTGCAACTCAACTTACCTTTCACAGGGCCAGGGGTCTGACTCCATCCTCGACCGAAAATGCATTGGGTATCTGGGATGCTCCTGCAGTCAACAGGTTGCGCTTCTTCACTGGAAAAAGAAAAAACCCAGAAACAGTGCTGACAGTAAGCATCACATTGGCCAACACCAACCTCTTCCACAACAACCCGCTCCTCAGAAGCACCGGGCTGCTCCGCTCACCTGCTCATTCCAGAGGCAGACGCTGCGGCCAACATTGCTTCTGCTACCTAAGATACCAAGAGACACAAAATTACCGCTTGCGCCCGTGACAAGTCACCCACCCCACGCTCCTCCTCGCTGCCACCCCAGGTCACCTCAAAACAGTTGTCCGATGCCACAGGTGGCCCGCACAGCCCCTGCAAAACCAAGAGAGACACCCCTCACTGAGTTGCTGCACTATAATTTGCTCTCACACACTGACCCGGCACACAACCGCCTCACCTTCTCAGACCTCTTGTCAGCAGGCCGCTTCGCCCCGCTGAGGCTACGTGCGGCACCTGCAATAAAATCAAAGCAAACAGCACATGCTGAGATACTGCCCAAAACCAAAGCCTGCCTGCATCAGTTCCAATCTCCTGCTCCTTTACCTTGGCTGCTCACCCACCCTGGCCCTGCCATTTACAGGTTCCCTGGCTGCCCTGGGCAGAGCAGCTCCAAGCCAAAACACACACACAGGCACAGACAGACACTACACACAAGACCACAAACAATGGGCTTCAAAGAAGAGCGAAAACTCTCCTCCACAGGAAGGAGGACTCCCTGACGGGTGATACCGTCGGACAAGAAGACCTACAGGGCCGCGACGGCCCAAAGCATGGCGCCTCCATGGCAGCCCCAGAAAAACAGAGTCAGACAGCATGGTCCCTGGCATGAAGATACAGTCAAAAGAGACGGCGCATGCGCAAGAAGCCCGGCTTCAAGACCTAAGAACATAAGGATGCAGGGAAGAGCTCCCACACTCCACGAAAATGGACCGCCAGAGAGAAGAGCTGCTGACACAGCCTGGAACGACGCCGCAGAAGAGAACCGACCGGAAACTTCCACGCCACGAGACCGATCCACGCTTTACGCTTGTAAGGCAAGAAGAGAAGCCCCCGCTTGGCACTATGCCGATGAGTAGGGGCATTCGAGACCCCAGGGGTGGTGCCTGATGTGCACAAAGAGCAATGAGGATGCTGAGATACAGGTAAGGTCTAAGACACAGAAGACAGACGACAAAAATGACACAGCACCACAGACGCAGCCTGGAACGCTCCTGCCCAATTGGGCTGAAGAGAAACCCCTTCCTTCCCTTTACACGCCCAAAGGGGCCCGCTCCTGCACAGCCCTCTCCCCTACGCTAATTTTACAAGCACTCCCTGCAATTCACAACCGGGGTCCCCTCCCCCCAGTCCCTCAACTTAGCTTTCAGGGGGCCAGGGGTCTGACTCCATCCTCGACAAAAAGCACCTTGGCTAACTGGGATGCGCCTGCAGTCGCCTGCTTCCGTTTTGCCATCTGAAAAGCAAAACGACAAGACGACAACACAGACAACACACAGGGCTGACAGCAAGCATCACACTGGCCAACACCAACCCCTTCCGCAACCACCTCCTCCTCAGAAGCACCGGGCTGCTCCACTCACCTGCTCATTCCAGAGGCAGACGCCGCGGCCAGCGTTGCTTCTGCTACCTAAGATACCAAGAGACACAAAATTACCGCTTGCGCCCGTGACAAGTCACCCACCCCACGCTCCTCCTCGCTGCCACCCCAGGTCACCTCAAACAGTGGTCCAATGCCTAATGCCGCCCACACACACACAGTCCCGGCAAAATCAAAAGAGACACACCTCACTGAGGAGCCACACAATATTTTGCTCTTACACACTGACCTGGTCAGCAGCAGCCTCACCATCTCAGACCTCTTGTCAGCATGCTGCTCCACCTCTCCGCGGCTATGTGCGGCACCTGCAATAAAATCAAAGCAAAGAGGACATGCTGAGATAATGCCCAACACCAAAGCGTGTCCGCACCGATTCCCACTTTCTGCTCCTTTACCTTGGCTGCTGACCCGTGTTGCCCCTGCCATTTTGCAGGTTGGCACCTCGAAGCTCACATCCCACCTGAAAAACACAAACAACAAGCGATGCTTAGAACTTCACCAACAATGCACACTACAATAATAACTGCTACTTCAGCCCACGAGTCATGGCCCACCTTGCCTGAGTCACCTCTGTTACCAAGACCCTGCTTTGCATCTTCAAAACGGAGAACCCAAAACTTATAAGCTAGTCATACAGCCACCAGTCATATCTTCCCTCCAACACCACACACTGACCTTCTTATGGCACTCTACTTGCGTGTCCTCTGTCGCCCTTTGGCACACCGCTCATCCCTCTGCATCTGTGAAAGCAACATTAAACAAGTCACCCAGATTCAGAGCAATAGTCGACCAGTCCCAGAAGTCTTGTTTCCACTCACGTATACCATCTAGATTCCAACTGCAGCCTGCTGTTAATACACAGGGGATGACCGGATTGTTCTCTGCCTAGCACTACAGAAACAACTCTCCTTGCCCACTGCATACAGGGCTACTTGCTCGGAAATGAACTCTACAACCTTTGCCTATAAAGTCTAGGGTTATCTACACGTTAGCCATAGGATCTCGTTGTTATTCTTTTGCTTGCTGTCACTGCTATGCCCTCAGGTAGAGCAGCTCTAACCCAGACAAACATGCACAGACACTGCACACAGACAAGACCAACAGTGTGACGCAGAGACATAAAAAACTCTAAAAAGCACGACTCCTGGACCAGAGCTGCCATTGGGCAAGAAGACCTAGGGGGCCACAAGTAAGAATCCGTGGCAGCCTGAGAAAAGTCAAATGCTATGAACTGTGCAAAAAGACCTATCCGCAACTCGCATGAAGTGTGCGCACAATGCCTTTCCTAAAGGCCTAAGAAGTTTGGGATGCCAGGAAGATCTCTCAGAAAAGATGACTAAAGAGACCGCTCAAGGTCAGAGGTGCTGTCCCAGCCTGGAACAACGTTGCAAAAGCAGATAGAGCATAAACTTCCGAGACGCAAGACTTATCCATGCTTTACACTTGTAACACAAGCAAAGAAGTTCCCAGCTGGCACTGTAACGATGAGTAAAGCTATTCGAGATGCTAGGGATGGCACCCGAGACGCACAATGCCCTCCTTGAGTGCAAAGAGGACATTGAGACCTGAGGAAGGTCTAAGGCAGAGAAGACAGACTACGCAAACGACACCACCACAGACGTAGGCTGGAACTGCCCTCCCTTGCATACACAGTGTTGTGCAAGAGTAACCTGCTTCCTTTACCTGCCCAAAGGGGCCTGTTCCTGCACAGCCCTGTCCCTACACTAACTTTACAACACCGCCCAACCTTGTTCCCCTCCCTCCAGACCCTCTCCAGCCCCTGCAACTCAACTTACCTTTCACAGGGCCAGGGGTCTGACTCCATCCTCGACCGAAAATGCATTGGGTATCTGGGATGCTCCTGCAGTCAACAGGTTGCGCTTCTTCACTGGAAAAAGAAAAAACCCAGAAACAGTGCTGACAGTAAGCATCACATTGGCCAACACCAACCTCTTCCACAACAACCCGCTCCTCAGAAGCACCGGGCTGCTCCGCTCACCTGCTCATTCCAGAGGCAGACGCTGCGGCCAACATTGCTTCTGCTACCTAAGATACCAAGAGACACAAAATTACCGCTTGCGCCCGTGACAAGTCACCCACCCCACGCTCCTCCTCGCTGCCACCCCAGGTCACCTCAAAACAGTTGTCCGATGCCACAGGTGGCCCGCACAGCCCCTGCAAAACCAAGAGAGACACCCCTCACTGAGTTGCTGCACTATAATTTGCTCTCACACACTGACCCGGCACACAACCGCCTCACCTTCTCAGACCTCTTGTCAGCAGGCCGCTTCGCCCCGCTGAGGCTACGTGCGGCACCTGCAATAAAATCAAAGCAAACAGCACATGCTGAGATACTGCCCAAAACCAAAGCCTGCCTGCATCAGTTCCAATCTCCTGCTCCTTTACCTTGGCTGCTCACCCACCCTGGCCCTGCCATTTACAGGTTCCCTGGCTGCCCTGGGCAGAGCAGCTCCAAGCCAAAACACACACACAGGCACAGACAGACACTACACACAAGACCACAAACAATGGGCTTCAAAGAAGAGCGAAAACTCTCCTCCACAGGAAGGAGGACTCCCTGACGGGTGATACCGTCGGACAAGAAGACCTACAGGGCCGCGACGGCCCAAAGCATGGCGCCTCCATGGCAGCCCCAGAAAAACAGAGTCAGACAGCATGGTCCCTGGCATGAAGATACAGTCAAAAGAGACGGCGCATGCGCAAGAAGCCCGGCTTCAAGACCTAAGAACATAAGGATGCAGGGAAGAGCTCCCACACTCCACGAAAATGGACCGCCAGAGAGAAGAGCTGCTGACACAGCCTGGAACGACGCCGCAGAAGAGAACCGACCGGAAACTTCCACGCCACGAGACCGATCCACGCTTTACGCTTGTAAGGCAAGAAGAGAAGCCCCCGCTTGGCACTATGCCGATGAGTAGGGGCATTCGAGACCCCAGGGGTGGTGCCTGATGTGCACAAAGAGCAATGAGGATGCTGAGATACAGGTAAGGTCTAAGACACAGAAGACAGACGACAAAAATGACACAGCACCACAGACGCAGCCTGGAACGCTCCTGCCCAATTGGGCTGAAGAGAAACCCCTTCCTTCCCTTTACACGCCCAAAGGGGCCCGCTCCTGCACAGCCCTCTCCCCTACGCTAATTTTACAAGCACTCCCTGCAATTCACAACCGGGGTCCCCTCCCCCCAGTCCCTCAACTTAGCTTTCAGGGGGCCAGGGGTCTGACTCCATCCTCGACAAAAAGCACCTTGGCTAACTGGGATGCGCCTGCAGTCGCCTGCTTCCGTTTTGCCATCTGAAAAGCAAAACGACAAGACGACAACACAGACAACACACAGGGCTGACAGCAAGCATCACACTGGCCAACACCAACCCCTTCCGCAACCACCTCCTCCTCAGAAGCACCGGGCTGCTCCACTCACCTGCTCATTCCAGAGGCAGACGCCGCGGCCAGCGTTGCTTCTGCTACCTAAGATACCAAGAGACACAAAATTACCGCTTGCGCCCGTGACAAGTCACCCACCCCACGCTCCTCCTCGCTGCCACCCCAGGTCACCTCAAACAGTGGTCCAATGCCTAATGCCGCCCACACACACACAGTCCCGGCAAAATCAAAAGAGACACACCTCACTGAGGAGCCACACAATATTTTGCTCTTACACACTGACCTGGTCAGCAGCAGCCTCACCATCTCAGACCTCTTGTCAGCATGCTGCTCCACCTCTCCGCGGCTATGTGCGGCACCTGCAATAAAATCAAAGCAAAGAGGACATGCTGAGATAATGCCCAACACCAAAGCGTGTCCGCACCGATTCCCACTTTCTGCTCCTTTACCTTGGCTGCTGACCCGTGTTGCCCCTGCCATTTTGCAGGTTGGCACCTCGAAGCTCACATCCCACCTGAAAAACACAAACAACAAGCGATGCTTAGAACTTCACCAACAATGCACACTACAATAATAACTGCTACTTCAGCCCACGAGTCATGGCCCACCTTGCCTGAGTCACCTCTGTTACCAAGACCCTGCTTTGCATCTTCAAAACGGAGAACCCAAAACTTATAAGCTAGTCATACAGCCACCAGTCATATCTTCCCTCCAACACCACACACTGACCTTCTTATGGCACTCTACTTGCGTGTCCTCTGTCGCCCTTTGGCACACCGCTCATCCCTCTGCATCTGTGAAAGCAACATTAAACAAGTCACCCAGATTCAGAGCAATAGTCGACCAGTCCCAGAAGTCTTGTTTCCACTCACGTATACCATCTAAATTCCAACTACAGCCTGCTGTTAATAACAATCTGGTCATCCCCTGTGTCTCTGCCTAGCACTACAGAAACAACTCTCCTTGCCCACTGCATACAGGGCTACTTGCTCGGAAACGAACTCTACAACCTTTGCCTATAAAGTCTAGGGTTATCTACACGTTAGCCATAGGATCTCGTTGTTATTCTTTTGCTTGCTGTCACTGCTATGCCCTCAGGTAGAGCAGCTCTAACCCAGACAAACATGCACAGACACTGCACACAGACAAGACCAACAGTGTGACGCAGAGACATAAAAAACTCTAAAAAGCACGACTCCTGGCCCAGAGCTGCCATTGGGCAAGAAGACCTAGGGGGCCACAAGTAAGAATCCGTGGCAGCCTGAGAAAAGTCAAATGCTATGAACTGTGCAAAAAGACCTATCCGCAACTCGCATGAAGTGTGCGCACAATGCCTTTCCTAAAGGCCTAAGAAGTTTGGGATGCCAGGAAGATCTCTCAGAAAAGATGACTAAAGAGACCGCTCAAGATCAGAGGTGCTGTCCCAGCCTGGAACAACGTTGCAAAAGCAGATAGAGCATAAACTTCCGAGACGCAAGACTTATCCATGCTTTACACTTGTAACACAAGCAAAGAAGTTCCCAGCTGGCACTGTAACGATGAGTAAAGCTATTCGAGATGCTAGGGATGGCACCCGAGACGCACAATGCCCTCCTTGAGTGCAAAGAGGACATTGAGACCTGAGGAAGGTCTAAGGCAGAGAAGACAGACTACGCAAACGACACCACCACAGACGTAGGCTGGAACTGCCCTCCCTTGCATACACAGTGTTGTGCAAGAGTAACCTGCTTCCTTTACCTGCCCAAAGGGGCCTGTTCCTGCACAGCCCTGTCCCTACACTAACTTTACAACACCGCCCAACCTTGTTCCCCTCCCTCCAGACCCTCTCCAGCCCCTGCAACTCAACTTACCTTTCACAGGGCCAGGGGTCTGACTCCATCCTCGACCGAAAATGCATTGGGTATCTGGGATGCTCCTGCAGTCAACAGGTTGCGCTTCTTCACTGGAAAAAGAAAAAACCCAGAAACAGTGCTGACAGTAAGCATCACATTGGCCAACACCAACCTCTTCCACAACAACCCGCTCCTCAGAAGCACCGGGCTGCTCCGCTCACCTGCTCATTCCAGAGGCAGACGCTGCGGCCAACATTGCTTCTGCTACCTAAGATACCAAGAGACACAAAATTACCGCTTGCGCCCGTGACAAGTCACCCACCCCACGCTCCTCCTCGCTGCCACCCCAGGTCACCTCAAAACAGTTGTCCGATGCCACAGGTGGCCCGCACAGCCCCTGCAAAACCAAGAGAGACACCCCTCACTGAGTTGCTGCACTATAATTTGCTCTCACACACTGACCCGGCACACAACCGCCTCACCTTCTCAGACCTCTTGTCAGCAGGCCGCTTCGCCCCGCTGAGGCTACGTGCGGCACCTGCAATAAAATCAAAGCAAACAGCACATGCTGAGATACTGCCCAAAACCAAAGCCTGCCTGCATCAGTTCCAATCTCCTGCTCCTTTACCTTGGCTGCTCACCCACCCTGGCCCTGCCATTTACAGGTTCCCTGGCTGCCCTGGGCAGAGCAGCTCCAAGCCAAAACACACACACAGGCACAGACAGACACTACACACAAGACCACAAACAATGGGCTTCAAAGAAGAGCGAAAACTCTCCTCCACAGGAAGGAGGACTCCCTGACGGGTGATACCGTCGGACAAGACGACCTACAGGGCCGCGACGGCCCAAAGCATGGCGCCTCCATGGCAGCCCCAGAAAAACAGAGTCAGACAGCATGGTCCCTGGCATGAAGATACAGTCAAAAGAGACGGCGCATGCGCAAGAAGCCCGGCTTCAAGACCTAAGAACATAAGGATGCAGGGAAGAGCTCCCACACTCCACGAAAATGGACCGCCAGAGAGAAGAGCTGCTGACACAGCCTGGAACGACGCCGCAGAAGAGAACCGACCGGAAACTTCCACGCCACGAGACCGATCCACGCTTTACGCTTGTAAGGCAAGAAGAGAAGCCCCCGCTTGGCACTATGCCGATGAGTAGGGGCATTCGAGACCCCAGGGGTGGTGCCTGATGTGCACAAAGAGCAATGAGGATGCTGAGATACAGGTAAGGTCTAAGACACAGAAGACAGACGACAAAAATGACACAGCACCACAGACGCAGCCTGGAACGCTCCTGCCCAATTGGGCTGAAGAGAAACCCCTTCCTTCCCTTTACACGCCCAAAGGGGCCCGCTCCTGCACAGCCCTCTCCCCTACGCTAATTTTACAAGCACTCCCTGCAATTCACAACCGGGGTCCCCTCCCCCCAGTCCCTCAACTTAGCTTTCAGGGGGCCAGGGGTCTGACTCCATCCTCGACAAAAAGCACCTTGGCTAACTGGGATGCGCCTGCAGTCGCCTGCTTCCGTTTTGCCATCTGAAAAGCAAAACGACAAGACGACAACACAGACAACACACAGGGCTGACAGTAAGCATCACACTGGCCAACACCAACCCCTTCCGCAACCACCTCCTCCTCAGAAGCACCGGGCTGCTCCACTCACCTGCTCATTCCAGAGGCAGACGCCGCGGCCAGCGTTGCTTCTGCTACCTAAGATACCAAGAGACACAAAATTACCGCTTGCGCCCGTGACAAGTCACCCACCCCACGCTCCTCCTCGCTGCCACCCCAGGTCACCTCAAACAGTGGTCCAATGCCTAATGCCGCCCACACACACACAGTCCCGGCAAAATCAAAAGAGACACACCTCACTGAGGAGCCACACAATATTTTGCTCTTACACACTGACCTGGTCAGCAGCAGCCTCACCATCTCAGACCTCTTGTCAGCATGCTGCTCCACCTCTCCGCGGCTATGTGCGGCACCTGCAATAAAATCAAAGCAAAGAGGACATGCTGAGATAATGCCCAACACCAAAGCGTGTCCGCACCGATTCCCACTTTCTGCTCCTTTACCTTGGCTGCTGACCCGTGTTGCCCCTGCCATTTTGCAGGTTGGCACCTCGAAGCTCACATCCCACCTGAAAAACACAAACAACAAGCGATGCTTAGAACTTCACCAACAATGCACACTACAATAATAACTGCTACTTCAGCCCACGAGTCATGGCCCACCTTGCCTGAGTCACCTCTGTTACCAAGACCCTGCTTTGCATCTTCAAAACGGAGAACCCAAAACTTATAAGCTAGTCATACAGCCACCAGTCATATCTTCCCTCCAACACCACACACTGACCTTCTTATGGCACTCTACTTGCGTGTCCTCTGTCGCCCTTTGGCACACCGCTCATCCCTCTGCATCTGTGAAAGCAACATTAAACAAGTCACCCAGATTCAGAGCAATAGTCGACCAGTCCCAGAAGTCTTGTTTCCACTCACGTATACCATCTAGATTCCAACTGCAGCCTGCTGTTAATACACAGGGGATGACCGGATTGTTCTCTGCCTAGCACTACAGAAACAACTCTCCTTGCCCACTGCATACAGGGCTACTTGCTCGGAAATGAACTCTACAACCTTTGCCTATAAAGTCTAGGGTTATCTACACGTTAGCCATAGGATCTCGTTGTTATTCTTTTGCTTGCTGTCACTGCTATGCCCTCAGGTAGAGCAGCTCTAACCCAGACAAACATGCACAGACACTGCACACAGACAAGACCAACAGTGTGACACAGAGACATAAAAAACTCTAAAAAGCACGACTCCTGGCCCAGAGCTGCCATTGGGCAAGAAGACCTAGGGGGCCACAAGTAAGAATCCGTGGCAGCCTGAGAAAAGTCAAGTGCTATGAACTGTGCAAAAAGACCTATCCGCAACTCGCATGAAGTGTGCGCACAATGCCTTTCCTAAAGGCCTAAGAAGTTTGGGATGCCAGGAAGATCTCTCAGAAAAGATGACTAAAGAGACCGCTCAAGATCAGAGGTGCTGTCCCAGCCTGGAACAACGTTGCAAAAGCAGATAGAGCATAAACTTCCGAGACGCAAGACTTATCCATGCTTTACACTTGTAACACAAGCAAAGAAGTTCCCAGCTGGCACTGTAACGATGAGTAAAGCTATTCGAGATGCTAGGGATGGCACCCGAGACGCACAATGCCCTCCTTGAGTGCAAAGAGGACATTGAGACCTGAGGAAGGTCTAAGGCAGAGAAGACAGACTACGCAAATGACACCACCACAGACGTAGGCTGGAACTGCCCTCCCTTGCATACACAGTGTTGTGCAAGAGTAACCTGCTTCCTTTACCTGCCCAAAGGGGCCTGTTCCTGCACAGCCCTGTCCCTACACTAACTTTACAACACCTCCCAACCTTGTTCCCCTCCCTCCGTACCCTCAACTTAACTTTCGGATGGGCAGGGGTCAGAATCCATCCCTGATAAAAAACACATTGGCTACTGCAGTCAACAGGTTCCACTTTGTCATCTGAAAAAAAATAAGAAAGCAACCACACCCCACAAACAGTGATGACCATATCACATTGACCAATGCCAACCTCTCCCATAACAAACCCCTCAGAGGCACCAGGGTGCTCCACTCACCTGCTCCTTCCAGAATTGGATGCTGTAGCCATCATCGCTTCTGCTACCTAAGATACCAAGAGACACAAAATTACCCTTGCGCCCATGACAAGTCACCCACCCCACGCTCCTCCTCTCTACCACCCCAGCTCACGTCAAACAGTTGTCCAATGCCAAAAGCGGCCCGCGCAGCCCCTGCAAAACCAAAAGAGAAGCACCTCACTGAGTTGCCGCAGGATTCGTTGCTCTTAGACACCAACCCAGCCCACAGCTGCTACTTCAGGCCACTAGTCGTGGCTCACCTTGCCCGAGTCGCCTCCGGTGCCCATATCCCCGATTCTCTCATTGCTTGGCACCTTCAAAATTAAAAAGAAAAATCAAAACCTAAAAGCACATCTGTCCTCTGACACCACATGTAAACCCACCTTCTTGCGACGCTCTGCTCACCTCTCCTCCATCACCCTTTGGCGCACGGCTCGTTTCTCTGCATCTGCAAAAGACATATTGTAGAAGTTACCCCAATGCTGACCAATAACTTAATAATTCCACAGGTCTTGTTTCCATTCAAGAACGCCACCTAGAGTCCAACTACAGCCTGCCATTAAAAAAACAAACACAAAAGAACACTAAGCTCTTCACACACAAGCCTTAACGCCTTTGAGATTCAAAGGCCTGACATTAAGTCCTCTATCTTGAGATGCTGAGGCCCAGAGAATTCACACTTCATCTCTTGTGACTGTCATAACTACCTGTCAGCTGCAGGGAGACTTAAACCAGACAGACCTCATTGACATCCAATTGTGACTGCAAAACTAAACTGAGAGAGGCTGATGAACCCTCCTCCCTTCCTCAACCATCCCCTCGTCTCAAAAGTTTAGAATCCCCTTCTCTGCTCCTGAACTGTCAAGGAAGGAATCCCACAGCCTCCTGACAGCTCCTTCCCGGTATTTGCACCCCTGAACCCCCTGCATCGGCCACTCCTCAGGAGCTGTTCCTCTGAGCCACACCCTGCGTTCTGCAGGCATCGCCCACCTTACACCTTCCTGCAGCCTTGGGGCTTTGCTACAGGCCCACAGAGTAAGTGAAACCCTGATGTTTATAATCTATGAGGGGCCTGCCTTGAGCTACAAAGTTTCAAGGGACAACAGAGTCCTCTGAGCAATCGGGAAAGCCAATGAGCTGTCCCATACTCTAAAAGATACTATGCCTTCTGTCCTTGCCACTTTCTTGAGAAATGCTCAATCTCTGTACAGATGCATACAAGATGCTCACCTTAACCCCTGCAAGATAATCTCATCATCAGTCCAACTAAGAGATGCGATGCCAGCAAGTTACACAGTATAGAGCAAAACTAGTGAAAAAAACCAACGTTCCATCTTCAATCAAGTCAGGAGTTCCAGGACAGTGTAATGCACCTAGAATAAAAAGAACAATCTATTCTGTTAAACAATCTTGCCACCCCTGAATTCTCCATAAAAAATTACTGACCTGAAAAAAAAGGTGCAGATAAATATATTCTCTACTAGATCTGCTGCTGAGCCTTGACTCGTCCCGAACATCTTACCTCAAACAGACACCCCTGCTTCTCTAAATATCAAAATAGATCTCCCTGGGTAGCTTAGACAGCTCAAAAGTTGTAATCAACTGAAGGAACAGCAGAGCACTAAGACCAAAGAAAGCCAGGAGTGGAATGAGCTCCCTGATCAGAGGCTGGGGGTCATATACTCCGAGCCTCGCCCACCACCCTTCCCACAGTCCCCTGGGAAAGGGGAGGGATGAACCACCAAAAGACATTAAGGCAGCCAGAGGAGCAGCAGTAAGTTTTCTCATCTGCCTTAAATTTAAAGCGTACAAAGCCTTGACCGGAGAAATTGACCCTTACTGAAAACAACAATGCCTGCTCTTTTACTATAACTATCTCTGTTGCATCACCAACGTGACCTAATAAGTAGTTAAACCTCATTTGTCTGGGGTGTAGACAGAAAAAGATAGATGTCCTACTAAGCTACGCAAGAAAGTAGTTCATTAAATGCAGTAACAATATTATTATCAAAATATATGTGCTTACTTTTCCTATAAAACACCCAAAATGCTACGGGCTTACTTTTAATTTCTAGCAAGACCACGCATGCTACCTAAATTCCACCAGAAGTATTTTCCGGATAGGACTGAATGACAAAGCAGAATTAGATCCTGTAAGAATATAGTAACTCTGGTTGCTAAGTAAATTATTTACTCTAAATAGCCGATGATTCAGAGCCACCTTGAAAGTCTCTCTGACTGACTGCCTTAAGAGAACTAGATGAGTCCCAAAGGACAGAAAACAGAAAAAACCCATGGAAATATAAGAAACAGATCAGAAAATTATATGAAGTGGCCTAATTAACACCTAAGTAGATAGAACAAATTAAATTGCAGAACACAACAAAGAACCACCATGGGAGATATGTCAATAAAAAGAGATGAAGGCTATCGCCTTCTCTGCAAAACTGAAGAGGAGATCTGAGCTGACGATGGACATCTTTGCCATACCGGATACCAAACAGAAACATACGACAAGACAAAAAACAAAAATACTGCTCTGGGGCACTAAGATGGCTTTGGAAAAGATTCCAGTAGAACGGGAGGCATCGTCACATGGATTACAGCGGTCCCGAGAGACCAATGAGATCTCAGGGATGTGGTGAGCTCAAAAGAGAATTGAACAAAGGACAGATGTTGTCTGGGGACTGAATCAAGGAGCACCAAATGGATGAGAGGACAGAAAGATGAACTGGGGCAATGGATGCAGACTCGGGAAGGGTTCTGAGAGGAAAAGAGGGGTGCAAAGTGCCCTCACAAGCAAAAACGGGGCTCTCAGGCACAGGTGATGTGTTGCAAGAGCTCAGCAAAGGGAGCAGAGGAGACCTGAGACCAAAGAGGCCTTAGAGATAACAAGGAGGAACTCCAAAGGGGATTTCAACAAAGTACAGATGTCATCAGGGGGCAGGGGGGCTGCACAAAGGCATGCTAAATAGCAAAGAGTAAGATAAGAGCGCTCTGAAGAGCACAAACAGATAAAACCAAAAGGGAGCTAAAGTGCTACAAGAGTGCTGCGGAGTACAAGAAAGGACTCAAAAGACATTGTTCTAGAGAGCAGAAGAATTAGGAGGGGGCAAGGTAAGAAAAGAAGTCATGGAGACACAGTGAGGGCCTCAGGAGTCCCAGGAGTCTCAGGAGGGCATCTAGGCAAACTAGAGATAACAGAGAGGAACCGAACTGAGACACCCACGATGGCAGGGAAAAAGATAAAGGAACACTTGTAGCAAAGAACAAAAAGGACGGAACAAGAGAGATGGAAAGGGAGATTAAGTGTTACAAGGTGCTGTGGAGATTGAGGAATGTCTCGGGGAAGCATCAGGACTGTGATAAGAGGGGCGTTGAGGGGTGGGGTGCTGTTGGACAAAGGAAGGCTTGGGGATCACACAGAGGAACTCGGGTGACCATCTGAGCAGAGTACATATGGTCTGAGGTGGCTGAGGACTGAATACAGGAATCCTAGAGAGCGTAGAGCAACAAATGAGCATTCTGTGGCTCAAAGATGGCCCCACCTAAAGCACTACATGACATGACAGCAACAGAGGGGTTCCGAGAGGGACAGACAAAAGGCAGCTTGAGGACACAATGAAGTAGTCCAGAGGGGATTTGAAGAGACTACAGATGTCATCAGGTGACCAGGGACTGAACAGAGGTATGCTAGCTAGCGTAGAGGACAACAAGAGTGTTCTGGAGATGAAAGATGGCATCAGGAAAGGTTCTTAGGGAGGGAGAAGGGTGCAAAGTGTGCTACAGAGACAAAGGAATCCACGAGGATGGCCTTGGGAAGTACAATGACAACAAGGGAAGGGTTCAGGGAGCAAGAGAGAGACAGAGTGGCTCTGGGACAAGATGCAAAACTCCAGAGGGTGTTCCAGCAATGTAC
The DNA here is from genome assembly GCF_030867145.1 of Opisthocomus hoazin. NCBI lineage: Eukaryota > Metazoa > Chordata > Aves > Opisthocomiformes > Opisthocomidae > Opisthocomus > Opisthocomus hoazin. The sequence continues at coordinate 157,450,502 of NC_134414.1, read as the reverse complement.
ACATGTCCTCAGGGGACGAGCAACTGAATGGAGACATGCTAGATGGCAGTGAATAAGGCAGGAGAGCTCTGGGGCACAGAGGAATCCTGAGGAAGGGTTCTGTCTGAATCAGAGAGAAAAAATAGTGATGGCGAACTAAAAGAGAGAAAGACAATCTAAAGAGTGATGGCAAAGAAGCAAGAGAAGAAATCATTAAAGAGAGCAAAGGCAAAAAAAAGTAGGCAGATGTCACAGACGGAATGATGTGCTGCATTCATAACAGAGAAGCAACAAAATGTTTCTTGATACATAACAGCAATTTAACAAAATTTGATAGTATATGCGACAGTGGTTGAACAAGCTTCAATGGCAAAGTACACTGCATTATCTATTGCGTAGAAGACAGGGTCAGACAAAACTGTCATGGATACCCTTCCGTGGAGCCATGAGGTTCAGAATGGACCCCCTTGCATTCTAAACTCCTTCTCAGAGAGGAGTCTAGGTGCGGCTGGATCCAAACTTTGCCCCGGACTTGGTAAACAGTTTGTCTAAGGGATTATATGCGCACAATCCATCCTTTACATCACTTAGCTAAGACGTAAATAGGCTCAGCAAACTCAATAGATGAGGACACTGAAAAAAAAAAATTTTAAAAGCGACAAAGTAGAGGACAGGCAGGAAGAAATAAAACACACAGACAGGGAATGAGTTGAATGTAGGCACAGAGAGAAAATTTAGAAAGCAACGGGGTACAGGTCACACGGGTAAGAATTTAAACATCGGGAGAGGGAGCTAGATAGACAGCCCAAGGGAAAGGACATCGGAGCAGCGACACAGCGTAGAGCAGAGGCGGTCACCGAATACCGACACAGGTCACTGGGTAAAGGGAGACTTAGAAGTGCAGTTTTCCCAAAAAGACGGAAGAAGGCTGTGTGGGAAGAGTGAAACAATAGCAGGTGGGGAGCCAGAAAGGGAGAGACATAGAAAGAAAACGTAGAAGGCGACAAGATACAGGGCAACGTTGGCAGAAGAGCAAAACATTCTGGGGAGCCAGAGAGCCCAAAAAGAAGATGGAGGCAGGGACAGGCAGAGATCTGGAGAAGCGTGGCAGGGATGGGCCCAAACACATGACTCACCACAGCTCCTGGCACTGACAGGAGACCTTCACTGCCCCAAGGCTTCTCTCTCTGCCTCTGCCACCTTCCTCATCTGCAGTGCCGGCTGTCCCACTCTCACCCACCCAGGAGCAGGCAGCGGGTGCCTCGACACTTCTTTCCCACGAAGCTTCCTGGACACATGGCAGCTCACATACGCAGCCCATGGAGGCACCGAGCTCCCGGAGCTGTGTGCTGCTGGTGTGGTCCGTCGGGGATGGCTGGGAGCAATCCTGCCTCACCACAGAGACTGGCCGGTCCTTGCTGGAACCCCCCATTGCCTGCAGAACCCCCTTCAATTTGCTCCCCAGCCAGCTCCTGCAGGCAGGCATGCCCAGGCAGCTACCTCCCCAGTCAGAGCCCCTTGGCATAACAGAGGCAGCCCCATCCTCACCTCACTGGCTCCACCCTGGGCTACCCTAGCCCATCCCCACCTGCAGCCTTTTGAACATCTTGGCCCAGCCCCATCCTCACCTCACGGGTCCCACCTGGGCTGCCCCAGCCCACAAATGGAGCCCATCGGGAACAGGGGCCATCATCACCCCCTCCCCTGGACACCACCACAGCCACTTGCTGTGGAAAATATAGAGGAGAAAATTTAAAAACTGGGATGGTGAACTAAAATGGAGACATAAAATAAAATCTAAAATGTGGGCGCGAGAGAAAGAGAAGAAATAACTAAAAATAAATACTTCAAAAAGAAAAAGGTAGGCATATGAAGAACATTTAAAAAGCAATGCGCATTAGGGAAGGAAGTACTTACGAAACAGACATAACAGAGAGATGTAGAAAGACATTTTAAAAAGCAAGGGCACTAAGGAAAGACAAGAGATAATTAAAAAATAAAGGTGGACAAATAAACACAGCAAAAGGGATAAAAGTAGACAAAATTTTAAAAGCAACAGGGAGTACAGAAATGAGGAAAAAATTTAAAACAGACGACAAACTAAAGTGAGGATTTAAGAAGAAAATTTTAAAAGTGACAGTACTAAGGAAACACAAGAAATAATAAAAAAAAACAACGGAATAAATGACGCAGAGAAAGAACATTTTAAATGCACTAGGCATTCGAGAAATTGTATTATTGCGGCAACATCATGGTGGCGGCGGCATCACAGAGGCCTCTGTGGCATGAAAGCGACAGTGGCGGCATCACAACAGCAGCAGTGTCACGGCAGCAGTGCAATCACCACAGCGGTGGCAGCAAAACATAATTGCAGGATTAAAAGGGCTTGACTGGAGCTATGCCCATGAGGAGATGCACTCGAGACTCTTGGGAGAGCTGCCGAGGTGCCTGCTGATCACAAAGGGCTATAGAGACATCAAGACGTGAGGAAGGTATGTGACAAGACAGAGACAGGAACTGCCCAGCCCTGCCACACAACACAAGAAAAGAAGCGCCTAACAGGCACTATGCCGATGAGTACATGCATTCGAGACACTAGGGATGGTGCCTGATGTGCATAACGAGCTCCTTGAGTGCAAAGAGCAACTAGGACGTCAAGACCCAAGGAGGGTCTACGGCGCAGAAGACAGACCACACAAACAACACAAAACCACAGACACAGGCTGGAAATGCCCTGCCCAGCACACACGAGCGTCGTGCTGCAATGAAACCTGGTCCCTTCACCTGCCCAAAGGGGCCTGCTCCCAAGCAGCCCTCTCCCCTACACTAACTTCACAGCCCTTCCCTGCAATTCCCAACCTTGTCCCCTCCTCCCAGCCCCCTCAACTTCGCTTTCAGAAGGACAGAAGTCAGAATCCACCCATCCTCAACAAAAAAAGAAAAAGACATTGGCTAACAGGGATGCTCCTGCAGTCGCCTGGTTCCACATCGTCATCTGCAAAAAAAAATCAAATAAAAAACAAAAAAACACACCCACACACACTGCTGACAGTAAGCGTCACAGCAGCCAACGCCAGCCTCTTCTACAAAGGCTGTCGCCTCACGAGTGCTGCGGTGCTCTGCTCATCTGCTCATTCCAGACTCTGACGCCACGGCCGTCATCGCTTCTGGTACCTAACATACCAAGAGGCACAAAATCACCATTGCTCTTGTGAGAAGTCACCCGCCCCACGCTGCTCCTTGCTGCCACCCAGCTCACTTGGACATTTGGAGTAGCTAAATTAAATCTGCAGCTTCTAGTCCCAGCCCCTCCTCTTCCCTCCTCCAAATTAACTAATGTAAAACTGTATTCTTTGCCATTAGGAGCTAGGGAAGGCATAGCACCCATACCAGCAGAACTGCAGAAACAAGGAGTTATAGTTCCCACCCACTCACCTTACAATTCCCAGGTCTGGCCAGTGCGAAAATCAAATGGAAAGTGGCAGCTATCAGTTATTGCCATTTAAATGCTAATACGGGACCATTAACCACTGCTGTGCCTTACATAGCCGAGCTCATTAGCACCATTCAGGAACATGCCACCCAATTTTAGCAACTGTTGATGTTAGAGACATGTTTTTCATGGTTCCCTTTCAACCTGAACATCAAACCCCCTTTGCTTTCACTTGGAAAGGACAACAATATACATTCACTAGGTTGTCCCAAGAACTTAAACACTCCCCTATCCTAGCACATCATGCCCTAGCAAGGGAATTAGAAAAAATCCCTCTGGATAAGGAGGTAAAAATCTATCAGTATATAGACGATGTGTTAATGGGGGGGGGGGGGGGGGGGGGGGCGGGGAATCGAGCGGCATCAGTTCACAAAGAGCAGGCCACAGTCATTAAACACCTAGAAGGGCTAGGTCTGCAGATTTCACCGGAAAAGGTACAACCTCCTACCCCTCGAGGTAAAATTCTTAGGGATCTAGTAGAAAGGAGGAGCCGTGTGTATTCCTGATGAGACTCTGACAACGTTAGACCAAATACGAATACCTACCTCAAAACGAGAATTGCAGCAGGTATCTGAGGGTATACACAAAAAATTAACTATACAAGAAGATTTCCCCTTAAGTACAAAAATAATCCTCCATCCCGTTATATGAGTTGCCCCTCTGTTTTTTGAACAACTAAAAGTTTGGTTTACTGATGCCTCAGCTAGACATGAAGGGAAAGTGTGGAAATATCGGGCAGTGGCTTTACAGATTCGAACTGAAGAAAAAAATCATAACAGAAAGAGAAGGTAGTGCACAAGTAGGAGAACTAGTTGCAGTCTGGAGCGTATTTCCAACATGAAGCTCAATCCTCTTCTCCTATCTATACTGACTCTTTTAGTGTCTTTAAGGGGTGCAGGGAATGGGAGCAAAATGGGTGGGAGGTAAATCAGATACCTGTATGGCAGAAGGACAAATGGCAAGATATCCTAGGAACTGCGAAACAAGGAAATTTTGCCATAGCCTGGGTAGCTTCCCATCAAAGTGGAGGCGATCTAACTAGCTAGTGGAACAACAAAGTAGATGAACTATCCCATTTAGCTCCCCTACAAAATAATCCAATAACGGAAAATTTGGAAAAATTACCTGAATGGCTGCACGTTAAAAGACGGCATACAGGAAGCAAAGATCTCTACTGTGAGGCGCACGCTCGAGGCTGGCTCGTCACCAAGGAAAGGTGTCACACTTGTATTTCTGCATGTAACCTGTGTCGTAGTCAACTTGACAAACACCCCTTAGACCAACCTCCCTTAGACACTAAAAGCAGTAAGGGACTGTGGGAAACCTGGCAAGTAGATTATATTGCCACTTTCCAAAAACCCTAGGGAAAGAACCACATAGTAGTGGGAGTTGGAGTGGTATCTGGGCTTGTGCAAGCAGAGGCATTCGCCCATGCCACAGAAAAAAAAATACAGTTCAAGCCCTAAAGGGATGATTCAGCTCCTTCCCCAATCAATCCAAACAGATAAGGGCTCACACTTTTGCGCCAAAATAGTCCCAGACTAGGCCACTGAGGAAGGAGTCAAGGGGGTTTTTCATACTCCCTACTATGCTCAAGTGAATGGAGTATTACAGAGAACAAATGATCTAATTAAAAGGCATAACTACTTAAATGTGCACACAGCGAATCCCGCCAGAAAACGCACGAAACCGGCAAAGAATACAACTCGTCCTGCGCAACAGGGTCCGGGGCGCCACCGCGCATGCCCGGCCGCCGGGCGCCACCGCGCATGCCCGGCCGCCGGGCGCCACCGCGCATGCCCGGCCGCCGGGCGCCACCGCGCATGCCCGGCCGCCGGGCGCCACCGCGCATGCCCGGCCGCCGGGCGCCACCGCGCATGCCCGGCCGCCGGGCGCCACCGCGCATGCCCGGCCGCCGGGCGCCACCGCGCATGCCCGGCCGCCGGGCGCCACCGCGCATGCCCGGCCGCCGGGCGCCACCGCGCATGCCCGGCCGCCGGGCGCCACCGCGCATGCCCGGCCGCCGGGCGCCACCGCGCATGCCCGGCCGCCGGGCGCCACCGCGCATGCCCGGCCGCCGGGCGCCACCGCGCATGCCCGGCCGCCGGGCGCCACCGCGCATGCCCGGCCGCCGGGCGCCACCGCGCATGCCCGGCCGCCGGGCGCCACCGCGCATGCCCGGCCGCCGGGCGCCACCGCGCATGCCCGGCCGCCGGGCGCCACCGCGCATGCCCGGCCGCCGGGCGCCACCGCGCATGCCCGGCCGCCGGGCGCCACCGCGCATGCCCGGCCGCCGGGCGCCACCGCGCATGCCCGGCCGCCGGGCGCCACCGCGCATGCCCGGCCGCCGGGCGCCACCGCGCATGCCCGGCCGCCGGGCGCCACCGCGCATGCCCGGCCGCCGGGCGCCACCGCGCATGCCCGGCCGCCGGGCGCCACCGCGCATGCCCGGCCGCCGGGCGCCACCGCGCATGCCCGGCCGCCGGGCGCCACCGCGCATGCCCGGCCGCCGGGCGCCACCGCGCATGCCCGGCCGCCGGGCGCCACCGCGCATGCCCGGCCGCCGGGCGCCACCGCGCATGCCCGGCCGCCGGGCGCCACCGCGCATGCCCGGCCGCCGGGCGCCACCGCGCATGCCCGGCCGCCGGGCGCCACCGCGCATGCCCGGCCGCCGGGCGCCACCGCGCATGCCCGGCCGCCGGGCGCCACCGCGCATGCCCGGCCGCCGGGCGCCACCGCGCATGCCCGGCCGCCGGGCGCCACCGCGCATGCCCGGCCGCCGGGCGCCACCGCGCATGCCCGGCCGCCGGGCGCCACCGCGCATGCCCGGCCGCCGGGCGCCACCGCGCATGCCCGGCCGCCGGGCGCCACCGCGCATGCCCGGCCGCCGGGCGCCACCGCGCATGCCCGGCCGCCGGGCGCCACCGCGCATGCCCGGCCGCCGGGCGCCACCGCGCATGCCCGGCCGCCGGGCGCCACCGCGCATGCCCGGCCGCCGGGCGCCACCGCGCATGCCCGGCCGCCGGGCGCCGGGGTCCCACGGCCGAACCACTTTTCGGGTAACGCGCACACCGCGAACCCCGCCAGAAAACGCACGAAACCGGCAACAAAATACAGCTCGTCCTGCGCAACGGGGTCCGTGGCGGCACCAAGCGCAACGTGACGGAGAGCAATGCGTCTGCCCGGCAGCCAAGTCCCTGGAAACGGCACGTTCCCGGCCTGTCCTGGTCAGCACAGCCCGGGAGCTGGGTGCCAGAAGACCGCCCCTCCCCTGGTTGCCCCAGGGAACCAACGCGGCCGACCGCCAGCCCCCGCCCACGGACCGCAGCGCCCACCACACCGCGATAAGCACTTTCCCCGGTTCCTAAGCTTGCGGGGACACCGTGCCCTCCCGCTGACGCACCCGGAAAACCCCCCGAGCCCCGTAGCAGCCCCGCGCTTCACAGCGCAGCTCCGCACAGCCCCCACCACCCGGCTCCGGTACGGTGCCGCACCCTCACCACTCCTTGCTTCCGACAGGGTCCCGCTGTCCCGGCCGCCCCCCGGGAGGCAACACCACCCTCCTGGGGGGTTTCCCCTGGACCCACCAGTTACTCGCCCGCCCACCTTCTCCTTGGCTGCAGCCGCAGCCCGGTGATGTGCACTGACAGCTCTGCTCCTCCGTTGGCTCGCACCGGCTCCTCCACAGCCACCCGCAGCAGGGCAGCAGCGACCCCTTCACAGCCACCCGGGGTGGGGCAGCACCAGCCCCTCCACGGGCAGCCCCCCTATTAGAGGGAGGGGCCTTTGCCATCACCCTCACTGCCCACACCTGGGGCTCCTCCAGTCCCGGTCCACAGCTGCAGGCCAGCAGGAACAGGGGGCCGTCACCCCAGCCTCACAGTTCATCCCCTCCTCCCCTGGGCTCCTTCGAAGCCCCTTGCCCCATGCAAATGAGGCACAAACGCAGCTGGGAGGGTGTAGGGTACCACAGGTGTTTATTCAGTCATGCACCCAATGAGTCCCGGGAGCAGGCCTGCTCCAGGACTCAGGGCACCCCCCGACACTCCCTTTGCCCCTCTGACACCTTGGCAGTCCTTCCTGGAGCTGCGCCCGTTGCTCCAGCGGGGAACAGTCGGTCAGTCGGCTCCCAGAGCGACGTGCTACTCGGCCGAGGCTGCCAAAAATGAGGAGCAGGGTGCAGGATGCTACAAGAGAGGAGAAAAGTGACAGATGGCTGGACAGCGGCGGCGTAACGAGAAAGCACAAAGCAGGGAAAGGGACAGTGAGAGAAGGACGGGGACAGGCAGTCCCACAGAGATGGAGAAAGAAGCAGCAGAAACAAGGAGGAGCAGGACAGAGACCAGCAAAGGAGGATGGGAGCAGGATGCAGATGCAAAAAAAAACCTGCAACAGGCAGCATGACAGAGAGGAAGCAAAAAAGAATAGGGGCAGAGACCTGGACTGAGAGAGCTGGACAAAGGCAAAAAAAAAAGCTGCAAAGACAAAAAAAGAAGCTATGAACAAAGGCAAAGGGGGAGGAATGCAACAACAAGGATAGGCAGCTGGCAGAGCTAACGGTGGAGGGAAGCGGCAAGGGTGGGGGGAACAACACAAAACAAACCACATAGCTACACATTACAGGGCAGAGAGGGAAGAATTAGGAAACAGAGACTACGAACTGGAAGAAAGAGAGCTGGAGAGCAAGAAGAATAGCAATGCATACAGAAAGAATTCTAAAATAAGGTCATCAAGGAGCCAGAGACTGCGAGATGGAGAAAGGACAAAAGCAACAGGCTACAGGGTGGAGAGGGAAGAATTAATGAACAGGGGCAGAGAGCCGGCCTGAAAGAGACCAAGAAAGCAGAAAGGCAAAAGGTCACACAGGTGATGGGGCAGAGAGGGAGGAATTAAAAAAATAGGGACAGGGAGACTGACAGAGAGAAAGGCAGAAAAAGCAATAGGCCACAGGGCAGAGAGGGAGGAATGGATAAATAGCAACAGGGGACCAGACAGAGTGCGATGGAGAATGGAAACAAATAGCAATGGGCTCCAGGGAAGAGTGAGGAATTAACAAACAGGGACTGGGAGCTGGACAGCGAGACATGGAGAAAAAGAAAAAAAAACAGAGATGCGCTATAAGACAGACAGGGAGAAAATAAAAAATGGCACCATGGAGCCGGACACAGAGAGATGGAGAAAGGAAAAAAAAAAAAAAAAAAAAAGCGACAGGCTACAGGGCTAGCCCAAGCTGGGCAATGGGAATATTCCATACCATAGACTCACACGCAGTTTACGAATGGAGACTGGCCAGGGGGCCGAAATCGGCTCTTCTCATTTCCATGAGCTGGAATCCTCTTCTGGCTGGGAGGTCAAACTATTTTGTGAATTTAGCAAAATTCACAAGTTCCAGGTTCTGCTACCGCTGCTTGGGTACTGGCTGTGAATAGGTCATCAGGTGGTAAGAAAAACTGTATTGTATATAGTTTGGTTTGCATATTAATTATTATCATTATTATTATTGCTATTAGTAGTATAAGTATTAATATTATTAGTAGTATTTCCTTTGTTGTCTTATTAAACTGTCTTTATCTCAACCCACATGCTTTACCTTTTGTCCATTTCTCCTCCCCATCCCGCAGGACAGAGACTGAAAAAGAAGGATGGGGGTACAGGACAGAGGCGCAGAAAAAACCTGCAACGGGCAGCACAACAGGAAGGGAGGAAAAAAGAATAGGGGCAGGGACCCGGACTGAGACAGATGGGGAAAGACAAAAAAAAAAGCTACAAAACAGTGCAGAGAGGGAGGAATGAGACAACATGGACAGGGAGCCGGGACCGCAAACGACGGAGGGAAGGGGCGAGGGTGGCTAGGACAGCATGCAACAAACCACATAGCTACACGCTACAGGGAAAAGAGGGAAGACTTAAGAAGTAGGGAGCAGGAGCTGAACAAAAGAGAGCCAGAGAGCAAAAAGCCCAAGAGCAATGCGTACAGAAAGAAAGGGGGGGATTCTAAAACAGGGTCATTGGGGAGACAGACACAAGTAAGAAGGACAAAGGACAAAAGCAACAGGCTACGAGGTGGAGAGGGAAGAATCAATGAATATGGACAGAGCGCTGGCCAGAGAGAGACCGAGAAAGGCAAAAGATGGCACGGGTGACAGGGCAGAGAGGGAGGAATTTAAAAACCAGGCACAGGGAGTCGGACAGAGGGAAAGGCAGAAATAAAAGGAGAAAAAGTGACGGGCCACGGGGCAGAGAGGGAGGAATGGATAAAGAGCAACAGGGGACCGGACAGAGCACAATGGAGAATGGAAAAAAAGCAAAAGCACGCTCCAGGGAAGACGGAGGGATTGAAGAACCGCGACCAGGAGCTGGACAGCGAGACACAGAGGAAGACCAAAAAACCAACGAAACAAAACCAGTGATGGGCTACAAGATGGGCTGGGGGAAGCAAAAAACAGCGCCAGGGAGCTGGACACAGAGAGATGGAGACAGACAGACCAATAGCGTGGGGCTACAGGGGGCAGAGGGACGAATTAAACACTGAGGACGGGGAGCCAGACAGAGAGAGAGGGAGATCGCGGAGAACAGTGGTGGGTGCAGGAAGAAGAGGTAAGAGTTAATAAATGGGGACAGGGAGCCGCACAGGGAGGGACCGAGAAAGGCAAACACAGCAGCAGGGCATAGGGCAGAGAGGAAGAACTAAAAAACGGGGGCAGTGAGACAGACATAGAGAGATGGAGAAAAGAAAAAAGCAATGGGTGATGTGGCAGAGAGGGAGGACTTAAAAAACAGGCACGGGAAGCAAGAAAGACTGAAGTGGAGGGGGGGGGGGGAGGGGCAGGGCTGAATCCAATAGGCAACAGAACAGAGAGGGAGGACTTAAAAGTGAGGGACGAGGAGCTGGGAAGACAGAGAGGTGGAGAAAGGAACAGAATCACAACACGCTACAGTGCCAAGAAGGAAGAAGCTGAACAACAGGGACAGGGAGCCAGAGAAAGAAAACATACCTATGGGCTACAGGACAGAGAGGGAGGAATGAAACAATAGGGATCCGGAGCCGGGCAGTCAGAGAGGGAGGAAGAAAAAAATAGCCAAGGGCAATAAGGTTGAGAGAGAAGGTGGCAAAAACAGGGATCTGGACAGAGAGATGACAAAAGACAACGATAGTGATGGGCTATAGGGAGGAGAGGGAGGAATGCAAAGACAGGGACGAGGCACCAGATGCGGAGCAAGGCATGCGGGAAGTACAGCAACAGCCAGAGCGCAGAGCGGGAGAAATTAAAACACAGGGACACGGAGCTGGGGAGGGAGCTGGAAAAAGGGGCAGGCGAGGGGAGATGAGGAGAAATTAAAAAATTGGCATCCAGAGCCTGAAAAAGAAGTAAAATTGCCACAGGCTAAAGGGCCCAGAAGGAAGAAATTGAAAACCAGGGAGCAGAAGCCAGACAGAGACAGGGAAGGAAACAAAAAGCCACGGGCTACAGGGCAGAGAGAGGGAGGACCTAAAAGATGGGGACAGGGAGCTGGTCAGACAGAGATGGAGAAAGAAGGTACACGGGAGCGGGGAGGGGGTTGGGGGAAGCAGGGAGGAAAAAAACACAAAAATCACAGCAGTGTGGGAAAGAGAGGGATCCAGGGCAGAGCCCGGATGCTGAAGAGGGGCGACAGGGCCCCGAGGGCCCGGCACTCACCGCAGCTCTCGCTCTTAGCACTGCCGGGAGACTCTGCCGCTTCAGACACTTCTCTCTCCTGCTCTCCTCCCTTCCTCTTCTGTAAACTCCGGTCGCTTGGCTGTCCCCCACCTAAGAGAAAACGTCCATGTCTCGCAGCTCTTACAAGACAAGGCTCCCTAGACATGTAGCCTCGCCTGCTCGCGCACTACCCGCAGGAATAGGACAGAGGGAAAAAGAGAGAGACAGAGAGAGAATGACGAGCGGGCAGCAGAACTGACGGATCAAGAGAAAAACTGAATAAGGGGAACAAAGAATGCTGGAGGGAGACAAAAGTAGAGGGAACAAGACAGATGGACGGGGGCAGGAGACACACAGATCAGGACAAAGAGGTGGAGAAAGTAACAACATTGATGGACTGCAGGATGAGAAAAAAGGCCAAGGAGCAGGACAGAGGAGAATAACGGGACAGCAAGCTGGACAGGGGCATATAGCGAGATACAAAGGGACAGGCAGCAGTATGGAGATACACAAAGAGTTAGGGGGAGGATGGAGGACAGAGAGGATGAGAGAAAAGGGACAGGGAGGGGGGCACAGATGGAGAAAGAAACATTGCAGAGAGAGAGAGGAAGAAAGCGACAGGACAGAGGCAGAGAGGTAGAGAAAGGAAGAAAAAAGTAGCAATGAGTAGGAGGCCAGAGGCAAAAGGAAAAGACAGGAGGAAGGACAGAGTGACAGACAAAACAGGTGAGGGACAGGATGCCAGAAAGAATGATACTGTGAAACAGAGAGCGACAGGGAGCAGGAAGCTGGGACAGACAGCAAACGAGAGCAACAGAGAGGCGGAGCACAAGAGAAAACAGAAGGACTGAGAGCAAGACCAAGGGGTGAAACGATAAATAACAGGGCCAGGGAGCAGGACAGCAGAAGAGAGACACAGAGAGGGACACAGAAGACAACTGCAAACTGAGAGGGAGAAGGAGAAGAGCACAGAGGGTCACAGACAAAAAGAGAGGGATGGCAGAAAGAGAAAAATAAGACGAGGGAGAAGGACTGAGGAGCAGAGAGAAAAAGGGTACAGGGAAAAGGACAGAGATGCAGAAAACAAGGCAAGACTGGAGCCAGAACACAGGGCAAAACTGACGAGGACAGGGAGCGCAACAAAGGGATGGAGGAGGAAAGAACAGTGATGGGCCGCAGGATAGAGGAAGAGAGAGAAAAAGAGCAAAAAGAGCAAGAGAAGGAGAATGACAGGAGGGTGTAGACAGAAAGACTGGGACACGTCAAAGGGGCGCTTGGGGGACACACACATCGGAAGGGTAGAAAGGAAAAGTGAGGGATGAGGAACAAGACAGCGTGATAGAGCGAGATGGAGGAAGTGGAGTGCAAGGACACAGAAAAGCAGAGGTACTGGGAAGAGGAAAAGAACGTCAGGGAGAGAAAGGCGAGGGTGGAGAGCAGCAGAGAGGTAGAGAAAAAAAAAAATAGCCACGGGCAGAATAACAGAAATACAGAGAACAAAAAATTACTTCCAGGCAGCAGAACAGAGCAAGAGGAACAAAAAACAACAGGGAGAAGGACGGGTAACACACAGCAGGACACTGCAGGAGTGAGAGGACGGAACAGAGCAAGGCAGAGGAATGAAGAGCAGAAAAAAAACAACCCAGCAAACAGAAAGGAAACTGGACAGAGATAGGCAGCCGGGCAGAGAGACAGAGAAAGAAAAAACAGAAACAAGGACAGGGAATGAGGGATAGAGAGGAAAAGAGCGGGACAAGGACACAAACACAGACAGAAGAAGGGGAGCTACAGGAAAGGAAAAGAAAAGCTGGACCAAAAAAAAAAAAAAAAAAATCACAGCAGCATGGGAAAGAGAAGGATCCAGGGGAGGGCCCAGGACGCAGAAGAGGGGCAACAGGGCCCCGCGGGCCCGGCATTCACTGCAGCTCTCGCTCTCAGCACTGCCGGGAGACTCTGCTGCTTCAGACGCTTCTCTCTCCTGCTCTCCTCCTTTCCTCTTCCATAACTCTGGTCTCTTGGCTGTCCTCCACCTAAGAGAAAATGCGCGTGTCTCGCAGCTCTTATGAGATGAGGCTCCCTAGGCACGTAGCCTCGCTCGCTCGCTCGCACGCTCCACAGCCGTACCGCGCTGCTGGTGATATATACAGACCCTGCGGGGCACGCTGGCGGCCTGCCCTGCTGCGGGCTACCAAGAGGGAGCCTTCCTCACCCGCAGAGGCAGGCTCTCTCCTGCCTGCAGCGCCAGACAGCTGCCAGCCAGGTGGCCTTCCATTTCCTCTTCTTCTTCAGTCTTCTCAGGACTCTCCAACTTCAGCCGCGCCAGCTCCTCTCCACAGCCACTCAGTGCCCCGCCTCTCCCTTTTCGCCCCCACGCCGCCAGGACAGCGAGGCCCGGCACATACAGCCCACACAAGCCTGGAGCGGGCGCAGCCAACGGCATCCCCAGGGCAGGAACGGACAAACGCGTCCTCAGCGCGGCCCCTGCCACACAAAAAGAAGCAGCGGCGACCGCGTTAAGGGAGACTGAGGCGTGCCGCCCGCACCACGGGCCTTGGGGGAGGCCGGGGGCTCCGGGACATGCTGGAGCTGGGGGCGGCTGCGTGGGGCGAGCGGGGCCGGGGCAGCGCTGCCGAGTTGCGGGGGGGTGCCCGCCTCCTTCCCCTCTTCCCTTCCGTCACCTCCCGCCTCTGGCCCCGGGGCTGCCCGCACCCGGCTCGCCTCCAGCGCACCGGCAGCCTGCCGCAGCGGGCAGCTCGAAGCTTCCCGTCTCACCACCTTCGGGCAGCCACCACGCACCCCCGCACCCAGCGGAGGGGAGCCCGCGCCTCACCGCTGGCCTCTCTGCTCCCCCGCCGCCCGGGTACCCGCCACCAGCCCGCCGCCATGCTGCTCCGCCGCACCGCGCATGCGCCACGCGCCCACGGCGCGCCGGAGCGGCCAAACTCTGCGCGGAACGCCGGGCTGCAGTACCGCATTGTGGCCAGGGGGCGGCGTCAGCGAGCACGGCGCGGCGCCGCCGCCTGGCTCCGGCTCCGGACAGCCCGCGCCGCCGGCGCGGGGCGGCGCCCCCGCACGGCTCCGGGCAGCGCCCTGCCGCGCGCCTCCGGCTCCGGGCATCCCCGACTCGCGGCTCCGACACGGCGCCGCACCCCCGCCGCTCCTTGGCCCCGACACGGACCCCGCCCTCCCGGGGGCTTTTCCCCGGGACCCGCCGCTCCATCGACCGCCCCGCCCGCCCCGCGCTCACCTTCTCTCTCGCTGCAGCCGCAGCCCGGCCACGGCTCCCCTCCTCCCTCGGCTCGTACCGGCCCCTCCAAGGCCACCCGGGGCACGGCAGCACCGGGCCCTCCACCTGGCAGAGGGAGGGGCCGTCGCCATCAGCCCCGCTGCCAGCACCTGGGGCTGCCCCGGCCCACGGCTGGAGCCCGGCTGCAACAGGGGGCCGTTGCCCCAGCCCCACCGCCCGTCCCCTCCTCCCTTCGGCTCTGGCGCAGCGCCTCGTCCCGTGCAAACCAAGCACAAACGCAGCCGGGAGGGCAAAACGGACCGCAGGTGTTTATTCAGTCACGCACCCAGCCAGTCCCGGGAGCCGCTCTGCTCCGGGGCTCAGGGCCCCCAACGCTCCCTCTGCCCCTCCGACACCTCGGCAGTCCTTCCCGGAGCTGCGCCCGTTGCTCCAGCAGGGAACAGTCACTCAGTTGGCTCCTGGAGCGATGCGCTGCTGGGCAGTAGCTGCCAAAAATGAGGAGCAAGGTGCAGGCCGCTACAAGAGAGGAGAAAAGTGACAGATGGCTGGACAACGGCAGTGTAACAAGAAAGCACGAAGCAGGGAAAGGGACAGCGAGAGAAGGACGGGGACAGGCAGTCCCACAGAGATGGAGAAAGAAGCATCATGGAGAGAGGAAGAGCAGCAGCAGAAAGAAGAAGAGGGAGCAGGACAGAGACCGAAGATGAAGAATGGGGAGCAGGAAGGAGATGCAAAAAAAATACCTGCAGCATGACAGAGGAAAAAAGAATACCAGCAGGGACTTGGACAAAGAAAGATGAGGAAATAGAATAGAATAGACGTGGAGAAAGCAGTAGATCTGTGACGTGCTACGGAGCCGAGAAGGAGGCCTCGAATCAAGGGACAAGGAGCCAGACAGAGAGCACCAAAGACAGCAAAAGTACTGACAGGCTACAGAGTAGGAGGAAAGCAAAACTAGTAACCAGGAGCTGAACAGAAAGAGGGGAAGAAGGAAAAAAATGCCACGGGCTGCAGGGCAGAAAGAGGGAGGACCTAAAAGATGGGGACAAGTCAGAGACAGATGGAGAAAGAAGGTACACAAGAGCAGAAAAAAAAATAATCGTAGCAGTGTGGAAAAGAGAGGGAGCCAGGGGAGGGCCCAGGATGCAGAAGAGGGGTGACAGGGCCCCAGGGGCCCAGGACTCACCGCAGCTCTCACTCTCGGTGCTGCTGGGAGACTTTGACACTTCAGATGCCTCTCTCTCCTTCTCTCTTCCCTTCTTCTTCCGTAACTCCAATCGTTTGGCTCTCCTCCACCTGAGCGAAAATGCATGTGGGTGTCAGAGCTCATACGAGATGTGGCTTCCTAGACAAGAAGCCTCACTGCACACTATATGCAGGAACAGGACAGAGAAAAAGAGAGAATATGATGAGTGGGAAGCAGAACGCACGGATCGAGACAGAACTTGAATCAGAGGAATAAACAAGGCAAGAAAGAGAGATAAAGACAGGGAAGAAGCCAGAAGAAAAGGGCCTTTCTGGCCTCTAATCGCACCCCCCGGCCTCCCACCCCTTTCCGGCCTCTACTCTCGCCCCCGGCCTCCCACCCTCTGCAGCCTCCCACCCCTTTCCGGCCTCCTTTTCTTTCTGGCCTCTACTCTCGCCCCCGGCCTCCCACCTCTCTGCAGCCTCCCACCCCTTTCCAGCCTCCTTTTTTTTCTGGCCTCTACTCTCGCCCCCGGCCTCCCACCCCTCTGCAGCCTCCCACCCCTTTCCAGCCTCTTTTTTTTTTCTGGCCTCTACTCTCGCCCCCGGCCTCCCACCCCTCTGCAGCCTCCCACCCCTTTCCGGCCTCCTTTTTTTTTTGTGACCTCTACTCTCGCCCCCCCCCGGCCTCCCACTCCTCTGCAGCCTCCCACCCCTTTCCAGCCTCCTTTTTTTTCTGGCCTCTACTCTCGCCCCCGGCCTCCCACCCCTCTGCAGCCTCCCACCCCTTTCCGGCCTCCTTTTTTTTCTGGCCTCTACTCTCGCCCCCGGCCTCCCACCCCTTTCCAGCCTCCTATTTTTCTGGCTTCTACTCCGCCCTCCTCAGCCCCCCCCCCAGCCTCCCACCCCTCATCAGCCTCCTACCTCCCATTTTGCTGGCCTCTACTTAATTCAGCTTCCCACCCCTCTGCAACCTCCTACCTCTTTCCAGCCTCCACTCCCCCCCCCAGCTTCCCACCCTTTTTCAGCCTCCCACCCCCGTCCCAGAGTGTATGACACACTGACAGAGAGAGAAAAAGGACAGGGAACAGGAAGAAAGGTACTAAGAAACAAAGAAAGGGTCAGACGAAGAAGGGGGGGGGGTTAGGGTTGGAACCCCAACACAAACCAGCAAGGGGCTAGAGGACAGAGAGAAAGGAAGAGAAGAAAGGGCCAGGAAGCAGGACAGAGAAGGAGAGAAAGGCAGAAAGGGAGAGCCGGCTGGACAGGGAGGTACAGCAAGAAATGACCAGACAGGCAGCAGGACAGAGAAAGAGAGACAATAAAAGCAGGGACAGGAACCAGTACAGAGGGACAGCGAGAGGAAACAAGGGCCAGGGAGCAGGACAGCAGTGGAAAAAGAGGCACTGGGGCAGCAGGACAGAAAGAGATGGAAGAAAGGCCAGAAGAAGGACAGGGAATAATAAAGAAGGGAAAGAGAAGGACAAGGACCAGGACAGATTGTCAGAGAAAGACAGGGACAGGGAGCGGGACAAGGTGATACTGAGAGAGAAAAAGGGGACAGGGAGGCAGGATAAAGTGAAAGGCAAAAATAAGAGACGGGGGAGCAGGACAGAGGTGGAGGGAGGAAAAGCCTCGGCTGGGCAGCAGAGAAAAAGGAAAAAAAAAAGCACTGGGCTGCGGGACAGAGAAGGAGGAATTAAAAAACAGACACAGGGAGCAGGACAGAATGACAGAGAGAGAAACGGGACAGAGAGCAGGACAGCATTGGGGGGGGGGGGATGAAACAACCGTGACGGGCAGTGGGAGAGAGGTACAGAGAAAGAAAAAAATACCGAGGAAGAGAGAAAGGAGAGAAGGGACAGCGAGCTGCACAGGGGGATAGAGAAAGCGAATGGCGCAGAGAGAGAAAGGCAGAAAAAACAGCACGAGGAAGCAGGGCACAAGGACAGCAAGAGGAAAAAGGGACGGGACAGGGAGCTGGACAGAGACGGAGAAAAAAAGCAGCAGGTACACACGAAAAGAGACAAAGAGCAGCGCACAGAAAGATAGATCAGGACAGCGGCAGGATGGAGACGCAGAACAAAACCTGGGACGGTCAACCTGGGTGGGTGAGGAGTAGGTCAGAGAGCTGGAGAAAGGAAAAACACTGCTGTGGAGCAGCAGAGGGGGACGGAGAAAGAAAGAGAGGGAGGGGGAGCAGGGCAGAGAAACGGAGGGAGAAAATAAGCAATGGGGAGCAGGGCAGAGCACTAGGAAGAGGAAAATAAGACAAGGGAGAAGACCGAGGAGCTCAGAGAGAAAGAAAGGTCGAAAGAAAATGCCAGAGAGGTAGAGAAATCAAGAAAAATAGGGACGAGGAGCCTTGCAGAGATGGAGCATGAAAATGTAGGGCCGGTGAGTGAGAGACGGGGGCAGGGGGAGGAGATGAAGAAGAAAGGAGACAAAGATGGCAACGGAGCGCAAGACACACAGACAGAGAGAGAAAAAGGACAGTGAACAGGAAAAAAGGGACCGAGAAACAAAGAAAGGGTCAGATCTAGACAAACAGACCAAGAAGGGGGTGGGGGAGGGGGTGCAGGGAAACCCCAAAACAAACCAGCAAGGGGCTAGAGAACAGAGAGAGAGAGAGAGAGAGAGAGAAAGAGAAGAAAGGGCCATGAAGCAGGACAGAGAAGGAGAGAAAGGCAAAAAGGGAGAGCCGGCTGGACAGGGACGTATAGCAAGCAACGACCGGACAGGCAGCAGGACAGAGAAATAGAGACAGGGAGCCAGCTAGAGAAATTCTGGAGGGAGAAAAAGAGGGAGACGGAGCAGGACACAAACACAGACAGAAGACGGGAGGTACAGGGAAAGGAAAAGGAAAAAGAAAAAAAAAAAAAAAAAATCACAGCAGCGTGGGAGAGAGAAGGATCCAGGGGAAGGCCCAGGACGCAGAAGAGGGGCGACAGGGCGCCGAGGGCCCAGCACTCACTGCAGCTCTCGCTCTCAGCACTGCCGGGAGACTCTGCCGCTTCACACACTTCTCTCTCCTGCTCTCCTCCCTTCCTCTTCCATAACTCCGGTCTCTTGGCTGTCCTCCACCTAAGAGAAAAACCGCATGTCTCGCAGCTCTTACGAGACAAGGCTCCCTAGACATGTAGCCTCGCTCGCTCGCGCACTCCACAACCATACCATGCTGCTGCTGGTGACACATACAGACCCTGTGGGGCACGCTGGCGGCCTGCCCTGCTGCGGGCTACCAAGAGGGAGCCTTCCTCACCCGCAGAGGCAGGCTCTCTCCTGCCTGCAGTGCCAGACAGCTGCCAGCCAGGTGGCCTTCCATTTCCTCTTCTTCTTCAGTCTTCTCAGGACTCTCCAACTTCAGCCGCGCCAGCTCCTCTCCACAGCCACTCAGTGCCCCGCCTCTCCCTTTTCGCCCCCACGCCGCCAGGACAGCGAGGCCCGGCACACACAGCCCATGCAAGCCTGGAGCGGGCGCAGCCAACGGCATCCCCAGGGCAGGAACGGACAAACGCGTCCTCAGCGCGGCCCCTGCCACACAGAAAGAAGCAGCGGCGACCGCGTTAAGGGAGACTGAGGCACGCTCGAGGGCCAGCGTGCCGCCTGCACCACGGGCCTTGGGGGAGGCCGGGGGCTCCGGGACAAGCTTCAGGGGACGTGCTGGAGGTGGCGGCGGCTGCGTGGGGCGAGCGGGGCCGGGGCAGCGCTGGCGAGCTGCAGGGGGTGCCCGCCTCCTTCCCCTCTTCCCTTCCGTCACCTCCCGCCTCTGGCCCCGGGGCTGCCCGCACCCGGCTCGCCTCCAGCGCACCAGCAGCCTGCCGCAGCGGGCGGCTCGAAGCTTCCCGTCCCACCACCCTCGGGCAGCCACCATGCACCCCAGCATCCGCCGGAGGGGAGCCCGCGCCTCACCGCTGGCCTCTCTGCTCCCCCGCCGCCACGGCACTCGACGCCAGCCCGCCGCCATGCTGCTCCGCATCACCGCGCATGCGCCACGCGCCGACGGCACGCCGGAGGGGCCAGACCCTGCGCGGAACGCCGGGCTGCAGTACCGCATTGTGGCCAGGAGGCGGCGGCAGCGGGTACAGAGCGGCGCTGCCGCCTGGCTCCGGCTCCGGGCAGCCCGCGCCGCCGGCAGGGGGCGGCACCCCCGCACGGCTCCGGGCAGCGCCCTGCCGCGCGCCTCCGGCTCCGGCCAGCCCCCGACTCGCGACTCCGACACTGCGCCGCACCCCCGCCGCTCATTGCCCTCGACACGGACCCCGCCCTCCCGGAGGCTTTTCCCCGGGACCCGCCGCTCCATCCACCCCCCCCACACACACACCCCGCGCTCACCTTCTCCCTCGCTGCAGCCGCAGCCCGGCCACGGCTCCGCTCCTCCCTCGGCTTGCACCGGCCCCTCCACGGCCACCCGGGGCACGGCAGCACCGGGCCCTCCACCTGGCAGAGGGAGGGGCCATCGCCATCAGCCCCGCTGCCCGCACCTGGGGCTCCTCCGGCCCCGGCCCTTTGGCTGGAGCCCACGATGCCGTCATTGGGCAAACACAAAGACTCTCTGAAGCCGTTTGGGCACTTCAGCAAGCAGGCAGGCGCTCTTTATAGCAGCGCCGGACACACAGGGCACGGCTTCTCCCAGCGCGCACAGCACCTGCTGGGGCAGGCATCCCTTTACTCCGTTTCTTACCAGCACGTTCCAGCCCCCGGGGCAGCCCCAGGCTGCTGCTCGGGACATTGACCTCACTGTTGCAGGTTTCGTAGAGGCTTAGGCTGAATTAACTCCTAGTTACATTCATTTTATTTTCCCAACTACGAGTATGAGATTTTTTTTTTAATTAATTTTTAGTGAAAACTTAGATTTTGCATAACGTGAATACTCGGTCGAACAGGAATCTCCCTAAAGATACTTTACTGGGCATTTTTGTTGTGTAGCTTCTTGGTCAGGCACTGGAACTGGCTGCCCAGGGCAGTGGTGGATTCCCCAGCCCTGGAGGTGTTCAAAAAACGTGTAGATAGGGCACTTTGGGACATGGTTTAGTAGGCATGGTGGTATTGGGTGGATGGCTGGACTTGATGATCTTAGAGGTCTTTTCCAACCTATGATACTATTCCTCTAGTCTGAATTTCTTAAGCATTAAATTTGTCAAAAATGATGCCTTGAAAAAAACGTTTAGGAAGTAACAATACCTTTATTGCCAGCGAACATACTCTTTTAGGTTAGCTTTTTATTACTCTCCGCTCTCCAAATACCCTGCTGAATTTTCTGGCAATTAAAATGTAGTACAGACAAAAAGCCTTAGGGGCCAACCCTGTGCAACGCACGGAAATGCTGCCAGTGCTGCAGCTGCTGGAGCAGCACGTCCAGGTCGGTGTGCAGCGAGCTCTTTGCATCTACCGCACTGAGAGCTCCCCTGGGCAGCCTGCAGACACCCTTTGGCCCGAACTGAAGACAAACAGAACCTGCAAACGCTGTCGGCTGGAGCAAACCAAGGCCGGCTTTAATGTGCCGGGGCGTACAGGTGTGTGCATGCAGACCCTCAGACATGATGGCAGCATTTTGTCTCCACGTCTGTAACGTGGTGCCAGGTAGGTCTGTGGAGCACCTTTAAAATACAGCTCAGAGCAAATCTGTCCAGAATTTATAAAGAAGCTAAAGTAGCTGGGGGGGGCGGGCATCAGTGGTCTCGTTTTCTCCTCACTGAATTTAGCAAAGGGTTTCAGACAGCAAAAATTATGGACACAAACATCAGCTGATTTTTTAAATTAATACCATTTTGTGTTAATCCAAATCAGAAAAAAGGAAATTGTTTATTTCTCAATTCAGCCAAACTGGGGAAGAGAGGAAGCAATTTCTCCCCTAAGAAAAACCCAGCCTTGCTGAGCATTCCCCTGGGGCTGAAAGCAGGTTGCTGCAGTCACCTTCATTCTCTTAGGGAAAGGTCAGCTCCCGAAATCTTGGGAAAACTCTCACTGAACATCGCCGTGACTTCATTTTAGCTGGCTGGGACACCCCACCCCAGCAGCTGCCCCCTCAGCTCCCCACCCTCTGCTGTGGCCACACAGTTCTGAAAAAGCGGCTCACCCAAATGATCTCCAGAGCACTCACACCAAACCCACCCTCAAAGCTGCGTTGCCTCTCAGTTTGGTTCTTCTCACCCAGCTTGTTCAAACCTTGAACAGGAGGGCAGGGGAAGAGGGTGACAAAAGGTGGCCCAGGAGCAGGAGAGGGGCAATAAAAAACACTCTTAAATCCATCATTATATTACGCAAGCAGTAGCATCTGCCTTCCATTAGTAAGCCTCTCAAGTTCCACACCAGTTATTCCCTGCTGCAATCGGGTATTAAAAATGCATTCCTCTTTGGTGGATGATCGGTGGCAATTCAGACGCTAGCTAGAAAATTCACCTATAGCTTCGCATTTCCTGTATTTTCTAATGTTCTTGAATCCGAGACAGAAAATGCTGGTACTTAGTATTACAAAATAAAACCGTCACCTTCAGATACTGAAAACAAGGAGCTGCAAACGTGGACTGGAAAATACGTGCAGTCCAGCCTGTTACAAATACAATACAGCCCATTCGCTTCCTACTGGTCAAGCTTCTTGTGAAGTGCGTCTCCAGAGCACCCTACTTATGCTTATGGATCTCCCAGCATTACTCACAGTTGTAACTGCATTAATCATGAGTTATTACTGTGTCAAGTAACGCTGATATAGACAGGAAACAACTGTCAGACAAATAGGAGACATTATGGGCACACTGCATATTACCAGGAAGCAATGCAGAAATCCATATCAATATAGTGAGACAACTGAGAAAGCAAGTGGGTGCCTCTTCAATGGCTGGCTGCTATACTTCAGAAATTCAGCTCGACCTCAGCTCTTCAAAGGGATTCCTACGCAGAGTTAGGAGTGTTTTCTCATGCCCAAGCACTGGGAGCTTCACAGGCCGCCTTTCGACGGAGCCACTGTTCAGTCAGAGACTGCACAAAACATGGGGCATGAGTATGTTTGGATAACAAATTAAAATCTTTCTGAGGAAACACTGCCAAGATCAATTTCCTTCCCCTTTTATCATTTGCAGTAACAGGTCCTAGATATTTCCCTGCGACAAGCACACCTTTTGTCACGCAGCTGGTCTGCACAGACCATGACAAAGGCGCGTCTCTTGGCAGCATTACTGCCTCAGCACCTTCCCTCCGCACGTGCCAGCCCTCTGAAGCACCGGGGGGAGGTAAGTAATGGAATGGCAGCGCATTCATCGGCGGAATTTCATTCTGGAATATGTATCATTTCTAACCAAGCTGTTCTGCTAGTGACCTTCACATCCACAAAGAACTGCACCATGTTCATCTCCCTCAGGATTTTGACCCTTTAATCACCACAGTAACAGAAACCAAGAGAAAACCACATCCATTTATAAATACAGCTATAAATGCTGGTTTGTATCGATTGGCTCATTAGTTTATGAACCAAGAAAGAATCTGATTTACAAACTTCAGACCGCAGAACCCTCTGTTCTCATGCAATAGGGTGCTGCATTGTTGGGATGGGAACATCTCCATGTGCTCTGCTCACAGTTTACTCACGGAAGGAAACTACAGGTCTCTGCATCGAATTAATGCTCGTTCTGGTGTTTTAACAACTATCTTTAAACATTTTTCTAACTCTGTCAATGTAAACTACAAAACTAAACTATCTGAAATATAAAGCACTAATTAATCCTCTTTCCCCTCCCCCTACACGCAGTGTACTTACAGGACGTGAAGAAGATTGAATGGTTCACAGTTGCTGCTGCCATCGCTCAGTTCCAGCTTTGAAAAAGCAAGATGTGTAACAGCAGCAAGAGAGGATTCAGGGAAGAGCTGCAACAAAATGCAACGGCTGACCAATGCCAAGTGTCACTTGAAAACTTGCTGCAAAATCAGATCCAATATATGGTTTTATCACATGCTCTGAGACCTGTGATGCTTTCAGCAGCATCAGCCATTTGCCCATCTTCCCGGAGGCTGGGAAACGTGTTTGAAGGCAGAAGATGAGATGAAGGAAAAGGGCACATGAGAACGCAGGAATGCAAACTCAATTTTAGGTTTTGACTGTTTCTCCCTTTGATCCAGTCCAACCAAATCCTGCACCCGACAGTCCCA
This sequence comes from Opisthocomus hoazin, assembly GCF_030867145.1. Lineage (NCBI taxonomy): Eukaryota > Metazoa > Chordata > Aves > Opisthocomiformes > Opisthocomidae > Opisthocomus > Opisthocomus hoazin. Next base: position 157,426,777 of record NC_134414.1, on the reverse strand, counting down.
GGAGACTCGAGGAATTAAAGCCGGCTCTTCCCGTGCACACGGCAACCCCTCCCGACTTCTGTCTGATGAAACGCACTGACACCTCATAGGTTTATTAAAGACAGAGATATTGGGGGTCAAGAGCTTCTCATCCAGTCATCACATCAAGAGAACATATTAGTGGTACACAGGTTGCCATAGAGAATCCGCACCAAGTCCAATTTATGCTGAACTGCACAATATTCCTGAAAATATTGAATTATAGTTTACTCATAAGAGAACTCCGTGGTGTAATCTTCAGCTAGCAGCAAAGAGGAAAAACTTTATACATCTGTTAGAGTTGCACACGTTTATGGCATTTAAGATAACACCATAGTTGTTTCCTCCTAGAATTCTTCTTATTTTGTACTGAAAATATAAATCTTTTGTATTTTTCCATTGGCGAGTGGTTCGCTGTATTGCAACGATGCATAAAAAAATGCACACAACTATCTCAGCGTAGGTGATCTCACATATGTTGTTACCTATGAGAAACTGCATGAGGGGACAGACCTGTATTTTGTTATACTTCACTGCCTTAAGTTTCAGCAACTGCATCCATACGCAAATGTCTAAATATGCAGCCTAGTGACAGGAGGAGCAGCTCTTCTGCAAGTCACTGGATGCCGTGGGTATACTGAAAATCAGACCATTTATTACTTGTCAGAAATTTACTACTGTGTATACACTTAACTGAAAGACTAATTTGAAAACTGAGAATCGTTACCTGTAATTAGAGAAAATTAAAGCAAGCCCTGGCAGGTACATTTTCTTGTGGTATATGCACGAATACCTCTATAAGGTGGGAAAGGAGAAAGCAAAGCAAATCTTTTATTGTAAAGCTCTCCAGTTAAGCAGAACAAATGCTTATCTTGTACTACTCTTAAAAAAGAAAGATCATTTTTTGACTAACAAATCTAAATGCAACAGCCACAAGAGAAAGTTACCAGAACCGAGTTAGATATAAGAGGCAACTAGAAATTAAAAAACAAATACAGCTATACCGTTACTTAGATTCCAATACCATAGCTTATTTTCTACCCCAGCCTTAGTGTTTTGATTTCTAAATCACTATAGCAATTTAATAAGAAAGCTAGTTTCACTAACTGAAATTACAGGCTAATTTTACCAGAACATTGTATAGACAGAATACAGATAGCAGTATTTAGAAAGCTGGAGACTGGTGTCTGCACATAGAAATTTAATTTAAAAATGAGTTTATCTCAATTGTTTTTATTAGATATCAGCAGTTTACAAATTTGAATTAAGAAATAACATTACAGAACAGAATTAGCTTGAGCTCATTCTTGGTTGTGAGGTTTTTTCTTTAAGGTCATAATCATTTTTATACAGGATTTCATCAGCAATAACTTCTAGACTGTCTAAAACACAGCCCCGCTATCTCCTCATTCAATATTTCATAATTTATCAAAAAACTAAGATGGTTCAAATATTTTTAACAAGTATTTAATTAACTACTCTATTAGGTTCTTTATATATTTTAATTTTTTTTTCAATTTGTACACATCACAGATTTTTAAAAAGCACTTAAGGACTCTATATTGCAATTTTTTGTAACTTTCAAAACTAGGAATAAATAGATTGTTCCCACAACAAGATGAAATCCACTGTTCAATATACCACGTCTTGTCTTCTCCATACCTCACATCTAAGCATACAATTTTCTAGCAGGAATACTGTTTTAAAACACTATTTTCCCATCATTTTAATGCACATCAATTTATGACTGCAAGAGCTTCTACCTCCTGATAAGCACAGGTTTAACTTAATTCTATGTTTTGTTACAGTCCACTAACACCACCTCAGCATGTGCTTAATTTACATTTTCTTCTCCACAGTTCACAAGACAGTCGAAAGACAAGTTCTATCTGGCAAGCAAGGATGCAACTGCACTGAGGTTTCTGTTAGGAAACCTCATTTCCAAGGTACGTGTTCAGCCTTTCTTCTCTCTTCTACCTCACAGCCAAACCCAGTAATAAAATAAAGCTTCCAACATCTAACATTAAGGTCGCTAAGAAATACAAGACTGTAAGGGGGAGGGTGGGGGGGTGCAAAGCATAGGCAATGTAACAAGTTGCTACGAGATTTCTGCTCTGTAAAGATGAAACAGCAATAAGAAGAGGCTGGGCCAAAAAGCTGCACATGGAACCAAATAGGCTGGAACAAGTAAAAACATCAACAGTCGTAAGGCAACCTTCATTCAAATCAGCAGTGTGATTATTTGTATATCTGAAGAGTGCACTTAATTATGTCGATACAAAAGATGTTATGAACCATATCGATCCTAGAAAAGTAAAAAAAAAGACAGACATGAGTATGCTTTCCATTGAAAGAAATAAGCTTTACTTACATTTGTAACATAAATAGTAGTTTAATTCTTAAAGACTTAAAGAAAATTGACCAGCGCTTCCAAGAACTGGAGTTTATGGTTAAACTCCAGGATAATTACCCTGATTTTCAAACACCCAAGAGCTCCCACTGACCTCGGGAATATAGGAAATGCAAACTAACTGTAGCATGAAGCATGCTTTACACTACTGAGACCAGGATGTCTTAATTTTGTGCACAAACATGGATCAAAGGTATTACTGACCAAGACCAGGTTGGACAGGGCTCTGAGCAACCTGATCTAGTTAGTGGTGTCCCTGCTCGCTGCAGGGGGGTCGGACTAGATGACCTCTAGGGGTCCCTTCCAACCCAAAACTTTCTATGATTCTATGATTCTACTGTCAAGTCAATTACAGCCAATACGAGACCTGGGTAGATGATCGCTTGGGCTAGATGGTCCCTTCCAACTAAACTATTATATTCTGAGTTATGAAATATGATTACTTTAAAAATAAAGTGACAGCAAATAACTTCCATAATGCAATCTTTGTTTCAATTGTAAGGAAAGAAATACACTATACCCGGGACCAGACAAAAAAGATATTCTAAGCAAAGTGAGCTATCAGCTACAGATACATTTTTAAAAAAGATCAAGATCTACTGTCTACCATGGGAGGTCTACAAAGCTCAAAACCAAATTCATTTTTTTCTCCCTAAAGACGATTCAACGGCAAGATCCATGATACTAAATCCCTACAAAAACACTTTAACTGATGGATAATACATTGCAATATTTTTACTAACTTGTATAGATGTCATGACCCCATTAGCAAGTACAGAAAGTTTTCCAGCCACTGATTTCACTCCTTGTTTAAACTGAGCTATATCAGGAGCTGAAGGCAAGACATTCGTAATATTGTAGCTTCCTAGAAGGAGAACACAGACACACAAGATGAAAACAGAATTTTACATTAAAAACAGCCTTTTTTTCCCCCTGAAGTACAATATACTACTAGAAGCACCAAATGACCAATGTCTGGTCAACACTGTAAAAAGCACTAGGCATAGATCTCAAAGTTCTTCAGTGCATCTTCCTTTTATTTTTTTTTCAGTTGTTCCTAATTCCACCCAGAGCGTCATCTTCCACACTTTGTATTCCCAGCTGAGTGACGAATGTTTGGGTAATACATGATTTATTCTGCATTTTCAATCTGCTGCAGTGTCATTTGTCTCATATCCTAAACTGCCGTTCTTACCTTGCAATTTAAAGATGAATGCGCTTCAGTGGTGGCTGAAGTGATGAACCCTATTTGTGTGCATGAACAGGTATGCTTTGCATGCCATATATACACACCTATTTCACAGTACGACATCTAAGGCTTGGAAAATTGTATAGAAATTATAGTAAAGGTAAGTAAGTAAGTTTTAAAACTCTAGCACAAAGCTGGCAATCTAGCCTTCCTTAAAGCCAATACAGTTCGGTCAGTGTTAGCTCTACTGCTATTAAAAAAAGTATAGGTCTAAACAGAAATCAAAGATGTTTCAAAACTAACTGCATGACGACTATTAACCTGTTAACAATTACAATCACCCACTCATTTGCGAAAAGAATTACTGGCATGCCTTAATATTCAGCACCTGATACTGTAAAAGGCACAAATGGCAGTAAACCAGCATCGCACAACTACGATCTCAGGGGGCAACAAATGGGGCTCCTGAGAAGAAGCATCCCAAACCTGCGTATTTTCAAAATGGAGACTGCAATCTGCAGCCTTGCGTTAGACACATCGCCAACTGACGGTCACGACCAGTCAGGACATAACCGGTAACTTGTGAGCAGTTACCAAACCTCGGACAGGCTTGCCCAACCCACACAACTGTAGCTCCTTTCGACAGCAGCTCTGTACAGAGCTACGTGCTGGTAGCCCTTTCTTCTCCCTTTTTTCTTCCTTCCTTTTGAACAGGGGTGGAGGAGGAAGAGAGAGAGAGAACCTGTGGCTCCTCTTTTCATGGGAAATTAAAGGCACCTGCCTCGTTAGCAAGCCAAGACAGACATTACTGCAGATAATTTACCTAAGCCAAGTGGCTGGTTCATAGCAGCAGACGCATAGTCATATTCAGAGAGCTCCCCACTCCGTCCTTTAAAGCCAGCTAGTAGCTGTTTCTGCAGTGTATGGGCACACTTGTTTATAGATTATTTTTGAAAATTCACCGTCACTGAGACAGCCCTATTTTGGAACTATAATTTTGACTTCCTTACGATCTGTTCCACTTACCAAATGCTTCAGCATTTTTGTTATTGAAGTCAGAATCATGGAAATCAAATCTGCAGATATAAATAACCTGAGAAAAGCTCTAACTGCTTCTCAGCCATATGAATTTTCTCATGCTTTTCTGGTTACGTATGGTTGTCTGAAAAAAATCTTGTAAATGAGACAGGAAAGCAACACCTTTTCTTGTGATTTCTTTCACAATCAGCATCTACAAGTCCACTCTCTGTCATGCCATCTTTCATAAGCAACAAGTCTGAAATAACACAAAGTAAAAGCGCTTTCTTGCAGCCCCCTCTTTTCGGTAAACAGCTCCTACAGCATTCTGTACAAAAGCAAGCATCCCAAAAACTGTTCTACTCTAAAATCGCAGCAGTGCTCATAAAAACAACTTCAGATTCAAAGGACATTGTATTCTGGCAAGGACCCCAGAATTACAGAAGCGTTTTTGTTGCCAGCCCCGGTCTCCTGATTACCTTTATTTTATGGAACTAATGATGGCCTTGGCATTAATTCAACACCAGCCAAGCTATCAGTGCAGTAAAATTTCTCCAAGCAGGGCCACTGTCAAAAGACAGTCGTTAGGGTGGGGAGTGTAGCAGAAAGACATGCAGGAAAGGCTTGTCTGTAGGCTGAATATACTGTGAATTTGTAACAGGCAAACTAATAGATCTTGGCGTATTTTTTCCTCTCTATTATTTTAGAGCAGCTAACAACCCACAAAATTTAGCAGAAGTTTAGTCTTTGTAATATAACTTCAAAATTACTGACGGGTTACATGTCAGTCACAGAGAGTAACTAACCTTGAGTCACAGGCAGGTATTTTTCATCCCATTGTTAAGCATCTCTGCATTCCCCCACAATCCCCAAGAACCTTTCCAAATGGTCAGCGACGAATAATCACATGTGCAAAACTCACATACACATAGTAAACATTACACAAAATTGCCTGTAAGTATTCTTATTCAGAATACTATGAGAATTTTATCACATTTGCATGTATGTGTACATAGAAAGGCACATTCATATATATACACACACTGATACATGTATCACATCACACAATTAGCTCCATCTTCAACTTCTATTTACCTTTTCCTAGTTCATTCTCTTATTCATTACTGTGTAAAAACCCCACACATATTACACAATTTAAAGAAAAAAAATAATTCCACATAAAATAATTTATATGCAAGAAAATTAAAAGAAAAATGATGAAGAAAGTACCATTCAACTTTAGATAGATAACAAAATATTTGTTATCACAATTCCACATATTATTGAAAACATTATCACTTACAAATTCAGAAGGAAACACAATTTCTTTGCTTACGTTCCCATCATCTTTTTTAATCACAAGTATGACACCATGTTGCAAATATTCTTCCAAGTAATTTAGTGCAATTTCTGCTTTATGTCTCCTTCTCTCCTCAAATGTTTTTGGGTTTTGGTTGTTTTTACATTTCAATTGACTAAAATCCAGCTTAAGTAACTAGTAATAGCAGTTATTCTCTACTAGCCAGTGTATTCAAAACTTGCTTTCAGGGCATGAAAACTGAATAGTCACACATGGCTTTTTCTTCTTCCACCTTTTCCAAAGTAAAATCAGATGGTGCATTCTGTTTGCTTTTCCAGCCTGTTTATAGAATTACTCACAGATTTCATGTTCTTCAGTAATTCTTTTTTTTTTTTTTTTTCATTTCTTCAGAAGTTACGGAATGAAACCCAACTGCTCAGGTCAATAAATATTTCTCCAGTATTTCTTGTCTTTTCTATTTCACATTCTTGCAACACCCACAAAGGGTGTCGGAAATAAAAGATGATTTTCAGTAGCCTAAGGGACTACTTTTGAGTCAATCTAATCTAGTACTTCTTCCTTTCTAATTCCATGAACTGTACTCTCCAGTGTAAGGTGTTCCAACAAATCTTTTAAACACACAAACCAACTGCAAAATTTCCTTAACGATTTGGTAAGACCATTGTTAGAAGCAGATATCTTGACGAATGGACATGCCATGCAACCGATTACAGGGGAACATCAAGGCCACTAACACTTTATTAAAGATTCTCCTTAAATTCAATACTATTATGACAGCTATCTTCACATATATAAATATATGTTACTTATGGTACCATAACAAACCTACCTGATAGTCAATTTAGGTGTTACCTCATTTGTTTTTGTAACAAAATATTACAGTTTTCCTTTGATAAAATTATTTACAATATAGTTAGTCTATTATTTGCAACAAGTCATAAAAAGCTGTATAAAATTTTGAACTTACTGAACCGAAAATACGGAACTTGAAATTCAAGAAATAATTAAAAAAACAAAAATTGACTACTCCTGTTACGTTTGTTTGACCTATTAGCAATACTAGAGTATACCGCACTTTGCAGAATATCTAAAAGCAGAGCGTGGGAGCGTATTTGGCACACGATACAGTTTCTCAGTCTGTTGAATATGTACCTGTTGGTTGTTTTTTCTGATCTTCAAACAAGTCAGCTGAACTTATAGAGGAGCTTCCAGAGAGTCTTTCTAGTCGAGCCCTTGCTTCGTACTAGGAAAGATTTGAGAAGTACTGTAACAGTATGCTGTCATCTTTCAAGGTCATGTCAGATAATTCACGAGATTATAGATATAGTTTGAGAGCATACAAATCCATCTGAAGTTGACCATTCTGAAAGCTGTTCCCATTTTGTAGTTTTCACACGACTTCCACAGTGTGAGTTTGTCACCACCTCAACTCATTTCAGAGCTGATCGAAGAGTGATATTTACCATTGCAACACCAAGAGGCCTATTCACTGTTAGCTACCCTAAAAAAGGGGACTGCTGAAAAGGCAGAGGAGAACGAACAACACAACCATTAAAAACAACTAAAAAATCTGAACTGCAGTGGTTGGGGAGGATAAGGAAAAAGCACTGCAGTTAGCATCGTGTTAACTCTTTTAATCACATGAGGCTCTTAATTCAAATTTCTCTGAGTTCTTTGGGAATGATAATACATTGATGACAGTTTTTTATATTACTGTTTACATTATTAGTTGTTCATTAAAAATAGATTCTTTTAAAATGATCCCTCACCTCAAAAATGCAACATAATATTAATCTATTTTTTATTCATAGGCTGATTCAATTACATGTCATTTGTTGAACCATTTATCTGCTTGCCTAGCCTCACAATAATAATAATGTTTCCATGTAACAAATACATGGGGGGACAGCTCTTTTAACAATGGTTTGTTATCATCAGTTTGGGTACTTAGAATAAAAGAAGTCTTCACCCAGCATCAGGCTGACTCTTTTAAAAATAAAGACTGCTGAATCAGTCTACCACTTCTGCCAGAGAGGAATGATGTTGGAGGTAAGGTCCTACTTGCAACTGCAACTCCTTAGGAAATACTAAACTATCAGAGACTTACACATATTTCTATCAAACAAATATTCAAGCAGACACAATCCTATAAGCTTACTAATTCTACCAGTTTTAACTATTTATTGCCTTCTCTTTACTCAAGAGCACCATGTTTATAGTCAAAGAATATTTTAACATTCAAAAATATTTATCACTGCTTTCTACTTACATCAGCATGATCCTGCCTTCCAAAATACATGTCTGATGAAATTGCTTTTGCATTGCCAAATTTTTTTTGTGCCTCATCTGTGTTTAAAGATGGTTCATATTCAGGCTTACGACGAGATGCAGGCCTAAAAGAAAAATAAACTGCATTAGTGAGCGTAACTTTTATTTATATCATGACAGAATGCAATAAATCACACAAGAAGCACTATCATCTTTGTTTTGTGAAGTCTAAAAGTATAATTATGGTTTTTATTTTTAATAAAAATTAAATAAGTATGAACCCAGGATAAATAAATCCAGATAACCAAGTTGATACAGCAGCAAACAAAATTCCAGTGATAGTTTTACAAAATCGTGAATATACACTATTTCAAATTCATTAATCCTCTATCTTAATTTTCAGAGTTCATTTAAAAAGCAAGCTAAAATTATGTCAACAAAGATAGAATATTTCTACAAAACCTCAAAAAAACCAAAACACAATTTCAGTGAAATTCAGATTTAAACATAACAGCACAAAAAGGTTCAGCATCCTTTGAACTGTCACTGCCTTTCGCCTCAAACATACATATTCAACACTTGCCTTTTTTTTTATTCCTAAATAAATGTACTCAAATAAGTAATAGAGTTATGGACATGAACCCCTATAATGTATAATATGCATCACCGGTCCAGTCTTTAGGTAAACAACAGAACGTGCGCGTGTTTAAAAAAAGAAAAAGTTGTGCTTAAGTGCACAAACTGCATTGTACAGGTAAATGAAAATACAGGCAAGAAGAAGAGAAGCAGAAAACACCAACCAAGCACACAAAACCTCACAGTCTTATATTTTCCACTTGATTACAAAGGTAAAACCACAGTTGTCAGAGAAGAAATATATTCATTTTTTATCATCACAACAAATGTTGTTTGCAAGTACCTTTAATACCTTCATCCTGAAAGCTGAGTACCCTGCAGTTTCATTCATTTGCTAATTGGGCTCTGCTTGGTTCATTAGACAATAAACAAAACAAGTAAAGCAAGTATGCTTTCAATGCAAATATTTGAGTTTCTCTCCACATCTTTTGTCTACTTTTTTTGCTGAAACATTTTAGAAATGACCTCCAGTACACATACTGTAAAGCACTGAGCAAAACAGTGCTTAAAATGTAAATAACTAAACAGGAAATCCAGCTTACAAAAGAAATTCAGCCAGGAAGTCCCTTGACTGCTGATAAAAGTTATGGCCGAATTTTCCCTCTAGATTGAAAAAAAATCCCACTACTATGACCAGGACTCAAATCATATTAACAAGCTTGGGCTTGCTGCACAAAAATCAGTTCAGTTTTCTTCGTATACCTGTCTGAAAATCCCGTACTTTTGGAAGTTAACATTACATCAGCATCTCTACTGTTACTTTCTTTCTTCCAAAGAGAATCTGTATTGTCATCCCATTTAGAGAAAGTACTGCTCCTCACATCTGAAGAATCATAGTACCTAAAACAAAAGAAGAAGGAAAAAAAAAGCACTGAAAAAGTAGGAACAATATATTGTTAAATAAATATTGCCTTAATAAGTGTTCACTAGCACACGAGTTTTCAGCCCAATGGCAGTTGTCAGTGAATAATCTGGATTTCATAATATTGGTTAGAAGCTTGGTGCAGTTGAATCCAACGGAAATTTGTTTTTTTCACACACGTATTTAACCAAATGAAAAGTCTGGCCTTTCTTTAGGCTGGATATGGTCTTGAATATGCAGTGGACTGCCTGAAAGATGTGGTCCCATCAAAAACAGCAGAGCAAAATTCTCATTACCTCAAAGTATTATTTCTTCTTTAGCGTCAGACAAAGCACCGGGAAGAACACTGTCAAGATACTTGGCTGGTTTAAGAGCTTCAGGAGCTAAGAAAATTTCAGAATGGACCCTGTGAGCAAGGCATCACCATGATCCTACAAGGTAAGGTAGGCTGCTCATAACGGCTCGGTGCTCTTGACACTCTTTACTAAGAAACCAGCTATGAAAAAAGCCACCACAACTTTCAAGGCACTTTGAACGCTCCAGAGATCCAAGAGCACCTAACCCATGGCATCCAGTTGTGCTGTGGTTTCACATGGGGCAAAGTTTTCTAACCAAGGGGATGACAATGGCTAATCTCATCATTCCATACGAATCAATCTAGAAGCCATGCAAGCAGAGAATCTGCTCCCATTTTCCGAGGTATCAACAAACATAGTACAGTAAGGACAGCCCTTGTCTCTGGTTCTGCATATATATTTTTAATACAAATGTTAGTATTAAACACCTCTGACCTTTGTAACATGTTTTATTAAAACAATGCCACATGACATATTTCTTAAAAGCGAGTCTTAGTTTAATAAGACAATCTTCTCTTGCGTTTCAAAACTGCACGGAAAACAGAAACCAGAAAGAAAAGGAAAAAAAAAAAAAAAGCATGTTTGTCAGTTCCAGTGGTACTTTAGTTTGACCTCTTCCCCTTTGATTATCTACACGTATCTATGTATCTATGTATTCCACTCCTATGGAAAATACTTGAAAACTGACTATTAAACTGTCAAAGATTAAGAATTTCCCTTTGTGGTTAAATAAACTTCCTTAGAAAGTTTGGATACAACCAGGATAGGGAGTAAGATGATCAAAACAACAAGAGGCTAGCAGAATAGAACCATTCAATAGAACAAACACAGGCTATTGAAGTCCACATCCGTATTTTGTGAAAAGCACCTTTTAAGAAAAACATTCTCCATGTTTGTGTTCTGAATAGTCAGGACATTGTTTCTGCAGTTTATGAGAAATGCGATGGCTTCAGCAGCAAACTCTCCCACCTCTGCACATGAGAAATAGCAGGGACAGATCTGGAATCATCTTCTACAAAAAGTCTCTCCCCTTCTCTCCTGACAGGCAAAGGGAAGGGCGTTTAGCGCTCTGGGCAAAGGAGACTCACTTCAATGCAATCTTCATCTTCACAGTATCAACCCACAGAGCGGGTGCCAGACCAAATAGATTTCGGAAGGTATTTTTTCCTGCTAAATGAGGATTTTTACCCCCTCCACCTTTTGGATACAGGTGGAAAATCCAAAATAAGAGTCATAGATGAAACTTGAAAAGAAAGGAATGCCAGAATCTCCGTTTTGGGGCACATCACTATACCAATTTAATCTTCCGCTGTTCCCGTGAGCTTAGGTTGTTTTCAGTGCAGTATCACGTGTAAAATCATAGAATCATAGAACAGTAAGGGTTGGAAGGGACCTTAAAGATCATCTGGTTCCAACCCCCCTGCCATAAGCAGGGACATCTTCCACCAGACCAGGTTGCTCAGAGCTCCATCCAGCCTGGCCTTGAGCACTGCCAGGGAGGGGGCATCCACAGCTTCTCTGGGCAACCTGCTCCAGTGTTTCACCACCTTCATGGGGAAGAATTTCTTCCTAATATCTAATCTAAATCTGCCTTCTTTCAGTTTAGAGCCGTTCCCCTTTGTCCTGTCACTACACACCCTTGTGAAAAGTCCCTCTCCATCCTTCCTGTAGGCCCCTTCAGGTACTGGAAGGCTGCTGTAAGTTCACCCCGGAGCCTTCTCTTCTCCAGGATGAACAGCCCCAACTTCCTCAGCCTGTCCTCATACGAGAGGTACTCCATAAATAACAAAATAAAGCAAAGCAGAAACTCCCAGTCAAGAGTGGTACACCACCAGAAAGTAGTTGGTATTCCAAATTTCTTCATTCAGCTGCCTTTCTCTCCCCTACATCAGCTTAAAAATACGGCAAGGCACTACATGCTTTCCCACAACCAGGGTCATTTTCTTTTGGCCTGTCTTCTCAGTTTCTCTGTCATATGTTCCTATGGCAGCAGAGTGTAGAAGCACAGTATACAACCTCCAAGGAAGCTAGTACATAGCAATGCTCTTATTCCTGCCTACCTAATGAAGAAGCCATAGCAATCTTTAAAAGTTCCATATGGATGTGTAATAACAAACAAGGGGGGTGTGTGTGTGTATATATATGAAGCTATCCAACCTCACAATCGCCATCAAAACCATGGGACAGCGCAGGGGCTGCAAGAGCTGATTTTCTCCACCCTTCCCTTTCAGATTTTGGTAACTCTGCAAAATACTTCTCCAGTATTTGGGAGGGGCAGAGGGAGAAAGAAAAACGGCATTTAATAGAAAATAAAATTTTACACTGTTATGTTGATAAAGATTTCATTCACTGTAGCAAAAAAAAAAAAAAATTGAAGTCCAAGGATTTTGAGAGGCTTCAATTATATATCTAAACATTGAGACATTCAGCTCACTTAATTTACAGATACCTATCAGCACTCTGATATCCAGCATGATTATTTTGCTTTTGGGCATATACTAAGATGATATTAAAATTACTTTACCTCTATTTCAAAGTCCCACCTTGGAACAAAGGATAATAACCATGTTACAAATCTTACCAGGTCCAACAATCTGACTTTATACATTCTTTTAAGAGAACGAATCTATATACCGACTCCAACTGGATTCTATTACTGCCATAACTAGAAGAACAAGAGCCAGGAATAGTTAGGTTACAATTTATCTTCTAATTATTGAACCAAGACACATTTAAAAGCCTCTTCCATAATTCATCCTTTGCCTGCTAGTAGGCTTATGAATAATTTGAGAGCAGCAACAGTTCATTTCAAGGAACAAACAGAGAAGCACCGAAATGATACGTTTTATTTTACAAGACTGCTGCCAGTTCACTTGGTACCATATTTGCATTTCTGCCACTAGTGATCACACTACAAAGTAATGACACAAAAGCCTTTGTATTTTTACTAGCCTGTGTACAAGTAATTAGGTACAATTTTTCATATTTCTGTGGCACCAATCCCATAAAGGCAGTTTATAAAAGCAACACCTGTTTCTATCTATCCGTCCAGAAACAGCTGGTTCATTGCAATTAGTGCCTGTAGGACTAATTCTTTTTCTTCTCCCTCCCAACAGCAGTATTTTATAACTTGCATTGCACTCATGCTCTGATAAAAAATTTGTCAGGTTTTTTTATTTGCTTACCTTTTACGTTCACAGACGTAAAAGTCTGACAAATAAGACTGCAGACATCGACACAAAATATCCAACACACACTACCTCAAAAAGATTTAAGATTTTGCATTTGGCATGCGTCCAGTTGAAAGACTGATGCAACTCTAGCATATCCAGCATCAGACTTCAATACTCGTTAAACTGAAAGTTGGACAGTACCACAAGGGAGAAAAAAAAAAGAATAAAAAAAAAAAACGAACACGCATCATTCTGGCAAAAAAATTCACTAGATTCAGCACACAGCAAATAAAAGCTTATATGGCAACTGCCTGTGCCAGCACAGACTAGACCCTGAACAAGGCAAAACTTATGAACACATAATTCAGACTACCTTCTCCTCACAAAAAGTAATTCCTCTTCTTCATAAATACATCTGTCATTGAGGTAAGGTCAACTCTTTCACAACTTTTCTGATTCAGATGTCCCCTGAAAATACGCTCAGTGTGTAGACATGTCCAATTGTCTTCTGTTCTGAAGTTCCAAATATATTGTGCATATCTGAATACATAACTTGCATGTACTTCTACCCTCACTCAAAATAAAAAGTTTATACATTACCTTGAACTAGAAGAGAAATGTGAGTCATCTACATCATCTATGTACTTTTTCTTCGGCTTTGCAATTGCAGGTGTTTCTTGCTCTATTGTCTGCATATCTGAGGTGACCGAGTGAGAAATGCCACTGGGGACAGGAAGAAAATAAGCACGTAAACAGATGACAAATCTCACACCCTGAAAAAAAAATAAAGGAACTAAAGCCCAAATCTAGTTTCTGAAGCTTGCTGATAAAGCCCAAGCTATACAAACATTTAAGAAGAAAAGAGAAATTAAAACCATTCCAACAGCTGGAAAACACAGCTATGTGGCTTTTTCAGAGTTTTGGCTTGTAAAAGACAGGCTATACTTAGGCTGGTACTGTTCACTGAAAACATCCTGGCTACCTTCCTCACAGTCAGCTAATGGAGGCAAACACCCTACAGACACCCTACATTTTAGGTTAACACCTGTCTGGCAGGTTAGAAATTATATCTATTAGAAGCAATCCTGTCCCTTCCCCCTAACGGATACTAGACTGTTTGATGATATTGTTTAAGTTTCCATAACACACTTTAGTATATTTTTTCATTTCCTAAGTGAGCAACTGCATAAAGCCACAAAGTATTTTAAACACAGTTCACAGAACTTCACATACCTTCTGTTGCTGCGAAACCCCATGCCAAGTCTCTCCAGTTCATTTTTCTTTCTACCAGATAGATTTAACTTTTCTTCTTTTGCTTTAATATCAAGATCTCTGTAGGCCAACCGTAAAGATGACACGCTAGAACAAAACATACAGTTAACACACAGCTGTACAATGCTGCACTGAATGCCCAACCCAACAATATTGGGAGAAAATTAACAATATATATTGTAGCATTGTATTTTGTATGTTCTGTGGTTACTGAAAATACTATTAATTGCATTAAATTCCAACTATAAGCAGGAGAGAAAGCCACAAGAGAAGACTCTGTAAATGGTATCCTAGTCTGTGTACGAGCAGGTAGTTGTTCTCAAAACGAATGTGAAACATGCTACTGGCTAAAGTTCAGGACAGTTTTGCATCACCATCAGGTCAACCTGAAAAAGTCTTTTTTCCACAGTCCTTACTCTATGTGATACCAAATAACTGTCAAAATTATCAAACTCAGACATACTACAGTACTGTGGCATCGATGACATAATATTAGTACTGTTTTCCCCTAATGCGCAGCTTGGCCCTGCTACAGCTCCCTCCCTCCACACTCCCAGTGGTTTTAATACTTGCTATACATGCACTGGAGACAACTGCTAGAGGGAGACCACGCTTCTTTATTGATGCCACGCTTCCCTGTGCCCAAAAAGGTGTCTCAGAAGAGGGGAGGAGAGAGTCTTTGTACTCCTAAAATGGAATATATTCTGTATTATAGAAACCTTGAAGCATCCAAAACTTCTCATTTTCTGCGCAGCTGGCAACACATTTTGTCATCTGAAACATCCTCACGGTTCAGATACAGTAAGCTGTCTTCCTGAGGTGCCACAAACCTTCTTACACCTCAAAACAATCTTCATCATTTTCCAGTAACACCAGTGTAGCAGAGAGGTTTTTAATCTTGATTACAGAATTGTAGAAACACTGCTTAAATTTAATTTGTTAGGTTAAAAGGGATACAAATAGTAATTTTAATGAGCAACACAAATATTTTAATTCAAAATTGTGACTGGCAAAGTATAAATGAACACTATCAGAAGAAAAGTAAATGAGATTTAGGATGCTGCTGGGAGACATCCTGTCGCAATAGAAAGGAAGTATCTAAGTCTGAAAACCCTTGTTAACTATCCATTCATTTTATGCAGAAGCAGGAATGAAAAGAAAACAAGTTTTGACCAAGGGGTATTTTCTTCCAGTGTGTCTCCTAATTATTTGATTACTGAAACAGACTTTTCCCGGCTTGATTTCTTCTGGTCCCAGGCATACTGACTTAACTTTAACCAAGAGCACAAGATGCCCCTACCAAAGTTCATACCCTGCTGGCTAGTGCATCTCCTGCGAGGCAGGAGCTGTCTGGCTGAGCCTGTTGGAAGGAAAAGGGCACAACATCTGGGCTTCTTCCTTCACAGACAAGGGACACAGGTACCAGCCTGCTACAAGGAACAGAACATCACTCCTCCACTGATGAGGCATTTCAAAAAGCAGGAAAGCCATCTCAACCTTGTGATGATTAGGGATCCTTTGATTGGGGCTTTTGGAGGACTTGGAGCCAGAACTACAAACATGACTACATCTTACGTTCAGATGCTTATAACAACAGAAGTCAGATACACACCAGCATGCATCTGTGGAATGACTTTTGAAACCGATAAAATCAGAAAAATATACCTTCAAAGCACAGAATACGTTCATGGACGTTTAAAAAAAAATAAATTCTTACAGGCTAGGACCAAGCGTTACACAGAAAATTGAAAAAATTCTCTAAAATACAACCTGAAACTGCTACTGATAAAATCTACCCAGCACTGTAAGTAGAAAGATTAGCAGCCCACTTTATGAAATCTGTTTTATGAACATCAAAAAACTTATTTGCTGTTGATTAAAACAAATAGGGATACTGATCAATTTTTTTAAAGAAACTCCAGTTATCTATCGTCTTGTCAGTGCACAGCAGAAACTAAAGAAACTATGTACCAATTACAAAATCACGTTTTAAGTCTCAGGACTCTTTCTCCTTCTAAGCACTAGACTACAAAAGCATCGCTTCCATTCCTGCCACGTACACCCTGAATTAATTTACTAAAGCTTGTTACTCAAAGCTTTTAAAATAAAACCGCTAGACAAATTAGTTAGAAGCAAATGCAATTTTAAAAGTATTTGCCGTTCTTTAATTTTGGTACGTACTGCCATCTACAGTTAAAAATCCACAGTTAATCTCAAGGGAAATACAGTTACCTTGCCTCTACTGGGATCGGATCCATCAACTAACATGTAGGTGCACCCCTAATGTTTGCAGATATTTTTAGAGGGTTCTGGCCACTGCAGCAAGGTTGCAGCAAACGTATACTCAAGGTTGTGTTGGCTCTGTATAGATTTACACACTCTGACACAAAAATTGAATCACTGCTTGGGACATTCTTCCAAACTGAATTGCATCATTAAAGATAGTGTCATTGAAGAATAATAATAAAGAATAATGAACACTAATTTTTCATGTTATTTAATAGTCTGTTCCTCCAAGTCACTCTACTGGTAGTTTTTGGCAATCACTGAGAAGCATGACTTTGTGGTAAAAATATTTCAAAAATAATAACCGTAAGGGGATTATTCATTTTTCCCGCTGCACCCAGATCATCCATTTCTGCAGAGGCTACATAAAAGTGAGCAAAAGGGTTAGAGAGGAGATTACAGACCAAAGAGCTTGGTACCATGAGCTCCAAGTGATCCAGTAATTATGTAATAATTCAGAAACTTTCTCAATAGATTATAAAAATTATGCATCTTAGCACTTCGGAGGATGTTAAGCTTTACAACAGTAGAAGTGTACACTAACCAACTCTTGAATAGTCTAACTCTGATGACAACTAACGAAGCGTTAAAATCCAAAAACATGTAGCAGAGAAACATAGTGGAAAGAACCAGGAGCAGCACCCGCTGAGCTTAAGGGCTGAGTGTTTATGAATTAAGATGGACTGACAGATTCGAGGTCTCAGACAAAAATATTCAAAGGCTTTTGGTGAAAATGAAGGCAGTTCCAGTATAAAAGAGCTAAAACCTAAGCAGGTAATTCTAGACATACTTAAACTACCCCCTGCCTTCAGCATAGAAACTCTTACCCAATAAGCACAAATAAAACTAAATACTTGTGTGTTCCCTATGCTCTTAGAAAGACTTTTAAATAGTATTCATTCACTACACCAAAACAAAATAAACTAGGTAACTAGCACGGAGTGAAGACAGTTCAAGAGGCAAGAGTCTTCTGTAGTAATACTTAAATTTAACATATTTTAGATTTATTTCACATTTTATTCATATGTAGCAGCAGAACATCTTATTTTCTGTGTTAAAAAAGAAGAACACTAAGGTTATTTTTAAAGATATAATTGGGCTATTTCCACAGAAAGTCATCAACTGCAGAAACATACTTAATAGAAAAATAAAAAGGGCAATGGGGGAATTACTGTTTGGCTCACCTCACCCACATCTGGGTTTTCTTTTAAAGCAAGAACTGAAGTTTTATTTGCATTAGTTAGTCTCTGGTAGTATTTAAAATGTTCACAATTACTTTATTAACAGGAAATTAAGCTTCATGTTTTACTGTTTTACTGTTGTATATATAATTCATACTTACAGTGGCTCTTCCTTCTCAGTTTTCTTACTGCTATGAAGATCCTCTTGTTCCTTCATTTTATCTACAGCTTGTGCTTGTTTTTCAACCTCATTAAAGCTTTGGCTGCTCACTTTTTGTGCCCCCAAACCACCTTTTTTGGCACCGAGCTTGATTTATTAAAAAAACAAAAAATAAAAGCCCCAACATTATAACCGAGACAAACACTTCAACTGACTTCACAGTTAACTTTGAAAGCTACAGCAAACACCATACTCTGTTCAGGAGCACACGCAAACAGCAATGAAAATTTGGAGCAGAGAAAACAGTTTTGACCCTCCACCTGTTTCTTCTATTAACTCCTACAAATTTTGTTAGCTCTGCAGTCAGGCACCACAGGTAGTTTTAATTGTTCAGAGGTTGGCATATTCAAATAAGTGTTATAATATATAGCACAACTTTAGTTGGTTAATAACGATTTTGTTGCATAGGAATAACATAATAAAACTCTTTGCAATGGAACCATTTGGTGCTCATTCACGTAATTCACAATTTACCTTTAGAAGTGGCCAAGATTCTTCAATTAGTTCTCACTGGCCAGTACTAGTGTGTTATCTTAAGTTTAAGTATTAATTTATCCATATTTTCAATAAACGTGTACACAGCTAGTTACTGATTTATGACAGGGGAGCAATACAAGCAACACCAGTTTTGTATATAGGTGTATGCATGATTAGCCCTCGCACGTGCCAAAGCATTGGAAACTTCTTTTAGATAAACACAAGAGCTGAGAGGTTCCAGTATTGCACTCGTTCTTTCAAAATAATTCTACTTCTAGTTCACACTACTTCAATAGTTATACATATTCTTTCATTCTGACTATCAAAAGATTTTAAAAACACTTCATACTACAAATACGAATAGATACAATGCTGATGCAGATGGTGGCACAGCACTCAAACTGCTGTCCTCAGTCTGCTGTGTGTTTAATTCCTCATCTGCAACACTGCAGCAATATTAATTTTCACAAATCATTTGTCTTAACCTTTTAACACTTTAAAGTCTTCATGTAAAAGTTCTGGCCTACGTCCATACAGTTTTAGGCTCTAACACTACAGTTCACAAACTGTGCAATGCACCTGTGAACCCAGTTATGTTGTTCTTACTGTAAGGGTACATACATGCAGAAACCATTTAGAATAAGAAATTCCTCTTGCATATTAGGGCCCTCTAGTGGGAGCAAGAAATAATAGGTTTCAATCTAAATTAAGCTGCTCCATTAAATCTTCAAAATCATTTGCCATACAATATCCCAGACTTGAAAGAAGTTAATCCCTGTAAGATACTGTCACCCTAATAGCCTAATATTAGGGCTATTTCCTTGGGCCTCAGGAACCACACATTCAAAACCTAGCTTTTCCTAGCTAACTTGAGTTAACTTGAACTGCCTTACTCAATTTTCAGGTTCCTTGAACCATCATTCTGAGCTACTCAACTCTCCTCGTGCCTTCTTTACAGAGACCAGATGCCTAAGAAAGTGGTAAGACCCAATCCACAAACAAGTCTGTAAACTATCTTGAAACTGTACTGAATGCAGCTGCAAGTTATCTATAAATACAACCAAATACCACAGTGCTGCGTGGTATGACATGAGGCTTGCTCCAGAAACACCTACCTGCATGTCTCAGACTCACCTTATATTGACAGATTATGCCACATGTGCATATTTAGCTACTCAAAAGTGCTACTGGAACTCCTTCTTGTTTTCAGAATTTGCTACAAAAACATCTGTATGACAACTAACTTAGGTGAAAGGCTGAAGCAGCCCTGCAATCCAGTACCAGCAAGTGAGAAGAAAGGTTACAGGGCACCAGTGGAGTTGCAGGGACAATGGTTGTGAAAAGAACTGAAGTGAGATACTGACCTTGACATCAATATATGCTTTGACATCTTTATTTTACTCATTTTTTAAAAGATATCACCTGCTGTTCAGGTCCAGACAGCACAAAGAAAACACTCAGATATACACGTGAAAGTCTACACAGTTCAGCGAGCTACATACATGTAAACAGAATTTATCTGAGGTCAGAAAACAACCTACAGATCTGAAGCACCCTACTAGATAATAACACTAACATGTCAGACAAATTCATTTTAACAATAATCCATTTTCAAACAGACCATTGGCTGTTTTGATATAGAAACAGCTTTGATCTCCATTTTAGTTTCATAAATTCTTACTGATACAAGTACTATGTAACGCTAACTTCCATGATACATTTCCATATTGCGATCCACATATTTCCAGAAATCTATAATACAGATAAAAATATGCATTATTTACATACACTTACCCCCTTCTTAGCTTGATTTGGCTTCTTTTTTATGAAGGTGGCGTTCTCTGCAAGGATTAAATGTACATTACTTGACATATAATTAATTCCAGAACTGCAGAAGATAATTTCCACAATATCAGACTCCAAATAGTATTTGGAATTTCTTTTAATGCCTTGAAGTTACAGTTTCTACACTAAGAGACTGAGATACTAAACTGAGTTACAGGCAACAGAGCTGTGAATACCTCCAGAAAAGTGTGGGGAACTGCCTCTGACTGAGGATATGATATCTCTTGCAAATACATCATAGTAATAAAATTATAACTCAGTTTTCAGTTGTAGATACCTGCTATTAAACAGAACAAGCATGTGGGCCTTGCTATTCTGAATCAGACCCAAGGTCCACCTGATCCCGTACCATTTCCAGGATAAACTGTTTCCTGGATAGACAAGCATTAGCTATGTTTAAAACCACCAATGGTACAGATGAAATATACTTGTATCATCATAAACAAAATCGCAAACATTATCAGAAGTGACAACATACTCACTAGATTGAATAGTTCAATTGTCTCAGTATTGGGAGGTAAACTTTATGTATAAAGCTTGAAAGTTCCAGCCTTAATGCTTTGTATTAAATCTTGAAACATGGAAAAAAAACCAAACCTGCACTCTGCTCTGCATGAAGACTGACATAACTCCTAATCTCCATGCTGTTAATGAGACCCTAACAGGACTCACCACATTCTGTAAGGCACTGTATTGTGCCTTTTTGATAGCTATGCTGAGCCAGGGTAGATCTCCCACAATCAAAAAATTTCAATCAACAACTCCTATTGAATACTCGTACATATAGAAAAACTGGTTTGAGCTGAAATTCAGTTGGAAACAGGCATACAGAGAACAGAAATTCTTCACGTAAGATAGAGCTTGCAACATCCAGAACAAATAAGAACATCACTTGTTTTATAAGAACACGTGTTAAAGATACAAATAAGAAAACCAGGAAGGATACGCAGTCAACTATTTTTCCTAGTCTCCAGCTCTCGGAAAAAACTCCAAACCCTACCAAGCAAACACAGAAACAGCAATGAAGACCATACCTTCCTGAAAGCACTGAGCTAGTACCAGCCACCACTTCTTTGTTACCCCTGTGCTGCTGAGAATCAATACTCATTATTCTCAGAAACCTGCTCCGGCAGGATGATCTTAAAAATCGTAAGTCACTGATGTATTTCGTTCTATTACATTTTCCTCAACTTTTTTTTTTACTTACTTATAGCATGACAGACCCTTCAGTGTTAATTGAGTTAATAAGTCAATTAAGACTCTGGACATTGCAGATACTGTGTTACAAATACAAGATTTTTCCAGTCTAAAATTTTATGTTCGGTTTTCTGAAAAGGGAGCAAAAACTGTATCTAGATAGAAAGACTGACCTATTAGTACAAGATGTGTTTGCTTAACATAAATAACAGGCCATTAGTCACAGCACAATGCTCTATTCTACCTGTGTGCTTTAAACACAGAACTTAACACAGCCTAATAGGAGGTGTGAAACATTAATGGTCACCTTTATTAGGTATGATACCTGTAGCATTTAAATACATCAGGTTGGCTAAGACAGCATAAATAAAACCAGAACAACACTGACTAAAATTGCTTACTTAGAAGGAGTACACTGTTTAACAGAAGAAGTTGTAATACAAATTCAGATGTTTCAACTAACTCATGCACGCTGGTATTAAAGTAAGAATTCCACATCTCTTTCCAGTCACACAATCTCTATAGAAATGAGTATTTAAGTACACTATACTGGCTGCTATCTTCTTCTGCTTACACTCCTTACCTAATGCAGCTTTTGGTGATGTACTGAGGCAATCAACACTTGGTCCATGGTCTGGTCCTGAAACATAGTGAATAACAAGAGTAAGAATATCAGAAGGTTCTTCAGAATACTTAAAAACCAAAACACAACTCACTGTACTCAAGGTACTGCTTGATACATATAGCATAATGTGTTGTTTCTATCACAGCTTTGCCAGTTACTAAAAAGAGTACCAGGCACCTATAGATTCATCTGAAGTCTTTCAAATAAAATTTTAATTAGGATTTCTATCAAATATTATTAAAGAACATGCAGTCCCACACATTCTAGCATAACCCTTCTAAAAAGTCTTTCCTCTCCAAAATTCTTGTGTTATTAGCATGGTTAGAC
This sequence comes from Opisthocomus hoazin, assembly GCF_030867145.1. Classification (NCBI taxonomy): domain Eukaryota; kingdom Metazoa; phylum Chordata; class Aves; order Opisthocomiformes; family Opisthocomidae; genus Opisthocomus; species Opisthocomus hoazin. The sequence goes on along the minus strand of NC_134414.1, from coordinate 157,404,097 downwards.
TACATAACTACTGAAGTGGGGTAAAAAGAGCCTAAACAAAAAGAGATTGCCAGAAAAATGCAGCTTATTGTTAACAAAAAATCAGTCATACCTTCATAGCACTCTGGACTATTTTCTGAAGTTTTCTGCTGCAGAGAAACTGGCTCTGGCTCTGATAACACCCACTCTGTATTCTCTGCCTTGAAAAAAATTACAAAATCAGAAATGCACACAAATTAGAATACAGCAAATAAATATAAGCTCTGAGCCCAAAGAGTGCCTAAGCATCACTGATAAGTTAATACTGGATTCTTATAATTACAGCTTCTAGGTTTAAACCCTGTTCTCGGAAGGGCAGTTATTAAAGTTACAAGAAATGCCTACATTTAATAAAAGCGAGCTGGTTTCAAACCACGCCCGAGCATCTGCATTTCCCTCTCCAGAATTTCAGTATGTTTACCGTCCAAAAAATAACATGTGCTTTAATTGTGCTTTAGATGCATTTATTGTATGCTGGCTATTAATTGTCTTTACTCAGTAATACAGTACAGGAAATCTGGATCATTTATTTACATATAATCACCAAGCTTTCTCCCCACACTAAGCTCTTGCACTTTGAATTTTCTAACACTGAATTTTTGGTTGTGAGCAATCCTCCCAAGTCTTCCTGATGAGTTCTCCCACCTCCCTCAGACACATCTTCCTCCACGGGCACGTTTGTGACCTGGTCACAACAGTATCAGCGTAGTATTATCTTTTCCACCAGTGCTGTGCCACCGCCAGCTTGTTTTTATTCTTGCCTAAAACCTCAATCTCAAAACTTCCTGACATCTCTCTCAAAACACACATACCCAAATAATGTCTTGCCCTGAGGTACACAGACTGCTTGTCTCTAACCTCCTGCCTTTCCGGCTACCTGAAAAGTTTGCTGTGAAAATTTACTTTATCCCTTATCCTGCCCAGACATTTTCTTAAGAGGGTTTATACCAAGTTCCTACTTCTTGTCCTCAACCACAAAAATATTTACAACAGTTTTCTGCTTAAACTTCTTTCTCTTCAGCTTGCCTCAGTTTACGCTTTTCCCACTCAACTGCAAACATTCCTCCAGGCTGCCTTTTGCAAACAGAAATGCTCCATTTATTTATCTACTACCAGGACAGAAGATGATCTTCTGGTCAAGACACCAGAGTAGAATTCACACTACCTGATTTTTCTGGTCTTTGCAACGAGCATTTCTGAGTAATACCACAATCTTCCTAGTCTGTAAAATGTAAATACTCTTTCACTGTTTCAAAGATGCTGAAATCGCTTTTTGTAAGACATTCAAATACTGGCTGCAGTTTAAGTTCCTAAAATAAAACAAATAAATAGCAAAAAGGCTGAATTTCCCTTTAAAATGCACCATTTTTGAAACCTCACAAATACTACAAAAAAGTCACATTTTGAAATGTCACAACTGAATAACCCCAAGGAAAAAAAATAATTTTGCATTTAAATTACAGCTTTTTTTGTCCTTAAGTATCCCACATACACTAGAAAGTCACTAAAAAGTTGTGTTATTTTTACTGTGTTCTTTACCCAAGTGCGGATATGAGCATCTCACATAGGTTTCTATTACTTGCTGCTAACACGCACGCATAACCACAATGTCATGACAGGGGAATTAATATGCATATCAGCTGGTGAAGAGTTTTCACAACAAGGGCTAATCTGATATACCCAAGCTCTCTGAATTCTTCTCTATCCCAAAATATGCCTCATGATCATACTTCTGTTTTAGGTGTTCACAGACTGCAACTGTACTAGAAAGCAATTATACTAGAACACTCAATATTGTTGCAATATTTAGGAATACTAAGTGTAGTAATAACACTGCTCTAAGTTTAAGATCACAGTTGCTGAAGTTGTTTTCACTGGTTACTTTTCATCTACCAGACTCAAGAGAGTCTCTGAAACATTAATCTGTGAAATAAATACAGCATGTATCTCCTTAAGGAAGTAGGATCATATAAATGAAAACCAACAGTAGCAATAGCCTTCAGAAAGTTACTTCAACATTTCCAAAGAGGATGTAAGTATTTCGGACGAAGAACAAAAGCTTCTGCTTAGCAAATGTTTTAAGAACTGTTAAACTTTACTGATTAAAAACTGAAATTATCACACAGTATATTTAAATCAGAGCACTCCCAAGCAAGGAATCCCAAGTCCAAGTAGAATTGTATGCCTACAAAAAAAATATAGTTTCATTCCACATTTAGTTACTATTTGGGTCATTCTAAATAAACACCTTACAAAGTGGTTCACATACAGGAAGAATTTTGAGACCCACAGAAGTTAAAGCAGATAAATGTTAACTCACTGACCTACCCTTCCTCTGTAAGGTTTTCTTTCAAGGTTTAAGACAGCACACAGTTAATCTGTTCTGAAAGCTAACAAGAATCAGAGGTAATCTATACCTTGGGAGAAACATGCGATGCAAAAAAGTCTTCCTCTTTGTTTTGAGGTGACACAGGTGGCATTCCACATCCATCTGTCCACAGCTAGAATTAAAAGAAAGAGAGAGAATTTTACAGGACAACTACATGCATTAATTCTTTTCAAAAATCTAACCTTAAAATGACTTCCCCCGCCCCCCAGGTTAAAAATGTATTGATTTTTTTTTCCTAGTACATAATCTTTCCTTACAAATTTATTTGAGCTTCAATATATGACACATTCCTTTTTTTTTATTTATTTTGTACATCTTTGATGTGTTCCTTCACATTACCCATTTCCTTCCCAACAAAATGCTCAGTATAAGGTCTCCTGCAGTGATACTGTCAATATCTAGTATCACTAGAGCTTCAGAATAAGTAAGCTTTTTCATATTCACATATAAGGTATGTTCTCTGTAATATTCTTATTTTGGCCAAAGCGAAAAAACCTGAAAACGTAACACTAGCAGTCATTGGAAACAGTTTTCAGAATTGTATCAGTGTGGTCTGGTACTCTGACAAATTTTCCCACATAGTCTCAGAGCCCCAAAACCTCTGTGACAGTTAAAGCAGCGTTTTGCAAGATGCTACCAGCTTTGTGCAATGCCTCATCTCAAGGCAGGCTGGAGGGCCCTCAGTGCTGCAGGTCTTTCTTAGCATTGTGCAGGACAGGACTACAAGCCTGTGATCTGCACTCCAAGGTTACTCATACGCAAGTCATTTCTCATGGGTCTTTCTACTACGTGCAAAAAGGTATGTGATGGAAAAAAACGACCTCTGTCAAAAAGGTGAATGTGCAACAAGCTTACCTCATCATTCGACAATCGACTCAGTCAGAGAAGCAATTTTTAAAAAAGTGACAGGGGATGGGATGGTTGATACTAAATCTAATTATCTGAATAATTTACTTCAGCAATTTAGATAGCACATAATCACTCAAGCTTGCAGTACATAATTAAAAATATATTTACTAAAATATTAAAATAAGAAATACATAATTAATATCAAACAATTGGATGGAATCTGTAATTGAAGCAAGATAATCACAGTTCTTCGAAGTGTCATTTGGGGAACTTACTGTCAACTTAAATGCTCACGGTATACTACATTTACCTGAACGTGTTTTACACCTAAAGCTGTTTAGTAAGTCAAAAGAAATTTTCTCTGAAGTTAGTGATGTGAACTGTATTGTCTATAACATTTATAACATAGTATTATTACAATCCATTAAATTTCATGCTGTTTGACGCATAGATTAAAACAACCACAAGCCTTATTGCTTTTCTTTTAATTCCCACGCACCTGATCAACTTCAAATGAATGAGTCATGGACTTTAACAAGCTGAACTAAACAAACAAAACATACTTTCTGCGTATGCAGAAGAGAACTGTTGTCACCCTTATTTAACAGCTCAGCAAACTAATTCTGCATACTTTGCTACGAACTTCTTCCTGTCAGCAACCTAATGATGTTTTGATAGCATGCACGAACTGTTTCAGCATTTTTAATAGAGAACATCAAGTTCAGGACACATATAACTTGCTAATTTTTCAAATATCATTTTTGTACGGGAAAAAGCAAAAACATACATTTACCTGTGCAAATCAAATCCCACTTAAGTCACAATTATTTTGTAGTTAATTCTATTAGCACTTTTACATTTTTACATGCTGTACTTCTCAAGAATAATTCAGTTCAAGATAAGCAATAATAAAAGCACCATACAGTTCATGGAGAAGTCCTGACACTTTTGTTATGCAGTACCACTACTATAATTTTGGAGCACAACTGAAAACAAAGAAGGTTCCATTTTAAAGACTACCTGAAGTTTCTGTCTAGAACTCCTGCAAATGTTAAAATTAATGTTTTCTATAACCCAGAAATGATCCTGAAATAACCAGTTGAGCTCTATCTCATTATTCTTCTTCCAAACAAAAAAGGTAAGCTACAAACAGTTTACTCCCCAGCTTGCCTATTCACTGTAATGTGTATCAGTACCTCACAAAGACTTTTTTAATCTTTTGCATTACTGATTAGAAACTTAAAATGACTCTAGCGGAAATAAGATCAAGTTTTTCAGAAATCTTAACGACACAGGACACCCACTACTCACATCAGTACCATGCTTTCTTGTTGCCTGTGTTGCAAGAGATTTAATCTTCTCCTTATAAAGCTGAGCACCACGACTGTTATACTTTGCATTGGTATCATTTGTTGTGCATCCATGTTGATGGAAAAAAGCAGACTATGAAGCAGAACACAGAAAATGCTATGAGAAACAGGTTTAAAAATTAATGCCATTTAACATAAAAATAAATCCCAATGAAGAAAAATACTCTGCTCCTCTACCTAAATCTAGTCTTTTAAGTTATGAAGTCTACGTAGATCTCCAAAATAAAAAGAAAACTCCATTCTGGCAACCTCTTTACGTATAAATGAAACAACAGAAAAAAAAAAAATACATTAGTGCGATGTTTTAAAAGCATATACAAACACAAGCTTGCCATCATATACAAAAAATCCTAGTTTTGAAATTAAGTGTAGAAAGGAAGAGGTAAAATTGATTGCCAATACCTGTGCTTCAAAGGACGTTCCTGATATTGTAAAAGGCATTGCTCGGCTTCATCTCTAGCATGCTAGAGAGAATAATGTATGTTCACTAGCATCAAAATGACTGTATAAAAACAGTCTTCCTTCAAAAGAAAAGTGTGTGCATGCAAACATATACATACCCATATATATTTATCTGCTTGTGTATTTACATAGATATATAGATATGAAAAATATTTATTCTGATTTAGGATCTTCAAGCAAAAGCAAATCAATGCATCTATATCAGAGTTCCACAAATTGTTGGAAAGATTAAAAAAGTCATTTGCTCAGTACCTAGAACTGGCTAGCAAATCATAGCATACATTCTTGCACGGAAGGATACGTCACACTATTACAGTAAAACATAGCAAACAAGTTTCTGATAGGATCAGCAAGTCTAGATAACCTAAGGTTATGACCTCATATGCTGCAATTGCAAAGCTACTATACAAAATCTGGTACTTGTATACAAGTTAAGCAACAACCATACAGGAGAGAGATAATGCCAGTCAACTTCTGTGATTACACCAGAAACTGTCATAAACATCACAGATGCCAAAAAGACTGTGCATTTCAGCATTTAAATATATACGCCTATGAACTTGATATTCACAGCTTTTTTTTTTTTAAACACTAATTCAAATAATCGTAGAGATTTATTCTGAAAACAAAAGGAACTAGGAACACTTCAGATTTTCTAGCAATCTGATACGTATCTACGAAGCTCAGGACTGCTGTTATCCAAGATTCAGCACCATCGGGCAATTATAGAATACACATGGTTAATGTTAATCTGATAGTGCTTCTGAACAGTACTTAGCAACAGCAGAATTTGGCATTTAATCAGAAAAAAAGGGAATTTTTTTAAATGCAATTAGAAGAAAAATGTTAATTTTACTTTTTAAAATGTCCAGACAGTCAGGTATTGACCTTCCTAGCTAATGAGGTATTTGAGGCGTGGCTGTGGGTATATTACACCTCTTGGTACAATGTCAGGTAGGAAAGAGTGACATCCAAGCAGAAAGACAACAACTCATAAAATTTACAGTTTACTGTTATTCTTCTGGTAACATGCTTTCTAAGATTAACTGAAGTACTTTTCAAACTTTGCCATATCTTCTTTCCGACTGCCTTAAACTCTTCGTACAGCGAAGTTTACAGAGTTTAACCAAAGCTATTATTTGATATATTTATACATATTTTTAATGTAAAATCTCCCTCTTTTGCTTAGTCAAAACTGTGATTTTTATGTACTAAGTGGCATAACAGAAACTCAATGAGTAAATTCTTATAACAGCAGTATTAATACAGAAAGGAGTAACTTGTAAAGGACAGGCAGATAAATAACACCAATCCTGAATCCATCATCTTTTGTATTTAAATAGGAAAAAACCAGAAAAAACTGCAGAACATTGAAGCGTTAGACTTAAGGAAAGCAGACTTAAGAAAATTGCTAAGAAAAAGCCTATGGAAAGCAAGTTTGGGTCAAGTTTTTTAAAGAAACATGAAGGACAAAGCCCAAATGAAGAAAGATAAGCGCTAAACGTTCAGGGAATCGGAAAAAAAAGTAGAAATTGCTTAGGGAATTTGCATGTTTCTGCACTGGGTGGGTCAATTTAGGGAAGCAATCTCAGTTACTGGTGGTCAATCTCTGAAAAAACACGGGCAAACAGGCAATATTCTGGAAGAGCTGACAAAGGAAAGCATCCTCTTTTAAAAAGGAGATTGAGAACAATACAGCAGTCAACATAAATTCAATTTACAAAAATACTGTGCAACAAACTTCTTTGTAAGTACATAAAAAATCAAGTTGGAAGTAACAGCCAATATGAATTGGCCTAAACCAAAACACTGACACTTCCTCTCTGACAGCGTAGTGTGTCTTATCTTGACTTCAGTCATACCTCAGGTATAAGTCAGATCTTGACTTTATTGTGACTTTTGACAGTCACGTGATTTTTGGCATGGTATTTTCATAAACCATGTAGGGAAACCTGGTCACAAGAAGATGGCCATGAGCTAGGTTTACAAGCTGTTGGAAAGCCATCTTTCAGCAGCTGTCAATGTTTCCCTGTTAATTAGACACATGTTAACAAAGAATCTGATTTGGCCTTTTCAGTGATTTTTTATTAATGACTTGTAAGAAAAAATAAAACGTTTGCAGATTATACCAAGACGGAAAAGTTGCAAGAACTATGGAGGACGAAATCAGCATTCAAAGAAATTCTTAATAGCAAGAGGAAAAAAAAGGAATGGACTGGAAAAATAAAAATATCACCAAGATGTGAGCCAATAAGGACAGACACTAGCTTCCAAGCCTAACAAGCTTCAACATGCAAAGCTAATACTCAGGAGTACATACAGCATTTGCATTTCCTCCAACTTGCATGCACCTCAGCTGAAACCAAGACCAATTGGAATCCAGTTCTGTAGATCTAAACAGAAGGAAACATTTTTAATGTTATCTCCAAAGCCATTTAAAACTTCTCTACCTTCTTTTCTGTAAAGTGTTTCTCTCCCCCCCTTCTTTTTTTTTGTAAAGTGAAAAACATGCATCTATAGAAAAAAAAAATCTGCAACAATACACAATGTACAAAACAAATTAACAAAGCCGTGTAGAACTGCCACAGTTTTTCAAACTGCAAAAGCCTGAAAAAAATTGCACCCTCTGGCTGATAGGTTTTCCCTTTTAAAAAAGCACCAATAAGGTACATTTTCAGGAACCACATTTGAACCCTGGCAACAGCAGATGACAATCACATGTAATGAACAAAGCAACAACTGACAAATGACAATTTGGGGCTCAGTGAGTGTGAGGAGGATTAATGCTATAATCATTCGGAATGGATTCTCGAGAGGCCTCTTGTAACGCTCTTCTACAGAGTGAAAAGGCAGCAGAGGAAGAATTTTAGTTGATGGTAAACGGCTGCAATCCACTCTTGGATGCATTGCTCTCACTCACTTCAAGCAGAACTGTACTTTTCAAATATGTCATTATTTATTGGGCCAAAAAGGCCCACAGGCCACCAATTAGGCTACTCACCTGAAATGTGACAAGCTCAGGGTGCAGTTTTACTGCATCAACAGATTGACTGAGCTGAACAGCTGCCAAAAGGGGCAGCCCTTTACGCTACCCCAGTACTAGCACTCCGGTGACACCGTAACAAACTACTTCAGGAACCAAAGCTGGCAAAATGCTACTCTCTTCTCTGAACTGGCTTGCTGGGGGTCATGTTACCTTTATGATCAATACACTGCAACACTGTTGAAGATAATAAACTAAAATTTGCCTCAGTCTTGATCTGGAGGAATGACAAAACACTTCAACATGCCTACTCTGCTCTTCATTTTCATCACTTTCAACACCGAAACAGACCTGCCGACAAACGCACACTACTAATGCAACAAGCAGGTAATGGGAATGAGTGCGTGGTACAAATTCTGCTGAACCCTACCTATTTACCTAATTCCCAAGCAGCTATCAGATACATCAAAGCCAATACAAACATTAAAAAGGTCTGAATCAATAGTTGAGAGAAGAACGGGTTTTCCTCTTTGAGCAGGTGACTGAACAAACAAACAAAAACATTAAAAGATGCAATTTTTACCACAAAAATATAAAAACTGCTTACCGAATGAAACTCAAATGAACACCAAGTGATCGATGAGTCCCTGAACAATCAATGCAGAGGAAAACTCCATATGTTATGCTTGCCCAGCTAGGGTTCTTCGCTCCGCAGTCGAAACATACCTTAAAGAAAATAAAGATCGGTAACAGGACTTGAGCATAACCACCTCTTACAGTTGTGTTACAGGTCTTGCTAACACCCTTGCACTGATCAAACTTAATTAACTCATCCTTACAGCATCTGTTGACATGACAACTTCATACTACCCTAATTTTATAAATCTGAAGAGGAGTTACAGAATCTGCCCACGCTTGTGTGTCTTCGCCCTTACGCGACAGGACTACATGCCTTCCCGGATCCGACTATAACCAGTATGCACACGCACCACAGGTTGAGAAACCAGGTCAGAGAACCCACATCAGCCTAACTCGAACACACATTTAATGCAGTACTTCCAGCACTACTGAAATACGGAAGAGTTTAAGAAATACCTTCCCCAGGGCAGGCTCTCTTCATGATGTACCACTGAGTCTACTCTTCCCTCCGAACATACATGCGACGGCAGTTATCAGCATCACTAACATCATTATCTACTTTCCATGGGACCTGATGAGATGCATCCCAGAGTCCTGAGGGAACTGGCTGATGTAGTTGCCAAGCCACTCTCCATGATATTTGAAAAGTCATGGCAGTCAGGGGAAGTCCCCAGTGCTGGAAAAAGGGAAACATTGTACCCCTTTTCAAAAAGAGTAGAAAGGAGGACCCTGGGAACTACCGACCTGTCAGCCTCACCTCTGTGCCTGGGAAGATCATGGAACAGATCCTCCTAGAAGATGTGCTAAGGCACACGGAGGCCAGGGAGGTGATTCGAGACAGCCAGTATGGCTTCACCAAGGGCAAGTCCTGCCTGACCAACCTGGTGGCTTTCTATGATGGTGTAACAACAAGGGTGGACAAGGGATAACCAATGGATGTCATCTATCTGGATTTTTGTAAAGCCTTTGACACGGTCCCCCACAACATCCTTCTCTCTAAATTGGAGAGCCATGGATTTGATGGGTGGACCGTTCGGTGGATAAGGAATTGGTTGGATGGTCGCAGCCAAAGGGTAGTGGTCAATGGCTCAATGTCCAGATGGAGACCAGTGACGAGTGGAGTCCCTCAGGGGTCCGTACTGGGACCGGTGCTGTTCAATATATTTATCAATGACGCAGACAGCGACATCGAGTGTACCCTCAGCAAGTTTGCAGATGACACCAAGCTGAGTGGTACGGTCGAGACACCAGAAGGACAGGATGCCATCCAGAGGGACCTGGACAAGCTGGAGAGGTGGGCCTGTGTGAACCTCATGAGGTTCAACACGGCCAAGTGCAAGGTCCTATACCTGGGTCGGGGTAATCCCCGGTACCAATACAGGCTGGGGGATGAAAGGATCCAGAGCAGCTCTGCTGAGAGGGACTTGAGGGTACCGATAGACAAAAGGCTGGACATGAGCCGGCAATGTGCGCTGGCAGCCCAGAGGGCCAACCGTGTCCTGGGCTGCATCAAGAGAAGCGTGGCCAGCAGGTCGAGAGAGGTGATTCTGCCCCTCTACTCTGCTCTGGTGAGACCTCACCTGGAGTACTGCGTTCAGCTCTGGAGCCCTCAGCACAAGAAGGACATGGAACTGTTGGAGCGGGTCCAAAGGAGGGCTACAAAAATGATCCGAGGGCTGGAGCACCTCTCCTGTGAGGACAGGCTGAGAGAGCTGGGCTTGTTCAGCCTGGAGAAGAGAAGGCTGCGGGGAGACCTGATTGCAGCATTTCAGTACTTAAGAGGAGCCTATAGGAAAGATGAGGACAATCTGTTTAGTAGAGACAACAGTGATAGGACGAGGGGTAATGGTTTTAAACTAAAACAGGGTAGGTTTAGGCTAGATATAAGGAAGAAATTCTTTACAATGAGGGTGGTGAAACACTGGAACGGGTTGCCCAGAGAGGTAGTGGAGGCCCCATCACTGGAAACATTCAAGACCAGGTTGGACAGGGCTCTGAGCAACCTGATCTAGTTAGTGGTGCCCCTGCTCGCTGCGGGGGGGTTGGACTAGATGACCTCTAGGGGTCCCTTCCAACCCAAAACTTTCTATGATTCTATAGAATCCCTGACCCCTAGAGCAGGCCACTGAAATCCAGCTGTGTGAAGAAAGCATCCACACTGTGCACTGCCTAGCTTAGCACTCCCTGCCAGACGTGACTATTTGTGCAATGCATCACACATGTATTGCTGTATCAACCTTTTAACTGCACATAACACAGACCAGTTAAAAAGCAAATAAGCCCACAATTACTGCACAGACAAAACCAGTAATTTCTTATCCTCTGCCACCATATTAGGCTGCTAACATCCAACCAAAACTGTAAGAGGTATCTGCGTCTACATCTCATAATGCTTTGTAGGTCTGCAGACCACAACTTTCAAGTTCTGTTTCAGTTATTCTGAATTTTGTACTTCTTTGGCCAAGGAAAGCAAGAACAAAAAATTCATCTGATATGAATCAGTTTTCAAATGCAAGAAAGAACACAAATTTAAACAGAAACAGCTATTCCTAGTTAATGCCATGTGCACATGCCTATTCCTGTATGAAAGCACTCCACTATCTGATCAATGGTTTTTCAGTGGTATTTACAACGGCTGCAAAGAAGCACTTCCACGGTAAAACCATGCATCTATAGGTACAGTCAGTGGCATCTACGAAGAAATAACTCCAGGGAGGGACAAGCTTTTACACACAAGACCGATGGAGTTCCAAGCTGCAATTTCAGCCTTTAACATCTTCCTGTAAATCCAATGCAAACTCAGACAGCAAGGGAAGTTCTAGCTAGACACATAAAGAAAAGTTTCTTCCATGTCAGCTGGTGACATACAGTACACCCTACACACAAGCCACAATGCTTCCAGCCCCACCTCATCTGCCTGGAAATATAAAAAGTTAAGAAATCTCCTTGCTAGAAACTCCATTCATACAATTAAATAGAGATTTTTGTCTCTTTTTTTTTGTACATACCCAGTCAAACCAGACCTAAGTTTGCACTCAAGTCAGCTCACCTACCGTTCACCCAAATTAAATTCAAGTTACACGCCCAGGAGCCACTTGAGGCTAAACTCCTCGTTTTAGTGTGGGTGTGTTTAAGCTTGTACAGTCCAAATTTATCAAGCACAAGCAAAGCTCACCAACAGATCCAGCATTAGCTCTTCCAATGTATAAACATTTTAAGTCTGAGTTTTAGTTACTTTAATGACCAGTAACACAAACAGAAAGCATGGAGGTCACAGTTTCTGCGTGCGTGCAAGTGCCCTCTTTCTCTCTCAACAGAGACTTAACGTTTATTCATGTTAAATCACTTCTACATCCCACTGCTGTATGTGGAAACAGGGTCATTCACTGACATACAGCAGAAGCAGGAAATAAGATAAAAGCTACACAGAATGAGTGACAAAATGAGGGGTTAGAGGGAGTCCCCGAACCAAGCACAGGTGGAAGAACAAAATACAGGGAGTTAGGGAAAAAGAAGAATGAGTAACTCTTCATGTATTCCATATTCTAAGAAAACACACAGCCTTACCAGTCAGAACTCTTATCTTTTTCCCAATTCTCTCCATTCTTTGAAGTAGTTCCTTAAAAGGCAACATGAGCCTCATCTTCCTTTAAAACTGGCTATTTTCAGGGTTTTTCTTACAAGGCCAAAAAGAGGATGGGGACAATAAAACAGGAGAAGATTCTGCTTGAAATCAAAGCTAACAGAACAGCCCTGGTCTCGCTTCTAATACAGGAGAGCAAAGCAGACTTTCAGCCTACTTTAGACTTTACAGTCATAAGTCTTGTGGAAGTTCCCTGGAGTACAAATGGGAAACGAGAATCTTGAGTATCAATGGGTGGTTAAAAAAAAAATCCCATGTTTAAAAATGTTTGGTTACAAACATCACTAAGGATCCTCTTCCCCTCCCAGGTAGAATTATAAACATTTCTTAATTTCAACATCTTAAAAGTCAATTGCATCACCTGGAAGCTAGGTGCCACGTAGCAGTATAGCTCAGTATCTTCACTTATGCAGGACTCTCTACCAACTATTTACCAGGCACCTGTGAAAATTATTCATATGCATAAAAACTGTGGCTTTTAGGATTGTGATTCAAGTAGGAACATCTAATTTTTCTTGTGAAAGTAATGTAAGAACTGCCATTTCCATCATGTTATGCAACAGATAAAGAAGCATGTTTCGTTAACATTTAGACTCCCTTTGCTTACTTCTCTTAATTGTTACAGTGCTTCCCCCACCACGTAAACTTTAACAAGAACTGGAAAAAAAAAAATTAAAACCAACTTCAGAAATTGTTTCCATTTTAAAAACAGATAAAGTGTATTTTCTCTACTGAGGTACAACTAAAATATCAAAATAATTATTAAAAACTCACTTTGAAGGATATGCTTAAATAATCTATTGCTTTTAAAATACACTTGCATTCTTTTTGCTTATTTTGTGTTAAAGCATTTCAGGACAGTGTAGACTCAGTAACAGTCCACAGGGCAGCTCCGCAACTCCTTGTGCTTGCTGTCCATTCCTAGCATGCAAGGCTACCATACAGCTGCGTCAACACCGAACCAGCTAAAAGACAGGAGGTAGTTTCACACTTGGTCAGACAGGATCCAAATCCAAGCAGCTGCTCTCCTAGATACCAGCCACCATATCCAGACATGCTTTCCTTCTTCTCTTGCATCAGCAATAATAATCACGCTTGTTGATCCTAGCGGAAACCAGCACTGCACAGCTCTGACCCAGAGCAAAGGTAGGTCCAACTCACAGCACAGCCATATGACCAATACTGCCAATGTCAGGGAGGGAACAGGAACGATCGCTGCAGGAAGAAGACAGGACTGCCTACTTCGGAAGTGTCACGGTTTTAAAATGATTTAAGTGAGACATGATACCCTGCACTCTACTCCGGGGCAAAAAAAACCCTCGCCCTCCAACACACACACACGCAAATTGCACCCACAACACACACTGTAATAACAAAACTGAAGAGCTGACAAACCACTGCCACACACACACTTTGTCTTCAGGCCGTTCTGATCCTGGATCTGGGTGTCCAAGCAGAGACAGGAATACTACATTAATGAAAGAAAAGAAAGAACCAGAGAGAACAGAATGAAATGCTAACCAGCTTAGGGACTATGAACATTTTTATATGTACAAAATACACCCTATTTCATAATTGCAACATGTTTTGTTAAATGTTGTCAGGCAGCTCTACATTACGTAATACTCAAAGACACACCAAGAACTCAAAAAAGCTATTTCTCACGCTATACAAAGTCAAGGAGACCAAGATCAAATTGCAGACATGTTCAAGACAATTATTCAAGTATCAGTTGAAATACACTATAATCCACAAATTAAACTGCACATTTAAATCAGAACTACTTTGCTAAGTTCACGTGCACTAAGAATTACTGCAGGGCACCTAGCACCGTGTAAATGTATAGCATGCCTATAGCAGGCAGGCAGGAAGCCCAACTGCTGCATTGAAGAGATAGATACCAGTTCTTCCCAAACCGTACACACAAACACCACAGTTAAAGCATATTACTAAGCTTTTAATACAGAACCTTTCCGATATTTGCACTTTCCCATATCTTTCTTTCCAAGCAGAAAATCCCTACAAATAAAAGTGGCACACTGCATATGAAGAATGCAAGAAAAAGGAAATAAAAGGAGATATAATCAAACACGAGAGGATAAACTGATGGCAGCAACAACTTCTACTTAAGAAGACTGGTCAGATACACAGGCGTGGGAGAGTTGTGAGGTCTAAGCTCTTGGTGTTTCCCAGTCTCCTTCCTCTCTGTCTTCACAGGTCGACAAGATCGAGCTCCGCTGCAGTGTTAATGAGTTCTCTGCACGTGAGCTACTTCTTTCAAACTGACCTTGTGTGAATGGCAGCACACACTGTACCAACACTGCTCTGTCAACAGCGCAACTAAATCTCTGCGTAGCACCTGACGTGACTGCAAGGAGAGCAAGATATGCCTGAGCAACTACAGGTACCACGTCCACCTCATTAGGTAATGGTGACCACGAGTTCAGCACGGGGGAACTGCTCCATGCACTCTGTCCTTGGGCTTTCCACCCTCGCCAGCTGCGGGCAGCACCTTCCGATTCTCTTGTGATCGTAAAAATCACAGTAGCATCACAGAACTACTCAATCTCTCAGGCACAGTGCCAGTGAATTTCTTGTAAAAGATCTTCTCTCTGACCCTCTCAAGGAACTGTCCTCCCTGGGCTTTTTACCCCATCGCAAAGGCAAGTTTTCGGAATGTTTGTGTTAGAAACTAATTGGTGAAGTGCTAATCTCTGAGCTCTGCTTTCTGAGGAACCAGGTGTGTGCCCATTGCCCGTACAGTCTTAATGGTTTGCATTCAAAGTACGGAAATCGGTGTTGGACCAAGGACAGACCTCCAGGTCCGTATTCCCAGAAAACAAAGCCAAGGTGTTTCCAGGTAACGCCAACCTCAAGTTTATCCCAACGTATTTTTGGGATACGTTCTCAGCAAATGTCACAAGGACAACGCAATGGAGCAGGCATCAGCACACACCTGCTGCCGCCCGACGCTCTGCCGTGTCACCCCGCGGTCTGGGGCACCTCTCCCGCCCCACCGCACACCTTTGCGCCTTGAAAAGCCAACGGGGCTTTACAACACCGGTACACTAAAGTCGCACTGGACGACTCCGATGTGGTACAAAACACGGAACTTTTATCACCGCGGACGTGGCTGCACCACAACGGGCTTTGCTTCGCTGATTT
The DNA here is from genome assembly GCF_030867145.1 of Opisthocomus hoazin. NCBI lineage: Eukaryota > Metazoa > Chordata > Aves > Opisthocomiformes > Opisthocomidae > Opisthocomus > Opisthocomus hoazin. Next base: position 157,388,579 of record NC_134414.1, on the reverse strand, counting down.
AAGGAAGAAAACGCAGAACGCACTCGACGCCCTGCGCCGTCACTGCTTCGGGGCTAGCTGCTTCTCTCCAGCTGAGCAGGCACTCCCCCCCCCAGCCGCCCTGAGGCACCTGGCACCCCGTTAACGGCTCAGCCCCGAAAGCCTGCCGGGCCGGCCGGAGGGCAGGCAGAGCTGCCCGGCCGCAGGGCGAGGAGGGTCGTCCCCCCCCGGCCCTAAGGCTGCTCGCCCTGCCCTGCCCTCAGAGGGTTGCCCCGGGCAGCCGGGCCGGGCCGGGCCGGGCCGGGCCGCGCCACGGGCTCTCCCTCCCCCTCCCCCGCCCCGCCCCGCCGGCAGTGCGACGTGTCACAACGGCGGAGCGCAGCCGCCGCCGCCTCCCGGCCCCGGCTCCCTTACCTTGTTGGTGGGGACGGAGCGGAGCCGCTTGAAGATGGCGGCGATGTCCTGCTTGCTGGGCTCGCACATGGCGCCGGGCGGCCGGTGGGAAGACGAGGCGGAGAGCTGTAAGTGAGAGCAGCCGCCGCTCCCGCCCGCCCGCCCCGCTCGCAGCGCCGGGCCGCCCCACGCTCCGCCCCGCCCCCCCGGGAGGTGCCCTCGGCCCGGCGGGGCGCGGCCTCCGGTCGCCGGCGTGGCGCGAGGGGGCGACGCTACCCCGCCCGCCGCCTGCCGGTTGCCGCGGAGACGAGCGGCCCTGCCGCGTCAGCGCCCTCCGCCGGGCCGTGGCGGGGGGGTGCGCGTGCACCTGGACGAACGGGCTGGTCGCGCTTCGTCGGGGCCCGAGGCGGCAGCGGGGAGCGTGGGGCCCGGCGGGAAACCCCGCGGAGGATCGCCGGCTGTGGGAAAGGCGCGGCAGCCGCGCGTCCCTCGAAGGCCGTTACAGACCGGCGCTGCGTAACAAACGTTGTGTTTAGGGCCGCTGTTCCCTCTCTTCGCCAGCGCTGAAGTACGCGGCCGGGGACTGGTGAGTCAGTGCCCAACCAGGCGACAGGTTGTAATTGCTTTGGGGAGCGTGCTCAGGCCATAAATCCGAAATCATAAAGCCGCTCAGAACAGGAAACAGAACAACAGAAACACAAGGCAGGAACTGTGAAATTTATTGGAGAGAGTCCAGCGGAGGGCTACGAGGATGAGGAGGGGACTGGAGCGTGTGTCTTATGAGGAAAGGCTGAGGGAGCTGGGCTTGTTCAGCCTGGAGAAGAGAAGGCTGAGAGGGGACCTTAGAAATGCTTATAAATATCTCAAGGGTGGGTGTCAGGAGGATGGTGCCAGACTCTGTTCAGTGGTGCCCAGTGACAGGGCAAGGGGCAATGGGCACAAACTGAAGCAAAGGAAGTTCCGTCTGAACACGAGGAAGAACTTCTTCACTCTGAGGATGACGGAGCACTGGAACAGGCTGCCCAGGGAGGTTGTGGAGTCTCCTTCTCCTTCTCTGGAGATATGCAAGACCCGCCTGGACGCGGTCCTGTGCAGCCTGCTGTAGGTGACCGTGCTTGGGCAGGGGGTTGGACTGGATGACCCACAGAGGTCCCTTCCAACCCCGAACATTCTGTGATTCTGTGATCCCGGCTTCGGAAACCTCGGGTGCCTGCACGTGTCTGGGTGCAGAGAGCTTCCACCCCAGCTGCGCCCCTCCCACCCTGCCGTACGGGAGGGTTGGCACTTGGGGCATGAAGCTCGGCAAAGTCGGGAAGCCTTTCACTGGAACGTGGGCCAGGATGCTGCAGGAGCTGCTCCAGGTCCCTCGTGGCCAGCCCTGAACTAACGGTACCAAAGCCTTAAGGGTGGCCCTCACAAAATGGCCTCCATATCCCTATTCTTGCCCTAATGATGACCTTCCCCGGTCCCAGGGCATTTAGATGCTAAATAATGGAAACCACAGAACTCGGCTCAGCAGCGGCAAGGTGATCTGTGGGCAGGATCTCCAGAGCTTGGTATCTTAGCAGTCCTCTTCATCAGAGACCATCAAGGCTCACGAGGCTGTACCCCATTCTCCCTTACTCTTCTGACATAAACAGAAAAGATGGAGTAATTATCCTATATATAGGGAAAAAAAAATTTAGAGCAGCCTCTCGGTTGCAGGAGGAAGGTAATATAGTGACTGGAGGTAACAGCAGAAGGCAGGCATGAGTGGGTCCATTGCCATCAGGGAAAAGGCAGTGCTTGTAATTTGCTGGCTACTCTACACATTGGGTAAATAAATAAAACCAACCCCTTACCTTCAAGGGTGCCTGTAGACTGGGCACTAGAGCGTCCTCTGCTTTGGTGAGCAGCCATTATGTGCAGTGCAGGTCCTTACCCAGACCCAGCAGCAGACCAGCACTGGGAGCAAGACTGACTCCCCTGGTCTGACATTGAATATGTCCTCAGCAGATTTTCATCTTGACAATAAACTGTCCGAGGAGCAGATTCCTCCCTTGCTCCCATTATCCACAACATGTCGTGCTCTCATTTTCTCTGTCCATGAGAGAGAATGCCCATTTGTTCAAGAGGTTTTGGAAACAGCCTCCATATCCTATTCTCGCCCTAATGGTGACCCTCCCCAGTCCCAGGGCAGAAGCAAACTGGATTATAAATAATGGAAACCATCAGAATAAGCCCTGAAAGGTGATGAATGTTTCCAGGGAATAGAGGTGGGCCTCTTGTTCATCACAAAGTTTGTGGTTTGAGTGCATTGCAGAAAGAGGGAAGGCATGGAGAAAGAATAGCAGCACTGGTGGGAAAGTGGGCCACAACTGCTGCTTTGCCAGTTATGCCTCAGTGTAGGAATATTGTGTCTTGCTAGTGGTTTCCCAGAATGTCCCAAATACATGTATTTCTGTTCCCAGCACACAGAAGCATCTCAAAATTGCTTCCATGCCAGCTGGTCTGACAAATATCTACATGGAGGAAGACTGCTATATGTGTACCTTCAGAAACAAATGCCTGCTAAGTACAGCACTTCCTAGAAGGGCAGTATCACAAGCCCTCTAATCAGGTGCAAATGCAGAGCAATTCACTGCCAGCACACTAGAGTGTGACACTGGGTGTTGCTGTTTCACAAATCAAAACCCAAGGGCTCTTTTTCTAACAGCCCAGAATACAGTTCCAGTTTGATGAGGAGAGGATTTCATGATGAGGAGAATCAAACGGTGGAACAGTTTTCCCAGAGCAACCAAAATCTCTGTCCTTGGAGGTTTTCAGGAACCAACCAGGCAAAGCCCTCAGCAACCTGTTTCTAGTTCAGAGTCGACTCCACTTTCAGCAGGAGGTTGGACTGGAGATGTCTCATCTTCTCCCTGAACGATTCTGTGCTAATACCCCCTTCTCTGCATACCCAGGCTAGGCCTGAAACGGATCAGTTATCCCTGTCAACAAAGTATTACACCCAGGTTTGGGTGCCAGAGCTACTCTGAGAGCCGATGCAGCATAGGCAAAGCAACCTCTTCCAATGCTTTCCCCTGTCCTCACCTATCCAAATGCTGCAACAAAAGCTTCAGGCTCCTGGATCTTGCCAGACAGTCCTGCTAGGAAATATGTATGCAGAGAAGAATAACCATTCAGGATGATCTCTTGAGAACTGTCTGTTCTCTAGGTCTTTGGCTGATTTGAGATAGTTGCATCCACATGGATTTGTGTGGAATTGCAGGTTCAGTGCCACCTACTTTCTCACAGCTCTGAAATATTTGCTGCCATTCCCAACCTTAAGAGCCTTCAGTTCTGTAAAGTTCTTTTAGTGCTGTTCTCCAGTTGTTATCAAGCCTCCCATTGCTTGCCTGCCCCTCACATTGCTGCTGAGAAATGACAGAATATCGGTATAGCCCCAGGTCATGCTGGCTAGATCTTTTTTACCCTCCCAGCACCGAAGGTTCTCTTAGAGCCAGAAGATACATGTGAACTGTGCTCGATGTCCTTTGGAAAACTTGGTCACACTGAGCAAAATCTGTCACTGCTCACAGCTATATTGTGCATAATGAAAGTATGTTGCCTTATGACAGCTGTAGCTCAAGAAGTTTTAGGCTAGCCTCCCTCTGCAAATGGTATCCTCAATGACATAACATAGTCCCAGACACCTATCATTCCAATACAAATAATCCGTACAGAAAATCTCCTCTCTAGAACAGAAGGATCAAGCATCCAAATGCCTACTCCCACGATATGGAAAAGCAGCTTATTAACTACATTAAAAGCCAGCTGAAACCAGTTCAACGCATCAATAACACATTTTTATTTAGTACTAATGCACTGCTTGTACTGATAACATCAAGAAGTATAACCACTTCAAATAGGTGAAGTTTCCTGGAGCTTCCCACTCTTGCAAGTTGGTCTACATCTCAGCAACACGGCCTAGTAGGAAGCCAAAAAGTTACTATACTGTAATTTACAGACAACCCCTCTGCACACACAGTACTCAGCTGTGCTTAGGTAAGCCTGTTTGTATTAGCAATGCAAGGGACTTGCAAAGCTACAGCTAGAAGTAGCACCCCCTTGCAAAGCCCACCTACGTTTGACATAACAGCATTTCATCTATGCCAGGGCAATCAAATGTCAGTGTTTTCTGCACCGAGGTTCTAGAAACATCTGTCATCACAGTACTTCACAATTGACATGCTTGTTTACCTCACAGGGTTGGAAATTTCATGGGTCATGCAGGAAGGTGGATCCAGCTGAGGTAACAGGTGACCTGGATTTTCAAAAAGTTCTCGCTAATGTCCCTCATAAAAGCTAAACTGCCATGAAATAAAGGAAATGATCATGTAATAAATCAGTGATTGACCACAGTAACAAGAAGTGGGAGGTCACCAGTGTCTCCCCCGGAGGGATTCATGCTTGGACTTGTAAATTTGAATATTTATCTACAAAAAGGATGAGTACAAAGGTGGCACTTTATTGATATTACATTACTTATGATCACAGAAGTAGCAAACAGCTGCAAAAGGATCTTGTGCGGTACTGACTGACCACATAAAGCAACCAGGGGTGTTCAAAGCCAAATGCAAAATAAAAACACAGTCTGAACCTCTCTAATGGGGTCAGAACTTACTACTACTAAGAACGAACATTACTGGTTCCCTTTCTGGAACTGATCACAGGTTCTGTTTTCTGAACTATTTCAATTAGATCTGTATGAACCATAGTTTGGTGTTCAGTTGTTGCCAAAGCAGTGAACTGAATTTTCAAAATTATGAGGAAAGAATTAATTTTTTCTTATTTCGTAGGACCAAAGACAGAGATTATTGAAAGCTGGAAATAATATGGCTGAAGTATCACTGTATGTAATCCTGTTCCTACACTATTCCCAAGGCACCCAACTGCATACTGCTGGCCCAGACCTCGTCTGACCCACTAGAGTCATTCTTGGAGAAGAGGTCACATCTTCTGAAATGCAGATAGGTACATGGTCAAACTTTCAGATGTACATAGGTACCCTCCCCTAAATGCAAGGTTCAAGAAGCACCTGAAGCATTTTGAAATTTTGTGCTGAAGGATTAATACAGTGTCACACAGGGACCTGAATTTCTAACAGGAGAAAGCAAGTAAAGCAGGCTGGGGATGGTACATACTGAGCACTAGCAGGTAAACTGCTAGGTGTCAAACACACAGAAGGTATTGTCTGCTACAGTGATTACCACATGACCCCTCTCGGGTTCTGAAACTGCTGTTTTAGTTCAAACAAAATGAGGAGGTAGAAGTATTCCAGTAAAACTGGGATTATCTTGTACTCTCTCATTTCAGGAAAGGAAGCTGCAGCTCTCCAGACGGACAACTAGGTATGCTTACAGCCACCATTAGCAAGCTCCCTGGTGTTCTGAGGTGAACGAACAACTTTCTGCTAAACCAGAAAGGTTGGAGAAAGACTACGTAATCTTTAAAGCTATTTTAAAAAACAGATGCAACCCCAGGAGAAGGAGGTATTGCTGCTGGATAGCCAATCTTCAATATACCATTCTCTATTCCTTTTCTTCTTTGTTTTACCGTAATATACAGCTAACATATGTTATCTTAAAAGTCACCCAAATCGTATCAGATTAGTACAAAACCATGTCATTTATTGTCTACTCTGACTTCCCACTAGAAGATTCAGTATTGCTATTTATCTCCAGTTATGAAGTCTGTCCTAATTTTTGCTTTGCAAGTGTTATGAATAAAGACATAACTGAAAGAAGATATTAGAACAAAAAACCCAATCAGCTCGGCTACGGGGAGGACAGCATTAGTACATCAGACAAACTTCACAGACATCTTAACAGGAGATAATAGCAATGGATTGGTTTATTACACTTGAAGGTATAGCTTTATTTTTGGCATCTTGTATGTGTATAGCAAATATATATATATGTTCATATTATAGCTTACAAGTAAATTAAGACGGAGTTTGGGGAAAGTGTGGTCAAAATTTTGGTGTCAAGCTTTCAGCCTCAAAAGCAACAACTTAAGAGAAATTTTAGTATTACTTTGTGTTGTGCATCAGGAACTGCACCTTCTATAATAAAATAGCCTCTTATTTTCCTGAAAAGATTCTCTTGATATTCCATCTTCACTAGATTAATTCATCAGTGTTATAAATTACAGGATATAAATACAAATGTTACACAAAAAAAGACAAAGCACCTAATTTTTTAAGTGATTACTGCAAATATCCAGATCAAAAAGTCAACAGCCCCTGTGAAACAAGGCCCTATGTGTTTTCAAAGCACTGAAGAAATGCTATGCAAATAGCAAGTATTTTCATGCTGTAAGGTTGAAACATGCTCAAGGTTACAGCAAAGTTCGGGTAGCTTGATCAGTACATGCAAATATACGCCAGTAAGTTTTGAAACATGCTATTTCCCTTCAGAATTCTAAAGAAAACAGAAGGGAAAGGGTGGGGAGAAATTACATTCTGAGCATCATATTCTCCTTTCATACCTTGTAAATTTAATCCTGTGAAAGTGAAGCATAGCTGCTTAAACCCAGGATAAACTTACAAGCAAAATTTCTCTACTACTCAACAGGCTTCATTACTTACTTTTACTAACCGTGCAAGGCTTTTGACACAGCTTCCCATAGTGTCCTTACAGCCAGACTGATCACTAAATAGACTGGATAGAAAATTGCCTGGACTGTCAGGCTCAAAGGGTTGTGACTGGGCAGACAAAACCCAGCTGACGCCTGGAGGGGTGGATACTAGAATATGGATGGATACTCGAGGGATGTATACCCGGGCCAGTATTACTTCATGCCTTTATAACCTGGATGATGGGACAGAACACACTCTCACCAAGCCTGCAGATGACACCAAATTAGAGAGATTATAGAGGGCCGCTGCTCAGACGGAGCACAACTCTCGAGAAACCGGCTGTCAGGAACCTCATGAACACCAAAGGCAAATGCAGCGTCTTGTGCCTGCAGAGAGTTATTCCATCTCATACACACTGGAAGCTGACAGAAAAAGAAGTTCTTCAGAAAAAGACCTGGGGATCTGAGTGAACAACACAAATCGGCAGCACATCCTTGCAGCAAAGGCAGCCCACAGCACACCAGGCTGTATGAGCAAGAGTGTAGGCAGCAGGCTAAAGCTACCTAATGAAAAAGCGTAGAGAAGATGATGCCAGACTCTTAAAGGTGCACAAGCAAAGTGCAATAGCCAAGTGCAATTCTGATACATGTAAGCAAAAAAAATTCCTTACAGTTAAAGTGATGAACCACTACAACAGGTTGCTTAGAGAGGCGCTGGGACTCTTCATGCTTGGAGATGCTCAAGACTCAGCTGGACAAGCCCTGAACAACCTGCTCTAACTGGAGCTGCTCTGATGTCCCCTGGCTGGACTAGGCAGCCTCCTGAAGTCCCTTGCATTCTCGTTCTAAATTTGGCTCCGATGAGTATATCCAAACTCTGTATACTAGATAATGAACTAAGATCCATGTTCTTAAAGCAAAATTCTCAACTGAATTCATGTGTGCAAGGTAAACAGCTGCCCACTCAAAATGAGGATGAAATCAGTCATTTTTGTTTCACCAAATCCGAGTGTTTCCCAAAGTTCTTGTTGAAATGAAGTATAATAAGCATTTCAAGCACTTAAAATGGCCTATTGTTTATACTTGTTTGTTAACAGTAAAACAACTTCTTAAAAATACTTTATTATTTTTGAAATGTTTGATAAGTTTGCCATTAGCTTCTGCTATTCAGTATTATGGAACACTTTGCCCAGTTTTGGACACCCTCCCCATCCGCACTCAGTACAAGATCCTGATAAACTTGAGCAGTGGAGGGACGTCAGGGGGATGGAGTACTTGGTCTGTGAGGAAAGGCTGAGTGAATGGGGCTTGTTCAGCCTGGAGCAGAGATTAGTCTGGGAGTCCCAGCAGCAGCCTTCCAGCACCTACAAGAAGGCTGCCAAAACAACAGAGCCAGGCTCCACCCAAGCACAGCAAAACACCACAGTGGTCATATATCACAACAGGGCATGTTCTAACCGCAAGTAAAATAGGGGGGGGGGTGGGGGGTGTGTGGAATATAATTAAGCATTGTTAACAGTTTGAACAGAGAGGTGGTGACATCAGTCTCTGGACGTTTTCCAGACTAGCTCAAAGGCCTGAGCATCCCAGTCTGAATGCAGAGTTGACTGTGCTTTAAACAGGATACTGGACTAGAGACTTCCCTTGGTCCCTCCCACTTGGATTCTATGGTGCCTTCACCAAATTGGACACCCACCATAAAAAACTAGTACTTTATTTAGATTAAAAGATGCAGTATTGGTGGGGGAGACAAGATAAAACTTTCAGCTAGCTAGCACAAACACTACTACATGAATCACTGCCAGTCAAGAAGAAAACTCTCACAAAAGGCAGAAAAGATTCAGATACTATAAAAAAATAGCTTAGCTCCTCATGCAAGCTACAACAGACTTGACTATATCACAGCAAGCAGCATTACAGCAGACTCCGCATACCCATAAAAGACATGGACTGCTCTTCTCCCGTAAACATTTTGTTGGAATGCCTTGCCAAGAGCCCCTGTGCACTGCACCTCCCCTTTTTTGTTAATAGCCCCGTGCCACTCCTGCCATACTCCTCTATGGCTCTCTTGGATAATGCAGACTTTGTCACCTTAAATTGCAAGGAAACGCACAGATTATTTGCTTCATAACACTATTTTCACATACACTGACATAGTAAGAGGTGCTTTCTGTGTATTTAAGAGATTAACAGATTTTATTGTTTTCTAAAATATTTTACAATACAGAGACCCAAACAAGTAATTCCTGACAATTTTAGCAATCATCCTGTGGATGAACAGAACAGTTATGTTGGTAAGTTTTCCTTGATAGACACAGACATACATCCACTTTCTAAGCTTGCACATTTTGATTCATTGAAAGTGATGACGAAATATATCTATAAGCTCAAAAAGCAAACGATAAAGTCCAAGACTATCAACAGTGTTTTACAGTTACCTCAAAATAGATTTGTTAGCTTAATTACAACGTAGCTTCCTAACACAGCATATCGACTTACCTGATACTTCAGGGTTTTTTTTAAACACAAATCTGCTGTAATTTTACAACCCAGTTTTAAATGTCACAAATGCATACTATCTGACATCATTACAGATGACAGAGTTGTAACTGCAAGCAAATGTAGATTTTACAGTGCTTTGCTACAATAATCCAGGTAAGCACTAAAGCTAGTTTATATTTTGACCCACAGATTTATCCACAAACACTGATTCTGAGTATGTTAGTGTATTTACTGTACTTCTGAAAATCTAGTCACAGAATACTTTGTCTATGGTACAGTAACGAATATGGCAGGAAAGCAGATTTAAATATACCTATAATTTAAACTCTTAAAACAGTCTAAATCTTATGGACATCAAAAGGCTTGATAACTAATAGCCATGCTCTTTATATTTTGGAATATCAAATTATATGTACATATACACAACATAGATAGGCTCTCAATAAAAAGCATTTAGTCTATTTTACAGTCTTCTCTGTTCAAAAAATTAGTCTTCATAGATTTAACATTTCAAATCACCCAAAAATCATTAGCAGTTTAAAGGAGATTATTTTTTTCCCCCTGCAAACGTGTGCTAGAAACAGCTATTATTCTGGGGCTTATACATAATTTATCTTTCTTTTGAGTGCCATTTAATATCTAGATGGAAAACTCTTTGTTTAAGTGTCAAACCACATAAACAACACTCATAGTAGAACCCCAGCCCATGACACCTGCAGATATCTCTGCTACAAATACCCTTCTGTAACAGATATTTATTAAATACAGTATTTGTTTTACAACTTCAAGCCATGCTGACAACATAGAAAGAGTACTACAACATGGAAAAAGTTTTCATTCAGTCAACTGGTGACTACATCTGTGTCATAATTTAAGTATTAATTGATCAATCCAAGCATACAAAAAGGTGCTTAACTACATAGCATTTAAATAAAAAAATACCGCATCTTTCAGACATTGCTAAGAACAAATAGAAAATTAACTATAATAATCTTTAGAATTCAAGTTGCGAGTTACTGAAGGTCACTTAAAATAACTGATTAAACAAAAGCAAGCAGAAGCCACATACCTAGGGTAGGATGAGGCACAGGCACAGAAAATGCAAAAATGTTCAGAAGTCACAATAACAGACCATGTGGGAAGAAAAAGCTTAAAAAGTATTTTTCCTATCATACTATTTTTTCAACCTAACCCCTTTCCTTTGCATTGTGTTGTGAAAACAATGTCAAATTATTAGTTCAGACTTTTGTCTTTAAATCATCATGATTTCAGTATCAAGCTCTCACTGCTGCATTAAAATATATACACTCTATACATCATTCAGCTTCCTCTCACTTTAAATATATACTGTACAGGTCTACGGAGCTTTTGTAACATTTCGGTATTGACTTTGTCCTTTGTCACTGGATTGGTTCTACGTAGTTTGCTGGGTATAAACCAACTTGTCCATTGTCCAGACGCCCTTTACACCAACCCTGCTCATCTTCATTCTCCATCTTCGTTAACTCATCCCCTGCAAAAAGAAGCAACATTGTTAACAAGCCGTAACCTTTTAAGTAACAACGGGAAGGTAATATAACAAGTCATCTTCATGTTCGCTTTCTCTCCTCTGCCCACCCCAGACCCCAGGAGAAAGCCTCCCTTCTTTGCTCTTCATGCTTTTGATACGAATAATACCACTTGCAGACTTACATATGGGATGAAAGGCCCCCAACATCAAGAAAATAGGAAGAAGCAAGCTACTCTGAAACTAAAACATTACATTCATGGCATTTCAAAAAAAGTCATAGCATTTTCTAAAGCACAATAAATAATGCAAACTTTTGAAGCTATATACAGTGTTATTTCACTATAAGATCAAAGACTCCATTATGTCTAAAGGGTGTGAACAGACAAAGATAGTTGTGGGTAGTACGACTGCCTCTAACAAGCAGAATAATGCTGCATTTTTGGCTGCCTACAAAACGTCAGTGCAAGTGAAATAAATGTTTCATTAGGCTTACTGTCAATATATGCTCTTTAAAGAGTTCGTGAAACATAAGGAGGAAAATGCTACAAACATTAAGATACAGCAGTAAAATTCTCTTTAATTATACTTGCAGCTTTTCGGTATACCGCGACTCAGTCGTGATGCAGAAAGATTTAAAGGAATCTTACACCTTACACTTTGTTACATCTCTTTCTTCTTTCCTCATCTTTTTAAGAAATGTAAGAATTGGATTTAAGTTTCCATTTTTTTTTCTCTAGCTTTATACTGCTGGAAGCTGATGTTGTAGCTCCAGAAAAAATAACTAAGAATTTTCTTGCTAACTTACATAGCAAAAGCTGACACGGATTATCCATTCAGGCATTTATGAACTATACCATAATCTTTATTTATGAACTATAACATAACCTCGTTTGACTTGTTCACATCTAATCTTCTGCATCCTCAGGAACTGCTTTAGCATTAGGGAGTCTGCAGACTCCAAGATGCTGTACACGAGCAAATTAATCTCCACCTCGGCCAGGCAAAAAAGGCCAGGCTGAGTAACAATTACTTCCTCATGTACAACTTACTTGTGACAAATTATCTCCCTAGATAAAACTAGTGTTTCATCTTAGTTAGCGATAGGAAATACATGCTGAAGATATTAGCCACTTAATACAGTCACAAATGGCTATAAATATACAGAGCTTTGGTATCATTTAGGAGAACAAAAACTGTCCCAAGGACTATGAATTCTTTGGGAGAAATGGACAAGCTTCATATCAAATCTTCTCAGATATGTATCTTTTATAGCTCCTGTTAGCTAAAAAACGTTAAAGCCTCACCTCCTCTAGTCTCTAAGTTTACCAGATAACTAATAAAAGCATGTTATGAACAAATGTTTGGCACTATGGACTGTACTTGGCTTATGGACACATTTTACAATTTTTTCCACCATTTCTAGCACTGCAGAATGAGACTGTACAATTTCAAGCTTTCCTGCCACTTCTATGCAGTGTATTTTAACAAAGAGTGAACACCATGACTATCAAAGCCACACTGCATTACCAGCGAGCCTCAATACAGTTGCACTTGTATTAACAGCTAGGACTTGGAAACTCCATGACCTCGGAGGCCTATGGAAATACCGCCACTTTTAAGTGTCATCTCAACAACAGTTACAATGAAAGCAGTGTTTAAGGACTACAATAAAGACAGCATATACAATAACACATTTTGACCACATTGCATGGTCTATGCTTGCTGTAGATACTTATTCTCAGCTACGGCAGAGAGACAGTAGGGCGAGCTAGACATACGGTGGTAGATGGTTGTGTCCCATCCTGTCACACAATTATACAAACTCTCATAAGACAGGAATAAACAAAGTTACTCTTCCTCTTTGTAAGCCTCCCACAGCCGTTTGCCAAGAAAAAAAGACAGATCCACAAAATACTCCACTAATAAAAAGAAGTTTCATGTATTAAAGTACATTCAATGGATCCTACGCAGAGCATATATACTGCAGCACGTACCTAGAAGTGATCACAAAAGCTTTGTAGGCTTTGAATATCCAAGGAAATCCCATCTGAGAATATCTGTGTACATTTAAAGAGATTCCTAAAATGCATTAATCCTCTGCTGACAGCTGCTTAGGAGCCTAAGCATAGTCTACATAGGAGCGCAGGAGTGAGCAAGTACATTTTAAATTGGCTCTTGCCTGACCTCGTGAATTTTTTTCCTTAGACTTTTGCATGTTCAGTGTAAACCTAGTCACACTAGTACTTCTCCCTAAAGCCTAAGGAAGTTTGACTGTAGCCATTCTGTAATTCAGTTTCTGTAAGAGGATTCCTAGTCTAGCATGTGATCCCTTTCTTATGATTGATACAATCATATAATTTGGTGTTAAAGTGTACTTTAATGCTCTTCCTTCAAAGGTATTAAGCTATTTTTAAATTAAGCCTACATACATCTCTTACAGTTCAAGCTTCCTGTACTTTATTTCTGTAGACCTCACACTGAGAACCACTTGGTTCAAATGGTTTACTGCAAGTCACACAGCTGGTACTAAAGCACAGCACGCCTAACTCTGTATTTAACCATTACATCTGTGTGTATAAGCATCGCATAGTTTTGCCACTGAAAGGCTCATTACTGTAAACCCTTGGAATGCCACCCCGCTGCTTCACAGGCACAACACACATATTGCACAAGGATTAGCACACTTCTATCCCCTGCTGAGAAAAAAGGAGCAGTAAACGTTTACAGAATGAAGAATAATTTTAGCTAATAAAATTAGTGTATTCCAGAGAAAGCTCCCGATGTTTTGGTACTACTGCCCTTCTGTCAGGGCACAATTCAGCAAACGGACAAACCAACCCACTCCTCCTCTCTGGAAGCCTACAATACTTGACTACAAAGAAAAGGAGTCAGATGTATGGAGTTTCACTACTAAAAAAGGAGGGAGGCAAGTCAAAGGTGGCAGCACCACCACCTAAGTTGTGGGGCCTTTTGGTTTAAAACACATAAACTGCACTGAGAATATGACCTGGAAATACACTGTTCTGAGCACCATCTTTCCCCACAAGCAGGATGGAAGTCTAGCAGTTCACTGATTAGCTACTCATTGACTTGTTTACTGTATTAACTTTCAGCCGTAACATCCATCTAAGACCCACAGTAGATGGTGTACAAGTAGCATACTTCTTACGAACCACAGCAGAAAGCGAAGCAGAACCAAAAGTTTGCTCAAACTTTCTTTCAACACTTGAATTGTGTTTTTCCTCTACAACTAAGTCAATTGTTACAGAAGAAGGGAGTAAATGACAAGCAAACGGGAAAAGAGACAAGATCAATGAGATTGCCTATCTCATTTCCACAAACTGAAGTTCTGTTTGTTTTCCCTAAACTAGTCATGCAATCTTGCTCTGGAATTCCTGGCTGGTAAGCTTTTCACGTGCAATTCCGGGCAAGACAGTAGCTGCCTGAAACCAGAGCTCAAAAAGCATGGGCAGGGTGTAGCCTTCACCTTTCATCACCAGAGGGTGCTGCCTCCGGGCTGGCCAGATCGAAAAACTCGAAGTCTCCTACTCCGGGGGCTGATTCAGCTGTCCAGGCACCTGCTCAGCACACAGCGGCTGGTAGAACCAGCCCAGACAAAGTGGAGGCAGCAGCATCCATCATACCCTTGTCCCAGCTTTGTATGTGTGGAAACATACTGTGACATGGGTCTCTCCTGTCAGTTGCCTCTATTCTGTTCTCTCAGTTCCCATAGCAGTGAGGTCAAAAAGGAACAGGGTTTATGGCTCGAGGGAAATACAACATCCTAAGAAGGGAGGCGTATAGTAAGTGTACCCTAATATAATGCAAGAACAGGTAAAGACAGTTACTGTGCTTCACATACACAGAAGGGGGATGGAAAGAGAGAGGAAAAAAATTATCTGTCCATGGCTAAATTTTCAACCTTACAAAGTCAGCACTGTAGGAAATCAGGAGGCCAAAAAAGAGATGCTTCCAGTTTAAACAGAAAAAATACCAGTTGATTAGATCTTGTTTTAAGATTAGCTGCTGTAGTCTTTTCCTTTAAAAAACCAACTTTGTACGGTTGGCATTTCTAGCAGCTAAAAGCAGCAGCTGTTGCTTTCAGTAACCAAGAAAAGGAGGAGATAGGATTGTCAGTTCTGCAGCTCACTTTGTGTAACACAAGATGGTAAGAAAGGAGCATCCCACACTGACGCATCCCAACACATTCAAACAGATTAGAAGTCAGTGCTTCCAAACAGGGGATACTAAGAAGCACTATCAGGAGGAGCGAGGATCCTGTAAGTGCAGTTGTACATTCAGAGAAACAGGTGACTTCAGAAAATAAACACTGAAAAGAAGAACTCCTCCCCCCCATCCTTTCTCCTTTTGATACACAATTTACACGAGTGCTGTAAACTTACCAGCTTTAAAGCTGAGTTCGTCTTGCTCTTGGCCCTCATAGTCGTAGAGTGCACGTACTCTCACCTCCATTGCAGGAGAAGTATCTTCATCAAATGGATTGGTGTCTCCATTTGCATCAGTGGAAGAGAAGGGATTGTTGGACTCTTCATCAGACCAATCCGTCGGGTAGCTTTGGTTTTTTTCATAGCTGCTAACACTGAAAACAATTTTTATATTATTCTTTTCTGCTCTTAAAATAGGAGACTAGAAATACCACTAAGATATCAGTCCCCCTGATTAAGTTTAAAGTTCACTCTAAGGCCCAGTTTTGAAACTATTTCTGGTACTTTCTCATCTATCTTTAGCTGACAATGCCTCATTAAAAAAAAAAATCTTGCAATACATTTACAAAGTCAGAAAAAGGCAAAACAAAAAAGATAAAGATAACCTTCTCACAAACGCCAAAAACTTCTCTACCAAGAAATCTATATAATCCATGGGATTATTTACTCTGGAAAGGTAAAAGGTGCACAGGTAGAAGATGAGAGGAATTATCTGGTTTAGGATAAGACATTTAAACTACTTTGCACAATCTTCCTCCCAAATCTCTATGCACCTCTACAGTAGCTTTCAACACTTTTTGTATGTTGCAATTCACCAGTGAAGAAACCTCATTACACTGCAACAACTTGATCATTTAAAGAAAAGTTCACTGCTGAGCATGCACATGCCATTTAAGAGTGGTATGACATCCCTAGGTGCGCATAGTGAAGTAACAGGCAGCTGTCTGAGAAGGTCCTAAATAAAAAGAAAGCAATTGTAAAAGCAGAGAGATCAGCGAGAACACAGAGCAGTAAAGCTCCAGAAGCAGTTTCACTAGAAAAAACTGTCAGTTTTAACATTTTATAGGACTGGTAAAGGAAGCAAAAAAAGCAACAGCAGTTCCATTCGTAACTGCAAATAACCCCAGTAGTTTCAAACCAAAGATCAAGGCAACAG
Source organism: Opisthocomus hoazin (assembly GCF_030867145.1). NCBI lineage: Eukaryota > Metazoa > Chordata > Aves > Opisthocomiformes > Opisthocomidae > Opisthocomus > Opisthocomus hoazin. The sequence goes on along the minus strand of NC_134414.1, from coordinate 157,372,213 downwards.
ATATGGCATCTGTTAGGAAAGACAAGTTAGGTTTAGTGTTGCTTACATAACTGCTTAAAAGGACTTTCATGCACTGACCGGCATAGTATTATAGAAACCAAAAATAGAAAACCCTGGATAGAGAAAGTGCAAGTGTCAAAACAATTAAAAAAACATCATTTCACCAACTTTTTGATCTTATTGTCCTCCTTTTCACTGACAGTACTCCCAGTATCTTCTTCATCTTCAAAGGGATTGTAACTTGATTGTACTGACTGCACTGTGTTACTCTGGACACTAAGACTGCTAATTTGGAAAAGAAAGAGCATTATGGTGACCCTATCTGTTTAAGAGTAAAACACTGTCATTGGTGTCCCACTAAGTATATTCTTAGCAGACCCCTTCTCCAGCCAAAAAAAAACCCAACCAAAACAAAACAAACCAACCACCAAACAAAAAACCCAAACATCTATCAAGTGCAGCATAAGACCCAAGAAAGTTCGGAAAGTCTCACATACGATACATTGCTCCAGAATTAGAATATCCTTTGTGGACCATAGTTTCTTTTTGTTACTGCCTGCAATAGAAGGCATTCGAGCCAGTTTCATTCCTTTCTAAAGCAGCTGATGTTAACAGTTTTGTATTAATCACACCCAGAATTCTGAGGTGACTAAACGTTTTGCAAGCTAGGATTTCCAAGTATAATTGTCATTTCTAGAAATGGAAAGACAGCAACAGCCTAACCACCAGATTAGCTACAGGAAGTTCCGTTTCTCATGAAGTTTGGTTTCTTTGAATTCCCAGTGGAAAGAGAACTGTAAAATGGGGAATATTTCCCAAAATACTTTGTGAGCTGTAGAAACACATCACTGAAAATGCTCACAGATAATTAATATTTGGTTGGACAGTGACTTTTGATGCCTTAGAGCTTAGCATACTTGAACACAACAATCCTTTCCAATTAGTCTTTTTAGGCATGAAAAAAAATACCTGCTATGTTTGTTAGGCTGTGAAACTTGATCTCCCGTCTGATTAATACCAGTCAGAGTCACCCCATCAGAAGCCTTCTTCTTTTCTCTTCTGCTGAGTGTGCGATTCAGATCTGCAGACCACTCCTATCAATGAATGCAAAATATGATTGAGAAGTTTAATTGCACAAGTACTTACCACATTTAATTTTCAGATTGAGTTATGGAACATGCATTCATACATACAACAGTACAAATGATTATTTAAAAGATAAGTTACTCTACATGTTTCAGTTACAGTTCTCATCTAGTTCCTACCCTATCAATGCAAACAGATACTTGTGCTACTCGCAGAATCCCAAGGTTACCTGTACTTCCCTGCTTCGTGTTGTGAACACCTTGAACAGATTTCAAATACCAGGTATCTGGCAGACAACTGGAGAAATCAAAGGAGCTGGCCAGGGCAGCTCTTTCAAAGATGTACTGAAAGAGCTCACTGTTTCAAATAATGCCAATACATCTGGGTTTAAATTTAAACTTTACATTTAATTTAAAAAGGTATTCTAATCTAACTTAAAACAGGGCTTATTTCTCAAGCAGTGCTCCAAGAATGACCTAGGAACAAGCTCATTGTATAACACTTCTCCTGTCCCAAAGATCTGAGCCCGTAAGGTGCTTCACTCTACATTTAGTGAAATTTATTGTCCTTAAATGCCACTCATAACTGTTCAGGCTCAAATCAACACAATTGTTGACAAGACTCCTGATGCGATCTGTAAAGCATCCCATTCCTGACGGGAACCACGCAGATGTTTCAGAAGCCAGATGGACAGGCATGATGAGACCTAAATGCTACTTTTTCCTATCAAGTCAAGCTAAGCTGCATACTGATAGAAAGCAGAAACCAAGAGAGAACAAACTGGATGCAAGCAAATATCCTACACTGAGACACGTTTCATCTCAGAAGCATTGAAGATAAAAAAAAGTCAGGAGATAGTTTGCTATGCAAAATATAGCATTTGAGGTTAAGTATTTTTTAACAGGAAACAAAGATTTCGTGAGCTGCTGTTACTGCTGGTTTACACATATAGCACAGTCAGTCAGTCTTAAGTGGTTTCTGGCCAACTTTTCAGAGATACCTCATAATTTTAACTTTGTACAAATACATATTTGATTTCTGAGTTGCTACAGTTTAAAGACCACTGACCTAAGCATATTTGTAGTTTATAATGCAATTTCATACTCATTTGATCATGACTTTTTTTTTTTACTTACGTCATCCTTGTAGCATGTAAATGAGAAAAAAACTTGATTAGAAAAATAGTAACAACAGTATTTAGTCTGTTAATTATAATGCTTATGAAAAAGGATGACAATTTCCCCCCACAAAAGTCACTGTAGTTTAGCATTTCAGACAAATAAATTCTGTGAAACTACTATGAGCTTTTTTCCCCTCACACTCACACTTTCTAAGTAAAGTTACTCAATGATTAAAAACAAGTGATGTTTTCCATGATGGTTAATAAGGGAACAGTGAACACTCCAGAGTTGATGCTTCTGCTCCATTAATTTAATGCCTAGAAATTCCTTCAGCTAAACCCATGATTCCAGTCAGACAAACTCATCTAAGTTCCAGCCATCTAATACTCTGGTAGTATGATCTGCACTGATACATTTGGGTAATTCTTTCTTGTAAGCTGTCTTAGCAGAACACTACTTAAAAAAAACTCCCTTGTGTTGAAGATGGCATTCAGCAAGAAAATTACCAACTGGTTAAAGGTAGAACATTTTTTTTTTTAATATAAAGGTATTGACAAAACTAGTTAAGACTTCTAAATACCAATTTTCAGGACTGATTGAAGTACTTAGTTCAAACTTTTTCAAAGTCTTTGCTGCCTACACTATAATTACCTGCTAACAGGAAGGAGATTCAAATGCAAGTCTGACACCAAAGCGGAGACATCAAACACATACAATAACATCTACAGGTGTCAGAGGTGTATCAACTAAACCATGGCTTGCTAATGACTTTAGTAATGACCTCAGCTAAAAAAAACCCCCAACCCCCCCCCAAAAAAAACCCAAAACAAATAAACCAACCAAACAAAAAACACCACAACAAAAACAAATCACTATAGAGTTTTCTGTTTAACCCCTTTTCTCATTTAAATAAGTGCCTGATATAATCAGGCCCCTCCAAAAGCTGGGGGGATAAGGAGAGCTCAGTGGAAATCAAGAAAAGGAAACTACTATAACTTGTAAAAACAAAACAAAACAAATCACTGCTAGAAGCCTGAATTTAAGACTTACACCAGAAAGGAATATGACGAAAAGCAAGGAGGAAAAACCAGACAAAAATCAATCTGCAGTTTACTTACTGTGACCTTACCTCAAACTGAGGCCAATTCATTGACATCCCTGGACCTTGATTAGCTCTGAACCATCGCAAGTCTTCAACAGCATCTGCTGTTTTGATATTCTGTTCCAGTTCACGGTAGATATTTTTGTAACTGCAAAACAAATTTGGCTTCAAATTTAGTATAACATTTAGAAACATGGCAAGTCCCCTAGTCAGATTTAAAAAAAACAAAACTGTTTCCAAGTTCACAATAGTATTCAATATCTTACAGCAAGACAGACTTTTTAAAACTGACAGACCTACTAACTTCCTCTAGAAAAGGAAGAGTAGTCCAACAAGTAAGCCTGCTGAAAATTCACAAAAACATAAAATCCTTATTTGCCAGATTTTAGAATTATGACTCTTGTGTAAAGTAACTTAATTGGCTGTCCTTAAATGTATGATTTACATAGGAATGGAATATTTAAAATTACTGAATGCCAATCTTGAAGTTTCTTGAATTTAAAAGCTTGTCTACAAGACATCACAAACTGCTTTTGTGGTAAGTCCATAGCATTCTGTGAAAACTCCTGTTTTAGTCCAGTGAGAATTATAAGTCATTACAAAAATAAAAATCTCAAACCTGAAGTGGAGTTTAATGGATTAAACATTTTCCCATGAAGGTATAACATCTGCTAACTGCTGCTATTGTTTTAGGTACTCCATGATTTTACTAACTGTACTATTTATACAAAATTTCAAATACTATAAAAAAAAAATTACTACTTTTACCTATCTCTTAGTCTAATTGTTTTTCATTACAGTTGAGTTCTTGTATGTATAAAGTATTTTACAGAATAGAAGTTACGTTGCAGGTTCAACTTTGATCCCCTGATCCTAGACCACACACATGACGTATTCACTCTATAGACTGTGACTACAAATACAATTATTTTATACAAAAAAATCAAATTTGGCGCAGATGGAACTCAGTGGATGAAGAGGTGCTAACACAACAGCCACAAGACTTAAGAGGCACAGACCTGCTAGTTTGTATTCAAGCTAGAGAGAATTTGGGAAAATCCTTCCAGACCAAGTCACACAAAATTTAGAACCAGCATTCACTAGTGCTACGTTGTCAAGGAGTAAAACTTTTTCAAAACGTACTTCCAAATGTCTCAATTGCTATATATTACGTGACTACTTTAACATATATGTAGTATGAGTTTCCCCACACACACACCCATCCGTGATTCTTTGAACATATTTAAGCAATATAAAGGCATGTATTTTGAGAAAGGAAATAAACAGTTTTAGATGACTCACTAGTCATCAGTTAAATCAATAATGAACTGGAGGTGCACATCTGTAGAGAACAGGGCAAGGCTATTTTCTGGACTGTGCTCTTCAGCATTACTAGTCTTAAGAAAGTTAAAAATCAGACTTCCTTCGGGGGGTTTACTCAACACTTTTTATCTCTGTGTATTCAAAAAAGCAGAGATAAGGAAATAGATAAACAGTTACAGTTGCTTTATCCCTAGTTTTATCATACCATAAGACATACCATAACATTAACCTACCATAAGACACCAATCCTGAACTTCCTTAGTATCTTAAAAGGAAGTCATTGCCTCTCCACTTGGCCATCTTCTGGCATCTTCTCCCAAGCTTGCCCTTTAAGTCAACTATTTCTCATTTATTTCTGTTCTGTACTTTCCTTTAACCCGATTAAACTGAATTCAAAAGGGCAGCAATTCTGTCTGCTCTCAGAGTAAAAAGAACCTGTCTTCCACAGCAGTTCCATAAGAACATTGAAGCAAGCCAAAATGATAATGGTGCTAAAATAAGTGATCTTGCCCTTACCTACCGCGTGCTGTTTTTTTTCTTGTCCCTGTGTCAACCCCTTTGCTTATGCCAGCACTAACATTTGTGTGACTGCATAGCAAGCCAATTTGGAACACTGATCAGGGTTTAAACCAAATTAGATTCTTACTAACCTAGGTTACCTTGATCAGCTCCTTAATTCCACTGGTTGGACTACCGTAAGAGTTTTGTCCCCAGCAGAAGAGTGTATAGAAATGAGCAGCCACCCAGAGGCACACTTTTCTCCTTTTCATTGAAGTGCCAACCAGAGTGCACATGAAACTCTGCTGTTACAGGTGGGATGTAAAATTCCACTATTACCATTATTACTTTATTTGCTGCAAGTATTCCAGTGTCTGCCTTCTCAAATGCAAGAGAAAACAAAAACATTATAACCACTGTCTTGCTGACATACCAAAGTAGCTTGGTAACAAAACGACCTGTAGTAGTTGATGACAGGCCACATGCGCTGACAAAATAGGCTGTATGAACTCTGGTTTGAGTTCCCTAGCAGAAGCTGACATTTCTTGGGATGTAGTAAGGAGCATCCAGGCAGAAAGAACAAAGTACAAGACATGTTTTACACATACTACAGTACAGAGAGCAGACTTTAAAATTAAGATGGACGAGAGTCCAGTGATGGTCCACCAACGGTTCTTTAACATTTATCCCCTAGTTAACGTAATTCCATTAGACTGGGCTCTCATATTCTAACAATAGATCTTTTTATGCTATGAAGTTCATGCTGTCTTACACTAATAAATTATAGCTCATTCTCCAATAAACACGCAAGACACATAATACACCGAACCCCTCCTTTCCTAACCTTTGATCCAGTATTTTTTGATTCTAAGCTCTGAATCTGCTCTAATTGGCACACAATTGATAACAAAAATACACCAAGAATGAGGGTTTCCTGGTTAATTTAACACTGTGTTAAATAAAACCAGCAAACGTTAGGGATAGATGCTAATCTAATCTTAGACAAAACAACGAATTAAGCTCTCACTCTTTCAACAAATTGAAGCAACACATTAGAAACAAACCAGATTCCAAACTCTGATCTACTTGAAGTATGGCTTATGTCTCACTGAAAAATATTAAGCATTAATTTTGAAGTCTCACACAGCTTTACCTTGAAACATTAGACAAGTCAAGGTGTTTTTGAACTTCCAGCAACACTTCTCGAAAGAAACGTAAGCGTTTTTCCTCAAACTGCTGACACTGTTCAAATACTTGCTCCATGTTTTCCATATATTGAGGAGTAGCATTATCTAATTCTTTCAGTGACTTTTCATACTTTTCTTTTGTCTGGAGGTGGAAAGATAAACAATTAGCAATATATTTTATTACTACCCTAAGTAACAGACTTATCAATGCAGTAATCACTAAGATTTAGACCAGAAGTTCCCAAACTACATTCTCTTTTCAGGACCACAGTACCTATGTTAGGTCACGATAAGAGTCATCTAGTAAAGCTGCAGAACAGTTACAATAAAGTTCTAAGCCTCTTCTTTGGCTTTTTAAGATAAATCATGACAAATATTAATGTACTACTAAAGATAAAAACCAAAGGAGCCACAGAATAAATCAGAGCGGGCAGTCTTTCAAGTTACAGGTCTCTTATTTAAAGATCGCCAAATAATTTCCATGTGTTGTCTTTCCCCCTTCAATAATTTACACAGCCCACTGAGTTATGACCAAAAAAATAAACATTGTATGCATCCCTGTGAACTTAAATCGCAGAGGCTGTGAGCTCAGTTAACAGACAGAACCTCAGCCTCCACACTAATTTACAGAAGTAGTCCACAGACAGGAATTCAAAGATCCCACCCGATCACAGATCAGCATTCTCAAAGCGAAAAGATGTCTGAAGAAAGTCACACAAGCAAAGGCTTTTGCTAGCAGCATGGTAAAGAGATAAACCAAACTGGGCAACAGAATGGCATTTCCACATTTGTATTTACTTTTATTTAAATGGATTATATCAGTTTACTTTCTTAAAAAAACACAATCTGCAGTTAAGAATGACTACAAGTTTAGATGTCGTCAGCAAGTTTTAAGCACGTCGCAGCCTCTAAAGTGAAATAACTCAACCCTCACTACTAAATGAGTCAAACTCTGTCCTAGAAGTTTGCTGTCTTCTGCTTCCTTCTCTGCTGAAAGTACTTACACGGAATAGAAGCAATACATTATCCATTCTTCACAGAAGAACAACTTGGCAATGATGTATGCTTTGGAGAAAACTCTAAGTTTTGGTATAGGACTGGAACTGAAAGTGAGCTGCACTGCAGTCCACAGCACGTTAAGGAAGAAAAAAACCCTTAAATTTGCACAAGCTATAGCTTAAAAATACTGCATATGAACAGCACGTTAGCATACAGTTTACCTTTAGTACATCTTGTTTGCTTCTCTCCACTTTGTCTTGTAATTTCTTCAGTTGCTCAGGATTTAGTGCTGGATCAGCTTTGCTGTTTGTTTCTCTGGATACAGCCAGTTTCTCCTCTTTGCAGGCTGCATGGTAAGCTTTCTTTGCTGCTTCCACCTACAAAGTAGATTTGAATCTTTGCATCTGGGACAGCTCATACAACAACCGTCAACTGAATTGCTTAGCCTTATAATCATATTGCAATGAAGAAAGCGTCACGTTTTGTTTCACAATGTTCTTTCTCTTTTTTTTTAATTTTTTTTTCATTTAGGCCAAGGAATGAACAATACACAAGAATCAAAGTAAGGAAATTATTGTAGTACTTCTGAATCAGCATTCTCTCACTATAAAAGAAACACCACTCATACAGCTTAGAGAAGTGTGCAACAGACTCAAGAAAAAGCTGACAGAAAGTGCCAAGTAGAACATTTTTCCTCATGCCCATGTTCTCCTGTTCTTCTACACGCCTGTTCTTCAGGAATAATACTGCACAACAAGGAAAAAAACCTCACAAATGCTTTTCCCCTGCCCATTTCTTTGACCAATTCGTAAATTTCGAACATATGAAATCAGATACTGTTAAAATGATAGCTTAAATTCCACTTTTTCCAAATTTTTCACTGAAGTCATAAAGATTAGTAGAGACCAAGAGAAAAATACTTATTTTGAGAAGAGGACAGAAAGCAAGAGATCTTTTTGAGAAAGGAGGGTCCAGCAGAGAGAACAGGGAGTTTACTCCCTTATGGAGATTTGAGACATTAATATATTGTTACACAGGATATCTAATACATAATCTACTGCTGTACCTCTTTCAGCTTTTTTGCCCAGGGTTTCTGAGCTTTCCTAAATCCATCTTCTGCTTCTTTGGTTTCCTTAAATCCTCCCATCATTTGCTTATGAAAGGCTTCCTTCTGCCAGTTCTTGATTTTTTCAAAGTCTTCATTCATCAGTGAACCTTTTACTTCTAGATGCAGTTCACTCACTTTTTCAGCTTCTGACATAAAAGCACACCAAGCCCTTTCTACTGTTCCATACTGTGGGCCTAAACACAACAGAAAGCGGCATTCTCAGTAACCATCACCCACATGGAACTTATATTCCCAAGAAACTACCTGAAGCTATTGACTTCTATTCACCTGTAAACAGCAATACTGATGCAAACCTAGAAAAGGGAACAGTTTCTTTTCAGATAAATTTAGAAGATTACACATTGTAACACCAGAAGAAATATTCATTTAGTCTGGCCCCCTTCACCCTGTACCACGATTCCCAGTATTCCACCTATTAGCTCCTCTTTGAGCTGCCTGCATTTTCTCAACATACTTTTTGAAGCATGGATAAGGAGGAAAGAACAAACTATTTCAGAATATATTAAAATGGTACCAGATCAGCCTTCCATTAGAGCAAAGCCTAGCTCTTATTACTAGTCTTTCCCCCAGAACCACTGCCGCCTTATTATTCAGATACACTTTGCAAACTGTGTTCTATACAATTAGTTACCTAGAAAAATCCAGTTCTCTGTAACTGAATCTATTTGGATACCTCCACACTGGAGGCAGGATTCATCTGCTTCAGTAAGAAACCAGCAAACGAGCAGGGTTTTGTTTGGTTTTAATCAATAAAAGCTTGATCATTTGTTACATTACCGAGCCTTTTGCAAAGACTCCACTGTAGGCTAAAAATTACAAAATCTCTACTTTGTACTTATCAAAACAAAAATATACAGAAACATTTTTTTTCCACTTGAGAAAGTTTTCACAGTTCAAAATCAGAATGCGTTACCTTTTTCCACAAGCTGTTTCCACCTTTTTGCCCATTCTGTAAGCTGCTGAGCATAGACCTTCTCTATTCGTGCCCGTTCATGAATACAATTCATAAGATCATTGCAAAGTCTGTGACCATCATCAATCCGTTTTACTGTCCGCTTGTAATTTCCAACCTATAAAGAGACAAATGCTTAACAATTCCTGCTTGAAAGCTCTGAAAACAAGATAAACCCCTCATTAACACAAATACTGTGACCTAGGAGCAAGATCATCTACTAGCAGGAATTCATCAATTATAGCATAAGGTATTTTTCAATTAATCTTAAAACTTAACTGCAACATCCCCACAAAGGCCACAAGTTCTCCTGTAAAAAAATTACTAATTTCAAAAGTGAAAGCATTATTGTATTTTATTAGTCCTCCAATGCAATTATTGTTACCATTAATTATTAAACCCAATTATGGGCAGTCATCACAATTGTTCTGCATTATTACTGCTTGGTAATGTTTTACATAATCAAGATATTGAACTAAAATACACTACTTCCCTCTTCCACGCTTCTTATTAAGTACCTAATGCCTTAATTTTGTGATGGGTTTAATCTTTCAGGATTAATAAAGCTACAATGCAAAGACATGCAAAGGAGTAGTGCAACATCTCTGTCAAGCATAATACTAGTTTTTGTTTAAGAACGATGTATGGAAAAAGCACAACCACCATCTATAAAGCAGAGACTGCATGTGCCCTCTGTTACAGCTGTGCTTCACTGCTGACAAACTAGATAGCAACTATTTCAAAAGTATACTGTAGAATTTCATATGGGAATGTACTGACGACAAGGACATGGAGCTGCCATACCTAGAATTAATTGCAGATTCTAAAGGAAAAAAACATCATTGCTCAATGTACAAGCTACAAAAGGATTAGGCTATGGTGAAAAATGTGCACTATATAATGAGAATCCGGTGTATAATTAACACCCCCCCCTTTCATTTTTCTGCACACTCCACATGGAATCACTGATCTAGATGACTGAAGGGGAAAAAAAACACGATACTGCTCCCAGAGTAATATTTCCACTGATTTCAAGGTCACTAAGTTGGCTTTTGTAAACATTAAACAAGACATAAGAATAGAATTCAGGTAACAGACCTTTTACAGCCTATTAAATATCACAGTTAGTTTCTTATTTGCCCTAACCACCTGACTGAAAAATAAAGATTAGCAGTAAGGCAGTAGATTAAACATTCAAATACTTAAAGCATGTTCGTAATTTTTACATTTGGATCATATCCGATTCACATTTTAAATACAGGAAACCAACTTTTAGGTTCGCATTTAATCAGAATTTTGTCAGCAGATGTACATGCAACCCATCTGCTGGAGGAAAAACTCCTCAAAGTATACAGCAAAATACTCTTAAAAGGGGGAAAAAAACAAACATATATTAAGTGCTGGAAAAATAAACAATAATGCTGATAAATACAGACATATGTTAGGACTCCTCATCAAAGCTGGGGGGAAAAAAATCGTAACCATCAATGACAGGACAAAACCAATTCCTTTAGACAGTGGCCCCAAAGCATTCATCTGGGCATGTTTCTGGTTTTCGACGAGATCCATTTCAACAGATCAAGAAAATTTAGGTTGCATCTAAGAAAAGCATTAGTTAGCAGTCACTGATTTGTCTAAATCACATAAAAAAAGTACATAGACAGCTCCCGCTTTTAAACATAAGTTACAGTATAACTGAAGATAAGAAGCTACCAGTCTCACAAATAAGCTGACACCAAAAATACAGACAACCAACACGTCCACGTAAATACAGATTTCATCCATTAACAAGAAAGTATGAGAAGAAACCTCTCATTTGCAGGAGAAACCAAAATTGACAAGTAGGCAGTTTCAAACTAACACTGTACACTAACAAATATAACATAGCTATGTAATCAAAGCACTAAGAAAATTAAGTATCTCAAAGAATACTTTCTAAAACTTTTGTAATGGAAGGGCAAATCACTCATCTGCTCAAAAATACTCCAGCAGTAAGTTCACAGCCAAGCAGATTGTTAAAACAGGTTATGCTAGCTTTGCGCAACTCCTGAAGCCTTATATTAGCATCAATTTAAGTCTCCACATATGTGCTCAGGGATTTATGTCTCCAGCACAAACATTTCCTTTCATAAATTTGCACTATTAAATTAGTATTTTAAATGCGAATATTAAATGGGAGCTGGCCGCCTCATGGTATTTTTAATACTTTCATTTGTGTTGTCTGAGCAAATTCTAACCTCACGGTAATATCTAGCAGTCGCCAGCTCTCAGGCAGGTATTCCAAGAACTGTATTTAGCTTACCTGTTGTGGTCCGCTCACTATTCTCACATAAGGCCACCTTTAGAGAGCTGCAGACAGCCCACAGATAATTCACCCGTTCTACCTCCTTCTCCACAGGAGGACTGAAAGAACTAGCATCATAGTTTAGAACCAGTATAAAGAAGAACCAGGGTTACAGTACTAGACAATAACAAACTTGTATTACAAAGAAAGCCTTTTATACTATTATTTTCAAGCAAAAAAACCCTACAAACGATTCATGAAGCAGTAGTTTAAATTATGTTAGACATCACACTCAAATCTCATACCCTACGAGGAATGCTAGAATTTTGGCAATACAGCATTTTTCTGCGTTTCATGACACAGAACGTAAGTTACATACTTGGCATTTTGCATTTTTTAAACCTAGTGGTTTATTAAAAAACGACATTTTTAGTTATGGACACTGCAATGAGACATTTTTTTGAGCAGTGGAATGCACAGCCTGCCACTGTAGGAGCCAGACTCAGAGGTACAAGAGAACCAGGTATTTAGACCAAGCAGAGGGAAAAAACCTCTAGTCTTTCTGCAGCCAGGGAACTACTAGGTTAACTGTAGGTAAGTTAAGCCAATTAAATTAAAAACCTATGAACACACTAAAGACACCCTGAATCCTGGAGAAAAAAAACATGACTTAATACATTATTTTATTCAAGACTATTTTCTCCAATTCCTGAGACAGACTGCAAACATTCTGCAAGACTTCCCCTTCAAGAAGTATTTGAGCTAAAACAAAAATGTCAAATTCTTTTGTTTGTAGCAGCTGACCAGGAAAAAAAAAAAAAACAAAAACAAAAAAACAACCACACACACACACACCCCAAAAACCAACCACCCCAAAATCCTGTGTTTCTTTATTTCACTCAGAGCCATGTTTACATAATGCCTTGCAGCTTTCACATTTCTGAATTACATATGACTTTGCCAGTTAGAATAACTTTCTAATCATTCTGAGCATTGGGCTATTTCTTGTTAAACAGACAGCTCAGACATGAAGTTATTAGTTTCCTTACCCCATGAATGAAACATCTGTTTCAGGAAGGTAAATCGTAATATTATAAACTTTCTTAAAGTTTCAAGACATATTTAAAAACTATCTCCTGCTTTCATTTTAGCATCAACACTTCACCCATCTGAAAGAGACATTTTATTACATGATACCAAATTCAGTTGCTGTTTACCCTTAGTTGCCAGCAACACTTCAAAAGGAAATAATCTCAAGAGTTTATTTCTTCAAAACACCACTGTAATGGTCACTTTCTCAATGCAATCAGTGAATTCTGTGAAAACGGTGATTTACAGCTTTGTGTCACACCCCCCCCCCCCTTTTGTAAGTTGATTTAATCACCAGTTTCCCTTTTTCCACTGCAAAAAAGACTGAACTTCGCCACTAAGGAGCCTCAGTTGATCCTGTTTTGCCCCATTTATCTCTTACAAATGTTACAGATGCCTTCAGATCTCCATTTTGCTTAGTCAAGAAAAAAGCCCTTCTCATTTTGCTGCTTCCCCTCATGCATGAACCCAGCAATGTCACCTCAAATTCTTTGTTAAATCTATGATTTAGAGAACCTGTCATAAGCAGAGCAAAACCCAGCAGCAGACTGTGATGAGGCATTTAGCACTGTACAGTTAGCAGTCCAGTCATCTTGCCCTCATGACCACCAGCATACTAACGTAGCCAAGCGCTGTCACTAATACGATCCTTAGTGGGAATATTTAAGAGTCTGCAACCTCATTATTTTACAACTTCACATCACTAAGCACAGATGAAGAGTCTCAAATTATCCAGGCTCCTTTAGCTCAACTAACAAGACACTATTTTTTTTTTTTTTTTAGGAAAAAAAGAGCAGGATAAAGAAGCCTGATACACTGAATGAAAAAAAAAAAAGGGTATTTTAATTTGTTTGCAGCCCAGAAGGTGGTAAATGTTCAGCTACTGCTAAACTCCAGTAAGTTAATTCTAGTATCTCATGATAATTGTTATAACTGCAGGTATTTCCGGAGTTTCAAATGCCTGAAGTAAGATTTGATGTTTACTCTTTTTCCAAGCTTGCCTAGCTTATTGATAAGTAGTCAGCCTTTATGAACTAGAACGCTTTGAAAGTCAGTCACCATCGCATACAAGGGGACAAATATTCATAGGCAGGAAAGGGAATAATGAACTTTGAAGGCTTGTAGTCAAACCCACACATTCTGATGGCCAATATGGGGGCACACGGACTATTTTCAGCATTCCATTCAACCACGAGTACAATTTCTTCCCAGCTACATCAAACTGGAGGTTTCCAAACATTTCAGCCAGCGTTAACATCCCTAATACTGTGGGGATTTTTCAAATAAAAAGAATTATCTTGGTGCATAATTAGCACATACACAGTCCAAGTACCTATGAGTACTAGCTCTGTGTATTTAAATTTTGTAAGTTTACCCATATAAATTCACCACTGGTTGCAAGAAAAGTCCTGAGGAAGCTTTTAAATCCACAAAATCTAAAGCCAAACATACCCAAACGTACCAGTAAGCAAACACTTAGCAATATAAATACAGAACAATATGCTGCTCAAAGTTAGAAAGAGAAAAAAATGCATATAGGAGATATGACAGGAATCTACCATTGCAGAGTCCAAATATTTTTAAAATTAAAAAGGAAAACAGAACAGTCTGCTTCATCAGCAAAAAGCATACACTGATAAGTAACTGAAATCCTTCAACAAAGGAACACCTTTTTAATATTCAAGAGTGAGTTCTGGGAGCTTCTCCCTCAAATTCGTGTATCCAACACACATCCCCTCCACAGATACCTCATGTAGATGTTGGCTGACACTAGTAGGCATGAAGCACAGGTATCGGGAGAAACAAACGGGCAGGACCAAGATCATCTGAGCAGACAGCTTACAATGCAGTTCATGGGAGGCACGTCCCAGATTATCTGCCTTGGTTATCCAGAACGTCAGGTCTGGTGCTTGCTTTGGGTTTTTTCGGGGAGAATGGGAAGCCATACGCTGGACAAAGTTCATCTACCCTTACTACACAGGGGACCAACTTCCTCTTTCTGAATAAGCTAAAAATCTTCTCTTGCTAGTGGATATCTCAAGAAATACTTCAGAATGCCATGAAAGCCATTTGCTGAGCACCTCAAAATGCCCACCAGGTCCTGTCCTCCATGGGAATCAGTCACAGGCCTAAATCCATAAAGCTAATGCCAGTTGCTGGTTTAACAGCTGTTCAGAATGACTTGTTTGTTTGGTTTTTTTTTTAGTAAGTAAGTGTTTTCACAGGGCAGTTGAACATCCCTATAATAAACAGAGAAGGCTCCATATTGCTGATGTTAGCAGAAAATAAGGGAGAGTGAGGACTCGTATCTAGAGTGTAAGTGGCACAGCCTGTGAGGGATCCGGTGGCTCATTATAAATAAGGGCTTCCACAGGCAGGGTAGCTATTCCTTTTGATGTCTTACCTTGCAAGATATGCATAGGGTTCTACTTTGATCTCTAGGAACACTTACTCATCACCTTTCTTACCTTCACAGGTATTTAAGTGAACAATAGCATTGGTCTCAGCTTGCCCAAGGCATTTTTCTTTTAATATGACCATAATAGCAGTGATTAGCAAGCATTAAGGACAGAGCTTAATTAACAAAATGCATCATAAAATTGGCCTTCCATTTATTATTAATACAGAAAATAGTTTCACGTGCATTGCAAAACTACTTCAGTAGAGCAAGGCCAATTGGATTGTCCATTTCTTGTGTTTCACTATAGCAGTGTAATGTTGGAACCAACCAGTTTTGCCGCTGTCGATTTTTGGATGCAAGAAAGTGGCATGAACGACTATGACAAACTGGGATGTATTTACAGCAGTCACGCAAATGCTGAGAGTCCACATGACAGATGAAAAAGAAACACACAGGGTTTCAAATTTCACACCACATTCCAAATTTTCCACTTTCCCTTGGAAAAGGCACTGCCATCCTGCTCCAGGCTATCAGCAATACGCTTTCATCACTCAAAGCATGCCACCCTTGTCAGCTAAGTAACACAGATGAAGGAATTCCTTCTTTGAGCACATCAACAAGATTGTTTGGTCTTAAAAAATTCTGTACCCAGAGACAGTCATGAGCTTCACCAGATACATCAAGGTACACTAAGGCTTGCTAGAAAGATGAAGAATAAAAAAGAAGCTTCCATTTCTTAAGTAAATTAAGGTATTACTACAACGGAAGCTGATAAAAGCCTCCACTGTTATTGTGGCAATTATCTTTGAGAATGTCTTTTCTTATTATGTTGCAATTCCTAGCTCTCTAAGAAAGCTTACATGAAAACATGTACGAAACCCTGTCTCCTAAAACACTTCTATTTGGTAAACACCTGGACAAAGTAGAGGAAAATAAAAGATTTGTTCTCCTGCAGAGAATTTGTCCTGCCAGAAGACAAAACACATTTAGTAGTAGCTCGGGTTAAGTAAATACTGAAAAAATTCCTTAATTTGTGAAAGCTGCTGCTATTTCTATTTCATGCTAAAGAAAGATGTGTATTTCTGAAAGCCTGATTTTTTCAGTTATATCAGCTGTTCTGATACAAGATACTACCTATGCCTAAGCCTTGTCCTATCCACATTTTTGACTGATGTATCTACAGTAAGTCAACACCACGAACACAAGTCCAAACAGCAATTTCTCCAGTTCCCTTTCAACAAGACAACTACTTCCCAACCACAAATCTGAACCTGATAACAGTATCTATGTAGTAATAAAAAATACTAGACTTTAAAGGAAACAAATTACTATTCATATTGAAGCTTGACTCTCAACCCCAGAACGAGAAGTTTCCCTGAACAGTACTGAAATAGCAACCTAATAAAAAAGGCTTCATGGATGAAGTAACCTGCACTGAATTGCTCCATGGACAGTCTGAGCAGACGCAACCAGACAAGGTTAGAACAGTAAGTTGAGTACCATGCAACCATACAGTATAGATTCACATTTTCAAATGTGATCAAACTGCCAGTAGTCATCTTTGTAATAAGGAACCCTAGCAAAGGCAGTGACAACTCCAAAAGAAAGCAAACACTTCTGGAGCCAGAAAACTCATTAAGAGCAAAGCGTTCTATTTCCTAACGACAACATTGTATGAAATATCTGTCAACAGCAATGGCAAAAACTTTGAAATTTGTTTATCAACATTTTAAGTACAGTTCTTATTATCAGCTCAACAGAACATCAACATTCAAGAAACAAAAGTGGTTTTCTTTCAAACATACGCAGTGAGCAAGAAACAGTTTGCACAGTAAGTACTTCAGCTCAGTCCCACACCCAGCCACCTCACTCTTTCCTAAATGTCTTTCAAGAAAAAGATGGACTTTGCAGCACGCTCCAAAGGTAAATAAATTTGAGCTATTTGGAGCGTGAGGGAACAAACTCCAAAGCTCTCTCACTGCCAGACTGTCTCTTCTGTGCCACTGGCAAGTTTAAATACAGTCACTGCTGTCAGCTGCGGCAGTAAAACATAGCAAGGTGGCTTTAACAAACTGCTGGCTGTCTTTAAAAACAAAGAAAAAACCTATCCTGTCAAATAGCTTAAAACCTCTAACGAAAGGGTGCAAATGACAAATCTGCGGCCCCAATACAACTTCCAAACTGACGAAGAGTTCTTTACTTCTTGTTACCCGAGGCATGAAGTACTGAGGCTGGCATTCCAGAGACGTGGCATCTTTTCTAATCGAGTCAGATAAAACACATTGCTCAAAGCAGTTTTGTTACCAATTCTGAGACAGATTAAGACTAGAATTCAGAGTCGCAATCTTCAAACAAAATAACCCATTCAGAACATATAGGAACAGGACGAGTTTTAGACCAAAACTCAGTCAAATTCAGTTCGGAAAGATGGCTCCAAACCAGAAGTACTTAAACAAGAGCTTGGTAATTAAGTTTGACCAGCTTGCTGTTAGTTTCTGTATGTCACTTAACACTGAAGACTCAATCTGTTAAGACATGCACAGGACTTCCTTTACTTTAGATTCATGTTCTACCAACAGCAGAAGCCTGGCAAATCTCCTCCCCGCCCTAAACTTGATCTCAAGCATAATTCCTGCCTTACTGTTTTGTCAGGCTTCTCTGTAGAAGGCAAGGTTTAAAGTCAAATGGTACATTCGGCCAAGGCATTACTTGGGCTATGCGAACTGCTGGATTCCTTCACTATTTTCACTCGGACATGATCAGATGTATACACAAACCAAAATACATTCCAGGCTAGTATCGGGCATGCACGTCAAAATACAGTTACCCTCACAGAAATGCAGATTAGTAGAGTGCAGAGATCACAAGAAAACTATTCCCGAACGAAGGCAATCACTCCAAATATCCTGGTCACAGTGCAGTGGACAGCACAGCATTAGGTACTTGACCAGTTTCCCTTATGTTGTGCCTTAGTCCAAGCATTTCGTCCAATGTCAGGATACAATGAATACTTCCCTGCCACATAATACTATATGCAACTATAAAGGCTGTCAACCAAAATATAGGTTTCACATTATTCACATTTCTCACTACAATACGGTATTGCCAAGACTATTGGTCTTCTGAATAGTTTAAGGCTCAGTAATAAGGAGTCATCCTATGATGAGTATCAGAGTGCAAAGAAACAGCTTTTTTTTTGCTTAATATATTCTCTCAGCTACTTCCATTGGGAGGAAAGTTTACATACATGTTTTTCTTAAGACATCTTTCAAAACATGTTTATGCTCTCAAACTACATGGACTCTCTAAATTTGGCAAGCACAGCATGCATGAAGGTTGAAATTCAGTACAATGGCAATTCTTCCTGTCAACAGTTCAGCGTTACTACAAAATCATTTATCATCTCTATCAGAGCATTCTTTTTCATGTTTAGTTCCCAGTATCTTACTGCGTCCATAAAAGCTCCATCTCCGCAGTATGCCAGGGCTGTCATACGACACATTTTTCCACTCTCCATGTAGTTACATAGTTAGGCATGCCTACTACAGTCTTTCAGCTATACATAGAGCACTTTATGATAACCTGCTATACCTTTTGAACTGTCTAACCTATTCTTCGTTGGTTTTTGCTTTTTGTTTGGTGTGGTTTTGTTTTTTTTTTTACCACAACACGAATGTCCGTGGTGATATTTTAAGCCCTAACCAACTATAAAACTTTTACAGCCTCCTCTCTGTTTCACTCAAATACCACTTACTTTCAACACACTGAAATTTCAAGACTTCAGTCACTTTGCTAAAATAATGACAGAGCTGCAGTAAGAAACAACTACATCAGTAGTAAGAAACAACTGTCTCTATTAATGTTTTTTAAAGAATCGGCATTTGTAGCCACAAAACCCCAAAACTTCTTTGTTTGTCCTAAGAATCTAATGGCACAAAGCAGAGGAACAGCAGAACAAGTAGTGTTTCCTACACAATGCATTAATCAAGACTCCAAAAATTCAGTGAAATGTTCCCTTTTATATCACTAAACTGTCAAAAACTTAGTACCAGGAAACACAGGATTTTTTTTTTTTTTAATATGGTGATCAATTGTGTGCAAAGTCCAATTTCGCTTTCAGAAAAACTGTTAATACTTTGAGCATCCTTAAAGTCACTTCAGTAACAAAGCCACATTGACTTATCATTGGGATTCATTTTCCACTGCAGCCAAATCTTTGTTTCACTCCCTGAAGAGGGAGTGTGGAGACGGTCACTAGAATTTTCAATGAACTGAACCCATTCCCTGAGAATATAATTGCATCTTCAATTCTGGAGATTACTTTTAACTCATTTTAGCATATTATTACTTAATATGACCTAAACAATGTTACTTTTGCCCTTTGAACAACTTGCATACTCGCTTTATTTGGTATTTGTCAACTCTCCAAACATCTTACTTTTTCAACCCGATATATTCAAAGTTTCAGAAGAAAAATAAACTAACTATTCAATCTGAAATTTTTCCTCCTGACCATTTTACCATAACAACCTTTGTTGTTATACATCAAAAAAAGAAAAAAAGCAGATAAAAGAATTAACCCTCTAAGGAAACCAATTGCAACACTGAAGCCTACCTTTTTTTTCATTCAAGGATAAATAAAGATATACTTATGCATTACACTTTAGCCTACTGACACTGCTTATGAAACAGACTGCAGTTCTGACCTTTCAGACGGAATACACAGAAAAGTCCAAAGAAACAGATTAAGAAGTAATGGTTAAAAAACAATATAAGTCATCAATAGCACAAACACAAAGAATACTTTTAACTCACCTATAGTAAGTGCCAAATACATTTAAGCTATGCTTCGTAACGGTCCTAGCTTAGGCTAAGTGCTATTTCTGATCATCTATCATCCTTAAATAGTAATTACTTGAGTTCACATTTGTCCAAACATAATCGTACTAGTTTACAGAATTCCCATTCTTATTCATTATTCTCTTATGCTTCCAGACACAACTACTTGATGGAAGACAACAGCTTGGTACAGAATAGCCAGCCAGAAGTCATGTTCTCCTGTCAAGTACAGTATACCCAACATACAACAAAAATATCCCCTTTGGTCCAGGATTATTTCTTCCCGACTGCCTCCTTATTTTATTTTGAAACACTTCTACCACAGAAGCCTGCCCAGAAAGTTGCCTCAGCATAAAATAAAACACACAGAATAACTGAGGTTGGAAGGAACCTCTAGAGATCATCTAGTCCAACCGCCTGCTCAAAGCAGGTCTGATAAATTAGACTGCTGAGGACCACATCCAGCTGAGTGTCAGACACCTCCAAGAGCAGAGGTCCCACACCCTCTCTGCAGTCACAGTACAGAGTACTGCTACAACAAAAAAGGTTAAGATTTAGAATCCAGTAATTTTAAAACCACATCTTTATAAGTAGGATAGACATATTTAACAAAATAGCAAATGGATCTTATCAAAAAATGATAGTTGTCTACTAAACAAGAACCTCACTGGCACTGGGTCTTTAAGATAATGTATTGAAAAATAAAGGGACATCTACATCAAAATGCAATATGCCCTCACCACCACCACCAACGCAGGTTAGTGGTCTAGAAAAGCTTTCATTTAAAAGCAAGCTCAGTGTTAGCTCACCAAACCCAAGATGTCTTACATAGCTTTCTGGTAACAGAAATATTCAGACATTTCCCCCCCAGCCACTTCCATGTTTGCTAGAGCTCAAACTCAAGAGAGCTCCCAGTCGCATGGTAGAAGTTCGCCCTACTAAATGTGGCTCATCTGGACAGCGTACTTATCTGCAATTATGGCATTACTGACACTGTCAAACCTTTCTTTTTCTTGCAAGAAACTTTTTTTTTGTAAAATGCTTTCTGCTTTATGAAGTTAGCTCTCTTCAAAGCTTGTTCAAATTATCATAACATCCAAAAGCCTTCTTCAGATTGGGGCAGCACAAATTCCTTATACTACAATGTGCTTTGTATTCGCTTTCTGCATGCAAGCTCTTACATTGAGACAAGCATAAGATAGCGGCTCTCAAAAAAGTTTACATTTATATCTAGACACAAACAGAAGACATGCAGTACATTCATTCACTGTCTTACATTTGTAATTTATTGTTATGGGTTTGCGTGGCAAGGTTTTGGTAGTGGGGGGGCTGTAGGGGTGGCTTCTGTGAGAAGCTGCGAGAAACTTCCCCCATGTCTGATAAAGCCAGTGCCAGCCGGCTCTAAGACAGACCCACCGCTGGCCAAGGCCAAGCCAATCAGCGACAGTGGTAGCACCTCTGTGACAAATTATTTAAGAAGGGGAAGAAAAAAACTGCAGTGCAACAGCTGTTAGATAGAGGAGTGAGATGAAGTGAGAAAAACAACTCTGCAGACACCAAGGTCAGTGAAGAACGAGGGGAGAGGAGGTGCTTGAGACGCCGGAGCAGAGAGTCTTCCCTTGCAACTCATGATGAAGACCATGGTGAAGCAGGCTGTCCCCTGCAGCCCATGGAGGTCCACAGTGGAGCAGATCTCCACCTGTAGCCTGCGGAACAGATTCCACACCTGAGCAGGTGGATGCCTGAAGGAGGCTGTGACCCCGCGGGGAGCCCATGCTGGAGCAGGCTCCTGGCAGGACCTGCGGACCCATGGAGAGAGGAGCCCAAGCCAGAGCAGGTTTACTGACAGGGCTTGTGACCCTGTGGGGAACCCACACTGGAGCAGCCTGTGCCTGAAGGACTGCACCCTGTGGAAGGGACCGACACTGGGGCAGTTTGTGAAGAGCTGCAGCCCATGGGAAGGACTCACGTTGGAGAAGTTTGTGGAGAACTGTCTCCCGTGAGAGGGACCTTCACGCTGGAGCAGGAGAAGAGTGTGAGGCGTCCTCCCCCTGAGGGACAAGGGCTGGCAGAGACAACGTGTGATGAACTAACTGTAACCCCCATTCCCTGTCCCTCTGTGCCGTTCACGGGGAGGAGGTAGAGAAAGGGGAGTGAAGTTGAGCCTGGGAAGCAGGCAGGGGTGGAGGGAAGGTGTTTTAAGATCCGGATTTATTTTTCACTACCCTACTCTGATTTGATTGGTGATGAATTAAACTTCCTTTTCTTTCTCCCCAGGTTCAGTCTGTTTTGTCCATGATGGTAATTGGCGAGTGATCTCCCCCTGTCCTTACCTCCGGGCCTTTCATCATATTTCCTCTCCCCTATCCAGCTGAGAAAGGGGAGTGACAGAGCAGTTTCAGTGGGCACCCGGGATTTATCCAGGCCAAACCAAAACATTTATGTACACTTAAGTAGCCTTTAAGAGTTACTTTAGATTTAACATTGATCATTCAACCCCACTGGTAATTTTAAAAGCTACCCACCCACACCTCTCTTTGGCAATAAAAATTGACAAAGGTTCAACTCTGAATCGCATCTCCTACCCAAATGGATGATCCTCAAGTTTCTGCCAGTTAAAAACCCTTGACAGAATTCGGCCAAAATCTAAAAGGTCATTTCTACAATGAAGGTTATTTCTGCAGACCACAATAACCAAAGGCGTCTTGTACTGCAGCTCTCTCCACAGTTTACAATGTACAAGAATCAGATTTTCTATAATAAGAGTAAAAAATAAAGTCAAAATATTGTGATAAAAAAATTCAGGTTACCTCCCAGAAGCTATCACTAGAAACTTCTACTCCAACGGACTCATCGTATGAGCCAGACATTTCTATGTATGAAAAGCCTGTAAGTCTTCAGAGCTTAAACACCTTCAGAATCTGTAAAAAGATAAAAAAAAAATATATATATTTATGAGCATTGTTAACGAAAAACAGTTATCAAAAGAGAAATTACGTTCAGTAACGTTCTTCAGTTCTTTTATATCTATGGATGCCAAACAAAAACAAGAGGTAACTACCCAGGGCATGTAAATAAGTGCATTTTGCGGCAGAACGCTTCTACCACACAAAGTTCTTGGCTCTTATTGTGACATTTGTTGTCAAGAAAATGTTCAATCCATCTACCTATATCAAATTTCACCAAACTCTTGATCTTAGTTTATCACTAAATTTCCTATTACAACCAAAAGAAAAGATTGAGCAGTGTGATGCTCACTCAGAAAGTATTCCACTTCAAAGAATTGTGTAACAGACAACCAACTGACCTTTGCTACTGATACAATCACCTGCACTGCTTCCTGTTCCTTTTTTACTGCAAATTTATGTCATGTAATGAAATCCATTGGAAATATTTAATGCCAAAACCACTTGCTGATTTAAAGAAAATCTTCTTTTCAGAAGGAAAGAATTGAATTTCTATAAGAATATTAGATTCACATCATCTTCTTGAAAGCTAAAGGCATCCACAAATGCAAAACAGAGCTTCCCCAACAACAACATAAAGCAAAACCAGCGTGAAAAGCATTGCAGCTACACAAGTCAGGCTACGCAGCACAGGCAGTGGAAGCAGGGATAGGTATCCTGGGAAGAGTATAGGGATGTTCCTCGGTTGTGCAGGGATGGGGTCAGGAAGGCCAAGGCACAGCTGGAGCTGAACTTGGCAAGGGATGCTAAGAATAACAAGAAGGGCTTCTACAGGTATGTCAGCCAGAAAAGGAAGGTCAAAGAAAACATGCACACACACACGCACCCCCTATGACCAAGACTGGCAAAGTGGTAAAAACAGACGACGAGAAGGCTGAGGTACTCAACAACCTTTTTGTCTCAGTCTTCACCAGCAACCTCTCTTGCCACACCTCTCGAGTGGATGGACCACAAGACAGGGACTGGGGGAGCAAAGTCCCTCCCACTGTTAGAGAAGATCAGGTTTGGGACCGCCTGAGGAACCTGAACATATGTAAATCTGTGGGACCTGATGAGATGCATCCCCGAGTCCTGAGGGAACTGGCTGATGTAGTTGCCAAGCCACTCTCCATCCTATTTGAAAGGTCATGGCAGTCAGGCGAAGTCCCTGGTGACTGGAAGAAGGGAAACATTTGTGCCCATTTTTAAAAAGGGTCAAAAGGAGGACCCTGGGAACTACTGACCTGTCAGCCTCACCTCTGTGCCTGGGAAGATCATGGAACAGATCCTCCTAGAAGCTATGCTAAATCACCTGGAGGACAGGGAGGTGATTCCAGACAGCCAGTGTGGCTTCACTAAGGGCAAGTCCTGCCTGACCAACCTAGTGGCTTTCTATGATGGAGTGACTGCATCAGTGGACAAGAGAAGAGCGACGGATGTCATCTATCTGGATTTCTGTAAAGCCTTTGACAGTCCCCCACAACATCCTTCTCTCTAAATTGGAGAGATATGGATTTGATGGGTGGACTGCTCAGTGGCTTAGGAATTGGTTGGATGGTTGCATCCAGGGGGGTAGCAGTCAATGGCTCAATGTTCAGATGGAGATCAGTGACAAGTGGTACCTCACAAGTCCATACTGGGACCAGTGCTGTTTAGTATTTTCATCAATGACAGAGACAGCAGGATTGAGTCCACCCTCAGCAAGTTTGCAGATGACACCAAGATGAGTGGTGCAGTTGACGCACCTGAGGGACATGGACAAGCTGAAGAAGTGGGCCTGTGTGAACCTCATGAGGTTCAACAAGGCCAAGTGCAGGGTCCTGCATCTGGGTTGGGGCAACCCCACTATCAATACAGGCTAGGGGATGAAGGGATTGAGAGCAGCCCTGCCAACAAGGTCTTGGGGGTACTGGTGGATGAGAAGTTCAACATGAGCCACCAACGTGTGCTTGCAGCCCAGAAGGCGAACCGTATCCTGGGCTTCATCAGCAGAAGCGTAGCCAGCAGGCTGAGTGAGGTGATTCTGTCCCTCTGCTCTGCTGAGACCCCACCTGGAGTCCTGCATCCAGCTCTGGAGCGCCCAAGCATAGGGAAGACGTGGACCTGTTGGAGCAGGTCCAGAGGAGGGCCACCAAAATGATCCGAGGGCTGGAGAACCTCTCCTGTGAGGAAAGGCTGAGAGAGCTGGGGCTGTTCAGCCTGGAGAAGAGAAGACTGCGGGGAGACCTTATCGTGGCCTTTCAGTACTTACAGGGGGCTTATAAGAAAGACGCGGACAATCTTTTTAGCAAGACCTGTTGTGACAGGACAAGGAGTGATGGTTTTAAACGGAAAGAGGGTAGATTTAGACTATTTTTTACCATGAGGGTGGTGAAACACTGGCACAGGTTGCCCAGAGAGGTAGTAGATGCCCCATCCTTGGAAACACTGAAGGTCAGGCTGGGCAGGGCTCTGAGCAGCCTGATCTAGTTGAAGGTGTCCCTGCTCACTGCAGGGGGGCTGGACTAGGTGACCTGTTAGGGTCCCTTCCAACCCAAACTATTCTATGATTCTATGTCAAACGTAGGAGACAAGACCCACCTCCTTCCCAAACATCTTAGCACAGTTTATGAATTTGCCCAGCCAGCTGTGACCAAATCTCTTACTGGGCTAGTAACTACTTGAGCTACTTGCTACTTTCATGCCATCACTCTTGTGCATTTTAAAGCAGATAATAGATTCTAAATGATGATATGATCCATGCATCTACTGTTCCACACGTACCAGGTAAAAGGTTATACGTTCCATACAGAAGGTCTCCTTGAAGCTGGCAATTACTTTCCCTGGAAGCTGAAACTCCCACACCTAGTTTAACAGCATTTTATCTGTGACATTAGCATACTATCTCATTGTTTTCTTTTAGCAAAACAAAGAAACAGAAAAAAAATCAACTCCAGATTCTGATCTTTATTAAAAGTCATTACTTTAACAATTCAGGCACTCTCACTTATGCAGACGCAGCTGCATGCAGAGAAACTTGCTCTATCTTTATTGAAGGAGATGACTGTTTATAAAGCACCGTGTACAAAAAAAAAAAAAATATCAGGGTTACCCTAAGCTACCATTTAAGATAAGTATCAAAACCAGTACTGAGTGCAATATTAGGCACTGAGATCCACAAATGCAATTTACAGGGTGGAGACCATGAGGTAGGAGAGGAAGGAAACAGCTCCCTCCCACAACACAGACATGCAAATCCCTGCCCAACCTCTGCAGATACTTCATCAAGTTCTCCTGTTTAGACTTCTCCTATCAAGTCTGCCTACAACTACTGCCAGGGCTACAGATGGGTAAACAGATTTTACCACCCCTTCTGGGACGAATACCTTTACCAGTAGACCATAAGCTGAAGCTCACTCTCTCTTTTGCCCTGTGAATCTCGCTTCCCTTAATGCAACACGACCACTTCAAAAGGAAGAGTGGAAAATGCCTACAAACCCGGCCTGCCTTGAAAACTAGTGGTTATGACACATTGCTGAGAGAAATGGAATTGAAAGCCTCCAAGGCCAAGGAGAATTCAACATTAACTTCGCTCTTCTTGGATACTCTGCAAAGAACTGTGCCATAAGGGTGGGCATACACCACTTGTTTGTAACAACAGCTAGCTACTGAAACAAAGAAGTTGTTGGGACAGTTACAACACAAACAGAAAACAAACCTGCTCTGGCTGGGAAGACAAGCTGTCTCTCCCTAACAGTTTTTCATCCAATTCACAGAAAGCTTAAATAACCTTAATGATGAATCCACAACTGAAAACTACAACAGCAACATCAATTGTTAGATTTTTATTATGAAAAGATGGCCAAAAATACAGGAAGGGTTCTGCAAAATGGCAACAATCAGAAAGGAAGATGATGTATTGAGACAAAGTATTTTTACATGTTAGTGTAGCAGTCTTCAACTTGTTCTGTTATTACTGATTACAAAAAACCCTGCTTTTCCATCTGTGTTTTTATTGAACCAAGAGGTGAAAAGTCTGTTAAAACACTACTCAATTGTCAGTTTCTTAGCAGCAGACCTTTACACAGACTGTGTTCTTTCCCCGATCAGTTTCAGTCCTTGCAATTCTTACAATACATCAAGATAAACAAAGATCACATTTGTAAGTGTTTATATTTTCTGATAGCCTTTCTTAGATAGCCATAAGCAGCACAAGGAAGAAACAAAAGTGCAATTAACTTGCAACTAGTTGGATAAACTCGAAAGAATAGTTTGACATTAAGCAGCTTTTTCTGAGAGTTTGTTTTGAAGTTTTCACAAAAATATACAGTTATACAACGGTATCTTTAACCATACTTTCTGATATTATTTTATGAGACCAAAGGAAGATCTAGAGTTTAAAGACAACTTGTTAGATCAATAAACATTACTAGTTATATTCTACTGTTTGTGTCCTCTTGCGTTTTTTCCCAATAAGGCAGCACTAACACTCACATTACTCAAACCAAGTAAGCGATAGACGGAAGCGTGTGACCCAGGCACGCCGTGCAGAACAAGGGAAGGAACGAGATTTCAAAGGTTCTCAGGAAGGGTTATAGTTGTTTTCCTATGGTACACCAAGATCTTTCAACCGAAGTGGTCACTGCCATTTGGAAGAGATCAGGCAGACAACTGTACAGTTCAGCGTCTCAGAAAGAAACCCTTATGCAAAAATATAAACCTAAAGGAAAGACTGAACAAATCACCCA
Source organism: Opisthocomus hoazin (assembly GCF_030867145.1). Classification (NCBI taxonomy): domain Eukaryota; kingdom Metazoa; phylum Chordata; class Aves; order Opisthocomiformes; family Opisthocomidae; genus Opisthocomus; species Opisthocomus hoazin. The sequence continues at coordinate 157,344,531 of NC_134414.1, read as the reverse complement.
TCCTACCCCTCCCAACCACACAAGCAGTATTTCTTTCCCTCCAATTACAAAAAAAAAAAAAAAAAGGACAGCAAAAGTGTTCTGAAGTAATAATACAGTGTCCACTCAGCTTTAACAAAATAGCCTAAACTATACAAGTGCTGGAAATTCAATCTGAATGGCTACATGGAAAATTGGAAAAGCTGAAACAGAGCAACATTTTCTTAAATGAGGGAACAGGTTGTGGGGACTTTTTTTTTTTTTTAAACTTTTATTCCTCCTCAACTAAAACTACATAGTACACAGAGCTATCCTTTTTTTCCATAAAAGCATGAAAATGATCAGCACTCAGGAAATTCTGATGGATTTAAGGTTTTTATGTGCAAAATACTATGCTGTGAGAAAGTATGAGCAAGCGTATTCAGGGAAATATTATGAAGTCATAGCAACAACTGGCACAGAAAAACACTATTTGTACAGTACTACTTAAAAATAAACTGAATACTGAGATAGGAACATTAAGCTGCATGAGTCATGCTACGCTCACGAAACAGAATTATTAAAGCAGCCAGTCCTTCAGCACATTTTTTTGTTAGGGTTTGGTTCTCCCATCCTTCAAGTGAATTTCCAGAGGTTTCACAATGAAAGTTCATTGCACTTTGATTTGCAGAGTCTTCCATTTTATTATAAAAAGTAAACCTATGAACAACTAAGGCTGTCAGTATAAAATCTGGGAAATTTAGACTAAGACAACAAAAGAGGTGAGTTCTGCACAGATTCTCCACAAATGACCAACTGCATCTCATAAAGCTGGAGGTTCTTTGGTCAGCTAGAGTTATTGGTTCTGCTGCAATCTATAGCAAAGCACGGGGCATGCATCCAGTTCCTATATTCCCACAACAGTATGGCTTCTTCCACTCTGGCCTTTATCTGCTCATTCCACAACTCCAGGCCCAGCTCTTCAGGAGTACCTACACTGCCTTTTTCTTGCCCCTCAACTACTTGCTGAGCAAGCAGTAGCACAGTGCTCTGGCAGCTTCCATCCACCTACACGCTGACTGGTAAACCAGCTCACCAAACAGGACAGATGATTACTGAGCTTAAGCTTTTCTTGAGCAGGCACATCAGTTTAGGTTTCTCTCATCCAGCTGCCAATTTTCACAAAACTGATAAGAAATGTGGATCTTTATCTCTGCTTTTCTTTAACATCTGTCTGACACTGACCAGCTGATTCAAAACTTCGGGAAGCAAGAAGCTAGAGAAGGCAAAGGTATAAGCCTCTTTTTTCCTCAGAAGGCAGATTAAAGATCTTCACTGAATAGAAACCACCTCTGCATCACGCTCTGCGCCTTTTCCTCAGCGTACTCTTAGCCAACACAAATGAAATCTCATAACTTTCACACTTGTCAGGATATTTTGTTCCCCTGTGTAAAAGAACTTTAGAATTCTCATTAAAAACCAAAATCTCAATATTTTATTAATCATCAAGTTCAAAGGTCTTAAAACAAGTTTTTACCTGCATCACCACAGGCACGTAAACCACCAAATGTGAAGCAGCACAGAGAAGGCCTTACCAGTTCAGAGCCCTTGCTGCCTTTTGTCATAAAAAGTCACAGCATGCATTAACTAAGAGAATGTATATAGGCTAAAAATAAACCACGAAGTCCAACTGAAAAAAGTAACCACATACTAAATAGTACATACTAAATAGCTACAGAAATGGTGCAAAAAAGTAAAGCTCAAGTTTCTTGATTTGGTGATTTTTAAGCAATTCTTGTAAATTAGGATACACTGACCTTAGACACAAGGAAGTCGACCAATAAATAAATGAGACTTTTTTTACAGTTTCCTTTTATGGAACATTCTAGCAATGCTATATGCTAAAGACCTTGAATTTCTTCTCTACTGCTAGTGCCCTACAATGTGAAAAGAATTGCTATAAATATCCTGAAGGCTTAACACATGAGGATTTTAGAAAATATTAACTAATAATGAGCAAGCAGACCTTCAGATACTGCACACCAAAAATTTCTGAATAGAACATGCTGCCTCTGCTCTCAAGAAGCTAATTTTGATGCCTTTACTTTGAAAGCAATTTACAAAAATCTCAATTTCATTCATATTGGAATAATTGATTTTTTTTAATTTTTTTTTTTCCTCCCTTTTTCTTCATGTGTCAGGTGGTAGAGATTAGCACAACACACAGCTTGCAAAAATCTGGGCAACAAATATAGACTTCTAAGATGCTAAAATAATCCAGTGAATCCCAAAGCTTCTCTTAAACTTTTTTCCAATAGTAAGAGGGGAAAAAAAGAAGTTTAAAGAAACCCTTCATTTTATCCCCCCCTAGCCCCCAATAACAGATTAATTTGTTTGATGAACTCTTACTGTGAAACAGGTACAGTTGTTTGTTGAAAGACAGATTTTAACATTCTGAACCTCCTTGGAAGATGTTTATATATAGACACTTCATTATACTTCAAAAAGATAGTATTAAGAAAAGTCTAATTAAGGTCTCAGTGCTGCTTACTGAATCCTGTGATGAGAAAGAAGATATTTGAAGTCTGACATTCCAACACAAAGAATGCTGCAGAGAAAACACTATTTCAAATACTTAAAACCTGAAGGCAATACCACACGGCCTTGTCCTGCAGACCCAGTCAGCACTTCCCACTATGTACAATCCAGATGGCAAACAGGAGACGTGACTCCTTGTGCCTTACTTTCAGAACGTCACCGTTTCTAGAACGGAAAGAACTGTCAGAAGTTCTCAGTGCCACATGGCATAATACTTACCTCTTCCAATTATTCTCTCACATACAATTGGCTGCTTTAAGCAAGGCAATCTCTAGTACTATGGCTCTAGGTGACAAACTGCTCCAGAACAGAGAAAAATCTCAGAATCATAGAATGGCAGAATCATTCAAGCAGGGTCCGCCCAGGTTGCTCAGGTCTTTATACAGTCAGGTCTTGAAAACCTCCAGGGATGGAGACTGTACAACCTTTCTGTGCAACCTATTTCAGTGTTCAACTGTCCTCAAGATGAGAGACAGAAGAAAATAAATTAATCCACATTTAGAAAATCCAATGGTCTCTTCAGCTATTAATACTGTCCTTGCGTTGTCTCTAAGGTCTCTACAGAAGTAAGCTCAAAGACAGTTTACCGGTATCTAGAAAAGCACCTGGTCACATTACCTTTTAAATTTATTTTTGGAATGACAGGACTTGTCACTATGGATCTGACTCAGCAGGATTCCATGTTTCATGACTAGGGAGTGAAATACTTACGTACAAGGACACCACTTAGCTTGGATTAGCTGCTCATAAAAAAAAAAAAAAAGCCTTCAGCTGTAGTATTTTTCCTTATTACTCACTTTAGTCTCATTCCCCCCCCCCCCCGAATAGCAAGGAAATGGGACTTCATTCTACAGAAACAAACATATCCTATGCCTTAAGTGCAACTATTGTGGTTTGCTACCAAGTGTAGCTACCCATGAATATGCTGTATCTCGTATTTCCTGGTTAAATAAAGCAATTTAGACATTGCTTCCTCTTCCATTCTGTCCAAAGAACTTGCTCCACAAGAGTTCCCAGTTTCTTCAGGGTTGCAATTTGTTAACTGTTTACGTAGAGAGGAATATTCCGCAATATTTTGAAGTCCTGTGCCAAAACATATTAAGAATCACAGCTATCAACACTGAAAAGTCAATGAATGAAGAGGACAAGTAACTATAGGAAAGAAGGTCGCTTTGGTTTACACATTCAAGCGACACCACGGAATTCTAGACCCTGGGTGCAGGGAACAGATTCATCAAACCACGATTATTCACAGTTACTCAGTGCTGTGAACTCTTCTAATTGCAATCAGTAAACATGAGGGCATGTTATTAGTAAAGTCAGGCCTTAGACTTCCAAAGATAGAGTCTCAAATCAATTACTTTGGCCTAATTCTTATTCTTCCACCTATAAAATTGAGAGAATAGCAGCGTCTTTCACAGAGATTTAAGAAAATCCCGTAGTCTCCACCAAGAAAACAATCACAGCAACAAATACCAGAGAAAAGTCCTTAAAAGGAAATTGAATCACTGCTTCCTGGGGAATTCAGCCTGCATGTTAAAGTTTGCAGAGCCATACACCAAATGATTTTTATTTTTTTTAAAAGAAATTGACAGCAACCCATTTGGTGAACCCTACATCCTGAGCACTACAGGAAGGAATCTAGGACATGTGTGCAGTTACAAATGTGTAAGCGTATTTCCTATTCTGTGCACTCCTCTGAGCCTGGGAACAATATTTATTCTTGTATTTTCCAGTTTGAATACCTGAGTATTTTGCCACCTAGACATTTTTCAGTTAGTAAACAACACAAAGTGACATTAAATAGCAAGCAGCTACTAGTTTGTACTAGCATTCATAACCATAGATAAGATTAACAAGAGATTGCTTGCACTTCTGTGGCCCGCGGGCAGTGAAAGGAGTGAGAAGTGGCCAGAAGCTGGTAGGAACCAGGAGGGAGGGTGTATGAGCTACCAGGGCAAGCGGTGGGAGCAGGGAAGGGGCCAGCCAGCCTCCTGCCTTCAGCACTGGCTGGAGGAGAGAGGGAAGGGGCTTCTGCAAGTGCGCAGTTGCTTCTGGGTCAGGCCCCCTCTCCATGCTCCAGTCAGCAATCAGAAGCTGGTGTTAAATGCCAACTAAGCCAATTCCCTGAGTTGAGGCCGCTTAATTCCCAACAAGCTCCTCGCTACTGGATTATACTCACCCATACCCACGTTTGTTAAATCCTGTACGTGTAACATGTAACACAAAACCACTCAACATAGCATTAATTCACTGCCTAAATATGCGAGCAATGAACACAAGTTCAAGCTACAGTTAGAGCACACATCAGAAGATCACTAAAGCAGTTAAAATTTCCTTTATATTTACCACATGTAAAAAAACCCACAAGCTACAGTGAGAAGACAGTATCTCAAATTAAATTCTCCAGGTACATCAACACTATGTGACTGAAATCTTACAATGTATAAATTTCACAATGCATAATATAAGAAATAAGAAACAGCTATTGTAGTCATTACATTTTATTAAGCACAGTTTGAACATTTTAATTAATAAGGGAAACAAAATTACTGATTAAGCTTAATCATCTTCGAATAACACACACAGCACAGAAATGCATCTCTGAAATGTGAGACCATGGCCCAAACACTGCCAAACAGACTCTTAGCCTGCACATTATGTTTCCTACACATACAAGTATTATCTCACACTCACACTCTGAAGAAGATAGGCCCACTGTTTCTGTCTGGTTTTGTGTTCAAAGACAATACAACTGAACCCTTCAAGCCTCTCGGGGAATTCTCTCTAGAAATTGCATCTCCTTATTGCAGGCACGAGCAGCAATGGCAGAGCGATGTAGTTGTCAAAGAACCAGCTCTCATCTCCTATCCTTCTTCTCCTTAATTTGCTATTAAACATGCTGGTTTTGTGCAGATTCAAGACCCAGCCATCCCTATGATCTCCTACATGCTGCCAGCATAACCTCCCCTCTGCATTTTGCCAGCTAACCAGGAGATGCTTTAAATAGCAAAATATTGACTTTGGGGAAAAACAATTTTTGTTCTCTACCTGACAAGCCACTCTGTGTAGATGCATTATTTTAATTGTGCATTTTTTTAAATTTTAACCAGTAAAGTTACTAATTGCCTTCAGAGGCTTTGCAGAGGTTTCTGATTTTAAGTTAAATGGAACACTCACCACAGGCAATTATTAATGCTGCAAACTACAAGATTTAAATGGCATAGGTATATCAGCTAAGGACACAAAGTTGATACACAGCTGTGTGGGGAGCTTTTTTGGATATACTTAAAACAAACCTTAATATAACCAGATTATACTTTTTGCTTAGCTGGAGGTGTGAGGGATGATGCAGTAACCAGAATAAACCATGCGAGGAAAAGAAAACATCCAGTTCTGCAGACACAAACTGCACTTGCATTTACAACGCTCTGCTCAAAGCTGGACAGGATTGTTAAAATGCTCCTGCTGTATGGTGATCATGTATTTACATGATCTCGGGCATGCCAACACTGAAAGTTTTTACTTTGAATCCCTAGTACCAATCTGCATGGAAATTACCTCATCATCAGGTTTTAGTTTTAAAATATCCAAAGCTGATAAAAGATTTCATTGTTTAACATACTTCTGTTGTATTTAATTCAAAAAGTTTGATTTGTATTTTTTAAATCACCACCACCACACAACGTTAAGTGGTTAAATTTGAAGTTGATTCCCATGAAAGTGTTCTGATATATTTCTTTTTCTGCGCCTTGAAAGTCAAAGGAAAAATCAGTTACAGAGAAGTTTGAGTAATTATGATTCATATGAAGAAAAATGCAGATCACTATCTTCAGCTTTATTCAGTCAGGCTTGTGAAGATTAAGTTCAGAGCTCAAAATTATTATTTCAGTGACCAAAAAAGTGTGCACTATTTTCCACGTTTTATTAAAAACAGTTTTCAACTCCAGCAGTCTACCACTGAGTAAAACCTCTATCTTTGCAAATTTAGTTCCACAGGTAACTAGGTACTGCACGAGAGATTTCAAACTACAGACTCAACAGTATGCACATTTAATAATAATAAAGACTTAAATTTCCCTACACCAAGCTTTTACCATGCCAGAACTTCTGAAGTACTGTTTTGGGGTTTTTTTTCTGCATCTCCTTTTCTCTGTAACAACCAACAAACTTAAGGTTATGGAGCATTAAGCATCATACCAGTTACAGAAAAAAGCCTGCAGAGATCACATGGAGTGCTAAGTAGAGGCAAGGAGTCATCTTTTGCCTTTCCAACCTGATACTGAAGTCACGCTTGTTGCTAAAGAATAGGTCCATCATTTTAAGTGTCATTACAAGGAAAGTATGTTACTATTGAACATGTTCCAAAAAGGACACACTTTCATATGTATTGTTGACTAAAAATTGTGTATTTTCTTTTACCTTTTGGAAGACAGAGCTTTTCATTTCAAATACAAGATACTGCCTGAATACAAAATGATACTTTCTGTGTCCTTAAGTAAGGAATACATCTTTTAAATTACTTCGTACGTGGCAAGGTACTTCACCCTACATCCCTTTATTAGGCCTACGCCAAAGGCCAAAACACAGGGCCTTCAGCACAGATGAAGATAGAAGTTTATTAAATGGTTATCTAACACAGGAATATTGTAAAATTTCATTACAAATTTTAAATAATGGAAAAGTTAAATTTAGAATGTTTCATCCACGCTATTTTATACTCCTCAATAATAGAGCCTGTATACATCTTTTAACGCCAACCTGTATTTAAAAAGGAAATATAAATAAGGAGCTGCAAATAATCCCTACTACCTCATGAATAGAAAGGGCACAACAATCTGAAGATTATCATTCAAGGATATCCAGTTTCCTCAAACATGCTTCTGAATACAGAGATCTCTGGATTGAGGGCTGTCAGAGGAAGATGTATAATTAAAAGCGAAGTTAAACAGACTGCCTATAAGATCTAGAAGTCTCTCTCAAACACCTTCTCAGATCATTTCCTGTCCTTCAGAATCTACTGCAAAATCTAATTCTCACATTTTTCGAGCTGCTTTAAAACAAGCAGTGTCAGAGAGCAGTCTAGCTTTCACAGACTTGAAAAATCACGGCGCAAATTTAAATGTGTACACACTGTTAGAAAAGGTGACAAATACAACAAAATAACTATGGCTGTGTGCATACAACTGCCACAAATTGTAAAAAGTATGAGAAGGATACGTATCACAAAATGAAGGTTCTATGAAATGTATCGTACTCCCAGAATTTTCAAAAACTTCAGATATTAATTCAAGATAAACTCCGATGATCTAGCCTAATATCTGAATTTTCAAACTATAATGTTTATGTGTTTCTTCTCACACAAAGTAACTCCAGTTTCAATGATTGTTTAAAACTTGATAGTATTAGTATTTACATCCAGAAAGAGAGACCAGAAGACCAGCATAGCTAAGAATTCAAAAACATGTCTGTTAAAAAGCTATTGAAACCTTTTCAAAAATACACCCTCAAGTTCTCAAAGGGTAGAGATACCACTTGAAAAGTATTTTTCTGTTGTAGGGGTCAGCTTTAATTTTGTGTTATAAAAACAAACACCAATGCCAAATTATGATGTGCATTTAAATTAACCTGCACAACAGCTATTAGGGGTTCTGAACAAATTTATCTGCAGCATCTAGCAGCCAAAAAAGCTTAATTTTCTTTTATAATTTCCCTCAATAATGTATGTGATGCACACACAGCATAAAAGGAACTGCAATCAATACATTTTATACATAAATTATAATTTGTTTGGTACAGGATCTGATTTAACCCTTATTTAGCACTTGTTTTTTAGGCTAAATTATTCAACATAGGCTTCTAAACTCTTGCATTACCATCAAAATGTTTAAAAATTTCTTAAGATTTGAAGAAATCTGAACTCACTGCAGGAATTAGCTGGAGCCAAAGGCTCAGCTATTTCATTTCATAGCACTGGAGGATAAAAACACCTCATCAGTTGCTATACTATGCTCTAAAAATTAGTATCTTCAATTTAGAGCAGTTTTGATATACTACACAGAGCTGTATCTTGTTTCCTGGATCAACAGCACTCCTTGGCAAATTAATTCTACCTGATAAAATCATTATTAGCAACATTTCCTTCAGGATTCTTCTGTAGAAGAAAAACACAGAATTAGTAACACATGTGAAGCTGAAATCCAGGTGATCTTGATTCAAGAAAAAATGTAGTTGCTAAATCACACGAAAAGCCCCAAACCATAAGCATTATGTATTTACTTCTGTAAGTTGTAGAATATGTATCTTCTCACAAACTCATTGTATATTAATCAGTAACCACTGAAGGGAGACAACTGTTCCCCAAATTCTCTAATTTTTTAGACTGATTTCTATACTGACTGTTCTTAAAAACATAAAAGGAGACATGGTGAAATAACAAAATTTTAAATTACTGTAGTTCTGCTAAAAAAAAAATCACAATTTTTTTAAAAAGCATCTCAGAAGATTGTTGTATAATGAGTAAGATGAAGATTTTATTAAATTGTTTTGCAAACTGATCCTGGTTTTAATTAATATTTAATATTTGAAACATACTTTGGAGGTGGGCTGTCCTGTTGAGTACTAAGTACCACCTGCAGATTCTTCAGGTAAAATGAGAAAATGCAGCAAAAAGTACACTTGAATAGTATCCTTCACTGACGTTAGGTACAGAATCTAACCGTAAAACATTAGAACAAGTAAAACATCCTCCTGTTTCTGCTGAGATGCACAAAAGAGAAGCAACATACGAGAACAATTTCACAGTAGACTTTTTGGTCACAAAACAGTTGTGTTTTAGATTTTAAACCATGCAACACTTATTCTAGCAGAAATTTCCCATTCTAAAGACAGACCTTCTTGAATTTTAGATCCAGGAAAGGACTGTAAGGTACCTAGAGCCGTAAGACCTAGGTATTACGCTATCTAGTGTAAAATGCTATCTAGTGGAAATGGTGGTCCTCTAAATGAAGAATCTTTAAAACTTGTCTCTTTAAGAGCCTCAGGTCTTCCTGATTAAGGAAAAATCCACATCAACACTTTCTTCACTGCAGAAAAAAAACCACATCAAAATTGGCTTTGAGTAAATTTTTTCCAGAAAACCACCTGAAGAACTCAGGACTGCTCGGCAATTAAAATAACTTGAAAAATCAATTAGCGCTTTTTTAAATCAGAGGTTTCCATTATTTAGGTTTGAGTGACTAAAATGTTAAAGTGGAGGAAAGTCTTCAGTTTAATTAGAAGTGTTCACCCTTTTCTAATGTTCACCTTTGTAGTTCCTGTGCCATTACCCACTAATTCATGTCCTGTCAAAGTCTCCTAAAATGAAGTAAACCTTAATATTTTGGCATCCTCCCCAAATAATAAAAATTGACACAAACCTAAAGGCATATTTATCTCAAAGAAGCAAGAAGGGTGCACAAGACCACATTCCTTCAACTTGCAAATCACACTTGGTAAGGATTTAGTTAGCAAGAAATCTTTAAATTGCCCAGATACTTGAGAAAAAACAACCCAAACCAACCCTTTAGTTAGTGGAATTAGATGGCTAGTTATAGACACTCATAATGGAAACTTCTTTTAGCAAATTCTTCAGGGAAATACCCAAAGCCTACACACTTAATACTTAGTTTAAGTAAAGTTTTACAATGGTGCAAAAAGGAGGGTAGTGCAGAGGAATAGTACTGTATTCTCCAGCAGAGAAAACATGAAAAAGCATTTAGAGCTACACTGACCAAGTAGCTGCAGAGTGACATGTATACAACTGTTCTAAAATGGCATGTAATTAAGAAGCAAAACAGAACATTACAAGATGCAGTGTCTCAGATACCAAAACCTTCTGAAGACAAAAGGTGCCATGGTACTTCTCTAGCCACAGAAGTACCACAAAACGTGAACAGTGGTGTACTTGAAAACAGAAAACCCCACAGAAGTACATAAATAAAAGAGTAATACAATAACCATTCTAGAAAGAGATGTGCGTCTTGGACAGCAGACTGTTTGAGCCCAGAACCATCACTTCAAACACGACCAAACACACTCTCTTACATTCAAAGAAACACTGCAAAATACCACATTCACTTGGCCAAAATATTCACACCAGCTATGGCAAAGTATAGTAAGTTTTTGGTAGGAAAAAAGCAACTATTAGAGTTGTTCGGCAAGTCATTTGATACACTGTTTGCAAAATGGTTGCCGTAAAACACATGCCTTAATTCACTTGCATTTTTCCAGAGCTCAGCAACGTAACTGCCGATAGCTGCTGTACATGCACAGCTCTGCCTGACCTCCATTTCCACAAACAGAATTCTCTCACCAGAGCCTACTTCAGCATTTCCTGTGGGCTGAAGAAAACCCTGCAGCTCAAACTAAGGTCATTTTTTTCCCCCCCACACATTGCAGCACTCCAGGCAACATGGGGTTTTCGGTCACACACATTTCTAATGAATGGCTCTGTACAGCTGTACAGTTGAATATTCAGAATAGTACATTATAGAATATTACTTACTATAATCTTTAGGAAAGACCAAGGTAGTCCGTATTAAACAAAGGTATTTTTAGTCACACAACTGGCTTCAGTGGAGAACACTGTTTTTAAATAGCTCAGTGAACCATGTAGGCACATTTTGCAGATGCGTTGCTTAGGAAGCAGCTGTGTTGTTTCAGTGTTTCACAGTCAAAAGCTGTATTTTTCCATCTCAGGAAACACGCGGCTGTAATATTAATTAATAAAATACTGATGTGCATTGAATAGAAGCATGTCCAAACCCTTAGATTCAGGTGAAACTAGCTAGTCTTCCTGAATCTGAAGGTTACATTAGGGAGCTACTATTCTTTACTCCAGGACAGAACCAATTCAGAAACCTCATTTGAACCAAATCTAGCCCTGAGACTGTCTCTTAACAGTTATTTGTTTCCAAAGACTAAAGCACTGTCAGGAACTGTAGATATGTGCATTAACAACATGTCAGCATACTCTGCCTCCTATTATTATTAGAGAGATACAGATGCTTATGCTTGGCAGAAACTAGTAAGACTGATTGGGGCAGGGGAAGCTGGTTGCACGGGTGGACCCAGACGAACCTCTGCATTCTTCAAGTATTACTTCATTCTTCTGTCACTTTATTGAGAGGTAAATAAAATCAAGAAAAAGGAAAATAAGAAGTGATTGTTTTCTTACTGTGGAGAAAGTAAGAGAACGCATAAGCAAAAGCAGGCCTTCCTATACAGTGTCTCAGAAGGACATTACTGAAGATAGAGGAAAAGACTCCAAGACCTAGTAAAATAACTCAATTTCTCATACCACAATGCACTCGTATTATACTTCATTTAAAACAGTGCAGAGGCAACACATTTCCACGCAGAACTCCTTAGGGCTGAATGGATTATTCTCCACTAGACAAAAACGCCGCCTTTCTAGGACAGCTACTCAACGCACACTCAGTAACAGAAATATCCTATCACATCAGAAATGCTTTGCTAGTTTAGTTTTTGTTCAAGGGACCAGTGTAAGCTCGTGCAGAACTGTACCCTAGGACCCTTGCTAAAGCAGAAATGAAATAACCACCCTATAATGGTCAGCTTAGTTCAGAGCTGTGAAACAGCTCTAAAGAGTAGTTTCAATTATTACCAATTCTTTCTGCAGCCATTATCCCTCTGCCATAACAGCCCTGCTGACAAAAAGCGGGTCAAACCATCATGCAGCATTCCTCAATTATCAAAATATTTTCAAGGGTAGCTTAGTATTTGGGGAAAACACTAGCAACGTAAAAATCGCTAGCAAAGCCCTACAACTTAAAAGCAACATTTTCAGGTGTGATCACTGTCAGATAAACTTTATACATCACTTCAGCAGTGTCATTCCTGGAACTGATCCAGAATTACAGACCTCTGCAGAATACAATTCATAAATGTAGAAAGAAAATAACAACAGGCATACTTAGCTTTGACTATCCTTCTTTCCAGTAAGTTAAATAACCAATTATTCTTCTAGGAAGAATATAAGATCTGTTCAAGTGTTTCAAAATCAATGCTATACTGTAACAGTACAAAAGACCATGTGACAGTATTTCATATTTCAGATCAAATAAGATTAATTCACATTTTAAAGCAAACTGAATCCAGCTTCTAAAGAACAGTTAGGAGCATTTAAATTGCTTGCTTGTGTTAAGGTGGGGGAGAAGGTTGCTTAATACGTAGTTTCATTAACATGACCACTGAAATAAGAAACTCTTGAATTCTGTTTAAATGGATTTTCAGCTCAGTGAATCCGAGGTAAACTTTAGCCAGGACTCCTCATGTTTCTAGGCAATTTAATTTTCTGGTTCTGAAATGGTAATTACTGCAACAAGGACAGAAGACCTTTAATTACCACTTAGTAATCTACACAACATGGGCTGCTGACCTAGTAGAAATAAATATTCACTAGCTCCTTAACATGTACTAAACTCATTGGTCTCAGCTACCTGGAAGTATCACTCTTAAATATTAAGGTCACAGATCTGATTTTATGGCCTTCCTTGTACACACAATTTGACAAGCTAAACTAGAAGTTCTTTTGTTTTGGTTTTTTTTTTTTTCTTTTTTTTTGGGGGGGGAGGATGTGTTGTTTGGGTTTTTATAAATAACATACAGTACACTTCAACCTACTTTAACCCTAATGCAATGGAAAAATTGAAGTTTTCAGTGTGCAAAACAAGGTGCTCTTTAAAACAGGCATATGAGATCAAGGTTAGGCAAAAATGAAGGTGGAAGTTTTTCTCTGGTTTTCAAGGTTTCACTAACCTTATTAAGGGCTTAGGGAAAAAAAAACCCACAACACAGAGTAGCCAGCCTTCCTTATTATTTTCAGAGATCTGGATACACACTACCTTATATAGCTCTCAAACACACAAACCACTCAAATGTAGAATCCCTAAATGCAATAATGAGGCATGAATGCTTAATCTAGTCAACTAATCTCAGAAAAACTAGTCTTTTCTACCCTTCTTCCACTTTTCAGGAAAAGGAAAGCTTTTTATGCCATTTTCAATTAATGCTTGACTGAAGTACAAGTAGGCCAGCCATCTGCTCTACAATCTAAATTGGACTGAAGTTCAAGGAAACTGGGACATTAGCTACCAGTTCTTGCACTTGCAATTACCATTGTGTTTTGCCAGTTAATAAGGCTCTGCCATTACTGACTATGGAGCACTTAAACAGCAGCCTTTAACCTGCATCTCAGCAACAACTAAAAGACAGAAAGAAGAGAGGTAAATGATACAAAGTTCACTTTAGTGCTCTCTCAAGATTGGAGTCTGAAAAATCCTAGTGCTGAAAATTCAAGTATGCAAGACTACTTTTTAAAATATATGTGGACCAGATTTAAAGTGGATCAAAGCGCTGAAACAAAGTCTTAGTAAAAGCACATAATACACAGCTTCCTTTTTGCATCATACGTGCTGCTGAGTAACTTCAGTATTTTAAATGGTTCCACAATGATTCTCACAAACAGAATCAATTGCTACTAAAGGCAGAATTATACACCTTTTGCTTTATGAACTAACTTAATCTAAATTCATATGTTAGTAATCCCTACACTTACAAACTAGTGGTATGATAGTCGTAACAGCTGAGAAAAGCAGTCACAAACAGCTTCAGAATAACGTGATCAAATTTCTTAAGCTATTTAGTTTACTGCAAATCATCCTACACATTGCAATCAAACTGAAAATCTGCATAACATTAGACTCCAGAAAGTCTGGAGTCATTACATTCCAATGCCACTTCATATTTCAAATTAAAATACAAATTCATTTGGTATTTTTGTATGATGCATAGTAACATGAAGTCATTAGAATAGAAAAGGTTAGTATCACGGAATAAAATCATTCTGAAATTAAAATATCAGACCTGCACACACTCAAAAGGAATGGCTTAAACCAGATTTCTAAAGTGTAATTTGTGCATAAACCATACACATGGCTTACATGCATGCACACACATAAAAAGAGCCAGGAATGGAACATAATTCTCCTCAGTGCTGCAGAGGTTTTGTGCCATTAGCCTAAAGCTATGTTTAACATATTGGGAATTTTCAGCAATCTTATAAAAGGTGCTACCAGGGTCCACCTTCAACTTAATGTTTTACTACCTAGCTAGTGATCTTGCGCTTATGAATTCAGCTTGAATATCTGAATAGATTACACATTGGATTTGTCATCAAGATTTGACTGCACTATATTCAAGCTGACATCTAGGACAGTATCACCATGCTTATTTCCAAGCATGGGGATGGGGGGACAATGACATACAGACAGAACTGCACCAGGACGCTATAAAGGCAGGGCTCTCTGTAGCGACACACTGAATCATGACGCTATAAAGGCAGGGCGCTGTGTGGTCACACTGATAACTCAGCCAATGCTCTAGAATAGTTTGTGGTTACTGCAATGAGTCACCTGTCCACATGACTACAGTTGCAAAGCCGTATCTCCATATGGCTCGTCAGTTAAGAGGCTGAGCAGCAAAGGAATCAAAAAAGAAAAAGCTTGAGTGGTTCAACAGCTGAAACAGCTGCAAGTTGAAAACTTCAGTCACACAGGACTGCCTTAAAGGTGTCACTGAAAGCAGGATTTCTATTTGACCAAATATTCCCCAAGAATAAGCAAACCAAGCCATGTGCTTACTCAGTGAAGAATAAACTTCACATTTAACTATCTTTACCATATGGTAGTGGGAAGAATAAAAGAGGTATAAGAGAGTTTAAAATACTGCAGAAAAAAGCTTAGACAGATAAAGACAATAAAGAAAGTGTAATAAAAATTCATATGCAAAATATTATTTATAATATTTACAAGCAACAATCAATGATCTTTTTCACAATCATACTCTTCAATGTCACGGGTCAACTCCAGAACATTTCAGCTAAGAACACCTGTGAAACTTCAGTACAGGCATTTTCCACTTCTGGTTCTGAAGGCTTAGAGCCTTAATGTAATCTTCTGATACAAACAGCATTAGAAAAAACAAGCCCACATCTAGAAAATCTTGTAATTTCTTGTTTCTGCACACCATTTTTCGATTTTTGTTACTTCAAAATACAATGGCTTTACTGGAGGGGCAGGCATTCTCCCTTTAGTCCCTAGCATAAGTCAGAGGCAGCCTGTGATCCGCCCAAGTAGCAAAGCACACAAAGTCCAGGAGGCTTTCAACTGACAACTGCCCAACTAGACCCACACAGCTAATGTCAGCTCTACCAACAAACAGCACACACGGTAACTCCTCAGTCATTCCTTGTAAGCTTTCCTGGGAAGGCCAAAAGTCTCCCTAATCCACTAAGAGAATCCCTCCAGTAACTACAGTTATGATCTCGGTAACATTTGTTTGTTCTCAACAGAGGCAGTTCAATAGCTGAAGAGTCATCATCACAAATAACTTTCACACATTCAAGCTAGGTCTCAGACCACTGTTGTTTTGAAGAGCCATCAACTGTCCTTACTCCTAAAGCTTAAGGCTACAAAGCACTCAAAAGAAAAAAGCAATTTCAAATATATTTTAAACATATACTTTGGGGGATGTATATTTTTATTTACTATGGTTATTTCATAACATGCAAAGAAATGTTTCAGTCATGTATCATTCAAACAAACAAACAAAAAAAAGAGAACACTAAAAGCATGAAAGAGATGGTGAATCCAGCTATAAGGTTTTTCTTGCCATTGAGTATTATTAACCTCTAGTACAACTACCTGAAGGCTCCACACACACATACTCCTGTAGCAAAGTCTCCTTCTTTCCCTTTGTAACAAGAAGGCTATGCTCACAGCAGAAGTAGAAATACTAGTATTTCTGTTTAACTTGAAATTCAGTTTATACCAGAAGAACTTGTTCAACTGTCCACATCTGAAAGATAAAATAATAGCTGCTTCAACTGAGGGAAAATATCTGTTTGATGCAGCAGAGCCACCCAAAAAAAGGAAAAACAGGCATTATACTTAAAACATAACCGTATTTTACTACATCTAAAAAAACCCAGCATTAGTAAAGAATGTGCTATATAGAGTGTTCAAAAGCTTAATAACTGTAAGTTGATTCCTTAGACAATGTGCTTTTATTGTGCACCTTGCCATTTATAAAACTGAAAATGAAAACATGTCCAACTCCAACACCTTCTAACAAACTATTTACCTCTCCCCCTCATACCTGCTACAAGGAATTTGAATATTCAGTATGTTTCATAGGAAGAGAAACAGTTTTATCACCTAGTTTACATTGGCCACACTATCTTGAAAAGCCTGTAGCCATAATTCCAACCCAAAATGACAATTTGAAAACCAAGAAGGCTAATGTGTATTGATCCCTTTATGGAGCGGTTACACTTTAGCACTGGAAACACTTGGCTCCATTTGACTCAGACAAGCAATGAGCTAGTTAACTGGGACAGAGGACAGTCTACCAGACTGTTTTCAATAGAAAAGAAATCCCTTTCCTTTCAGATTCCTAGAAAATAAAGGTAAGATCTATTCACATGTTTAATAGTAGATTTTATGGGAAGTCAAGGCAATAATTGCTTAGATTGGCAAAAGATGAGGATTATAGTGAGGGTCACAGGGATTCTGTAAACAAGATTAAGTCCTTGGAGTTAATGAGGCTGGACTCCTCCATATGTCAAGTACGTCTTGAAAGAGTGTTCAACAGCCACATTTTGCTACAGTAGTCAGATCACACAAGAAATACTTCAGCTGAGTATTTGTCAATTTACAATGATCACAGAATCACAGAACAGCCCAGGTTGGAAGGGACCTTGAAACATCGTCTGGTCCATCCTTCCATGGGAAAGGGAGCCCAGATAAGATTATCTAGCACCCTATCCAGTCACATCTTGAAAACCACCAGTGATAGGGACTCTGCAATTGGTATCTATCAATTCACAAGACATCTTCAATCACTCAACTTCCAAAAGACAAGAACTAGATCACAATCCCAAAAGCACCATTCTCACTACTAGTCACATTTCATTTGCTTGTTTACCTCCTGCATACACACACACAATTGCAGTCCATTTTTCTTTTTTTCTTGTGCTAAAGTAGAAGGCTACACCACTGAATCTTACAGTAAAAGCCATTAACTTGATAACTGTAAATGTAACAAATGTAACATGTAGGGGATGTTATCACTTCAGGTGGTCAGAAACAAGTCTTGGTTCTTTGTGAATATTGGGACGGTTGCAAGACAATGGACTCCTGAATAATCCCTTTAGGCGCCTAGGCCTTGGGAGAACAGGTATGCAAACTACAGAGATAAGTAGGCTGCAGGATAATCTGAAGACCCCTGCCGAGAGACTCCAAACAAACATGTGCGACGGACATTACCATATATTAATGAATTCTCGGGAAAAGCCATTACTATGATAAACATTTCTTGGAAATGTAATTAATACGTATGTTAACATAGCATAAATACCTAGTACCTGTGTCTCTTCGGTGCACACGTTTGGAGGAGAGATCCCCCGTGTGCCCGGCACCGCAATAAAGAATACCTGCTTAATAGTCTGCCGACTATTGAGTCTTCAATTCCGGCTTTTCACAGCATCAAACTAATCCTTTAACTACAAATTCTAATACCTGAAGAAAAAATTCAGAGTAACGTAACACTTTTCTTGTACAAAGCAGAAAATTTAAGC
Source organism: Opisthocomus hoazin (assembly GCF_030867145.1). Lineage (NCBI taxonomy): Eukaryota > Metazoa > Chordata > Aves > Opisthocomiformes > Opisthocomidae > Opisthocomus > Opisthocomus hoazin. Next base: position 157,326,275 of record NC_134414.1, on the reverse strand, counting down.
TATACCTCTGTTTTGGTTTCGGCTGCCGCCGGCAACAAAAGCGCCATGCGGCCGTCCCTCCCCCCGCCGGGGTGCGGAGGAGAATGAAAAGAAACAGGCAGAAACTGGTGGGTCGGGATAAGGGCAGTATAACAGAACAGCAAACAGAGGGAACAGTAACTACAACGATACAGATAAGGAGAAAATAGGACACAAACTCGCACAACAGACCCCCTCTCCCGGACAGGACCGGCGCCGCGTGCTCCCCGGCCGCGAGTGAGGCCCCGCCGCGCCGCCCCCCCCCACCGGAACCCAGCGTGACGTCACAGGGTATGGAATACCCGGCTCTGTTTGGCCAGGTGGGGTCGGCCCCCACCCCCTGGCTGTGCCGGCTGTGCCCCTTCCTGGAGTCCGGTGAAAATTAACCCTGTCCTGGCCAAACACAGGACAACTTCATACATGTAATGATATGGGTTTTCCATTATTGTCCATTTTGCATTACATAAATTGCAAATACGCAACTTGTAGCTTGAAAGAACATTCATTTGGTACACACGTACTCAACAAAATAGTCTTTGTCCTGGGCTTATTACGTCCTGGCATAACTATCTGTTTCTTATCATACGAATATACTTTTATTGTAACTTCCATTAGCATGAGGTTTGTTCGCTTTATTACCTCTCCCCCCCAGTATTTGCATTGTTATCTCGTATTACCCTCACACAATTATTAAATATTCAATTATCTGATCTTGTGCTTAATACTGCTCTGAGCACACAGGCAATCCAATATTACAATTCTCTATGCAAACTACAAGAATGAAGAGTCAGTAATGATCAATGCCCGGCTACATTCGCAAAAAAAGATAAACCCAGAATATTTCAGGCTTGCATTTCTATCCCTGGCACCTAAAACTCCTTTGAAAGGCAGGCAACTATTCTTTCAGAAATGTTTATGTGTTATTCTTCTTACAAAAATCGAAGAATTCTAATGACATCAAAACAGTCTAAGTCTAACCAACATTTTGTTTTGCATCCACCTGTAGTTCAGCTTTGAGAACTTTTTGTAGAAGAAGCTACAGTAGTTGACACACAAATCTTCTGTTCGTCTTCATTCTGAGGCTCCAAATAACAATGCCTGGTACTAACTGGAACAATTTAAAACTGCAACATAAGAAGTGTTACGGGACACCAGAAGGATCCTAAGGGTTTTTGTGAGTTCTCCCTGATTGCTTGTACAAGAATATATGAGCTACATGCCTACAGTATTCATCAAATTAAAAAAAAAAAATCTAAGAATTGCCTTTTCAACCTAAAAAGAATGTAGCAAAGGCGGCCATTTGAAGGGGTTTAGTGCTGACTCACAGCTTTGCTGAGTCCTAGCAAATTTAACATTGAAATTAGTTTTATTAACTCCACATGGTTCCAACTGACACATGCAAATCAAAATGCAACACCACTGTCCATTTTCTAGTGTCTGGGAAGGGTAAAAGTCAGTAGAAGCTAGCACCAAGTAAGACAAGTAGGACACGCAGAAAGGAGAAAAAAAAAAATCATACTAATATCACTGACACAAAATAATGACAGAACGGTAGGGGTTGGAAGGGACCTCTGGAGACCATCTAGTCCAACCCCATTGCCAGGGTCACCTAGAGCAGGCTGCACAGGACTACATCCAGGCGGGTTTGCAGTATCTCTAGAGAAGCAATACGATGCTAAAGAGAAAGGGTTCTTTTAGATACATGAAAAACTTCTGGCTGAAGGTCCAAGACACAGAAGTACAAATCCAGCACTTTTGCCTATAAGATAAGGGCACTGGAAGCTTACCCAAATCCTGAAAAATGTCTAAACTCATTTTTTACAGTCCTCTAATTAAGGTATTTCAATCGTAATATTCCAAGAATCTATTCAACATTTTCAGTATCTGGATGCAAGTTACCATCTGAATTCATTCACCTTAACCCAGATAACCAGTAATTCTATATCAAGTTATAAATTCTAGACAAAATCAGAAGAAATCCAACAAGAAAACGTTGGTGGATTTTCAAGTAGGCAAGTTCTCGCTTGCTTCAATATTTAAGTTTCAGTAGGCTAGCTTTAGACAAAACTAAGTTGTTCCATTTTAATTTTATGCATTTGACATATGTATACCAAATCTCTACTTGCGCTCGTCTTTCACCCAAGAAGAGTATTTTTTTTTTTCTTAAAACAGAAAACATTCATAAAGGAAGTTAGCGAACTGGGAAGCAAAATTTTTAAATCTCTTTTTAGGCTTATACAGTTAAGACTTCCAGCATCCCTTTTAGTATTCATAGCTACATTAAGCAGTTAAGTAGTTGGAATTGGGCGATGGTGAAATACACAGAAGACATCACTTGCATTCCTTCCTCTTTTAGGGCAGATAGTATAGCCAGATTGCGATTTTTCACAGTACTCCAAATTTAAACACGCATGCTGACTCTGATGTAAATGGCTAGGTGCAATATGCTATCCTTTGCACATTCCAATAATTCTCATGGGCCAGCATAGCTGCGTAACTAAAAGTAGCTCAAATTTAATTCAAAGATTCATGTGATACATTTTTCCTTGACAAATTCAAAACACATTTCAGAGAAGCTGCTTATGCAATCTTCAGCTTTAAAGAGACAATTTGTACAACAGCTTTTCATGGTATTTTTCCTTACCTAATAAATAGCTTTTCAGTGAGTATTGTAGCCCAATTAGATACTTTGCACATCCCTGACTACTAATAATCTCACAGAGATTTTACAAACTTCACAGCTGAACTACTAACATCATTCACAACTCAAATGACCTCCAGAAATACGATACCAGTACAGCGTTACTCATTCAAAAATGTAGCATTTCATCAATATGTATGAAATGCAAAATAAACACTGCAAATGCAAAAAATCCATTACATGTGCACAATTAAAATACTTTTAGATGTACTTAAAAACATCAAAATCTGTTCAACCCTTTCCATATTTCCTTACTATGCAGAAAGATCTCTTGGACATGGCATAAAACCTGCTAAAATTATTACTGTAAACCCACTGATATTGTTCAGCGATAAACTGCCAGGCATTACATGCTAAATTTAGCACAGTTTGTCCTTAATTAGACAAAAGAAAGTGTTTCTGCAGTACTGAACATGTAGAAACAAAGATGTTTCCTATCTAGCCTCTTTTGGGAGAAAGGGGAGTATGGCAAAAAGGGCACAAATATCAAAGATCTCCAATTGCAGCATCAGTTTCACTATAGGGCTAGTAAAAAATCCAAGCTAACTGGATCCTTACAGAAAGTTAGACTACTTCAAATTTTATTGGATTGATCCAAGTCTAAACAAAAGAAGCTATAGGTTGTCTTGCATAACCCTAAAATAAATGCAGAGTTAATGTATATTTTTTTAATCTATTTACATGTAACAATCACTGAACTGCTACTGACTTGACAATGATTAAAATTGCACAGCACAGATTTTACTCATGATACCCACGCAACTCATATGATTTACATTCTGCAAGAAACTATGTAATAGCCCGATCTAAACGAAGTACTAAAAATACAGTAATTAGATACAGACTAGTCCCACATATTGTTCTCTGATACGGAGATATTACAAGCTAAAGCACAAGCAGCTGCCTATATGCTACTTTGGACAAAGGATTTCTTAGCGAAATTCAAACCAATTTTAAAGGTTCACCTACAGATCCTTCAACACTATATGGATTGTGCTTTAACCTCCTCAAATTTGTGTTTAGCAACATAACTAATGCATTTGGTCCTACCTCAATGAACAGACAAGACATTCATGATATCCAGTGAATGAACTTTCACCTTTCCCAGTGCAGTGAACAATTCAACAAAGAAAAGCCCAAAGCATTCTACAATACTGCTCAGTCTGCTTTCTTGGAAAGATGTTCTCCGCTAGCCTATCTGTGAACCTGCTTCAAAAAAACATCAGATGGAACAGCACTTTGCTGAGAATAGGCATGAAAGCAGACTGGGCAGTACCATAGAACAAAAGTAGCAGGAGGATCCAACTAATTCTATTCAATTATTTTTGTGGAAGGAAAAAACAAAAACACAACCACAACAGCACGGGTTACAACAAGGCAGGGAAGCAGCTTTTCTAGTCTAGGAAATGAAAAAGCTGGCATGGGTTTTGTGTATACCTATATTTTTCCCCATAAACAAAACAAAATAAAAAAATACTAGCATTCTAAAAACCCACTTGATTCTTTCCACAAGATTGACTCCATTCTGGAAATTAAATATCAAGTTGAAATTCAAAGCTAGTTCTTCAAAGCCTGATTTAACAATAAAGTGTTAACAGATTAATTTAAATCTTCTGCTAGGAGTCCCAAAAAATTATTTAGCATTCACTTTTTGTTATATAAACACAGTATTTCATTACATAAGAACATATATATCAGCGTTACACAAGAAACATCTAAGTTAGTTACAACTGAGTATTTTAAAAGTCAAAAGGCAAAGACTTTTAGCTCCTTTCTACTTAGAACTTGTTCAGCTTTGAGAAGTATTTCAATTCTGTCTTTTGGTCTTTCCATAATAAAATATTTTAAGCAAAAATTCAAGAAAAAAAACAAGTTTATTTTCAAATTTATGAATTCAAGATCATTTGAAACTTATTACCTATTCAGCCATGCATTTAAAATTGGTAAAAATCAAGAAACATAAGTTTAAGTGAATCTTCAATTCCCTCAACTATAAATAGTTTAAGGGTACAGTTCTCTAGGCAGTAAGTGTTAAATCTTTCTCATTTGTATTTCAGCAGCTCAGCTAGCACAGCTTCAGCTGTTAGGATGAGCAGCACTGTTATATTTACCTACACTGCATTTTCCTTTATTACATTCTGACAATCTTTGGCATACATGCGACTATAAAAGCACTTCTACAAAGACTTGTTTACATCCAACATTCACTTTACAGCTCACCTTTATGGAAATTATTTACTGTACTGCACATCTTGATACCTAGCCTGATCACTTTATTATGGTATGAATTTGTACAGCTGACAGAGTGATCTCGTCTTCTCCCGTGTCCCCAGTCACTTCTCCTGACCCATCCCTATGCCATCAATTATATTCAGGAAGCCAGGTGCCAAGCTTTATCCAGCTGAAAATTACTCTGCCAAAAATAAAAACTTTCTTGCTGGACCAGAGAACCAACTCCAGTCACAGCACAGCCACATAAACAGAGCCAACACAAAGCACGTAGCAAGAAAAAAATCGCTGGGCACCACGAAAAGAACCTGATTTCCTCTTTTTTAGTAGCAGCACAGACTGCCACTGGTTTTGAAGTTACTCGCCTTATCACTGCAAGTAGAAGTGGCAACAAGCTTCGGAGCTAGTTTAACGAGCTACAAGATGTTACGCTAACAAAAGGAGTAAGTACATATACAACACCAACAATACTCATTGGAATGTGTGAAACCCTGAGAGGCAGGCAAAAAGATATTTTCATTGTTTACATGTAAGTGGTACGCACGCGAGAGATTACATTTTTGCATTTGGGAACATAAATCAAGCTCATTTAATATCACTGAGACCTCACTGTACAAGTCACATGACTGTAAAATTAGTAAGTGGTTATAATGTAGTCAGAGAGGATTAAGTAGCAAAGCAAGAAGTGGTGACACTTCTGCAATAATATTCATTACTCGTTTGAATTATTAACAACTTTAAAGAACACTAACACTCCACAGACATTCTAGAACATCTTCCAATAGCTCATGCACCACACGGACACTAACTGGTATCTGACAGAGACCACTAAAACCCACTAACACAGTGCAGTCGGCTCCTTCTGCAGCGAGCTACTGCGTGAAAGGGAGTGCCACACTACCCTGGGGCCCTTTGGCCCCACTGCCTTCTGTTCCATGTTTCACTTTCCCAACTCTAAAACGGGCGTGGAATTTAACAAGCATTATAGTTGACGATGTCCTAACTCAAAGAGCATGCTGCATTCAACACGAAGGAACTCCACGTATACTGTACCTCAAAAGAGAATGGATGATGGAGCTAACAGAAGTGGCCACCTGCATACCTGTCCTGAGCTGACTCAGACCATTTCCAGCTTCAACTGAGGAGACTCAGATTTGGCAATCTGATAAAATAATATTACTTTACCATGCAAGAATCACAGGGAATCACACAAAATTTTTTAACACGTGTCCCCAAAGCCACATTAGAAGAAAAAACCACAGTATATACAGAAACAGCTATACATGAAGTCAAAAAGAGGGGAAGTTCACGGTAACGAACGTAAACAAAAGCTAGGAATGATGAAAGACAGCAGAAAAAACCATGGAAATAGTTGTAGTGATAGACTTCAGATATATTTAAAGCTCCTTTATTGTGCTTACTATAACAACCTTAGCAACAATGCTATCATTCCTAAGGTATCAATATTTTAATATAATAACAGACACAGATCTACGAATGCCGACAAATAATCTTCTCTGGGCGATACAATTATTAACCCTCAAATTAGAAATCAAAAGGGCTTAGGAGTCCAAACAAGCAGGTCCAAATTAGCTTTTGTTCAAGAATTTTAAAATATCATTTGGGAGGCTCTAAATCATGAACTTTTAAGAAATTTTGAATAATGGGGAAGTTCAGAAGACCACGGAAAAACTGAAGTCACATAAGCATTTTAAACGAAAGATGGTTAGTTTATTAAAGCCAAGTCAATTAAAATGTAACAAATAAGATTTCCCTCAAGCATAACAAGGTGATAATTATTATTACATAGGTAAAAAGAAAAATCAATACACCAACTTCTTAACAGCATCCTCTTTTTATGAGGTCACCATCCTGAGTGATCATGACTATGCTGAGGACATAACTTTCAACACAGCATTCAGCTTGCTGTCACAAGGTATTCGAATTAAGACATAGAGTGATACAAGTTCAGTCTGACATTACATTTATTTTAAGCTCTCAAAATATAGAGTCAAGAAATACTACGAAGCAGGATGTGTCCACTGAGCTACTGCTAAGCTATTTACCATTATTGTCGTTGAAGTCAAAGAAGATCAGGGATCATGACTGATCTACTGCACAGCTGATTTCAGAAGAAGCCTGAGGAAACAGTAAAGAACAGAGAATCCAGTGCTGATAAACCTGTTTAGATTGTTTGCCAAAATGAGCACAAGCCAAAGACACTAGTTTGGAACTCACATTTGTAATAAGACAAAGTCTGATTTTCCTACTCCAACAAGATGGCCTAATATTTTGAGCATCAGGTTGGAAGAAATCTGAAATGGAGAGGAATACTCAGTTGAATGTGCTCAATGAATTGAAGGATATAAACAAAGTGTTGTGAGGTAGGCAGCTAGAAGGATATATTATCTGACTATACATCAGAGACAGTACCCTGTTTCATACAGCAGGACTAATTAGCAAATTGGGCAACTAACAGGGTTGTAGTGGACTCTACATCCATTCTTTCTGAATGGGAAGTTTTCCTTGTGGCTATATCAAATTCCAACACAGATTCATTCACAGAAGTCCTATGGTTTATCTTTCTCAGGCAAGACCAGATGATTACAAATGGTTCCTTCCTGGATTAACATCTATTAATCATTCTTTTGCATTTGTACTGTGTACTATTAGCAACTGAAGAATCAAACTAACATTTTAAGAGCAGCAGCAATTACAGTCTGTTGATACGAAAGATCGTATCTTTAGATGACTACAGAATGTCAATGCATGATCCACAGATTAAAAAGTGCCTATTCATTAAAGCCATCTCCAGAACACGCTCCTGAGGATATATCCAAAATCGCAAGAAAAGATAAGGAAGAAACAGAAGAATAGGAAGTTCATTCTAAATTTTCAAATAAGTTTACCTAACCTGCAGACAACATGAGTGGATTACATTGTATTAAACATATTAAAAAAAAAAAAATCAGAGTCCAGTCACCACATGTATTAAACCAAAAAGTCTAACTTCTGGTATAATACAACTCCCATCAAATTCATTGTTAGACCTTGTATTGGGTTTGCACGGCAAGGTTTTGGTAGCAGTGGGGGCTACGGAGGTGGCTTCTGTGAGAAGCTGCTAGAAGCTTCCCCCTTGTCCGATAGAGCCAATGCCAGTCGGCTCCAAGACCGACCCACTGCCCCACTGCCCGCCAAGACCGAACCCATCAGCGACAGCGGTAGCACCTCTGTACTAACATATTTAAGAAGGGGGTGAAAAAAAAAAAATCAGCACAACAGCAATTGCAGCCAGACAGAGGAGTGAGACTATGTGACAGAAGCAACTCTGTAGACACCAAGGTCAGTGAAGAAGGAGGGAGAGGAGGTGCTCCAGGCACTGGAGCAGAGATTGCCCTGAAGCCCGTGATGAAGACCATGGTGAGGCAGGCTGTCCCCCTGTAGCCCACGGAGGCCCATGGTGGAGCAGATATCCACCTGCAGCCCATGGAGGGCCCCACGCCAGAGCAGGTGGATGCCTGAAGGAGGCTGTGACCCCACTGGACGCCTATGTTGGAGCAGGCTCCTGGCAGGACCTGCAGACCCATGGAGAGCGAAGCCTATGCTGGAGCAGGTTTGCTGGCAGGGTTTGTGACCCCGTGGGGGACCCACACTGGAGCAGCCTGTTCCTGAAGGACTGCACCCCATGGGAAGGACTCTCACTGGAGCAGCTCACTGAGAACTGTCTCCTGTGGGTGGGACCTCGTGCTGGAGCAGGGGAAGAAAGTGAGGAGGAAGGAACGACCAAGACCATGTCTGATGAACTGACCACAACCTCCATTCCCATTCCCCCTGTGCTGCTCGCAGGAAGGAGGTAGAGAAAAATCAGGAGTGAAGTTGAGCCTGGGAAGAAGGGAGGGGTGGGAGGAAGATGTTTTAATATTTGATTTTATTTCTCATTACTCTGTTCTGACTTGATTGGTAATATATTAAATGAATTTCCTTGAGTCAAGTCTGCAATCTGTCCTTGCCCTTATCTCAGTCCACAAGTCTTTTGTTATATTCTCTCCTCTGTCCTGTTGAGGAGGTGGAAGTGACAGAGCAGCTTGCTGGGCACCTGGCATCCAGCCAGGGTCAGTCCACCACAGGCCATCAACGATGCAGTAACAGTATACAGCTTGTTCCACCTATCTTTCTATTTCGGACACTGTTGCTTAAGACAGCATGAGAGTTTGCTTTGGGAAGTGGCACTATGAATCACTGGTTATTGGTTGATCATACTTTATCCATACTTGCTGGTTGTTCCTACTTTCAAATGAACCAATTTTCATAAAAGACAAAAACCTCAACTCCAATCAAGAATGACTCACAGTCCTAGAAGTTCCCTGGGACAAAAAAAAAGCTACTAGAAAGCAGAATAGCAGTAAAACGTACTAAAGTTGGTATAAACCAGTGGAAACACTAGTGGCCTACCATAATAGTGGACCAACACAAATAATCAGTGAGATGGCAATGTTACCAGCTATGGGCATAAGAATTTCTAAGAAATCCAATTGCTCAAAAGAGGAACAGCTAACCACTCAATTTGTTTCTCACTGTATTTGAATGACACAAGACTGACACCGTTCTTTACACGATGTTCTCTAAAACACAAAGATTAAAGAAAAGTTGTTTAAAGGAAATGGCTACCCAGTTTCAGTTCTCACGTAAAACAGAGTGCTCACATTTCGGAATGAAACCACCACCTCAACCCAGCAAAAACTTGGGAATAATTACATTGAGTTACATTTACCCTGGAGCCTAATCCACCTGCTCAATGGCTCCTTCAAGTTAAGCACAATTGTATGGTGACCGGATATTAAATTACTTAGATTAGTTAGATTATTTCAGGTAAACAACAAAACAAAAAAAGAGTTTTGAAGCTTTTACCTATTAACTATTAAGGGACCGAGAGAACCTGAAGACTCTGGGAAAAAATGCTTTAAAAAATGTTATTCAAGGACTGTGGTAGTAAGCATGCCTACAAGTTAACACTGTATACTTGTGGTTCCATTAAATACAAAGCCTTGCTTTAACATACCTAGACCTGTTTGTTACAGATTTACCATTTCTTCTGACAAGAACGCAGCATTGTTCCACTCTGCAATGATCCAGGTATCTGCCAATTTGCCAAGAAAATAACTACTAAAGCAGAGGATCAGAGGCACAAGTCAAACTAAAAAGATGTCCTATTTGTTCTATGATTCATGGCAGATTATTTATACTTCACATCACAACTTTTAAGAAGGATACATTAAGCATATCCACCTTGCACCCTTTATTTGCCCTATTACATCAGAAAATAAAAAAAAACATAAGCTTAAAAGAATAGCGAAGTATGGCTGTGCATCTGCTATTGAGAACTAATAAAAGTCTTACTTTAATCCTCACCTACCATTACTATGTTAAGTAACAAGTTCTGTGCAAGTTGATTCTGGAACCCAGAACCCTTGTCTGTGCTCAGAAAGCAGAGTTTGAGACATCAGGTATGAGAACTCTGCCAGTCCTTTCAGAGCTCAGTCAACACACACCTTTTGTTTTTACAGTCATCAAGCTGGCAATGCATCAGCCTGAAATGTGGGGGAGACTAACTTATTATCACACATAAAAAACAGATTATGAGTCTCATTTGTGCTACTCGTGTACAAAGACACAATAATTAGACAGAAAAAAATCACACTTCTGCAAAAAGACACTTCACAATGAAGACTACAGAGACACCACAGTCACACAGTTTTAATACTAGTAAACAACCCACTACTTTATAATCAAAAGCTAAGAGCTTGCAAGTACATCACAATTCTGTGATACATAAATCACAATGGGCATGAGAAGATACTTCAAACACATACTTGCGAACTCCTGAGTTCACAGTGTCACTTACAACCTGCGTGGCATCCATTCCATGCGGAGAGTCCAGCGGAGGGCTACAAGGATGGTGAGGGGACTGGAGCATCTCCACTACGAGGAGAGGTTGAGGGAACTGGGCTTGTTCAGCCTGAAGAAGAGAAGGCTGCGAGGGGACCTTATAAATGCCTACAAATATCTGAAGGGTGGGTGTCAGGAGGATGGGGCCAAGCTCTTTTCAGTGGTGCCCAGTGACAGGACAAGGGGTAATGGGCACAAACTGAGGCACAGGAAGTTCCGTCTGAACATGAGGAGGAACTTCTTCTCTCTGAGGGTGACGGAGCACTGGAACAGGCTGCCCAGGGAGGTTGTGGAGTCTCCTTCTCTGGAGATATTCAAGACCCGCCTGGACAAGGTCCTGTGCAGCCTGCTGTAGGTGACCCTGCTTCGGCGGGGGGGTTGGACTAGATGACCCACAGAGGTCCCTTCCAACCCCTACTATTCTGTGATTCTGTGATTCTGTGATTCTCAGGGTGTCTACACGTTTATGTCAAAAGATTACATAAAACGCAGCCTTTTTGATTTCAGTAAAACTTTTGAAACAAATATTTAATAATATGATTTGACAGCCTGCTCTTATCCTCGCCATTTTGCTGTTACATTGTAGTCTGGTTTGTTATTCACTGGTCTAGAGTATATAATAAAAGGCAAACAAGCTTCTTTAAAATTTTGGTCTGTAGATGCCTTGGAATTTTTAACTTAAACCAGAGTCCTACAGAAGCAAAAACGGTTAATAACATGCATTGGCCCTAAAAAAACCACTCTAAGATACAGGTTTCCAACACTGTCAAAATATTTATAACACATTGTGTAAGCCAGAACAGTTTTGAAATATTTGCATATTCTAAAAAGTTGAACCAAACCACATTACTTAAAGCCTTAGAGGCATTTTCTTTTTGCTTGAGAGGTCATTACTGTGCAGTGTTACCATATCCATGCTGGCTCTGTCCCTGTTTACTAATTAGGGCTGGGTATCTTCTCAAATATTGACGCATCCTGTCCACCAAGATTCAAAGGACTCTACCAATGCACACCCGTTCACAGCAGCTCAGGCAGAATCACTCGCATTCCAAGGAGCACACATCAAGGCAGATTCTAGACCAACACCATTAGAGAAATTTTGACTTGCCCCAAGCCAGGTACCTTGCACGACAGCACACAAAGGAATGACATTCAAGACTCATGACAAATTCACCCACGACTGCAGGCTGGGAACCAGCCCTGGGATACAACAGCCTTTTTGCTGTCGTCTTCAGGTTATTCTTCCCAACCCCAGTGATCCAACTAGCCAGGTAACATTCATATCAAGTACAATGTTCTATTCAACCACAGACTCAGAATACTTAGCTCAGTTTATCTCAGTACGGTTACGTCACTGTTATTTCCTGCTTTCTTCCTTTTCACGTCCTGAGAACAATTCATCACTACAGTAAGTCAAGCCAAAAATCAGTGATCAGGTTCAGTTGAAAGGAACAACACCACTTACTGAAGTTTTACGGATTAAAACAGAATTTGAATTAAATCCTATGTTACAAAAAAGTTGTTCATATCTCAGACTAGTCTTTAATTCAAGCATTAGAGACTTCATTCCAGGTCTCAGGCAATGAGTAAGTCATTAACTCTTAGAACATCTTTTAAAAAGCAGAAATCCCAAGAACCAACAAAACACTACTCCAATGTATTAGTTTACATGCATGTTTAAACAAACTTCTTAAAAAAAAAGAAAAGAAAAAAAAAACCAAACTTCAGTCTGCATCTACCATTCTCCTGGCTGACTGTATGAGAAGATGCAACTTTTTCCAGGACCTGCTAATCCCACATAGAGAAAATCACGTATCAGCTCAGCCGCACAAAGCTACCTTTTAGCTAGCTTGTATTACTCCCACAGATTGATACAAGCACGGGTAATCCTTGACTGGCAGCACCGCTAAGCATTTTATCTTTGGCCATTCCTGTGACAGGCACAGAAGTTTCTTGTCCAGCATTTATGGGCTACCAATTCAAGTCACAGTAACCTTTAGGCTCATTTTAACCACAATCAGGGAAGCACAGAATTGACATAAGGACATCTTTAAGCCAGTAGCTCGCCCAGCTCTAGAGAAGGAAAAGATACCTATCTGCGGTATAAACAGACCACAAGAACAAAACTTCTCAAGCCTAACACTAAAGCATCCAAATACGTCAGCTGGTAAAAATAACAGGTTCACAATACCAATTTTCAGACCAACATTCAAGTCCTCCAATACAACAAAAGAAAGTAGACATTTGCCCCTTGGAAAAATATCAGCTAGGTACTCCAGAAAGTATTACTTTTGAACAGTTATAGCGCAAAATATTGTCCAGAATATCACTGTACAGTCAGAAAGCCATATTACTACAATGTTTCTTCAAATATTAAAGGAATCAAAAATAAAAATTAGAAAAATGCCAGTAAATATACACTACAAAATAAAACGAAGTTTTTGTTACTTATGACCTGTGGAATACAGAAACTCTCTCATAAACCTACAACAGTTAAAAAAAATAAGTTAAAGAACATTTAAGACTATCCACACAGACGCATACAGCTAATATCAAGCCCAGCATCGTAAATGTCATCTAATTTGTCAGCTCGATATTAACTACTACACCCAGTTGCAGCATGCCATCTTCAAAACAAGAGAAAAACATTCATTAAAAAAAATAGTTCCAGAACAGTTTTGCCTGTCAACCATTAATAAACTATTTCATCACTAACAGCAGCTGTGCTACGTATCTTCCTTTTAACACTGATATTGTTGCTTGATGCGTGGTATGCAGTTTAACCCCTCAGGGCAGTTTTTAGTCTTTCTTTTAGTATGGCACTGCAAAACACGTAGACCTTGAGCCAAAAAACCTGACTCTAGAACTGTAAACTATGCACTGAGGGAAGTCTGGAGCACTTGAACACTGAATGGCCACGCCAAGGTTAACACTACAGAGGACAAGGTAGCACCTGCACTCATCTCCTGCTTACCATACCTAAGCTGTGATATAGTATGATCAGAAATCTCTAAAACCATGCTGCATTTTGCTAATTAGACATGCTGTGTGCGCTAACGCATGGTACTGTTTAAGCTGATTCAGTCATAATTGGCAGAATGTAACTCTACTATCTTTGAAAGCAAACTGCAAGTTTGACAAAATATAATTTCAGGCAGCTACAGGTACGAAAGAGCAAGTATATTAGCCCTCAGTGCTAATAACCTCAATAGTTAAAAACACAATTAGGAAGTTTTGCCCATCTGAAATACAGTTGGCAAACTGTTTTAGTTACCTCTCACCTTTAAGCAGAAATACAAGTCTTCTGCCCGGGCCAAGAAAGCAATGAAGCAATATTTTTATATTGGTCTCATCACAGACAAACAAGAACGATCTTTTTGTTGCACTAAAACTGGAATGAAAGCTCAGTTGCTCACATAATGCTGTCTTTACTACGGCTACTATAATAATGCACTGTTAATGTTTTTACCTTTTCAAAGCAGTGGAAGGGTTCTGTCTTTAGAGAAGGGCTGAACAAACTCTGGAATTAAATCCACATCAGCAGAAGGGAAAAAATCCCCCCTGTAGCAAGAGAAAACAGTCTTAGGGCAACCTTTCAAGCACTCTGTTGTGAGGCCGTGGAGTGCAACAGAACAAAACAAAAGTGTCGAGCACATCTGAAGGCTCCTTTTTTTACCCCAGTCTGGGTGACGTACAAATGATCGAACTTACTGAAATAGGTACAGGAAATGTGAGCAATGGCATGCTTGTTTTAAATTATCCTAACTAATCTACACTTTTAATCTGAAACTGAAAAAAAACTGAACATTCAAAACTGCAAAGTTATGTTTAGTTTTCAGACATTCGGTTTTCAAATGTTCGGTTTACAAAGGACAGCATTTGTCCCTCGCACCTTTCTGGCTTCCCTTACCGCCAGGCCACGGGGACGAGGCCCCAGCAGACAGAGTCCAGCAGCCTCTGAGTCACGCCAGGCAGAGACAGCCAAGCAGCTGGGAAAGGCGCAGACAGCAAGCCAGGCAGGCACCGCAGATACCCTGTCCTTCTCTAACCAGGTAGCCTCGACGCGCACAAAGAGACTTCTGTCTCCGACACAGACGCTTCCCTTCAGGAGGTGAGGAGATTCTTTCCGCAAACCAAAAAAGGGAAAGCCAAGAGAAGGCGGCAATGGCAAGCCCAATCAGCCCGGCGGAGCTCTATCGTTAC
Source organism: Opisthocomus hoazin (assembly GCF_030867145.1). Taxonomy (NCBI): domain Eukaryota; kingdom Metazoa; phylum Chordata; class Aves; order Opisthocomiformes; family Opisthocomidae; genus Opisthocomus; species Opisthocomus hoazin. The sequence goes on along the minus strand of NC_134414.1, from coordinate 157,311,178 downwards.
CGGTACTTGGGGGGCTGTGAGCCGTTCAACGCCTCACTCTTCCCGTAGAAACACCTCCTCCCGCCAGCCGGGACTTCAGAGCCGGGGGTCAAAACCCAGCGGCTCAACTTCAGGTCTCCCCTCCCCGACCCAAAGCCGCAGCCGCCGCCGAGCGGGTCACTAAACTTCCCCGAGCAGCGAGCTCTGCCCCGCCGCGGGAGCCGAGCCTCCCCCGCGGCCTGCGTCGTCAGTCCCCGCCGGCCCCAGCCCTGCCCTTCCCCGCCGCGCAAGGAGAGGTTCACCTTCCCCGCGCCCGCCGCACCGAGAGCCCCGACACCCCCCCCGGCGCGTCACCGCATGGGCACCCAGACCCACCCCCGGCGCCCAGCGGGGCCTTCTCGGCCCGGCACCCGCCTCGGCCCGCCACCGGGCTGAACCAACCGGCCCCCTCCCGCCCGCCATTCCGCGCCCTCCCAAACGCCTCCGACGAGGGGGATCTGAACTCCGGCCTCCGCCTCACGCCTCTCCCCGAGCGCAGGGCCGCGCGGCGGCGACGCCGCCCTCACCTGAAGCGCTGGGAACTGCCCCGTCTGCCGCGCCCGCCGGCGGCGAAGGAAGGAGGGCAGGAGGGAGAGGGGTGGCGAGAGAGCGCGGAAGAACGCGAGAGGAGCCCCTGCGCTCCGCTCCCCGCCGCACCGACTGCCACCGCCCCCCGCGCCCGGCTGCGTCCGTCCGCCCGCCCGCCTCCCTCGCCCACTCCGATTGGGCGAGGGAGACGAGCAGGCTCCCGCCCCGCCGCCGCCCGTTGGCTCCCCGTGACTGCCAGTTAACGCCACTTCCTAGTCGGGGGGCTGGAAGGGGGCGGTGGGGGCAAAGGTAGCTGGCGGGCGGCGGGGCGGGGTGGGGCGCGCGGGCTCCCCAGCGGCTGTCGGAGGCCGTTAGCGCCAGGCGAGCCCCCAGCGCGGGGGGCACATCGTGAGGGGGCTCTGGCGGCGGCGGGGTACGCGGCTGCCGACCCGGCCGTGCGGGTGTGTGCGCGGTCGGAAACGGCCGAGGGAAACGCTGCGGGTGAGCGCGGACCAGCGGAAGACTCGGTTTCCCCCGAGCGGGCTTTGCCCGGGCCGATAGGCCCCGAAGAGTGGCCGGGGGTTGAATTCTCCTTCTGATCCCTGCTCCGCCGTGTGCGGTCAGCCAGCCGAGGCCGCATCTCTGGTGCGCCAGCTGCCTTCGGGACAGGGGTGGCTCAAGGGCAGAGCCGCCTCTAGAATGACATTGCTGGTCTGGTTGAACCTCTGCGCGGGGAGGTATGGCGGGCAGAACTGCTGCTCCAGCCCTTGCCTATCTCACAGGCTTGTTTGTTTTAGGCGGGGGATTATTTCAAGTTCCAAGCGGCAGCCATCACGGTAACCTTCTTTTCATCTCTTCAGCCTTGGCCTTTTCCTCCACCAGCTTCAGCGTTTCCCTCCCATCTGCCCTCCTTGTCGGTGATCGGCCTCCCGCACCCATCCTGGAGGATGGCCTGGTTTGAGGACCACGAGAGCTCTGGATCGCTGGGCAGGGCTGCAAAGCAGTCCCGAGAGCGCTTCACTCTTGGCCGTGTTTCTGGTGCAAGTCCGCACACAAGCAGTGTAGATGCCAAGTCTTCCCGGGCTCCTTCGCTAAGTGCGTGACTCATTAACTTAAGGAGTTTTAAGTTCACTGGGAATTTAGATTAGCTCAGTAGGACTGCGAGACCATAGCGCTAAGGTAAATTTTACCTTCTCAAGAGATGTCCTTAAAAATTGATTTGAATTAATTGCAATTAACATTACTGCAAAATTTGGTCAGGTTGGTAAGCTTTCCAAGATTTAACGTGATTTGTCCCTTCCCTAATCTCCTTTTCTTCTCTCCCGTGTTGAAGGTTAAAAGTTCACATTTGAGAGGAGGAATCTTGAAATTTATTGTTTCTTCTCTCACTTCTGACCACAGATACGCTTTGGTTTTCCAAACAGTCTGTCTCATTAAATTCAAGATTAAGCTTTGCATAAACCAGCTCTCTTTACAGGAGATTACAAGTGATATATATAATCGTAAATACAGCTCTTTCTACATGGACATGAATCAAGCTTCCGTTTTGCCTAGAGCATTGTCAAAGCTGGAAATCCTCCCTGCCAGAACACTTAGACTTTCTTCAACATCAACATCAAAACAGTCATTCATCTCTTTGTACGGTCAAATAATGCTCAAACTTGTTCAAAGATTGTAGAAACAGAACAGGAATTCAGTGTAAGTCGTTCGTACTGTGATGAAAGGGAATTCCATTGCAGCAGAGGACAGAAGTTCAACCTGTAGCTGGTGGTGGACTGATACAAAAAACCCCAACTACTCCACACAGAGTTAATTGAATACCACTTTGTGCCCCAAAACCCACTTCACCGTGCACCAAAACCGTGCCAATCACATGCATGCCACTGCCTGTGAAAACCAGGGCTCACATTCTTATATTAGGCCAGTGTGGGGGCCAATGATTCTAAATGGAGCAAGAGATGTATATTTGAGTCTGGTTGGAAAAACTATCAGACAGTTTGCCAACCACGAGGAAAACAGCGCCTTATTCTTCAAATCAGCTGTTCCCGTGCATAGGCTTTGCTAAGCCTCTGGACTGCTTAGACATTTGATGTATATATAATACATATAACATTATTATATGTATTATATTGTGTATAGATACATTATATTACTATATTTACATAATTACTGTATTTACATATATATTTATTACATTTTTTTAAAATATACCTATATACATATAGGTACAGTAAATTTAGCCCTTGTGTCACTGCAACGGCAGCAGCGTTGTTCTGGGAGTTCTCTTCATACGGAATGTGAACTGTTTCTGCCTCCCAAGGGAATGGAGGGTGATCAGAAATGAGTAATTTACACAACATTTTTGCACTAACAGCTGGATTCAGGTTTTAATATAACTTGAGAAATAACAATTGTGTTTTTCAACTTTTCACTTAAACGCCTTTACAAATTGTTATCGTCTTTATAAATGCCATGGAAATTATAATTTTAAAGATAAAAAGGTAGAGGCAAGACTACTAATTGAAAAAATTTAACCAAAACATAATTTATATGAACATTTTAATTTAATATTTGGAGGTTTCTTGAAGCACCACTTTAGGGAATAGTATTTTCAAGCTGCTGAATACTCTCCTCTGGTTGCGAGATGTTTCCTACACTTCTTACATTTAGATGAAAAATGCTTAGACACCTTTGGAAGCCAGTAAGACAATAACAGCTGTCAGAATTTTAAAAATACATTTTTAACTGTAAAGTTTTTGCCCCTTTTCAAAGAGAAACATTTGAAATAATTCAGAAGCAACATTATTAAAGTCATCTTAGTCTACTTTTTGGATCAACACTCCTGGTCTTCCTGTGAATTACCTCTATATATGAAAGCAGAATTTGCCTGCATTGGGGTTAATACACGTGCGGGTACAGGCTTGAGGCCACGTGCACTGAATAAATACACATATGCACTTGAAAAACTGCTTGTGGAAATATACCTCAACTGTTAATAAGTACTATTTTTTTCAATTTATAAAATGTAAATTATCTTTATGTATATTCAAACACTATGTTTTTCTTGTAGTGAATTAAAAGAGATTAGTGGTCTAATTACAGCTATCATCAGTCATGCAACCTCCCAGTGTGGTGACGCTATTACGATGCCGTAAATAATTTACTGATATAGCAAATCATACTTTAACATATTAATCATTTTGATTCTAGTATTTTGATTTTTTTCCCTAAATACTAAAATTCAGTTGTTGTCTGAACATTTTCAGTTCTATTCAGAATGTGACATCCTGGGAAAGATTATCTCAATCTTTTTTCTTAGAAGAAAAGCTATCCATGCAGCCCAATTGCAAGCATTGGATTTAGATTGTTAGGGACAGGAAGTTTCTGGGAGGAAAAAAAATCCTCTCATTTTAGATAAGTATCCCACGGTTATTTTTACTTTGAACACAATCTATTTTTAAATATGCTTCTTGTGTCTTCTGCTGTCCTTCAGAAATTCCATGTGTCCTTTCAAGCACTAATACTTTCTCTGTAAAGAAATTCTCTCTTGACTTGACTCAGTGCAAATTTTATTGGTGTTTCTTGACATAACATTTCAGTATTCTCTTCAGAACATTTCTCTCTAGCTAAGAAAGCCCAGGTGTTAAATATATTCATTTATTTACACTTTAAATTTAAATCCTGAACTGTATGTTGATTGCAAGTGTAATCCCATCAGTGATTATATATGCTAACCAACAACACAAAATTTCAGAATATTAAATTTAATTCCACTCAAATCAATAAATTTCACTGTTTCACTTCCCAGCTTTCACTGGGAAAGAACTTTGCACATGTAAGACATGTTCTCGCCCAAAACATTCTTTATCACCTCCTTGTTTTCCACATTAATGTTTTTAATTACTGTTTCACTGTGTCCAAACTTTTTTATGTCACAGCAATTGTCTATGATTATCTCAGATGTGAATTATATGCTTTAATAGGTACACAATCTGAGAATAACTAAGGCATAGAAGACTCTCTGTCAATGGTAAAGATACCTCTATGTCATCGTAACAATTGGGAAAGTTCTGGCTATGGACTGCTTCAAGTATGGAGAGTTTCTTTCAGCTTGCTAAGCTTTGATGGCCACTTAAAAAAAGGGGAAAACAAATACAGTCTAGCACAAACAACTTCCTACTATTCAGTAAAAACAATCAGTTTTTTCCAAGATACTCATTTATGTTCCTGTTTCCTCTTAATAATCGATTTTTAAACAAAATTGCGGCTAAAGTCAGCTTTTCCCAGATATACACATTTAATATTTTTTTTCTGCAGAGAACACAAGGATAAACTTTTTGTTTGTTTTTGTTAAGGAGCCCTGCAGGTTAGCATAACTAGCTGTGGACACCAGTGTTCAATTTTGATACTCATGCACCAGACGGCATGGAGTCCCTCCCACAGACCCGAAGGCCTGAGGGAGCGATTTTAATCAAGCAAGCACCAAATGTAAGTTGCCTTCTGTTTTTTTTTCCACCTAAGTAAACTGAACAGTAACTACTTCAGCAACAGCACTAGTTTATAATGACAGACTAAAGCCCTTCCTTTACTCCAGATAAATGAGCTCTGCCTGACACGTTCGGTTGCTGAAATGCAGGACTATCTCTCTTCTGTGAAATGACTATTGTTTTGCTGAGTTTGTAGCAGGAAGCGGATCAGGAGATGGGGACAGTTTAGGCAGAAGTTCTATTGTGGAGCCAACAGCAACAAAGTAGCTTTAGGGGTAAGACTGTTTCTTTTATCCTAATTAAGTTCCTAAAGCCACATAAAGAAGCCATTCTGTGGGAATCTTATTAATTCCTTCCATGTCAAAGCATTAATAGGGACAAAGGTTCGTGGCCAGGAAGCAAGCCCCACTATTCAACTCTAGCAATAAGTTCCTGCTACACTGATGTCATTATAACAATTCCTGTAGCTGTTTAGAGCTTGTCTATTTAATTCTGCACACAATGCTGTCGTTGTGTCAGTGATCACTTCAGCATACGAAGAACAATATTTTAGGACTGAGATGCACATTTCTTTATTTTAGCTCTGCCTGGCAAGTTATTACACTCGCTGAAGACAGAACTTTTGAGAACTGTTATTTCTGATTTATTTTGCTCCACTGAAAGCCAAAACAGTTTCTTTATCCTACGGTTAGATACATTTGGAGGATCATTGGCCTAGGGCCACGGTTAGTTACTCAGAACTAAGAGCTCATCTGCTTGCAGTCACTCATATTTAAGCCCATGTGAGCCCTCTCCATCAGAGGTGAAACAGTCTTTAATCTTTTGGAGAATTAGGCTCTGGAGAACGAGCTACCTTACCTTTGAATGACAGCATTCACACAAGGTTCAACATCTTTTAATATACATGTTATCATCACACCTTTAGTCAATTCCCCCTAACTCCTACAGTAGAGGCATGCCCCAAGTGGTGTTTGTGTCTCTCTGATCACCTCAGTTCCAGCTCATGGCAGAGCATGCCCCAGGCTGTTTTCAGTTTGTACACCACTTTGTACCATTACTTCTGTCCTACTACAGCAACAGATTTAGTTAAGGACACAGGAATGAAAGGTTTGAGATTTTATCCCAGAGTGGGCAATTAAAGTTTTAATTTTCAGTTTCTCTTCCTCCTTACCAGATTTTCACCTTTATCTTTCAAGGCCACGTACAAACAAGCATCTCACAGGGTAATATCCGCATACTACCCTCCTTCTCCTCTCCCAGAAATATTTGCTGTGACTGCTTTGTTTCATTGTCATCCTCCAGTTTCTGAGTCTGCAGACAAGCTGCTTCATGCATGGCGCAAACTCCCATTCCAGCTAACACAGAACTTGACCCTTTCCTTATTCAAATTCCTTCAAAGCAGCACTGTGTTTTTCAACAGGTGTTATGTGGAAAAAATAGATATTACATAGCAATGTGTGTTCCAAATTTTGAGTTTCATAGAAAAGGAAGACTTTCTGCTTGCTTACAGGTTTGGGGGGGGGGGTGTTGTTTGTTACTGATAATCAGAAAGCAAATCTTAGTTATCGAGAATTCCACGTTATTTCACTTTTGTTCCTTAAAACTCCCTTTGCATACATAGATTCTTCATGTATTAGAAGTGACAATATAGTTAGGCCTTCACACTTCAACCTCTGCAAAAAGCCTGTTGGAAAAGGAAATGAGGAGAAAGCAGCCTGATGTATCTAATCACTAGTCTATTGTTTTGAAAAAGAAAGTGTAACAGGATCAGGAAGAGAGGGTCACTGTATTTGCAGTCTCTTTGACGTCTTGCTCTTTAAAGAAGAACATTGCATGACTGAATTCATGTTTGGGTCAGCAGGACAAATTACTAGCAGTACATTGGCTGGAGATTTAACTGTAAAACGCGACATCAACATTTGAAATCTAAATTCTAGTTCCGAGATGAAGTACTACATAGCCAAATATTCCTCTCAGAGCTTTTTTCCTTCCCCCCCCCCCCAGTAAAACTTTAACGTTTTGGTTTTGAGATAGTAATGATAATTTACTAGATATTTTACAGAGATATTTCATCCTCAGATAAAGTGTTTGAAATATGCTTTCCCAATGCTACAGTGGCCAGAGGGAAGGATTTGCTTGTTCCATATTGGTAGCTCTGCTACAAAAATATTTTCCATATAAAATACTGCTCTGCAAATACTACACATGAATGAAATGTATCTGCTACACACAGAGTCAGAAATCCTTATTCTTTGAAAGCAATGGTAAGACTTCCACTGATTTACCATGATGATAATTTTTCATAAGTCAGGACTGGAAGAGATGCATTATTATACTGAGTAATAAGAGTGCAAGTTCAAAGGAGTTGACCCTTTCCAAGCCATTCGAAAACCCCCAAACAAATAAATAAGAATATTTAATATTAGTAATATTACAGGTAGTGCCATTCCTATTCTGTCTTGTCAGTGTCTGTGTTGTGCAGGCCCTAATTCAATTCACTGCATAGCTCTAAAGACACTGTTGCCAAAGAGTACCACCTACAAACAAGTTTGGAAGACAAGATTATTTAGATGCTACCATCAGTTTTGATTCATTGCGAAATTCCAGCTAAAAAGTATCATCTGGATTAAGTCTCCAAAGCCTTCTATGGCAATAAATCCTAACAACCCTGACGTGGTTTTGCTTTCACATTAAGCCTTCCGAAAAGAAAGACTGAAAGTCATGGCAGCTCAGTTAGGATGTTATGACTTCTACATACACAGAAAGTAACAGTGTGAATTTGACTTTTTAACCAGAATCTGCATTTCTCAATATAATTTTTCCCTATAAAGTCCCACCAGTGCAGGCTGCATGAACAGGAACGAAGATAGAGGGAAGGAGTAATCATTCTATTGTAGCCATCCTCCATAGTGCTACTGTTACAATAGAACAAGACTACAACAACATCCTTTGTCCAAGCTGCACAAGAAATTAATTACAGGCAAAGGAAATGAAAGAAAGCTCCATTTTCCTTCTATCAGAGTACCCTTGTTGTGTTCCCTGTGTGTAAGAAATACAGCCATACTACAAAATACTATTCACCATAGCCTCATAGTTCCTAAGGCTGCCACATACTTCTTACTAACAGGCAGTTGGGGGTAAAGCCGGAAAGATCTGCCCACTAAATATCACATCGTTAAAACAGCACTTAATATCTGACCACACATCTATGTAAGAGTAGCTTACCTATCAAGGTTCAAATACACAAGAAAGAATCACACTGGGGAACTAAAAAACATCAACAAACCAGACACAAAACCCCAACCTCAAAAAGCATGAGACCTGGAATTTAGATGAGCTTTACTATACTGCAGTGATCACGTTTTCTTAGCCTTATATCAAGAGCCAGCTTGAATATGCTTTTGCAGAGGCCAGTGAGAAGATTCACATCTGATGACCAAAGAATCACTTGGATTTCGGTCTTGATGTTAATGGAATACACAAGATTAAGCAAGATGAGGATTACACTTGGAGTGAGTCATTCAGTCTACATATTTCATCCTTTACTGCAAGGATGAATCCCAGATCATGTGTAAGGATACTGGTCAGCTCAGCCCACATCTGCCCTCCCTCCCCAGCCCAAACTGCTCTTGCCAGATTCTGTTCAGACTGAGAGTCATCAGCACCAGCTGTCTCAAACCCTGCACTTTGCGAACAGCTGTGCTCTTCTAGGAGGACCTTCAAAAGCAGGAAAAGGACTGACATTTTCTGTGGTGCAGGTGGTCTGTTCGATGTGTTCAAGAAACTCAACACTTTTGGGAAAGGTTAAGTTTACTTTGCATGCACTTTAGTGGCCTGCCACACAGGAGGGCAGAGCACATAGCGTGCTGCGGCAGGCAGAGGTTATCACCGCACTAGCGGCATCCAGATTACAGTGTATTATGGTTACATGGACATTTGCAACCCTCAGCCTCCTTCGTCTTTCTCTCCACAATACTCCATCATCAAAAAGAAGAAAAAAAGGAGGAGGTGGAGGAAGGAGACTAAAGACAACCAGAACTGTACATTTGTAAATAACTACCCAATAACTAGTGGAAATGCAAGTGGGAGCAATAGCCAGCCACAGACCCAACTAGTTTATTTATATGCTATGCTATTAGAGGACCAAATTACTTATTTTTCACTTTTGCTTTATACATTTTGGTAGCTAATCATCACAACTTTTGTTATCAGAGCTACCAGAAATAGCTTACCACATGCAACAATATTTTTGTTATGGTGCACACAAAGTAGACAAAAATAGACAGATATTGTACTTATATGCATGCATAAATACACAAAGAGATTCTGGTGCAAATAAGGATTTATCATCAGCCTCAACCAATGAGATTTATTAGAGTATTTAGTTGTTCTGTCTGTTTTTCCACAGACATGCATCATCTTGAAATAAAAATTAATGGCTAGTGAAATAACGCATCAATGTCCCGTCTGAAACCCTCCCTCAGTCCATGAAACTTTCTACCTTTAAAGAGTTAGCAACGCAAAACACTTAAAGGAAATGGAAAAAAAACACCCTCAGCATATAGAGAGTTGCTTTTCAATTTCTTAATACTGGATATAAATCATTAGCTGCATTAACTGACAATAGCTCAATTCCATGTTACTCTTCTTTTACTAGCAAGAATCTGAACCATCACTGTGACAATATCAACACTCACCACTACCACCCTCTTACAGAATCCACACCTCATTTATTCTAGGGAGTTAGGGACAGGCTACTGTAGGAAATAAACCCAGAACAGCCAGGGTTTTCTTTCAGAATGTATATTTTGAGTTGTCATCTTTATAAAGACAGTGCTTAATCATTACTGAAATAATATTAGTTTATACAAAGTGTATATATATATATAACCATATATACATACTATATATATTATTGTAATAATCATCAAGTCAGTGTATATCTAGCACAGTTCCTGGTTTTAGAACATTTGTTTTGCTTCTTTTCAAAGGCTGTATCGTCCTCTTTTAATATTTCCCACATGCAATGCAGGAAAATAGAGAAATCTGTTCAAGAACTGCATTTTTATTCATGATGTCTTCCTACCAAGAGTGCAGCTGTTTTTTCTGTCATCACTTCCAGGTGGTTAGTACAGGCTTTCCCGAATCTCTTGCTCGATTTCCTTTTACTCCAGTTGATTGCCCAGAACGACTTCGCAAGTCACGATCAGGCCCATCACTTTGTGCCATCTCTTCATCGTACCTGAAAAGAAGATAACCTGTTCAGTGCCTTGTCCTGCTATTGACTACACAAACAGGGGTGGGTCCTCTATATTCTATTTTGCTTAATTTCTAGCACTGAAATTTAATACAAGTTGTTCTACACACAGATTTACACATGCATAATCTGATATGCAGCTATTATTCAAGGAAATATACTACCACATGATGTTATAATACAGATCAAATGAAATATCTTCAGCTACTTTGTGAAAGAAACAAATCATCTGGCAGCTCTGGTTTAACTCCTGAGTTTGTGAAATTTTATGCTTGTGAAATTTCACACGCATTTCTGTATTTCTCCTCACTACGTAGGTCTGTGGTTAAGCAGGAACATCAGACAGCTGGCAGTTTTAATAAAGTCTTAAGCCATTGCTTCTGAGGATTGTAAGCTGCAGCGTTAAAAAAACTCCACTGTTGCATCAGAGAGTGAGTAGAGAAAGAATGAGGTGAACAAACAACAGCGTGCTTAAATTAAATGCATTGCGTGACATGTATTTTGTAACACTTAACCACAGTGACAAGTAGTTCTCTAAATATCTAAGCCCATTCTGGCCTCAGACAACCTCCGCATATACTCACCTCTCAGCTGCTACGCAAATTCCAAGCAGAAATTTGCTATAGATGCATAAGTGTAATTATCAAAAGATAACACTACAATATTTTGTACAACAGTCATAATATATACTTAGTTACACTACTGTATAGGTATTCACAGCTACCATGTATGTAACATTCATTAGAACTTAAATCCAACATCCACATATTTAACTGTCTTTATTAGTATCTAGAAAGAGTATTTAAGATCAGTATGAACTAGTGGATCAACTTCGTACATTCCTGACATACTGAACAATCATATCGCTAGCGCTAGAGAACCTATCTGAACATTTTCTCAGAAATACAAGAAACTATCATCAATACGGTATTTAAATCAGTGTTCCTCTGCATAAGACCAATCAATCCTAGATAAATCCTTCAGACACTCCTATATAAAGATCTCATCTCCTTCATTTCTCCCTTTGTAACACAGATTGGGGAATTTTAAAAATATCTGACAACTCATTATTACATCCGTGAATCACAGGAGTCAAATGGCATCATTTCTATGAAATGAAAGTTTGTATCAAATAGCTTTTATATCTATTTAACTACCATCTATATATTACACTCAATACAATTAAAGTTCTACACATGTAAAAGAAACTCTCTCCTTGCCTCTATACCTCAAACCTTGCTGCTGGAAGCTCAGAAGGTGCAGGCAGGGGCTTATCAGACAAGTAACATTCCCTCTGGAGATGAGATGGGGCAGCTCTGCTTTAACACACTCCCACCTCCAACACTGCTGTTGCAGCTCCAAAACTGAAATGGTACTTCGTGCCCATTTTTCACATCAGAATGAAGTTCACCTTATCTCTGTGGTCTACATTACACATTAAAAAAGTGAGGCGACTGAAAAACATTTGCATTGATATAGAACATCAATAAAACTTACAAGACTTCATAATTGCCAAGAACCTCTTTTGGTGGAGACTTATTCCATTTACAGTCTGGAATTTCCCCATTAGGCACAGCAATGTTAAGTGTGTCATTAATAAGATTATACTTCAAGATGCGATCATTAGCAGTACTGGAAGTAAGAGAAGGGGAAGCATTAACCTACAACAGAAAAAAAAGTCAGCATCAACTTTTTGCGTGCTATATAGTTCTCCAAACAGCATGTGTGATGACTACATGTGCTGTTTGGGAAATTAAGACTCAGTGTCTCAAAGCACATCTTTCAGTTCCTCAGACACTGTAAGGAATCCCCCACTGGGCATTTTTCATTTTACTTACAACCAAAAGCACCATACCACTAAGTGTCTGCAGCGTCAGCCTGAAGACTTTTGTTGAGACTAGATTCACCAGCGTTAATCAGACAAGCTATAGATTTTTGATTCATTTTCTAAGCTTACATGGATACCAAAATGCCTAACTTTAGTGCTTACCATTTGCCTGGTTCACTCCAACAGCTGTCATATGCAGAAACCTGTGGGTTTCTCCTAGGTAAATAGCTTTTACTGATGTTCTCCCTGTTAAATTGTGAGTTGGAGAAACACATATGTGCTCTCGATTCAAAGCACTGTATTGCATCTTGTTTTAATCAAAACTCGGATTCATTTAACAGATCTCTGATGTTCCACATCTCTTATGGAGCAGTGGTATCAGAACAATAAATAGATTTTTTTATAAAGTCCATTTGCCTTTGATCTTTCTCTTCTAATTAGATTGAGAAGGAAGAGGGCTGGATAAAATTTACATTGAACATACAGATCCGAAGTTAATACACTAGAGAGAAATTTATGTGAAAAAAAAGCGTCTTCCAAATATCCAAGTTATCCTATGTGCACCCCTTTTCTTTCCTCCCAACCTGCAACTTAAGGCCATAGCAGCATTTAAAACCTCAGTCTGATGCTATGCTCCATCGAGCCAATGCCAATTTTCCAGCTACTGACACAGTACCTAACAGGGCTGCTAGCATTCAGACTGCCTCTCGAGTCCAATTGTACCAATGCACTGGGTTTAAAAGACAAAACAGAAAGCCACAAACAAATAGACACAAGTAGAAACACCAAACAAACAGGAAACAAAAGCACACGTTAGCTTGGTGATCACACGGCCTATCTTACTTTCCAACATTTTTCTTAATCCATTTACCTGACAAACAAAAGATATTATTTCAAAAGAGGAAAGACTACATTGAAATCTACTTAATTTTTTTTTCCAGTATTTTATGTAACTTTACCTCAATTAGCCATGGTTTAAGCTTGTCATCAATGATAATGTCATATCCATAACACTCAAAGCAGTGTTTATCATTATTCATTACAGGCTAAAAAAAACAAAACAAAAAAACATATTAAAATCAACAATATAGTAACTAAATTACACAGTTTGCTAGAAATCATATACAATCACATTATGAATCTTCTACAACAGTTTTTAGTGTTGTAACTCTAACATAAGCTTGCCAACCAGTAAGCTCAGGATTGTCCTTTTTTTCCAAGTTGGAAGTAAATGTTTCAATATTAACGATTGCATTAATGACAAGTCCTAAGTTAGATTAATTTTCCATTATATTTCCAGGTGGAAAATAAAAGTGTTTTCATATTTTGCAAAAGTAATAACAATATTTAAAGTCTGCATGCATCAGGAGAAATCAGGGAGTTTTAAAATTTACATAACACAGCTTCACATAATTATGAATTCTTTAAACTTCAGAGAAAGGAGCCTTATTCAAAGACTTTTATTATGCTGCTGTAACTGCAGAAATTTGAGGTCAAACAATTACCAGATACAGTTTAAAATTGTAATGAGCTCAAGCCAACTATGATCGCAAAAACCAGGTGAGAGCAAGGACCCAGTTGTACTTGGATGCATATCCTCTAGAGAATCAGTAGTTTTCCAGCACCTGCTAAACATTTGCAGTATGCATGGTAAGACTTTTCATCGATGCAAATCTCATCAGATCTTTTAAAGAAACCTTTGTAACGGGTTAGTGAGACATTTTCCCCTAAACCAATAATGAAAACTTTTCAGTTCTTCGGGGAGTGAAAGGGGGAAGGAGGAACAAGCATCTCTCACTACATCTGCCATTGTCAGAAAGACAGAGGACCAAAACATTTCATGCTCAATAATTCTCAACACTGTTTCTCTTCTCTTTTAAAGTGCTGCTAACATTTAGATGAAACCCCTTTTCTTCTCATATCTGGTTTCAAATATGATTACCCAGCGGAGGCCGAGTCGAGCCACGCTTCCCCACCTCCCACTGATTCCAGCTTGATGACCTTGTCCCTCGTTCTCATGCTGATTCTGGTGTCACCTTCAGTGAGGCGATTCAGCTTAATACACTGGCAGAATACTAACCCATCACTTAAGCAAGATAGCAATTGTCAGTTGGGCGAGTGAGCTGATTCAGCTCACGACGGCGCCAGGACCAGCCCAAAAAAGATGGCTGGACCATGCACTTCAGAACAGGACAGCGAGCTCTTCAGTCACCCCAGCTGACCCAGGCAGTGATACCTGCTCTCTAATGTCGTCATGGGATAATACCCAAACACTTGATTGCTACTTTTCTTTTTTTTTTTATGAGTCATGATAAGAGTCATGCAACTTGTGTCTAAAAGAGCTGAACGTAAGTTATGTAACTCTGCTGAACTAATACCCTTACGTTTTCTTTGATAAACTGTCCTCCAGAGCTATTTTTTCTTTGACACATTTGTTATTGCTGAAATGACATCATGTGACTTGGCAGAGTTTAACGCTATTCACAAGGGCAGTATCAAGTCATATTAAAGGGTTCACAGAGCCCTCAAGGAAAGAGATTCATTCACTTCTCCAGTATGCACAGAGAGCTCTCCCACCCACCCGATTCAAGTTCACTCAGCTCGGAGAAATCAAGAGATAACAGAATCGCAGGAACCCACATCAACATCATCACTCAAACAGCAGGAAACAGATTTCAGGGGGTTTGATGGTGAACTCGCTTTCACTGTTAGGAGAAGCCCACAGCTGTAATGCCATCACTGGCAGCATTCCACGAACAGTACTCACCGCAACAGCCTTCAGCGACTGCACAATTATCCAGTGAATTTCATCAAATAATTTGTTTGTGACTTCCTTTCCACGGGTGCTCTCCAGATACAGGCGTAAGTTACTCACTGTCCACTTGCCTCCATGGATATGATTGTAATCATCCTGAAGAGTTAAGGAGTTAATTCAGTCTAAGATTTTGAAGTTGTTCAGCAGTTTTGTTTCTTTTACACAAAAAGCCCACTTATATTTACATACAAGTGTCGCTCTACAAACAAACTCAGCAAGTCGCTTTTACTCTATTTTACAGCTTCACGAAGTCTTCAGCATGACTTTGAACTGCCCTTTATATAAACAACTGTTTTTATTATAGCTGTATATGTTTATATGACACACTGCAAATCAAGTAATAAATCTTTCTTAGAAGAAGAAAACCCAACTGTACTTTGACAGTTTCATGGTAAAATATAATTTATGATTGGGAAAGACAAGTTTTAAAACGTGAAAGGAAAGAATTAGAACTCTTTCCTCCTCTGGGGATAAGGGAGAAATAACTCAGTGAAATGTAGCTATTACTTACTTAAGGTAGCTATTTTAAAATGCAGCACTGGAAAGTGCTTGTCTGTGTTTATTCATTTAAAATGCGACCTGTCTGTTTCCCAAAAGGCAGACACAGTATTTCCTTAATAGTGCTACTGACAACAGTTATGTTCAAGAGGACAGTGAAATGACACCTGCATTATTTGTAAAAGTTAGTTTTTCAGGTAATTCACAATTTTGATATAGGAAAAACCACTAAGTGCTAGTGACACAGAACAGGGAAAAAAAAGGAGGTTTCCTTATATTTGTCTTTTCAGAGGCTATCAAGGCTCTGCACAATATTCTCTTTAAATGGAAAGACAAAAGCAAACTGAGGGTATTCTTACTGATGGAAAGACACACATTCAGCCTCGAATAACTCTCAGAACAAATGCTCTGTCCCCTTATAAAGGTTCTCCTCAGAGCATTTCTAAGGATTAATGATTGTATGCCTGCTAAACGATAAAACACTGAATGCATAGCGCAGAACAAAGTTGTCAGAAGAATGAAATCTGTCACCCTCTGAGACAAGGTCAGAGAAGCATCTATCTATTTTTAGGCTTTTTCTACAGCTCCCTCCTTAGTAAATTTGGAAAACTGGACTGTACAAATAAAGATCTGAAACATGGTTCTCAGGACTTGCTGCATGGAAAAAACGTCTTGAGACCAGATTCCAGCAAGTGAACAAGAGATCAAAGTCTCAACTCTTTGCATTTCAGAACAAGTACTCAAATCAAAATAGATTGCAGAATCTACCCAGACACTGGCTAGAGCTTTACACAATTACAGCTATTAAATTAAAAATACTAAAACAAAGTAGAATATTGCAGGCCACTTAGAAGATCACTAACAAAAATAAGTAGAAGAATTACTGTTGTTTTGTTTGTATTATACATGCAGTAAATAATGACTTAGGACTGTATTTTCCAGCACAAACATTACGATGGGTATACTGACTTCATTTTACCCTTTCCCTCTCCCCATACTGAATTGTACGCTTTTCAAATTAGGGATGATTTCCCATGAGCTTGTAGGGTATGAGCACACTGGAACTCTACAGTTCACGTAGGGCTTAGGATACAGATTAACAGCTAGAACTTAAAACAATTTTTCCAGACCTCATCATAATTTTGATAAATCACTTGATGGTCCAAATTAGGTTCTTTTTCTAAAACTGTACAGCCTAAGTGCCTCCAAAGTTACAGACACGTTTAAAACAGAAGGAGAGAGGGGATTGACAGAGTGGCTTTACATTAAACTTCTCTCACTTCTTTCTGCAAAACTCAACACATATTAGTGGTTCAGAATTTCTAAAAAGTTTTTCAAATACTCTAGAAATTACTCTACATTTTTAAGCTGCTACTTCTATACCCATTCCTGTTATGCTTTCTTCTCTCAAAGTGACCTCACTACTACTTTCACTTCTACTTTTATTTGGGAGGAATCTTCAAGGCCACCCTTTAACTGGCAGAGAAGATGGAAGGGTGCATAATAACAGGATAGGCAGCATATCACATGCCTTGTTCACCATTACTGGCAACCGCACCTGATTTATGCTCCAAGTTGTATGGGATCTGCTTTCACCACAACTAATTCTCAGTGTGCCCTGTCAAACCATAATGTGTTTGAAGCATTTCACAAATCAGCACCTGAACAAGAACATGTTTGTAGTACTGAAAAATGTCGTATTTTGACACTCACCCTGGCTTATAACTACCACCGTAAATAACATCTATAATTCACATTGTTGTCACAGGAATATCCAGATAAAAGGAGTTCTGCTGTGCTGCTTATCTTGCAGAACAATAACAGACAAGGCACATTTAGCAAAGTTGCAATTTAATATACATTATGAGTATCTTATGTATGAGTGTGTGTATACAGGCATATGAATATACATGCATGAGTGTACGTGCACCTGTATATACATACACATTTATTTTCCAAACTCTTAAAATAAACCCCATGAAATTAGGAAGCGCGACAATAGAGTTTTAATTAGTGTAACAGAGGCATGGTTTATACATCATAGACATCCGCTAAAAATGCAAAAGGGACAGTCATCATCATCAAAAGGATTCCCTGAAGAAACAAGGCTTGGGCAGTGGTTCTGTACGCCCATCTGTTCAGATCACCCCTGACCCACTAGCCTTTCCTCCCACTGGTGAATTTCAGCCTATTTTGACATAGGGAAGGGCTGTCAAAGCTATCAGGTTTCCACACGTTTTGTGAATATCAATGGCAAATCACAGGACAGAACTGCTCTGCAGGCAGAAGTCCACCTCTGACCATTCGAGAGGAAGCCACTAGCTGGCCAGGTCGCAAGCATTTATCTCCAAGCTCCCACCTGCACATTCCCTTTCGGACCCAGAGAAGGAAGGTGGGGCGGTGCAGGAAACATAGGAAGAAGCTGAAAAGTGACAAATAAGGGCTGGAAATACGAAAGCTGAATTAACTGCATGGAAGAGAGGGGGAAGGGGAGATCAGGAAGGTGATATTAAAGTGCTGTCATAAAATACAAATCCACAGGAACCAGGCTTCATTAATTCCACTGCTCATGAAATCAATTGCTAGGGGAGTATATTAGCATTTAAATGACAGAGACTTGGAAAAAAAAAAACCGCTTTCAACTACTGCAAGCCAATACTGAAGATTTCAGTCTATTACAGAACTGCAACTCATTATCTCGCATACTTCTGATCTGCAGTCTTCTGAAATTTATTTATTTGTAAGTTCAAGTTGAAGTTTTTTAATTGCAAGATGATGAACAACATGACAAATAAAACCTTTTTATTCCAAGTTTTGGGGACAATTTAAAAAAAAAAATCAGTCTTGCTACAAAACACCACCCTAGAACTCAGTGCACTTACCCCATGTTTCTGAATGGCAACATTTGTAAGATGTACAAACATGTTATCCAATTCACTTGTACTTGGTGTATATTTAACTGTGCAAAACCGGCAAAATCCAAGTTTATACCTTAAATGCAAAAAGGCATTAAAATGTGTTAAAACCCAGTAAGAAACAAGGAAAAGTGCCTCCTAGGATACCATGCACATGTTAAACTTCTTTGCACAAGCGCAACACTATTTTGACTACATTAAACATTCCCTCAAAACAAAATACAAATACATTGATCTTACATGTAACATCTCAGCGGACGATACGTAGATACTAGAACATATAGACGAAGATCAAATTTCTTTCCACCAATAAGTAATGGATTGTTGATATAGAGCGAAATCACATAGGCTTCTTTGGAAGACTGAGATACAAACCTGAAAAACACAGATCATATTTCAGACTGTGACAATTGCAAAGACATAATCTGATAAGTCGT
The DNA here is from genome assembly GCF_030867145.1 of Opisthocomus hoazin. Classification (NCBI taxonomy): domain Eukaryota; kingdom Metazoa; phylum Chordata; class Aves; order Opisthocomiformes; family Opisthocomidae; genus Opisthocomus; species Opisthocomus hoazin. Next base: position 157,292,395 of record NC_134414.1, on the reverse strand, counting down.
CGTCTTCTTTACTGAAATCTTGCATCTTTTGCCAAGACAATGTATAAAGTTGCAGCGGTTAACAACACACACTTGGCATCAGGCATGATATACCAAAAGAAGTTAAAAATTCTAAACAGATGACCAAGATCAATTAACCATTTAAACTCAGTTTTGAAGCTAACAGGGCTGCTGACTGAGCCATTCAGAATGCAGCTCTACAAGCTAGCATTTTCCTTGGACATCATTTAGAGCTTGGCATGGTTCAGACAAGCAAAGAGTACATATTACATTACCTTCATTAGTCAAGGTCTTATACTCCTTGAATATTTCTATTTATGCTTGGTGTGCAATTGCAAACCACTGTGAAAAATCTAAGACAACTTTCAGCTTGTGATGTTGTTCAGATTCCAAGTCAAACAGAACACAAAACAAAAGACTCAAGTGATATTTGGCCAGTCACTTTATAACAGGGAAAAAAATAGCATTAGTTGAGTGATCAAAACTTGTACTAGTCAGAGAAAAACATCTATTGCCAATCTGTTTCATCCATTTGGAAGCAGATCACCAACGTGAGGTGTATTATTTTGTGCTCCAAATAGAAAATGTATTTATTTCATATAAATGCATTCTTCCTTTGTACCAATTTAAAAAGTGAATGAATACATATTAAATAAAATTACTGAAATTGCTTAGGGAAAGATTTTTCTCTCGCTTCCTGTTATTTAACACTATGAAGCAGAACAATTTACTTCTGTGCAATTTTTTTCCCCAACAACACTGAAAGGATTTTTATAAAGCATAATTAATTGAACAGTTCTCTGTGCCTCCTCATACCAAAACAAATCGTAATAAAACCCATTTGAAAGAGGAAGTCATATAACAACTGAAATTAAATGCAAAACCAACTATATAATGACAAAGCAAAAATAATGGCATACTTTTCCCATGTATCAGACAATTGGCACGTTGATGTAGTTAACCTCATTATAGAAAGTACAATAAAGCTTTGGGATTTTAAGAACTTACGAAGATGTTTTGCTATCTCGAGACCATTTTTTAATTTGGGAGAGTTTATTGATTAAAAATATTCCTTTTCCTTGAGCTTTGCCACAAGGTTTCATAATCCACGTGCTGGAGGGATTTTTTCTGAATTCTTCAACAAAGAGATTATAATCGGCAGGAAGCATAAACGTAACAGGAACAAAATCTGAGTTAAGGGGGAAAAAAAAAAAAAGGTGCACAATTAAGGACACTAAATTTGACAAGGCTATCGACACATATAGACTAAAAAAAAATTTCTGTCTTTTCAGTTTTCCAGTCTGGCACGATCCACCTTCATTAAGACTCACGTTGCTTTTTATCTCTTTAAATTCTAGATTGTAGTTTTTACTTAAACCAACAATTGCAAAATATTGCCTGCTGCTAACTGCAGATTAATAGATTTTAATTCACATGCATCAATTTTCTTCTGCTGCTTATATGCTGTGAAATTAGAGTATTATATACCATTGCAACTTAACTTTATCGAACTTTCTCAATTTCCCGTGTCAGCTTTTACCGTTCTGCTAACCACCTTATCATCCTCTGTGCACGCAAAAATGTGAACTTTGATGTTGCTTCCCCTTTAGATGTGGTAATTTTTACTTTCCATGTAGCTCCCATTAGTCATTCTTATTTGCTCCCACAATCAGCATTACCATGCTTAATGAAATCTAAAGAAAAGCACTTCTTGCTTTTTGCTGTCAGATTATCTGCACTTCCATCCATACAAAACTGCTTCTTTCCCACATGGATGAACAGTGCTTTCATTCCACTTTCACAAGAGGTAAATCAGCTCAACATATCCCCACCTCTGTTTCACTCCAAGGCATTCTGACCTCCAAAGCAACTTGACTCTCCTCACTCCTGATCTATTGCTGGTTTGGTTTGGGATTTTGGGGTGGGGGTGTTTTGTTTTGGTTTTGTTAAATTTTATATTCTAGCAGCCATTACTTGTTCTCCAACTTCCCCAAAATTTTTCCTCTGAAGAGTTTGTTCCTTCAGTTCTGTCTAGAGCCTTTCCACAAAATTTTATTTTAGTTTTTGCTCAAGTAAAAGATTTTCAGATAATGTTGTTTCACTTTTGAATTAAAGAAACTCCAAACCTGCCTCACATGCAGTTCCAGCACCCTTTGGTTTCATCACTAATCTTACTGCAAAAGTACCTTAATTCCACATTTTCCCCTCTTCAAAATAATTAAAAACAAACCCAAAACAAAACAACAAAATAAAACCAACAAAACCTCAACCAAACAACCCCTCTCCTTCCCTAGACTCCCCCCCAAACACAAAAAGTCTAGTCATAAATCTATTTCTGTACTCCTACATTTAAAAATACTAATTTCATTATTACTTCATCTAATGTTGCTTCAGCTAATGCTGCACTGTTAAACTCTGTATTCTTTAAGGACCTTACTACTTACAAAACTAAGTCTAAATACAACTTTCGTGCATGCAAACTGGATTTGTTCTCCTCCTTGAACACCACTGAATACTAGTGAGCACACAGTGGAGGAAGAAGGCCTTAGCGCTGTGGTTATATGACAGGGAAACAGAAATGTTCAATCCTTTATTCCTGCTCTGTCTCTAATTTCAACAAAGATCCTGAACAAGTGGCATCTCCTCTATTCCTCTGAATTTGTAAAATATTAGCCATTATCCTTCAAAGCAAGCTTTGCGAAAAGCTTAATATGAAATACTACATTTTCAAAATGTTCACTACTACTGTTTTTATCACTTCCCCAATTCTTGTATTTCCCTATGCTGTAATGGCAGGTTTGAGGTGAGGGAAAAGGTGAAGACAGAGAAAGAAGGCTGCTACTTTTGCAGCATGCAGCAAACCATTTTAGGATAGAGTGCACATTACTTCATCGACAGGTACAGAGCATTTCAAGATAGTCTCTTTAATCATAGAATCATAGAAAGTTTTGGGTTGGAAGGGACCCCTAGAGGTCATCTAGTCCAACCCCCCCGCAGCGAGCAGGGGCACCACTAACTAGATCAGGTTGCTCAGAGCCCTGTCCAACCTGGTCTTGAATGTTTCCAGGGATGGGGCCTCCACTACCTCTCTGGGCAACCCGTTCCAGTGTTTCACCACCCTCATTGTAAAGAATTTCTTCCTTATATCCAGCCTAAACCTACCCTGTTTTAGTTTAAAACCATTACCCCTCGTCCTGTCACTGCTGTCTCTACTAAAATATTGTCCCCATCTTTCCTATAGGCTCCCTTAAAGTACTGAAATGCTGCAATCAGGTCTCCCCGCAGCCTTCTCTTCTCCAGGCTGAACAAGCCCAGCTCTCTCAGCCTGTCCTCACAGGAGAGGTGCTCCAGCCCTCGGATCATTTTTGTAGCCCTCCTTTGGACCCGCTCCAACAGTTCCATATCCTTCTTGTGCTGAGGGCTCCAGAGCTGAACGCAGTACTCCAGGTGAGGTCTCACCAGAGTAGAGTAGAGGGGCAGAATCACCTCTCTCGACCTGCTGGCCACGCTTCTCCTGATGCAGCCCAGGACACGGTTGGCCCTCTGGGCTGCCAGCGCACATTGCCGGCTCATGTCCAGCCTTTTGTCTATCAGTACGCCCAAGTCCCTCTCAGCAGAGCTGCTCTGGATTCTTTCATCCCCCAGCCTGTATTGGTACCGGGGATTACCCCGACCCAGGTGTAGGACCTTGCACTTGGCCGTGTTGAACCTCATGAGGTTCACACAGGCCCACCTCTCCAGCTTGTCCAGGTCCCTCTGGATGGCATCCTGTCCTTCTGGTGTCTCGACCGTACCACTCAGCTTGGTGTCATCTGCAAACTTGCTGAGGGTACACTCGATGTCGCTGTCCGTGTCATTGATAAATATATTGAACAGCACCGGTCCCAGTACGGACCCCTGAGGGACTCCACTCGTCACTGGTCTCCATCTGGACATTGAGCCATTGACCACTACCCTTTGGCTGCTACCATCCAACCAATTCCTTATCCACCGAACGGTCCACCCATCAAATCCATGGCTCTCCAATTTAGAGAGAAGGATGTTGTGGGGGACCGTGTCAAAAGCTTTACAAAAATCCAGATAGATGACATCCATAGGTTTTCCCTTGTCCACCCTTGTTGTTACTCCATCATAGAAAGCCACTAGGTTGGTGAGGCAGGAATGTTAATGTTCTAACACTTAGAGGTTCAGTGCTTTATGCACAGAAAAGCTTTATGCACAGAAAAGCTAGCTCAATTCCAGGTTATTGACCACAGAGGAAAAAAGATTAATGTTGATAATGAGAACCACATACCCAAATAAATATATTTCCCATTCTCATCCTTTTCGGCAAGAGGACTTCCTTCTTTCTCAAGTTCTTTCCTATATCGCTTGATGTTCTTTACCATCAAATCTTTTCTGGTCAGTTCATAATGGTTTGGGAAATGGTTGACAATTTGGTCATCAGAGAGTCGGTAACCGGTTTCCACACTGAAAACATTTCTGATTGTTTGCACACTCATCCTGAAAGAAGAGGCAGATACCAAATGATTTCTTCCAAGAAACACAACTCAGGATGACAAAGTTGAAATTTTTTCTTTACATTCACTTCATCTTTTCTCTCTCATTTTTCTTTATAGTCTCATATTTTGCTGCAGTGACAATCCAACATACCCTGAACCTCTATTAGCAAAACCAATGAAATCCTGCCACAGGTTTGACTAATCCCTCTACTGCTACTGAAATTGGGGCAGACAGCAAGGAAAGGACGACAACAGCTTGGCCCTACCGGACTCTGGTGACAGCCAGATCAACCCCCACCAGGGCCCAAAAATGACTGATGCGCACCCAAACACTACAGAAGCAGCTTTCTAAATCTATTACTTTGCTCCCTGGAAACTCATCTTTCCTCTTTAAAAGAGCCACCAAAACAACTTCCTACTGACTACCTTGCTATTTGGATTGTAAGGGACTTCAAGCATGTGAACTGAAAACAGCGATCCAGAGATCTCGCTGAAAACACCTGTGAACACCAGGTCAGAGGGCTGCAGTGACAAACTCATCAAATCACTTATCTACTTCATCTTTCACACCAGATAAAAGCAGGGCCATAGACATGAAGAATTTTCTGTATTAGATATCTCACTTTGGAAATTTAAGAATATTTCCTGAATGCCATCCGTCTGCTACATTGTCATTTCAGGAAGGAAAAAAAAAAACCAAACCCAAAACAAAACAACCAGTCACACAACAGTTTCCATGAGTGCCCTGTTCCCCCACTCCCCCCCAGCCGCATTCCAAAAGCACGAGAAGATTACTAGATTCTTACCCATTTAAAGAAGTCGTTCACAAAGGGTACATTTGGCAGCATAAACTGCCATTCTGTCGTATTCGAAAGGGACAATATAAATTGTTTGCTTTACTTGAAGAGTATTGTTTCTGCTAATCCTAGGACAGCATTTCACGGTCTTGTATTAGACAAATGCCAAATAAGCAGCTAGATTATTTACTCTCGTCCTTGCACTATTATCTTGATTTAATTTCACATTCATTCTCAATATTAAATAAATGCTGAATAGTTAGTCTGCATATAAATCATTATCATGAAAGAGAAGGAAAGTACAGTTCTCAGGGCCTTTATTACAGAAGCCTGGACTCTGTTAACACAGCAGGCCTCCACTACGTTGATAAAAGAATATTTTATATATTCATATACTGGAACTGTGTATTCTTTGGATTATATTGCTTATGTTGTTTTGTCAGAAAATTTTGGGAAAAGATACATTCAAAGATTCACCTCAGGCCACAGATCCCCTCCAACAGTAAAGGAAAATCTCTCCTTACCACATACAAAAAAAAGGAATAAAATCAGGTACCACATTTCAAAACAAAAACCACGCAGTACAGCCTTTCCCGTGGCTTTTTACCACTGGCATTCCCAGAAGTGATCAATATCTTGCTAGGTCGGTGACTTGCCGCTCCCTGACAAAACCTTTGTCAAACTTTAAACACACATGAGGTCAGCAGCATGGGAATGGATCCATGCGCATGGGACCTTCTGCCTTGAGGAACACCAATGACTTTCGCAGGCCCGCACAGATACACGAGCTGGACAATGCAAATCTGAAGAGAGGACCAGCAACAGCATGAGAAATCACAGAAGCAATGAAACAATGTTACACTCTTAGGATCACTGCAGTAAATTCATGTTAATTTCTGCACCTTTTATTTTTAAATACGCATTTTGTTATATTACTATTGGTATTAACATAAGATATCACAATACTTCACTAATTTAGAAATTTGTATTTTTAATGTACTTACCAATAAAAATTCCAGTCTTCATTTTCTGCTACCTGAATCCAGCCTCTTTTTTCAAAGTTGTTTATTAGAACAGATTTTTCTATGTCAGTTACCCACTTTACTTTTCCTGCCATTATCCTCAAGCAGAATCAACCTGTTAGTAAAGAAAAGTTCAAAGATGTGAAGTTGAAAACAGGGGAGAATACAAACCAGAAGTCAAAGGGGAAGAAAAGTGGCATCCAGAAAGCACTTTAACTTAAGTAAGCTAGAAGAAATAAGTTAATTTAAAAATGAAGGAAAATAACATCTTAGGTTCAGTCGGAAACCCCACATTTGTCAGCTGGAGAACTATGAACAAGAACACCAGTTATGAGGGATCTTTCACGCTTCCCAGCCAATCTGCCTTTCATGTAATGGCACATCACTCGCCTCTCCCCTTAAATACACTAATGACAGAAATCACTATCATACACTTACTGGGTAATGTTTACAGAACCAAACATAGAGCACAGACATTTTATTTTTTATTATTTCCAAGACTTATGTGTATATAACTTTTTTGAAGAGTTGATACGGATCACTTAGTGACTGCAGACAAAAAAAAAAATGGTTCCAAGAGAAATGCCTTACACACTGTCAAGAACCCCGATTCGCTATACTGCAAGGAAGTGAACCAAAGTCACGTTACCAACTCTATGTTGTCTTTTCTCTCTTTCATGCAGGTGGTGGGATAAACTGATACCATGAAACCCTTCACAGCAGGATTTCCCCAGACCTCAGGCTGTTCCAACAGTCCTTATAAGCTGCATTTCAAGTCATGACGCCTAGGTGTCACTTTTTACATTAGATCTCCCACTGTCCACATCAGCCTCTTCTGTTACGACCACACGATCTGTCTGGTTGGAAGGGACCTCAGGAGCTCTCTTGTCCAGCCTCCTGCTCAACGCTACGAGGTCAGACCATGTCACTCAGACCTTTATCCAGCCACATTTTGAAAATCTCCAAAGATGTACAGCTTCTCGGGACATCCCGTCTTGCTGCTTGACTGGCCTCATGAGGAAAAATTCCACACCCCCCCCGCTATATTTTTTCCATCTATTCTGAACCTCTCTTCTTTCAGCTTATACCTGTTGTCTCTCAACTTCCCACCCTTCACCACACTAAAGCACCTGTCTCTGTCTCCTTGATAACCTCCTCACCGGTACAGGCAGCCTGCTATTAGGTGACCCCTCAGCCACCTCTTCTCCAGGCTGAAGTAACAGTCACCTGAACTTCTCCTCCCCAGACAAGAGCTTCAGCCCCCTGACCATCTTGGCATCCCTCTACTCAACTCACTCCAGTTTATCGACGTCTGTCTTGTTCTGGAGGGCTCAAGTTACTTTTCTGCATCCTCTGGTATATTTTGTTACATCCTTGCCCTTTTTGTTTGAAAAAGACAGCCAAGTCTAGCAAGGCGGAAATGTAAAACAAATGCACTGAAGGAGTGAGGACAAGCCAAGCACGCATAGTTGCTACCTCTGCGAAGCGCAGGCTGAAGGTTTCCCACAGCAGCAGGCACTCACCTACTTGCACCCCCCTTTACAAGTGCTGTTTGGCGAGATCCCCTTCACACACTGTCTCATATTGTCCATGAGTGTAATACGAATGAAGACAGGGGCAAAGAAACATGAATGGAAGCGTGTTGTCCTTTGTGCACGCACAGTCTAGAGCCAAAAGCCTACTATCCAGTTGATGCACAGAACGCTGTGCTTTATACAAATAACAACATATTTACCCCATCTCTAAGCAAGCGGTGAAGCCCAGCCTCCCAGGATCTAGGCCTGATCAATATACAATCACTAAGCAAAGTTAACAAAACATCTATTCATAAGCAAACAATAGTAACTGAGAAAGTCAAGGGTAGATAGCTCTCATTAGCAGGTTCAGTGTTGCTGTTTAGTCTTTCTGCAGTTCACTCCACAAATCAGTTTCACAATTGCAGCCTAGTGAATTTTCATAGCACTGCTTCACAGAAAGCAACTGCAGAGAAGTGCTGATTCAGAAGAAAATCTCACCGAGCCAAAAGCCCTTTCTCTGGCACACGCCCCTCCTCAGAACATAAACCACCATGCAAGGGAGAGGGACACACACGTGTAACACCATCTACTGCTCCCTCTACACATAATTTTCCATTGAATAGTCAACTAAAACTTCAAATCACCTTTACTAATTATTTACTTGCGTTAATTATATTAATGTAGTTAATACTATTTCTGCAACTAAGATATGGGACTGCATTTCAAGAGGTCTTCAGTTTCCAGGACTAGAAATGGAGATGTACATCTGCTAGCAAGCTAACACCCCGCTGGTTTCTCTCTTCCTGGGAGGCATAATGCATTACATCACACTCCCACTTTTTGCTTCCCAGTCTATTTAAACTGTCAAACTCCACAAGGCAGAAATGTTTACTGTTAGACTTCAATTTAACAGAGCTTGAAGCACACATATTTTTATTCAAGTCGGTAAAACAAGCTGAAATCAAGCTTAAACAGACAGATAGAAAAGAGTATATGCAGGGTCAGGGTTTTTTTCCTTGTGCTTATACAACACCTAGTTCTACAAGGTCATGTTCTTTCTCCGGGCCTTCCGGATACTACCAAAACAAAAATAAATGAAACAAAGGGATTCATTTATTTGTACTGAAATATGTATGATTCACAATCAGTGACTCACAAGTACCACACACCATCTTGTTGTGGTTTTAAAAGTTCAGGGATTAGTCAGCTTGGAATAGAATTGTCCCTTCAAAGGGAAATGTGTTAAATGCTGCAATAGCATTAACCAAACACGCCACAAGATTTTCAAAAGGCCTTAAAACCTGACCTCCACATCTCCAAGCTACCCCATTAGGTTCACCAGCAGCCAACCCCAATGCTGTACCTGTTTCTCTGTTGCCAGGCTCCCTGATCTTGCTCCCTACTTCCCGAGCTTGTCTCGTTCCAGCATCCCTGCCACACGAGCTACATCCCCCCTCAGGGCTCCTTCTTCCAGAAACGCTGCATTGGACAAATGCAGGTGCCTGCACCTCTGTCTTTAGGGAAGCACACAGCTACCGCCTGGCAAAGATTTAGAGATCAGGTGCACTGCCACAAGCAGGGCTACTTTGCCAACACTTGTAATGCTGCAACCCCATTTCTACCCCGGCATGCAACAGCTGTCGCAGCATCCTTTCTACAGGATTCTTTATGAAGAGATTTCAACGTATGCTACATGTCCGATGGCAAGGAACCCTGACAGGTACCAACCCAGCCACTGTAGTCTGCGGTAGCAGGTGGGGCTGCTCCAGGACTCGTTGTGCCATCTGACTCCCTGCACTGTTCCATTTCAGAAGCCAGAGACGATTCAACGGAAGACTCGCCCACAGGAAGGTGAGTTAAAACCGAATCAAAGCCAAAAACTGAAGATAACTTCTACCACAAACAAAAACTCCAAGAGTGTCATTCTTATCCCGGTTTGGGAACTTTAGGCCTTGCAGATCCATGCTGCTACAGGAGAATTGAAAGAATAGCAACACAACAGCAGACTGACAGTTTGCCCTTGGTTTCTACAGACAGTTCGACCATCTCATATGACGGTTAACTGGCCTGCAAATACACTCTTCTAATTTTGTGTAATTGGATTTCTGAAATACACAAACACGGAGTCATAAAAAATAGCTTACATTAAGTTGTACCAAAAACTTTCATATTTTCAATAACACAATTTTAATAAAATAAAATTTTCTACAGGGACCCTCTAATCCGCAATTAGGTATTCTAGACAACCCGATGAGATTGCAGGACACCACCATGCCTTCAAACTTCTGGTCAGCGGAGACCCTTCGCTCCGGTACACGTCAAAGCAGAGCTGTATGGAGCAGCCCTAGCCTGCACGGAGCAGGGTAACGTTACAGCAAGCTGAACCCGACTCCCAGCCCCAGACCTCCTCCGCACAGCAGGTCTGACGCTTCCCCAACACACCGCCTTTACTGGTCCCAGCAACACCAAGCAAAGGTGAGGCAGGCTGGCAGCAGCCCGATCCAACACAAGGGCTCTCGCCTTGGCACACAACCCACACAAATCTGCGAGGCGACGGTGAGGCCCAGCAGCACGGCGGCTGCCACTCCTCCTGGGATCCACCGCTACTCGCGGGCCATCTTGTCGGGCCTCCACCCGCGCCTCGCCCGTGTCGCGACGCAGCCTGACCCCGGCTGGCTTCGCCCCTCTCCCACCCAGGGAGAGGTGAGAGACAGCACGCGAAGGGGAACCAGGGCCAGACGATTACCGCCCCCCTCCGTCTCTCAGGAAGGGTCGCGACCCCACAGGGACCTTCGTCTGTCGCGACAGCCCCGGGGGGGGAAGCGCTCACCTGCCGGCGGGACGCGCGTCCACCGCTCCCTCCCCTCACGCCCGGCCGCCCCCCTCCCCTTTGGGCCGCTCCTCCGCCCGCCCCTTCCGGCGCCTCTCCCCAGCGACCGCAACGCGGGGCCCGGTTGCCAGGGAGACGCACAGCGGCCCCGCCCCGCGAGCCCGAGGGGCTGCGCAGTCCGACCCCGCCGGCGGCGGCCATCTTGTCTCCGTACGGGGTTGGGGGGCAGGGGGGGTGTGGTTCTCTGCGGCGGCCCGACACCCACCTCAGACGGTCGGTGGCCGCGCTACGAGGGAGGAGAGGTGCGGAGGGGGCCCCGAAGGGAAGGGGCGCGTTCTCTCCCCGTCCTCGCCCGCCCTTTTCCGTCACCTTCCGAACGCTGCCAGCTTGAGGGGAGGACCCTGAAACCTGCCCGACCCTCTCGCCATCACCCGCCGTGCCTGGGGCCGTTTTGATCTTCAGCCGCTGTGGCCTGGGCCTGCCGCGTCGTCAGAAAAAAAGCCCCTGAGACACATCTGATCATGAGTAGACGGAGGTTTGGGGGAGTCACACCGTGACGAAACATGGCTAGATGTTCCCTGAATGCCTGAAAGACACCAGCTCACTCTGATGGCAAAGCTCAGGTCCCTGTTGGAGCACATCAGGTTCATCGCCATGTGGCTGTAGGAACATCTTTTTTTGTATGGGTGCTGTTGTGAGGAAGTGTGTGAATTTTCCCCAAAATGATCAAGAACTCTTAATTCACAGTGAAAAATGGGTGACAGAAAGAGTACCTAAGAAGTCACAGTATTAGTGCCTGTGTAGAGAGGCCTGATTTATGCGTACAAAATTCCTTCCAAAATGAGAGCTGATGGTAAGGCACCTGACGTATGTCAGGGTTACTGACGTTTCGTGACAGGTTCAACACAAAACAGTACGGTATCACACAATGAGCTTCAGAGAGCTGAAGAGTCTGAGGAAAAAATAAAGCTAAAATAAATTATTCATTCTGTAAGACAAATCACTCATTAAAAAACAGATCCATCGAGACAGTAGCTGAAATAAGCAGTTTGCGGTGCGTTGGCCTACAGCAAAAAGGTGAAGGTACATTGGCTCTGACAGCTGGCAGCAAGCAAAGCGGACCCGAGTCTTCTGCTTGCCATCAGTCCTTTTTCGTCCCTGCATTCATCATACCTCAGGGGAAAGCTGAAAAAGTACCACTTTTTACATGTATTAGGTAATCCATTACAGACAGAAACAGTTGGTTTTTTTTTTATGTAAGGGACTTTCAGCTTAATTTAGCAGCCCTTAATCAAAGTTACAGTTCCATGGTACAGAAAGCTGTTGTTTTGCTGTCTCCCTGGAAATTACTTCAACAGTATTACATCACAGCTAATAGTAGATGCTCTGCTGTTTAATATTAACGCATCTCCGCTTTGTAACGTTATTGTTCCAACAAGGGAAGTTGGGGAGAGTTTGAGAGCAGCTGAATAATGCTTACCATTACTGTACCAGGAACTGCTGCAGCAGCATCGGTGTGCTATCTTTGCGACAGAAATCACTCCTGTGATGACATTTGCCTGTTTTATTTTAAGCTTGAGTCAACTCATTGAATTAGGCGAGATTGCCTATATCTGCAAAATTAAGCCTGGTTTCGGGAGGGGAACTGTTATTGATTTGAAGCAAAGTAAATACGAAAATTGAAATATCGGAACGAGTAAATAGGACAAAGTCTCGTCAAGAAGCGGTGTTACTGAGGTTAATTTCCCTTTTATTATATTGTACTTTCGAGGCAATTTTCATCTAGCCTATTGCATGTGTAAATGTAAACACCGTCCTCACAACACCATCGGCCGCATGCGCTGGGAAGATAAACATTGTCATGTGCATTTTACAGAGGAGCGGACCTCGCCAACAGAGCTCGGCAGATGGGAGAAAAACACGCGTTACAAGGAGGGTTATTATGCACAGCACAAAAAGAAGTGCTTTGTGTTGGTGTGTGCGTGTGTACACACACACACACACAAGCACTTTCCTACGTTTGAAAACTTGGCCGCGAGTCTGCGGACATCCCAGCGTCAGGAGTAGCGCTGCATCTGCGCCACCGTGCTGCTTCGCCCCGTGTTTACCTTCACTCGCACGGAGATGAGATCACACTGTCAACAGAGGGCAAAGTCCACCCTCACGTGTCACCCGGGGAAGTCTCCTGTTTGGTGGGACAATAAAGTGTGGGGCCGTCAGGGTTTCTTCGGCAGCAAACTGCACACTCCAGTGATGGCTGGTACTGACTGTGTCAGTCACCACGCTGCCCTTAGCAGCAGCGCAAAAGCAAAACACTGAAGTCCCACAACCTCGCTGAACCTTTTGGGCAGGAGGTTGGTGGGGTTTCGGCAGCCATCTCCCCCCCCTCCAGCCCCTCCATAACCCGGCGCTGGCTGGGCTTCTCCTGCCTCCTGCCCCACACCCTCGGCCAGCTGCCCCCTTCTGCGAAGCCCAACAGGCCGAGAGGAAAACCTGCTCTTCCCTGGCCAAAAGCAAGCAGTGCAATGACATTTCCACCATTTTGAGGACTACCTTTAAGGTATGAAGAGCATATCGGATTCGTGAGCCGCACTGATCTCTGCCACCCACCCCACAACCATGCTGAAGCCCCCCACCAGTGCGGGCCCCGGCACGCTCAGGGTGCTGAAAACACCCCACGGCCCCGCTCGCAGACAGGCGAAGCCGTGTGGAGCTGGGGTCCGGTGGCTGAACGGGACCGCGGGGACTCCCGGGCCACTCGGCTTCTCTGCCGGTGCGAGCGCGAAGCTCAGGCCGCGGTGGCCGGGGTCCCGCCACCTCCCGCCCCGTCCCGACCCCGCGGCGGGGGCCATCCCGCGGGGCCCTCCCGGCCTCGCCAGCTCCACCTCGGCGCAGGCGGCGACCCCAGCGCGGCCCCGCTCCCCCCGAGGCGCTTCTCCTCCCGCCGCCGGGGGCTTCCCCGGAGGTGCGGGGCGGGGCGGCACAGCGGGCGGACAATAGGGGCAGCCTGCGAGTGCCGCCGCGGTGAGTGGCCGGCGCGGCGGGGGTGGGCGGTACGGGGCGGTGCTGGGGGCGCGGGTCCCCCCTCTCCTGGCGCCGGCCGGTGTGCCCGCGGGGCGGCGGCTTCCAGCGCGGGGCGCGGAGCCCGGCCCGGCCGAGGTGAGCGGCGGGGTCCCGGCGGGAGGGGGGCGGCGCGCCGGCGCCTTTCCTTGAGGCGGAGCGGGGGGAGGGGTGTCCCGGCCCCGGGTGCGGGCGCGTTTGCGCAGGCAGCCCGCCCCGGTGCAGCTCCGCCGGGTCCGGCGCCGCAGCATCTTCGGGCTCGGGGTGGAGGGGATCGGTGTGGAGGGGGTGAGCGGCGGGAGCCGAGGCAGCGCGGTGCCCGCGGGCGGTGGGCACGGCCGGGGCACGGTGCGGGAGGCGGCGCAGCGCTGAGCCCCGCGTCGACGGGGAGCGACCTGCCCCGTCCCGGGCGCTTGGCTTCCGGGGGGCCGCCTGTGCCCCGCCGGCCGGTGCTGCGGGGAGCCGTGCGCGGGGTGCTTAGCTGCTGCCTGCCGAGCGAGTGAGGAGCGGGGTACGTGTACTTTCACTCTTAGCAAAGCAGGAAATCAGCTCTCAAAATAAGCCGAAGATGTATAGCAGAGTGTGCCACCGATAGACGTTTTTTACACGTACCTGAAGAGCTCGTTCTGTCTATCTGTATACGCTTACAACCATGCTGCTGCTGACAGGGATGGTGGGCGACGGCGGCGGTGGATAAAGGCGGGTACTCCGTCCGGCAGTCAATAGTAACGTTTAAGTCATTTCTCAGGGAGCGGTTACAGGAGCGTGGTGAGTTCTGTGATTAAGCAGATTTCTAGGCGCTTAAATTGCAAAGTGAGCGTTAGCCTGAGTCTGCTTTTCTAGGCTGCAGCAGAAGGACGTGTGTATAGCAAGGAGATAGAATGGTCTCCGTTGTCATTTTCTCTCACAGGTACATGGACAGAGTTCTTTTGAGTTAAGGTATTGTGGGTATGGGATATATATTTCTTTTTTCCATTTAATGCAGTCAGTTGAGTGGGAGTTAGGACTGAGTGTAATGAAGAAGAAAATCAGTGTTTATTCAAGGTATTTTATCTCTTCTGATATCTAAATGTCACTGTTGTAGTAACCCTGTCTCTCTGAAAGGACAAACTTAAGAAAATTGCGTGCTTCACCTGGTCGGTAGGTGAACCTGGACAGGTTAACAGCCTGCTAGCCAATGCAGGAGCTGGTGGGAGTAGGATACTGACTGTGAGCTTGATCCTGCAGTTACCAAAGGGAGGAGTAAAACTTCTAATGCAGTGTGGATCCAAAATGAAACTAGGAAGCCAAATACTGAAATTCAAATGTATGTAAGTGCTACAAATCTACAAAAAGAAAACGAGCAAAGAACACATTGCATTTGAAGAAATACAGTGCTGCACTGGGGCAAGATGACTGCTGGGCGTAAAACCTTTGTTCGCTCTTCATAGTTGGTTTTATAGATTTGATCTATTTACTAAGACACCTTATTTTTGTTGTTGGTTACACTGACTGCAAGATGTGTGGAATATACCTTACCAGTGGTAACTTGATAATTTTATTATGTAAAAATACCACTGAAATATTGGAGTTGAACTAGATTTTAAGTGGTATTCATTTTATTGCAGTGTTTGTAACACTGTTACTATCAGCATTTTACCAATACAGGAAGCCTAAGTAAAACTGAGAACAGCGTGGCATTTTAATTCTTTATACTGACGTGCAGAACAAGAAAGACAGCGTAAATAGTCAGTTAAATTTGAGTTCTCAGACTTACAGTTACACTTTATCTGCAAATCCACAGTTTCTCTCATCTTCCCAATCTGGCAGCAGTAAGTGGGATCTCAGAGGCACGTGGAGGAGAAGACCACCGAAGGTCATAGAAGATGCTGAGTTTTCTGACCACAGTCCAGTAAAGTCTCCCTGTTAAATGGAACAGGATGCAGGTGTGAGGTGGCAATACGTGAGAGCGCGTGTGCTGTGCTGTGCAGTGCTAAGGGGGAACCAGGTGAGGGAAAACAGCAGCCCATAGTCATCCCAGATGTGCCAGCTTTTTAAGAATATGAATGATCACGTTTAAATTAACAGTATTATTTGGTTGGTTGAAGCTAAGCATCTGCCGAAGTGTTTTTATAGATTGTGACTTCAGTGATCAGCATCCTTTAATCCTGAATTTAATATCAAGGCATGAATTCTGTAACCTGTTTCCTGAGGATGCCAGCAGGCTCGTTGCAGGTACTTCACCCTTCAAGTGAATGGGATGGTAGAACAAGGTCTCTTAAGTACATGAGATTTTTTTTTTTTTTCCAGTTTGATTGAACAGATCTTAATGTTAGATTGACGTATTCCAATTTTATTATGTAACCATATTCATAATTATGGGCATTGCATGAACTTTTCTGACTACCAGTAACAACTTTTCTATCTGCATCACTTGTTTTAGGAGCTTTCAAAGGTAAAAAAATGTAAGATACAAAATTTTAGAATAAATGTGAACAAACAAACATTTTCCGTAGCTTTATGGTTCATTATAGTTATTGAACTATATACGTTGTCACACTTACCTCCTACAACTTGGTCATGCAATTCAAGTAACAATTTTAAACAAATTCTTATTTACTATAAAAGAATCTTGACCTTTTGGTGAGATTGAGAAGTGCAAAGGGCAGAAGATGTTTTGAAAAGGAAATGTAAATGTTAGAGCAGAAGCTTTCTGACTTAATCTAAACCTTAACTCTTTGTGAACAAGTAGAACAAAGGTGACATCCCTGAGATAAATGGTGCTGTCACAAAAGAAAAATCTGAGTGTGGCAGAAAAAACTTTTTTTTTTAAATAGAAATGGTTAGTTTCAGTTTGGTATCAACATATTTTTCTTTTTAGTGTTCTTAGTTCTTCCCATAAAACTTCTTGGGAATTTAATGTTTTCCTTTTAATAAAAGCAGATCCCCCCCATTTCTCTGAGTGTTTAGAAGCCATTGAAATAGGCTTGTCAGCACTGAAGGAATCAGTAGACTCTTCCAGGAAAACGATACTTTGTAGGCTTATCAAGTCATGGCTTTTTAATGCGGACATAACTGTACCATCTACTGTTTAAGGTGGAAACCTCTTGTTCTCTGCAGTTATATATTAAATGTCACAGTAAGGACTGGTGCTCTCTGAGTGCTCTAACAGACAGCATGCAAATGCTGATGATGCATGAAAATCTCGAGCTTCTTGAAGTCTCGACTCAGAATTTCAGTCAGGGCCCCTTAAACATTTTCGGCAGAGACTGAAATAGAAAATACCTGTGCGAGCTCTTTACTTCAAAAGGTTTCCTTCTCCATTTAAAGTCTGCTGTATGCATTTCTTTCACTACTGAGGTCACAGGACTTGCTTAAGGAACACGTTTTTTATTTTTAAATGTAATCAAACGCTTCATTTCTATTCAGTTTTGAAGTAAGAGAGAGCCTGTGTTAAATTCCCAGTGAAGGCATGTTCTCATGCTGACTTACTGAACATAAAAATGTAAAAGAAATAAAATGTAAGAAGTAGAGCGTGCGCTTTTTAGATTTACAGAAGTGTGCCTTTAATAGCTGTTTGAGGCAATATTAAGAAGTGTTTATGTGTAAATAGTCTCCAAGGTCATTGATGTTAAGCTGACTGGGAACACAGTATGAGACAAAGAATTAATTTATCTTTGCTCCTTGACCTGAGACTGATGCAAGAGTTAATCCAGCAACCTGGGCTAACTAACCTGCACTGTTCAAAAATGAGTAACGATGACTTTACCTCTCGTCTTCCTATGAGAAACGGAGGTTGCTGATGGCCACCTTGCAGTGCTTTGTCAGATGCTGCGGTGGTTTGGGAGGCCGGCCTGTGGAAGCCCAGGTGTCTCTCCGAGGGACGAGGTAGAGCGGTCCTGCAGCCACAGCTGTGGTTCCCACCGCCTGCGTGCTGCCTGCGGCTTATGGCTTCTGCCTTGCGAGGCAGGAGGGTCAACAGCCGAGGGCAACCGCTGCTAATCTGACAGGTGCCATAGGAGAGCCCGGGACTTAAAGGAAAGAAAACAAAACACTGCCTGGGATTTTAAAGAGTGTATTCTTCCTCGCTACGGCACCCTGGGTGCCCAGTATTCCTGTTTCTCTGAAACCTTAACTGGCTCATAATCTTTGGTCATCTTACCAAAGACTTGTCCTTGTAAATTGTCATGGAGTTGTATTTGCAACAGTGAGGATGATGTCATGTTTTGAAAGAGTTGGCTATGGATTGGAGGTATATATGCAAACAACCAAGCCTCTATTTGTTTTTCATTTAAATGTAGTTTGCATGGGCAACTGGCAGAATCTCAAACAGTTTGAGATATGCTTTGATACCTCGCAGATAAAGGACGAGGGTCCTATCTGGCAATCCATGTGTATGTAGGTAGGCGCTGGGAATTATGAGCCCAAACATTGGAATCAGATTATTGGTAGTAGTTTTCTACTTTCATAACCAGCTTTAAAACGTACTAAATGACATATTCTAATTACTAATAGCTTTACTGTGTCATGTCTGCATTAAACACATACAATTGTATGCATAAGACATAAAGTGCATGTAAACTATACTATAGATAAGTCATAAAATACATAAAGATAATAGATAAACTATAATTAACACATTCAGTGCATTGTCCTGAAGTATCATTATGCCTGTCGTCTTAAAAAATATTACCACAGCAAAGCTAATCGAACTGACTACAAGTAAGTTTCAGGACCTTTCATTTTCCCCAACTCACCTGCCGGCATACTTGGCTTAGCAACATGTTCCTTTTTCAAGAAGATTTTCTGTTCTCTTTTGCTAGGTGAAAAAAGACACAAACAGCAAAAACTGACTATGCAAAGTAAAGACAGCATCAACATACTTTTTCTGCCGAAGATGCTTCATTATTCAATCGTAATTGTGTTCATAGAAAGCTATGATTTCCATCATATAATTAGGCATTTAGAGGGCTGTTTTTTTTCAATTTGGAGATAGGCCTCTATTCAGCTAAACACTGAGTATGTATTTATCCTGAAATTCATTATTTATTCTGCTGAAGGCGTTTCACCACTGAAACTAAGCTTTTAGCTTGCTTGGTCAAAGCCTTCCAGAGAAGCATGAGCTTTTCGGTCTGGTTGCTAGTTTGGAAACGATCTCTGTTGCTGGCATGGGATCCTGCTGCTGCCTCCTCTGAGGTATTGTGAAGTTGCGGTTGTGGTCGCTTGCTCTCTACATGACAAGCCATGCACACATACGACCTCTGTAAACCAAAATCAGTTTGCCTTTTATTTCTGTATAAATGAGAGAAAGAAGGCAGGCGTGAGATGGGTGGTGGAAGATCAACACACCTGCTTTAGTGAGCCAGGAGAGCCTGTGGAGTGTGATACACATTCCTCTTGCCCAGCTCTGCACAGATCCAGACTTGAGGAACAGAAAAGGTCTGTGTTAATGCAGCTTTTACATCCATTTCTATATATACCTATAGATGGAGAATTTAAAAACAATGGCAGAAATCAGTAAATGGCCTCAATTTGTTCCTTGCCAAGAAGGCAATTGCTAAGCTTTGCTTTGAAACTAAATTAGACCCATTGTGTACATCTTCAAGACAGTAGCCCTACCAGACTGCCTTTGCCCCCAACACTGTCTGTCCTGTAAAATCCGTTATAAATCCCCTCTTTGTTGCATTGCCCTTACACTGAGACAAGTTGGTGGGCAAAGCCAGCACACCAGGCTGCAGCTGAGTGGTGGAGAGCATGACCCAACAGCTACGACAGTTTCTTTTTTAGCCTGTGGGAGGAAGGTATTATCGTAACAGGTGCGAGGTAGCATATGTTGCTCTTTGGGCTTTTGTCGTGGTATTGTATGGTTTGTTTACATGTCTGAGCTCTGTAGTGCATTGACTTATTATAGGTCTTTTTCAGAACAGGGTTTTCATCTCTCACAGATACAGACATTCCCATTGTGTGGCCCGATGAATGTGAAACTAGCATCTAGTCTAGAAATGGAAGGGGGGGTGGGGGGGAAGAGAGAGAAAGAAAATACCCTTTTTTAGATTTTTTTTTTTTCCTTTCATAATGCACGGTTGTAAAGGCTAAGAATAGTTAGTGTACATGTGCAATAGACAGCTGACTTTTTATGGTGGGTTTTAATACATTTTATCCACTATAGTACTTCTTTTACTAGAAACCTTTAAGGACTTTATACCTGTGAAGAAACACGATTAACACATTTCCATTTGTTTGAATCTCCCTGTGGTACCCATAGGCTACAGGAATACATCATTACATACCTAGATGTTTACTTTGTACGTGTGAGCATGCAGCTGGGTTGTTCAACCTCAAAAAGTCCAACACTGTGCTTGGAGTGTTTCTCTGTGCAGTCCACTGAGACTAACTGCATGCAGAGAACTGATGCTTTGGATGTCCAGGTGACTACTTCAGCATCCCTGGGATCCTCCAAAACTTGCTCAGCCATTCCCAGTTTCTCATTTGTGGATTTTCTGGACCCCTTGGAGCTCCTGCCTGAACTCCGGTGCAGTTCTCAAACCAGGAGCTGCCCTGGGTCATCCAGGCCATACTGCAGTAGCGTACGTGTCACATCAGATCTTGCACAAAAAATGGACAGGGATGCACCTGTGGGAATGTGGTCAGCTGTTGACCACCACTACACCCAGTAACCCACTGGTCTAGATGTTCCCCTGGGAAATGGAAGAGTCAGTTCAAGTATGTGCTCCAGTGAATATGGATTTATTTAAAGGGATACAGCTTCATTGTGGGGTACATAAGGAGCCTTGGCACAGTCCTTGGGGTGACCAGGTATCTGGAAATTGGGTATGGTGCTGGAATGCCCAAAGTCCCTCTATGGACATCACCCTTTTTTTCATGATTTTTGTTTGGACTGGGGAGAGAGACCTACAGCAAGGCATAAAGGAAGTCTTTAAAACAAGACAGGGCATCTCTGGAAGCAAATATAGCACCTGAAACTACTCTCTCTCTCTCTTTTTAAAAGATGATCTTATTTAATCAAGCCCGTTAACTCACCTGTAAAATATGTCCAGATTCTGCCGCTCTTACATACAAATCCGTAGGTGCCCCCTTGGAAGAAAGGACTGTGGTATTTCCCCTCGGGAACAGAGTTGGGTCACAGAATTCCCTCATAGCGGTCGCAATAAAATTCAGAAGGCCTGACCCCAGCTCGTCTTTGTCACTGCTAAAATACACAGCTCCTCAGAAATCTGAATATATTTTAAATCCTAGATTATAAACATCTATGCGACTAAAGCAGAAATGCTACAAATAGAAGAAAAAACCAGAATATTAAACTACAAACTGTATGATACATGATACATCAGAAATAGTCCATAGCATGCTTTTCCCCAGCCACATTAAACATTGGTAAGAGAGGCTTTCAATTTTATAGAACCGAGTATATTTTCATTTATTTAGTATCACATTTCTGTATGTTTGCTTATGCAATAATGTATACACATTATTAATTTTGCTTTGTGGAAAAATGTAAATTGCATCCAAATACTGAAAGAAGATCAAGGTTCCCTTGGGGCACAAAGGCCCCAACCTCATCCTGAGCATAAATTAAAGAGTTTACAGGACTGCAGAAACGTGGTGAAAGAAACCCTGCCAGGCAGCATTATGCCAGATAACCTTTTGCTTGATTCAGCTCCACCTCTGAGAATATTTTAGGTGAGTTTTATTCACTTGACTTGCAGAGAGCGTGCTTAAAAAGAGGAAGGAATCGAGCCCAGGGGAAATTGCCTTTGTTGCTGTCCAGGATGACTCCATTGACAAAGGGGGTCAGTTCTGTAATGGTGGAGCTTGGAAGCAAAGGGATCGTAAAAAAGCTGGCCAAACCCACGCCAGATAAAAACAGAGCACCTCCAGAAGACTCTCATTAAGTAAATCATCAGGCACCCGGAGACAATGAGCAGAGCCTTCCCTGCCACAGCAACTGTCCATGTGGCGGAAAGAGTGTTACCTGCCCAAGGGCGTGCGTGTGGTTTGAAATAATCCCTATCCACAGTGCTGATGTAATTTCTCTTGATAAGCCAAATAAAACAATTGCAAGGACTACAAAAACATCAGATCCGCTGCAAGCTCTGCTGCTGGCGAACTGAATCTCTTTAGTGCTTTCAGGAAAGTGTTATCAAAATACTGGAGATACTAGAGACGCCCCACTTACACTGAAACCCATTAAGCTTTGCCATTTATTTCACTGAGAAGAGGACCACCTCCTGTTAGGTCCTTCCATGCTGGAACCTGGCTGCTGGGCGTGAATAACTTTCCCATTGTACGAGCAGGCGGTTCCATTGATTTTAGCAGTTCCCACTGTCCACTCTTCCATTTGGAAAGCTATTAAGCCATTTAAATCTGCGCTATATTCTGTTTCTATGGCGAGCTGCTTGTAACTTCCATGGTGGTGGCCTCCAGCTGAAGATGATGCATAAACTCAGACCTAAATTAAAGACCCAGGAAAACCTGTTGAAGTTGTATGTTTTAGGTGCTTTGCTGCCGGGGGCTCGCCATCGGTTGGATGTCAGGCAGGTCGTTGCAAACAGCACAGGAAAGCATCTTGTTCTAAGTGAAACTACGAGAAACTATACTTACCTACTCTAGCTATATTTATCTAGATTTTCCAGCTTCTGGGCTGTTCTGAGCCAATATGAAGCAGCAGCCATCTACATGCTGCGTATTTGAATTGCTGTACATCTGTTGGGTCACTGAAACTTTCCTTTGACTGCTCCCAAAATAGTTATCTTAGCACCGCTCGCTTTCTGACTGGAGAAGTAAAAAGGGTAACTTTAAGAGCGCTTTAAACAATTTCCATCTAAACTGAAAAGACCTTGTGTTACAAGAAGCTCCGGGGCTGTCTTTCATGACTCATTGCAGAAGATGTCTCAAACGAGGAGAATCCCCAGGCACTTTGTCCTCTCCAGCTACCCCAGTGGAGCACCAGAAGAGGAAACCTACAGTAACCTCCAAACAATTCCAGACACCACAGAGCAAATGGAGTTTAATATCAGGTATCACGTTGCATTAATACTCCTTCTGTCCTCTCCCCCCCCCCCCAATACAAACTCCCAGACTTTCCAGAAGACTTTGCTAAGCCAAATAATCATTCATAGTGGATACTGTTGGAAATGGAATAGATGCAAGTGTAGATAACCTGTAGTGCGTAACACTGACTGTGCAAGATTATGCTGCATTAAATGTCTGTAAGTTTTTATCCTGCACAGGGACAAAGATGTGCCTTTTCATTAGAAACCCACCTGTTATAGCCAGCAGCTGAGGAAGCCATTTTTACATAATTCTCTAGGCGCCTCTCGCAACAAACTGACAGTGCTGCTTTGGGTTTTTCTTAATCCTGTACATACATTTTTTCCAGTTCAGGAGTCAGGGGCTGCCTTTCCCCCATCTGCGAAAATTCCTTTCTGTTTTTGTTGTTGTTGTTGTTGGACTGACCAAACCAAGCCCAAGTGTTTGTAAGCAGATCTCTAGAACTAAGCTTTCAAGCCCACTTACTATTCAGCAGATCTCATAAATGGATCTCAGCAGAAAACCAAGTTAAAATAAAAATGTATAGTCATACTATTTTACACAAAGGGGGGGGGTGAGTGTCTTAAAAGAAGCTAAATCTAATTGGAAGTTTTCATCAGGAGAGCGTAACCAGTTTTTGGTATCACCATGTGCTACAGATGTTGTAGTTCAAGGTTCTGCGTGTCCCGGGACCTCCCTAAGAGCCTTTAGGTTTTGGTTGGTTCATACCCTGGCACCACCCATTAGCTGGAGACAGGCCCTATGTCATGGAAACCATTGGAGTAAACCTCTTGGATGATATTTATGTTGGATGAAATATTTTGAAAGGTGCAACGTGAAGGCTGTTTCAGTATTTTGACTTTGGGGGAAAAAAACCCACCACCACCAAACCAGGATTCCATTGCCTTGTATGAAGAAGTGAGACACCAGAAAAAACAACATGTTTTTTCAAAAATGCCAAATACGCAGCTTTTTATGGTAACATCAGAGCACTTCGGTATGCAGATAAATACGGGTGTAAGATGCCTAATCAATAAAACCATAAATAACAGGAAAAAAAACCCCAAACCCTTAACATTTTGCTTTTACATTACTAGCTTAGCCCACCTGTTAGGGGAATAGATGTGCCTGGCATTTGCAGGGTGCTTTTCAGAGAACTGCCGTTGCGGTATTTAACGTGCACATCCCGAACGCCTTACAGCTCAGCTGCCCAGGTTGGCCATCAGCTGGCCCTGATCGGGGATGAATTCAACAGGACGTACCACAGGAAGTTTGGAGATACGCTGCTTCACCTGGCGCAAGGGTAAGTTACCTTACGGGCACTGTCAGGCTTCAGATCCTTTTAAAAAACCATGTTAGAGAGATAAACGGTAATGTTTTGTTAGATAAACAATAATGTTCCTGTACACAAAGTAAAAAAATTCATTGCTACTACTGCTGCTTCATACAGAACCTAAAAAAACCAAACTAGATACTGCAGCTTGTTTTACAAGGAAGAGCTTTATAATGTAAATTGTTTCCACAGACTATGGCCATTTACAGTCAAAAGACTGAAATAGTTTCTCAGTACTTAAAATTTCACAGTAGCACAGTAGTTTTCTAGGTTAGACAGTGTCTTTAAGCACAACTGAGAGATGGGAGCTCTGCAACTCAGTAAGTGTGGTGTGCTTCAGGGATTAGCATGTTACTGCATGCCAGATAACCCACCCATGCACGTACAACAAAACGTGGCTAGGCTAGTTTGAATTGCCTTTCTGCTGCGAGCTGACAGGGTTGCCATGAGTAGTTATTAACTGCAGATTAACTGACACGCAGGGATGTCCTAACCTGAGATGCATAGTCTGTGTCTGAACCCCCAAGTACTCCTGTGCAGTTCTGCCTCT
Source organism: Opisthocomus hoazin (assembly GCF_030867145.1). NCBI lineage: Eukaryota > Metazoa > Chordata > Aves > Opisthocomiformes > Opisthocomidae > Opisthocomus > Opisthocomus hoazin. The sequence goes on along the minus strand of NC_134414.1, from coordinate 157,267,754 downwards.
TCTCTCCTTGCTTCAGGGAGAGGACGGTCACTGCAGACTCACAGCATGCAATTCAGTTACATCTGTGTTCCTGGACATAGCGTATAGTCCTGGAACTTCTACCTCCGTAAAGCTGGATTCACGCTGCAGGGACCCTGTGGGGTTGCTGTGTCAGGCTGGGATTGCTGCCCCGAGCGCTGGTGCTTGGGACATCAACAGCTCTCGTTGGGTTGTGGTGTTCCAAGTTTGAAATGAGCAAAGGCACAAGATTGCCATTCAGGAGCTCTGCTGCACGTTTCCTTGTGTGATGTTAGTGATCAATTAATTCTGAAATCAAATTATCTTTACCTTTCAAAGCCCTTAGTGAGTTGCCAGGTCTTCTTCCTAAATATTTAGAGAAATATACATATACACATAGACTTTCAGGAAGGAACATATTGGAGTTTTGGGGTTTTTTGTAGTCTTCTAAACCTTACTATTTGATTTGCCAATTTTTAGAATACATTTTCTATCCCACAGCTTTCTTTTTGCTTTTCTGTTTTGTTTTGGTTTTTTTTTGTTTAAATCATCAGGTTTTCTATCAGTGTTTTCCAGACATGGAATATTATTAAAAGTGTTATAAGAAGCTTTGGAAATATGTTGAACAATAACTGGACGAAGAGGATCATTGGTTGTGGAAGCTGGGTATGCTCTCTCCCTTTTCTCCCGCCTTTTTGTTGACAAGTAGGTGACAGCAACACCTAACTCCCATGTAACTGTCAATGAGTAAAGCCTATAATGCGGCTCCAGGTTTGGGTTTATTCCTTAGTTTGTTGGTGTTGCCCCATTTTTTCTTTTTAGGCTGAAATTTCTCATTTATAGACAATATATGAGCGTGCCAAATGTCTGCGAACAGCTGCCCAAGTCCCACACAACCGACTCGCAGGGGCTTCGTGCAGAGGGAAGGCATCTCCCACTGCAGGAAGCTGTAACGGTCTGCTCTAGGGGAGATAAGCAGGACTGCTCCTGGTGCTGCTTTCCCCTGCGTTTACCCCGGAGAAGAGGATTACGTAGAGGCTGCGTATGACCCTGCCGCTGCAGCAGTCGCAGCAGCCACCAGCAAAACTAGACAGCGGCGCACGTGTCTGCAGCAGAACTGGACTGTGCTCATGGTTTTGCACTGACCTTGCAGGCTGGCATTCTCGTTAGCTTTTCTGCACCATCCTTTTGCTTCCTATTATTTCTAATTACCTTCCCTTTTCTTCCCACAGATTTGCAGGCTTCCTTTCAGGTGTGTCTGCCAGAAGCTGGTGCCTGCAGCCTTGCTTGTGGTTGCCTGTTGGTGGGCCATGAATTATGGACTGCAGAATTAACAGAGAGAATTACAATAGGAGGTCATTGCTGGACTCTGACCAACATCATTAACACCCAGGTGGTGGCAGTTGGTTTGCCAAATTTACACTGATAAAAATCTCTTTTATATTTAAAACCTAGGCTAGTGCTGGGTCACTGCTGTTTCATACCTTTTTTAAAAAGAGAAATGTTTAAACTAAGGAGGTTGTTGCTGGATAACTGCCTGACTTGCTAGTTTTGAAATGTGACTCAGGCAATCAGAAAGTCTGTCTTTTTTGTGTCTATTGAAACTATTTCATATAAACAAGTTTCTTAAAGAGATTCTGGATGTGGGGAAGACCGAAGGCATGCTGGACATCCTTTAGATTTTAACACTGTCAAAGCAATAGTTAAGATTAAAACCATGATACTTTTTTAAAATTAAATTGTTTCTTCAAATGTTTCGCAGTGTTACCTGCTTTATTTTCCAGGATTGTGCTATCACACATTAATAACAAAACGGATGAGACAGGCTGTTGTTATCTAAGGCTACAGGACGGGCTTTATTTGATTTTTATGTAGTAAAACTAGCATACGAAATGATAGTTCATTGGAAAAAGAGTGGTTCGGATGAGCTAGCAAGCCCGTTGGTTGGAGTGGTACTTGAGGGCCACTCAGGCCAAGCTATTACTTTCCCAGAATTTTTCAGAAATCTACTAATAGATTTTGTATTCTTCTGCCTCTTTTCGAAGTAGAGCTTAGAGTTGCCCAAAACTTTGGAAAAGAGGGTTTTTTTGATGACACATGTCTTTTTGGAAGGCACGTGCTCAGTGGGAAACGGATGACTAAGGGAAGTCTGAGCAGAGCTTACCGGATGACGAAAGTGCCGGTGTCACCCTCGCATACACCGCCAGCGCTGTTCGGACACAGCTGGGCTGCTTCTCTCCCAACAACACGGCCCAGCCGTACCAAGCTGTTCTCGACACCTGGGTGCATCTCCCATACCCTTCGCTGTTGAAGCTGCTCTTCGCTGTGTACAGTTGCAGACTCTCTCTCGGAGAGAGAAAATGAAAGTGCCTCTCTGTGGTTTGGGCATTCCCCTCAGCAGAGGGGATACCTGCTTCCTGCCTTATCAGGCAACTACTACAGTTAGCGTGCTTTTGAAACAGGAAAATACAGTATTTAATGGCCTAACGACTAAAGCACACATCTGAGAGGTTGGAGTTTGAAGTTCGAGTCCCTGCTTTAAATCAGACAAGGAATTTGAGCCACTACTTCCTTCAGTGGAGACAAATGGCAAACACAGTCAAGTTTAAGCGGGTTGAGGAATGTGTTTCCTCCCTTTCGTGAATGGTGCCCAAATCCCATTATGATCCTAACTGCCCGTCTCAAAAAATTCTTCCGGGGGAGGGAAAAAAAAAAAAAGTTCAGCTAGAATATTTCATTCAGCCATTTAATGTTAAGGGACCTTGACATATCTTTGATTGGCTTGACACGCAGGGCAAAAAGAAGGTATGCAAAGAAGGTACGTGGAGGGTGAGGGCTCCAGCATACCCCGAAAGTTCAAGCAGCAGCTGCAGCACACATTCCACTGTCACCTTTTCTCAAAATGCCCTCAAGCTGATTTGCCCTCAGCAGCAGGTATGCCAGTTTTTCCTAGAAAAGCACGGTTAGCGCAGTTGGAACCTTGGCCCCACTCAGGCCAGGAGCTGACCAGCTCAATTGCCCGTAGAACGAAAAATAGACAAATGTTTCATCAGCGAACTGACTGCTCAACTCCGTAACAGCAGTCTGACAGAAAATATCGTAAAGTTATTACTTAGTGAAGGGTAAAAATTCCCATCAAGAGTCTAATAATCAATCTATGCACATGTAAGAAAAGCACCAGCTGCCAAAAATTTGATCCTTCCCATCCGAATCACTTTAACACTATAAAATAATTTCAGTTATTTCTAGAGCAATGAGAAATGGGAGACTGCTGCGCTGCCTATTCTGTCCGAGAGCTGCATGGGATGACTCTGCTTTTTCACACTCTTGCAATCGATAATGTCACATTTTGAATCACAAGAGAGGGGAAGTCCAGTGTCCACCATGTATGGAGCAAAACACCGTTGCAAGGAATATAAAACGCAACCACACCAACAAAGCAAGCAAAACGAAGCGAACAGAATCTCCAACAAGCATCAGCGCAAACGGGAGTACAGCAGCAAGCAGCAATCACCAGGCTCCCCGCTCACCTGCAGAACAAGCAAAGAGCCTCTTAGTTAAGGCTCTGCACCGTGACTCAGGAGACTCAAATTTCTTTTTTTTTTTTTTTTTTTTTAACTGCACACTTCCTCATGTGACAGAGTTTACGGCACTCGATTTTTTTTCCACATCCTGTTTCTGCTTGTTCCTAGGTAAAGGAACCATGCTGACTTTTCATGTCTTAAACATTCATTTCCCAGAAGCAGCAGGGATAGATGAGTAAGCACATAAAAGAAAGGCAGATAACAGTACTAAGATCCAGGATTCTTAATTACTCCACGTGCTGCTCTCCGCCCGGCCACAGACGAGTTTTACAACATGAGACACCTTTCTGCCAATTTACAGCCATACACCAACGCGACGTCGTGCTGCCGGGCACTGCACGAAAAAGCAAGCCCTGAATACTCTCAATGCAGAGGTATGAAGCCCTTTGTCACGCCTTGTTAGCCGATATAAACTGCAACATCAACACAAGAGTAGGATACTGCCTGGCTTCTAGCTTTGAAGAGAGAGATGAGGCTCGCTGAGGAGCAGCCTCAGCAACTCACAGCTTGCTGCCTCGGGTTAGGCCCGGCCGCTGCACAGAAGAAAAGCAAATGCCCACGTGGTGGCTACAGTTCCATCTGCCCCCTAATTACACAGGGCCCACACGAGTAGGATGCTCGTAGGGTACAGACGTCCCTCCAGCACTCTGCAGCTGACGGAGGTGCAAAGGTTACCCAACGTTCTGCATTCGCAGACAGATTTGTAGCATGTTTCTCCCAAAGAGCTTTTATTTTAGGCAGTGTGCAACAAAGTGAAATGAGGAAAGGAAAAAAAGAAATGTATATATTTATGGTAGGAACAATACAAATAGAAAACAGGCCTCCAGAATTTCCACAAAAAAGTTAAATAATTAAAAAGTCCATACTAAAACCAAAATTAGTGCCACCAACATGCCATGCTCATAAAATCTGGTTATTTTATCATAAAAGCTGGTTTCAAAGTCACTAATGAGACAACTGAAATACCAGCATTCAGATTCTCCTCCCCAGCACTCGGTTGCTGCAGGGCTCACCCTGTCCGAAGGTGCCCCCGAAAAGATCCTTCCACCAAGTTCCCAGTGCTGCTGTTTTCTGCTCCGTCAAGAAAAGTCACCCAAAGGGCCAATTCAGCCTATGCAGCCTCAGAGGCTTGGTCAGGGATGACAAAAGCCCTGCACGCCTGGGGAGGTCGGGAATTTCGGTAAGCCGCTTCATTCTGTAAAACCGTTCTCCTCCCTTTGGTAACTCAGTACAACCAAGGCGGCACTGGACAGCAGGAGGGAAAATTACCTCCATCCACAGATGGACTATAGGCCAGTAATCATGCACTCCACAGCATTAAAAATATCAAGGAAAGCTTTATAGTTTATTTATAGTTTAGCCTTAAGAAAAGCATGTTGCTAATAACATCTTCTGCCTCGCCCAGCTTCTACCTGGCAATACGGACACAAAATAAAAAGAATTTTACGCAGGTGAAGATCCCACAAGTCAGTCAGGTTAGAAAACAGGATCACCAACGTACCGAAAGCCATACCAACCAGAGGGCTTCTCTAAACGTGCCCTTGAGCCCAGCGCAGAGCCCTCCAACACCCGGAGCCAACAGCCCCATCCTACTCCGTATCCATCCAGGAGACCCTTGCACCAGACAGCCAAAGCTACTGACTTCAACTTGAATCCACACCCCAAAAAAAACTTGAAAAAAGGAAAAAAGAACAAGAGAGAGGAAGTTGCTTGCAGGATTGAGGCCAAACAGAAGGCTATTTGGCGCATTTATTGGCAGTTTTGCAGTCCCGACGCTGATGGAAGAGCCAGACTTTGCTCTCCCCTTCCACCCCTGAGGCACACGGGGAAGGAAAACGTTCATTGCGACTACGCGCACGGTGCTCTTCTCATCAAGAGAAGCTATGAATGTTTGACTTTCTCTTCTGGGAGCACAAAGTTATTTCTAAATTGGGCAGAAAAAACAAGTTGTGTGGATTTTTCTCAAAAGGCTACTTAGGCCTCTGCTTCTTCCTCATCCTCCAGAGCATCTACATGGTTATATTGTTTCCAGGCCTTTAAATTACATTTTTTGAGAACGGCTCCTAGCTGCTTCCCAGGCCCCACTTCGTAGGTGTAGGGAAATTCTATTCCTTGCTTTCTTTCATACACAGAATGCATGGTCTGTTCCCACATAACAGGCGAAACCACCTGCTTCACCAGCTGCTTCTGGATGTGCTTGGAGTGCATGTACTTCTTGCCATCGACATTGGAATAGACACAGACCAGCGGTTTCTGAATCTCAACTGATTTTAGGACTTCAGCCAGCGGCTCTGTTGCTGGTTCCATAAGCCTCGTATGAAAAGCCCCACTGACTGGAAGCATTTGTGTACGTGTAAAATAATATTTTCGGGCATTCTCCTGCAAAAACTCCAAAGCCTATAAAAGAGAGAGAGAAGCGGTAAGTCTGACAGGACAAAGGTTTACTCGGCCACCCCACAAGAACCACCTCGGCAGATGTATCGTGATGAATGGATTCCTCTCCCTGCCCAACAACTGAGCACATGCTGGGAAAAAAACCCCACAGATCGAATACGCTCGTCTGGGCAAACTAAGGCCGCACACAAGTGCCACACAGAGGTGCAAGGTAAAACGTGTAAAAACATGAAATGTGAAATTCGGCTGAAGGGATAGTTCTTCTGAAGCAATACCTGGAGGTGTCCTGCAATGACTCTGCCGTCTGGAAACAAATAGTTTGAGATTTCACATACGGGGTCTTCTATACCCAGCGCTTGGCAGTGTTTACGGGCTTCCAAGCAGGCAAACTTGTAGTTCGCCTCTCGCCGACCAACAACCGACAGCATTCCGCTGGGGACAGCTTCCGACGCCTTCTGCATGGCTTCGGCCCGCACCTTCACTGCGTACAGCGCTGCGGAGAAAAACAGAGAGATGCTCGGTAAACACCAGCCCCGAGGAAACACCGACTGGCAGCGGGGCCGTGCACCTGCGCCCAAGGCAGGGTGGCCGTTCACCCTCGTCCAGTGCCCGGGCTCTCCACGCCAGGCCGCATGCCCCGGAGCGAGCGGTGGGAGCAGAAGGCAAAATCCGTCCTCCCGTCCAGCGGGAGGCAAACGGGGGTGACAGGCGATGCCTCGGGGAGAGCGAGGGGCGGGTGATCCTACGGGGGGGGGGGGTGTGTGTGTTCAGGCCAGTTCCCCGCTCACCTTCGGCGAAGCCTAGCGCTCCCGCGAAGACCAGCGCCGCGAACTCCCCCACGCTGTACCCAGCCGCCGCCACGCAGCTCTCCACCACCTGCACCGAGACACGGACCGGGCCCAGCACCAGCCACCGCCCCCCAGCCCCGCCGGGGCCGCGCCGCACGGCCCGAAGCCCGCCCGCCGCGCCCCTCACCTCAGGCCGCTGGTGGTTGAGCTTCTCCGCGGCGGCCAGGGAGGCGACGAACACGGCGGGCTGGCAGTGCCGGGTGCGGTCCAGCTCGCCCCGCGGCCCCTCCAGGCAGAGGGAGAGCAGGTCGTAGCCCAGCACCCTCTCGGCCAGGCGGTACATGTCCCGCACGGCGGGGTACCGCAGCAGCCCGCGGCCCATCCCCACCCACTGGCTGCCCTGCCCGGGGAAGAGCAGCACCGTGCCCTCCCGGGGGGACGGCCGCTCCCGCCTCGCCGCCGCCGCCGCCTCCGCGCCCGGCTCCGCGGCCCCCACTGAGCTCTGCAGCAGGTCGCTCAGGGTCGCCGCCCGGTCCCCACCGCCGGGACGGGAGCTGCCCCGCCGCGCCACTGCGACGCGGAGGCCGCCGCGCCCGCTGCAGCCACCAAGCCGCCATGTCGCCGCGGCCCAGCCGCCCATGGCCGCCGCCCCGCCGGGCGCCAGAGAAAGCGCAGGAGGCTCGGCGGGCCCCGCCGCTCTGGGCCCGACCCGCGCCGCGCCGCTGCCCCCGCCCAGCGCCGGACGTCCCTCCCCGCGGCGGGAGGGGCCCGCGCGGCCTCGCCTGACGGCAGAGGCGGCGCGACGGGCGGCAGCGCGGGAGCGGAGGTAGCGACGGGGCCGGGTGTCGGGGCTGCCTGGCCCCAGGCAGCGGGTGCTGGAGCCGGGCGGCGTGGCGGGGGCTGGCGGCGGGCTCCTAGCTGGACGTTTCCCTGAGGGCGAAAGAAAGGGCTTCTGTTTTATTTTCCCTCCTTCCTCCCGAGTTTCCCAGTGGCGCTGATGAACGAGCGCCCGCTGAGCGCGGCGCGGCGGGGAGGCCGCGGTGCCGGAGCCGCGGCGGTGCGGTGAGGAAACGCCGCCGAGCAGCCAGTGAGTCCGGCTGCTTCGCAGGGCGGCCCAGTGAAGGAGGTCTGCGAGCGTTTAGCTCGGCAGGGGAATACGGACCGGGACAGCAAGAAATTCCGGTGACTTTGTATCTGGGCCGATTCGAAAGGAGCACGGTGAGCAGATTTTCCTCGCTTGACCGTGCTTCGGCAGGGGGTTGGACTGGGTGACCCTCAGAGGTCCCTGCCAACCCCTCACATTCTGTGATTCTGTGAGATGATTTTCTCCAGTTGTGTCAGCCTCCAGGCAAAATACCTGGAAAAGCCAGCGAGCTTCTCAAGTTAGCTGAAACACATGGGCAGTAATGTAGGATATTTATGGCATACATTCGAGTGCATCCCCCTCGGTGCCTGCCTCCGCCTGCAAGGCCCGCGCTAACGCCTCTTGCACTGCACTGAGAGGAGACGCGGGATGGCCAGCTCCCAGCCGGACTGGCTGAGGCGGTACCTCGGTGACAACCCTGACAGCAGCTGCTGCTCTCGTCGCGCTTCGCTTGTGTGATGGAGCTTCCAGGCGCTCGCGCTGCCAGCTGCCCCACCAGCCCTGACAGCAAGGGGCGTCCCTCTAACCCCAGGCCACCCTTCACCCTACCGGGAGGGCTCCCAGCTGTGACCATCCTGGGAGGGTTCCTGGATGTGGCCTTCCCGTTTGATGCTTCCAGAGGCAAAGCCCGGGCAGAGTCCGGTTCCTGCAGCCCACCACTGCAGCGGCCCAGGTAGTAACGCTGCGGCTGCGAGCGTGGCTCAGTGCTGCTGTTTTAGCTTTGGTTTGTCATAAAGAGCACTGACCACTTGTAAAGCACTTGAGACTGACCAGTGGTGATGCCCCGTGAGCGTCCCACTGCTGTTCAAGCATCCCTTGGATGGGGCACTTCTGTTAGGCTTTACTCTGCTCAAAGAATACCCAGCAAGCTGAATGGAGTCAGGCCTGGAAGCTAGAAATACCCAAGAGAAACTCCATTTTTTTTAAGAACAGACATGGATTGCACTTTCCAAATTGGCGGACAGACAACAGGAAGAAAAACCTACAGCAGGAGGTTGGGCAGCTGTTTGGGAGGAAGGTAGTCAGAGATGTTTGGTCTTTTTCCTGCTTTGGAACATTGCGTTCTTACCTTCTTTGGTACCCTGTGTTCAGAGGACTTCATACAAATGTACCTAGGGAAAATTAGAAGAGATCAAGCAGTAAATGGCAAATTATCACCTTGGAAGGCTTTGTTCTAGAGTACATTTTGGTTTCCAGTGTGTGAATCTGGTCACTTCACTAAATTGTAGATTTATTTACAAAAGCAGTGCTCTGCCATTTTAAAAGAAACATAACCTGGGCAGTAAAATTTGTCATCTTTAAACCTGATGAGTATATCTCACATTATATCCGTAAATAAGTAACGTAACATTTATTTTTAAATACGTATTATAGCCATACTGTGCACTTGTTACACATTTATATTGTATTTATATAACATATATTGTTTTAAATTTCTCTATTACTTGAGATTAGATAACAAAGATAAGATCGCTTTTTTGTGGTAGTCACACTCTGTGTCACAGACGGTGATGTAACTTTTAGTGTTTTCCCAGCAGTTAAGCCACAACTGATGTAAATAGTTTGTCAATATAAATGAAGGATGCACCCCTTAATCCTTCACAGAGCTATCTCAGGAAGAAGCCTTTTTCCGAGGGAAAATGTGCATGCTGCCTCTCAGACCTGGGTAGAACCTTATATGCCCTTAAAAAAATACACCGTAGAAGGTGAGAGGCAGAGTATGTACCTTGGGGACCCCCCCCTTCCATCGTATGTTCCGAGCTTTGTCCGTCTACCTCAGAACGGCAGGGACTAGAAACCCCAGAACTGTGGGTGATTTAGAGATTTTCCTTTGTGGTTTTAATGCAATAGCTGTAATTTAAGCCCCATGTGATCGGGTAGCCAGCACTAAGTTGCACACAAAATGGATTAGTTGGAGGTTTATCAGCACAGGGATACAAGAAAATGCAATGGAATTAGTTGTCCGTTCTTTCCTTCTCCTTCCCACTGACCGAGCTCTCCCTGGGAGTGCCTGGGGAAGGGACTCACCTGCCTTTTTGCTCAAAGCAAAGAAGAGGTTTAGTTCATTGTTCCTCACGCTGAAGCAAACCAGTTCCTCTGTCTGTACCTAGTCCCCCCCACAGCGCACCCCATCCCTTTTTTTGGGTGCGCAGTGTTTTCTCCAGAAAGAGGAGGACATGGAAAGCTCCTTCTGTTTGATTTTCTGCATGTTACACCACTATAGAGAAACAAACTGCAAAAAGACAGAAACCCATTAGGCACCAAGTTGCAGCATTTTTTCCCCCGCCTCTATTTCTCCTGTTACTTTGTGTAGCTGGAACCCACTTTGGGCAAGTCAGGTGTTTTGAATACCTAGGAAAATTATTTTAACACATTTGTAAAACAAGCTGGCCTGCTGCAGCCCTCACTGCACAGCTGAAACGGCCTGAGGTCAGACTAGGGCTAAACAGAAAATGGGCAGGATGATGAAGAAAATGCTGCAGGGCAGAGATAAGAGGTGGAAACAGAAATAAACAAGTTAATTGTGTGTGTGGAGAAAAGATTTCCAGCTGTGGTGCCTGACTGCTGGGCATGCTGCAGATACCATCCACACACATCCAAGGTTTCTTCCGTATGAAAATCAGGGTGCGAGAGTATTGTACAACCAGATCTCACCCTGAAGTGGAGCTGAGATAGGATTGGGAAAGTAGTAATTATTTCTAGGTTGTGTAATACAGATGCAGCCAGAGGGGCTGCATTAGCAAGCCTATACCAGATAAAGGTATCACCAAGTAATTTCAGGGTTATCACCTATACGCTAAAAAGACGTCAGGGCTGATAATCCTTTATATACTCTGTGATTACAGTACTGTCAAAAAATGTACTGAGTGTTCTATAAGCGTCATACTGTTCTCGTGCTGCACAGCTAACCAGACAAACGCTGCAGCACTGACTGAATGCTCCGACTCTCCGCTGCATCCCTGCCTTTCACTTACTCTCTGACTAAAGACCTACACCGAGTAACCCAAGGAGGATGGACATGGCTTCTCCCAAAATCAGCTAGTGCTGGTCCCTGAGTTAGCTGCTGCTTTTTGTGGGAAATTGATACTTGAAAAATATTTCATTTGTGGGAATTAAAATACAGGAACTCCCACTGCTGGTGAACAGCTGTGGTCTACTAGGCCAAGCCTACAAGCACATTCTGATCTTGCTGCATGGCTTCATTCCTTTTTCTCCTGGGTGCTATACAAGAGAGAGTATTTTGCCATGCTTGGGAAATCCAGAAAAATACTATTCAAAAACATAGCATATAATTAGTAGTAATGGTATTCAAAAGACTGGGATACCAACATCCAGTTCAAGCCAGTATGTTCAATCTCTTCACTTCTATTTCTTCCCCTTTCCGCTTTGTGCACGGCTTCACTTTCCCTGTTTCTTTGCTTTGTACCTTCCCCATTTCTGTTTGCCTGCCTGATTTTCTTTCTCTTGTCACTTCAGAATTATTTCAGCATTCTTCCTCCAACAGGCAGAGGGACAGATGTGTAGCTACATCATTTACTCACTAATGACTGCAGCAGAGCAGTATTTTTCAGATTTGATAACATCTAGCACTTTCAGCTTGCGGAACACTTTCAGACTTTCTTCCCTGGGGGGCAGCTGACAGCACCCCTAACAAAGTCTAGTTGCTTAATACTTGCAGGAAATCACCCCGATATCGTTACGTCCAAATAAAGCATAAACCCCTTTGGGTCCTTGCTTGTCACTTAAAAAAAAATACTAGCATTTGACAGACATACTGGGGCTGCACAGATGACCAGCACTTCACAGCATGTGTAGAGAACTAAGCCTCGTGTTCTCTGTAGGAAAAGCAAGAGTGACAGGGGTTAAGAATTAGTGAGATCTCAGTAACTTAAAATTTCTAAGTTAACCTTTGGGAATTACTTATCTGAAGGCAATCAAAGAGAATGACTGTGCTTGGAGCTCTTGTTCTCATTACATCTTGCTGCTCCTGCACATAGCAATTCCTTCATACTGCAGTAAAAGCGGAGCCTTTCATGCCGCCAGTACGGGTGACAAGTAGTGTGTGCTGCAGCTGACAGCCTGCTCCCTCAGGAAAGTATCAATACAGACCTAGGCACAGGAGACAACGTAAACTCTTTTGCTCCCTGGTAAACAGCAAGTAGAGTCCCTCAGGCAGGAAGTATGGCAGCAGTGACTGCAGCCATGAGCTACGCAGATTTTTTTCCTCCCTTCCTTGTTGTCCATCCTCCACCCAAGACCTAATTGATACTGTTCCAGCAGACTAGCCCATCACCCTCCCACTTCTTTCTCCCCAACCTTCGTTCTGAATTCTTCCCCTGCTTAGTTTTTCTTTCACTCACTCATTCATTCTTTTGTTCTGTTTGTGACTTTGACTGTTGCACATCTTTGTCTGCTGCCTTTTTTGTGTGCATTCCTCTTCATTGCCCTCCCACGTCTCTCTCCTGAGGCATGCCCGCAGCCCAGAAGCCTACAGGCTCTTTCTTGTTCACTCCTTACAAACTTTCTAATCCTGCGTGCTTTACCAGTCCCTCCATGCTGTTTTGCCTTCAAAATTCTGCTCTGCTTCTATCACTAGGATTTTTCTTGTTCCCATGCAATCTGGCTGGCGGTCCCTGCCGCTGAAATCTCTTCATGAAACCTGCACAACTCTATGGGCAGACCCCTGAGTGCATGGACAAAAACCATAATGCAAGAGATCTCCCTTGCTGGCCGAGCTCATACCTGTTCTCCAAACAGAAATCCACTCTACCAGGAGACCTGCGACAATGCAACGTCATCCGTGCGCTATTTCCTATCAGTTTAATCGCATCTGTTACAAGTGGGATTTCCTCTTCCCTGCTTCCTGCCTCCGCATCCCAGCAGTCATAACTGTAGCAATAAAAACTTTGAGATGTAGGGCAAGACAACAGCTAAGTCTACAAGGCACTTTTCTGTGAGAAGTCGCTGCTCTAAAACTTTAATTTCTCTCCTGGGGCTTCCACAGTTGCTCTTTCCCCACTGTCGCAATCTCTCTTGCGATTCCTTCCTGCTGTCTCCCCCTCTTGCATAACAGACGAGCAGGAATTGGGTGTATTCGCCTACTGTATATTTGAAAAAACAACGCATTTTGGTTCTGCCCTTCTTTATCATACCTGTAATGTGTTTACATTTAAGCCAGCTAAACACAGCTTTTCTGTAGCATTTGGCTTTTGGCCGGAAAATCTTTAGCGAAGCTTTTTCCTGCTTGCTTTTTGTACTGCTGCCCGTACTCTAACTAAAGCAGCGCAGCTACCAGAGCAAGACATTACTTAGTCTTCACTTCTGTAGGCGGATTTAATCCAGTACACTTTATGGGCTTGGCATCTAAGATTGTGCAACTGATTGAATGCTTCATGGAGAAGCCACAGGTGTACTCCCTTTTTATCCACTGAGATCTCCTTCCTTGTTTAGCAAAACATCATTTAAGTACTTACCTTCTCATTGTCCTCCCTGGTCTTCATTTTCTGAGGCAGCTTCTCAAGTCTCTGCTACTAATTCACATTGTTCTTACTAGTCACTTAGCATCATCCTTAGCACCTGCAACACAACATATAGAATTAATTTGCTTGAGCACAGGAAAGCACACACTTTTCTTACTCTTGACTATGGCATTCCACGAATGGACCTTTTGGCAAATACAGAAATAGACACTTAGTGCCTTTTTTTTCCCCCAAGGGCAGTTCATGTAATAGCAAACTGGCATATTTTTATTTTTTATTATTAGTTTATATTATTTTTATTAATCTGGCATATTTTATTTTTTGTTATTATTTTTATTATATTATTTTTATTCCTCTGGCATACTTCTGGGCGGGAATATTTATGTAGGTAAAATTCAGTAATCTTACTGCACAAAGCTGAGAGGGAAGTAAAGGCCTGGGCACCCAGCCCCACCAAAGGTAAATAACAGATTCCTTTATGGGTGTGAGTATTGTCCAGTGAACCTGGTACAAGACCTATTAATTTCAGCTGCAGTCTTTCTCAGTGACAGGACTGGGCTGTGGATCAGATCCTACACATGGGTATATTTCTAAAATCAGCTAAAACCAGTGTATATTTGTGGTTTCATTTCACAGAATCACAGAATAGTAGGGGTTGGAAGGGACCTCTGTGGGTCATCTAGTCCAACCCTCCTGCCGAAGCAGGGTCACCTACAGCAGGCTGCACAGGACCTTGTCCAGGCGGGTCTTGAATATCTCCAGAGAAGGAGACTCCACAGCCTCCCTGGGCAGCCTGGGCCAGGGCTCCGTCACCCTCAGAGGGAAGAAGTTCTTCCTCATGTTCAGACGGAACTTCCTGTGCCTCAGTTTGTGCCCATTGCCCCTTGTCCTGTCACTGGGCACCACTGAAAAGAGCTTGGCCCCATCCTCCTGACCCCCACCCTTCAGATATTTATAAGCATTTATTAGGTCCCCTCGCAGCCTTCTCTTCTCCAGGCTGAACAAGCCCAGCTCCCTCAGCCTCTCCTCGTAGGGTAGATGTTCCAGTCCCCTCATCATCCTTGTAGCCCTCCGCTGGACTCTCTCCAGTAGCTCTTCATCTTTCTTGAACTGGGGAGCCCAGAACTGGACAGAGTGCTCCAGATGAGGCCTCACCAGGGCAGCGTAGAGGGGAAGGAGAACCTCCCTCGTCTTGCTGGCCACACTCTTCTTGATGCACCCCAGGATCCCATTGGCTTTCTTGGCAGCCAGGGCACACTGCTGGCTCATGGTTAACCTGTTGTCCACCAGGACACCCAGGTCCCTCTCCACAGAGCTGCTCTCTAGCAGGTCCACCCCAAGCCTGTACTGGTGCATGGGGTTGTTCCTCCCCAGGTGCAGGACCCTGCATTTGCCTTTGTTGAACCTCATCAGGTTCCTCTCTGCCCAACTTTCCAGCCTATCCAGGTCACGCTGAATGGCAGCACAGCCTTCCGGTGTGTCTACCACACCTCCCAGTTTGGTGTCATCAGCAAACTTGCTGAGGGTACATTCTAACTCTGTCAATCATGATGTTTGGATTTGTTTCAGATTCACTGTCTCAATGGATGTGCTACCAGCCTGGGCCCCAGCAGTGGGTTTCACCCTCCTGCCTCATTCAGGGGGATTTTTAGGAAGCAAGATAACCAAGAAGGAAATCCCCGTGTGGTATGAATCTCTGCAGAAGCCAGCCTGGTGTCCACCTAACTGGGTGTTTGCTCCTGTTTGGGGAACTCTCTATACGTCTATGGGGTATGCTTTTCACATTGTGTGAAGGCACTTGCCTGATCTAAGAGTTGCTTATTGTATAATACAGGACTAGAAAACTATTACTGTTTTCTTGTGGCTGTATGTTTGTAAGAAACTGTGTCGAGGTGCCTGTTTAACAGGTAAAAACATGTTTGGGGAGTAGTTTGTATGCACAAATATCCATATCAAAAGCAGGAGTTTGAAAAGCTGCCATTAATTTGCTTTCCCCATTCATTCTGAGGGGAAGACCTGCCAAGATGGCAGCAATGGAGCAAGGCAGCACTGGGATTTCTTCTGTGTATGTCCTTCAGTAGTTTCAGGAAAATTAAAAAAGAAAAAAAAAAGGGGGGGGGGGGGCAGAGGGGCAATTAGGATAGCACTGGTCTAACAGAGCTCAATTAAAAGAAACCAAAATCAAAACATACACATCCTTTCAAATTAAACTGCCAGGTTGTTAAACTCCTTATTTAGTTTAAAATACTTGACAGCACAGAATTACTGTCAAATGAACAAGGTATCACAAGGCCAAGTACCATTCCCACAGGAACCTTAGAAGTTTAATAATCCTGTATTTTGGCAGCTGTTACTTTTAATAAGATGTAGCAGAAATGTTTGTAGAGGGAGGTTGTCTCAGGAGATTGACTGGGCAGTGTTGATGATCCTCACAGTCTGCTCTAGAAGCTGTCCACCCAATGCTACGTGCTTTTACGCTAACTCTGGTGAGCTGAGCCACAGAGGAGAGGTAGTGCTCTGCCCCTGGAGCCGCTGAGGTCAGCGCAGTCCCCAAGCACAAAGTGATGCTTTGTCTCATTAAGAACTAGCTACATACCAAGATTCAGCATATTTTTTCCTAGCTCTCAAATACACATTGTTGCTAATCCAACAGTAATAGTTTTTAGGCTGGAATATGCCTTTTATGGCTTACCCGTCCTATTTGTTCCATCGTGATGGTACATGTGAAGTGATCTGTAGTTTGTGTATAGCACTGGTTTAATTATGTAAAGTATCAAAGAGACCAGATCTTTTCCAAGTTAACATTACATACTCATCCTGCAGGTCACCTTAAATACCACACCACCTGTTGTGAAATACAGCAATGATGCAATGTCTGAAACTGTATCTGAATGCTAAATTGGTTCTCCATATTCTCTCATTTTGGTTTCATTTTGTTTCCAGAAAAATTTGTGGTTTTTATAGCCTCATGTACTATCCCTCCTTTCCCATCAGTATTCCCTTTTCCTACTCCTCTTATAGAGCGTACTTTTTAAAATTGCTCTCTACTCCTGTATATTCCAAGAGTTAGTATTTGAATCAGATCATTGCTGTCCTGTGAATAAAAAAAAAGGCTTTTAGCAAAGAGATGAGCTGAGTGGCTTTCCCATGAAGGGTTTCCTTGAAGTTGACTGTACAGTTTGCAACCCTGTTTCTGGATTCCTCATTATAAACCTGGATATCAAGTTAAATATTTTAAAAATCCAAATTGTGACAGCTTATCACTTACTAAGATAATACCAGAATCAGTATATTCTGATATCTGAGGTGATGGTCCCGGTTATGTACTATATGTCTAGCTCAGTGAAAAGACTGTATTTATTACCAGGCCTTTTCTTCTGTAATCCACCATGTGCACACATTCCTTGAATGAGCAAAAGATCTCATTCCTTTAGAAACTCTTGAATATATTAAAAGCAAGATTTAATAAGCTTACATTCCCTTCTCGACATTTAGCTTCCTAGCAGATTTGTACATCGTGACGTTGGTCTGAAGTGAAAGTTCGAGGTATGAACAACTGTAAGTCCACATTGTGGCTCTGTAAATCACTTAAGAACAGATTTGTGTCCTGATGCTTTTTACAATGATAAACTGTTACGTTTCTAATACTTACCCTGTGCCCCTCCCCCCCCCCTTTTATTTTTTAATACTCTTTGCAATTACACTGGCAAGATATCAAGGCTGCATTGTTCAGTCCCTAGGAAAGTAATGGCCAAGAAGCAAGCTTGGGTCACTAACTGGGTTAAACAGGAAAGAAAAAAATCCTTCTGGTATGACCTACAAATGAAGACAAACTCCTTGCAATTGCTCCTATGGATGTTTGTCTGCTCCTAAAAAAAATAAATGCTCAGAAGTGAGTCTCCATCTTTGCTCCACTGCCAGCAGAAATATGTACGAGCGCCCTGCCGTCCAGCACAGTGCAGAGTCCAGCTGACACTCCTGCCAGGACGGAATCAATATTCACTTACTAATTCTGAAACAAGGGTACAATTCCAGCTGCTGGCATTTTATCCAGGGGATTCTGCTGTAGTCACTTGGAATGGCTGTGCAGTCATCTGGATTGAAATCTAGCTAATGTCTAAAGGGAAAGTCAAACAGCAAAAGAAATAGTCTTAGGTGATGAATGCTCCCTGTTCCAATCAGGCTCCTTCAGCGCAAAAATAAACCTTACATTAGTAAATCTCCCAAATCCCGAGAATTCCTGTCTTCAGCAGCTTATGTGCTGGGATCCCTCCCCAGTGAGCTGTGCTTCTGTGGCATCAACGAGATCTGTTTAAAATCTTAAATATATTTTTGGAAGATCTTTCAGTAGCCAGGTTCCCACAGACAGGAAGGGTGCTGGATGCTCCTTCTGGTTAATTCTTTCCACAGAACTCCTAAAATCTTCATCCCCTTCCTTCTGAAAAGTGATTATAGGGTTCCCCCTGCTCTTAACATCATCCATCCTCATACTCACCTGTGCTTTGGGATGCCATTCAATTCCTACTTCTATTTAAGTGGATGAAATGAATAAGGTTAATGGGTTGTAGATTTTATGTATTTATTTTTAAAGCACCATCTCCCAGTACCAAAATTAACAGTTTCTTCACTATTTAGACTTACCTTTTATTCTTGGATCTTAGACTTGCTTCCTTTTCAACACGGCTTTCTCTTTTAAGACTGAAATGCAGTACATCATCTGCTCCTCTGCACGTAGAAGCGAGAGCTCTGGCAGAACAGGGAAATTTTCTCTCCCCATATTGCTGTTCCCAGCAGGTGATCAACCCTCTGCGGTCACTGTGCCAAGCAGTACCTGGATATCTACTTTTCCAAATGAATTTAGATGCTAGCACTGAAGTAATTTCATCTGATCAAGAACGTGTTGTTGCTTTCTAACCGGTATCCTGAATTACGCCTTCTATTTGCCTTCTCCAGATATGGCTCCTACCTGGTGTGGAAGGAACTGGGGGGCTTCAACGAAAAGTCAGTGGTTCCTCTGGGCCTGTATGCAGGACAGCTGGCATTAAACTGGGCATGGACTCCAATATTTTTTGGAGCTCACAAAATGGGATGGGTAAGTGGAAAAGTAAATTTCTTAATTGTTGGCTTTTGCTGTCATTTGCAAGGTGCTAAGACGAAAGTTTTGTGTTAGAAACTTTCCTCCCTGAAAATCAACCCGAGTACAGAATACGGCTTGCAGAAGTTTTCAAAATTCTCTTCAGTGTCTGCCAGCAGCCACCTGAGAGAATGTACTCATCTACAACATGCTTCAATGTTTAGATTTCAAGAAGCTCTTTCTGCCACCCTTTGATAAGAGCTTTTGTGTGACTAGAAATGCAAGCATTTATGCCTCACAAATTCCTAGGTATCTTGGGCAAACAGCGGTGAAAAGAAACTTATCATAACATTACTCAGGTAATCAGCCCCCATTTTAGACAAGGCTAATTTTCTGCAGTCTGAAGAGAAACAGCTTGCCTCAAAAATAAAAATCAATAATAAAAAAATGTTTGCCTGGTTCTCTAAATATATATATGCAATGTAGTAACAGTGGAAGACTGTGCAATCCATCATCGATTCATTCACACTGCATTTCTTCAGGCAGCATCTATGACGTGAAAAGACTGGGTAAGTTCACTGAGCTAAGTGACTCGGTCAATGTCACACTGGGTTTGTAGTCAATGTAACACTTCCCGCTGCCAAAAAAAGAGGGTACGGGTGAGAGGGATTTTATTCTCCCTCTCCTTCTCCCAGCTGCAGTGCCATTTCTTGTGACTGTTATATCATTTAATGAGTTGATCTGACTCATAACTCGGTAGAAATCTCTCTTTTTTTGCTGGCTGGTTTTCTGAGAAGGAATTAATTCACAGAGGGATCTAATGAGTGCCAGAGCTAAGTGGAAAGAGCCATACAAAGGCTATCTAGTCAAGAAAATGCAGCCAGTGAAAAAAACACTAACCACCTTCTGTGTTTCAGGGCTTGGTGACTCTCCTGCTCACGACTGGCACGGCAACAGCTACAGCTGCTTCCTGGTATAACATCAACAAAACAGCAGCTTACTTGATGGTTCCTTATTTAGCCTGGTTAACCATGGCTTCTGCACTCAATTACCGTATCTGGAAGGACAATCTCAACAAGAAACAAACTGAATAAACAGTTTTCAGCCAGAAAGATTTTTTTTCCTCCACAAAAATGTTCTAAAGTTATGGCCATATTTTATTTTTAGCTGAATTAATTATACCAGTAGTTTGCTAATTACAAGTTGACAAAGCAGTACTTGTTTAAAACAAATACGCCTTTACTAGGCACGTCACAAAGGGGTGTATGCCTGACTGGGTTTTATAGCAAACTAAAAGATACTGCTGATTGAAAAGTACTAGTTTTCTATATTACAGCTTTATATTTTATATGACAACAGCATTTTAACCATTTCCAGAAATAAGCATGAATTTCATTATGTTCAGAGGTGGAAATCCAGCCATATATTAACACAGCTTCCAGAAAGCTGTTCTAACAGTGACAGGCATGATTGTGGCCTGAATCTTTCATGTTTACCACCAGACACAGTGCGTTAGTGCTACGGTGTGTCCCACTACAGCTGCCACATGCTTACCTTCTGGTCATTGTACTCTGGAAATGTTTAAGATGAGCTCTTTTTCACAATTTGTGCCTTCCCACTTTGAAGCATTGTACAGTGTAGCTAAATACATTAAAATAACCTGTAAACTTACCTTGTTCCTCTGTTTTTACTGTTTTTAAATGGTTTTGAGCAGAAAAATACTGAAGGCAACAGGATGCCATAGTCCCCTTGATCTCTTCTCACCATTGCAATGGGCAAGACAAAACAGGAAATTCAGAGCACCTGGGTAGAAACTGAGAGGACCCAAATATTCAGCAGCCCTCTGCACACACCCATGAGGCATCACCAGCAGCCTTGGCCAAACAGCACTAACATACTCCACCTGGACCCTCAGTGTGATGCCTGTTCACCACTAGGCCTCGACAGTGGAGCTGGCTGCCTGACCGTGGGTGGGTCTGTTGCCCAGCAGGGCAGGACACACACCATAGCTACTAGTGTCTCCTACCTGCACCTTCTCACTTCAGCTGCTTAGAAATAAACACGGGTTTCACTTCTTCAGGGTTATGGTAGCTGACATAGTAAGATCTGGGATGCTTGGTTCAACCAGTTGCTTCCTATAAGATAAAAACATCTCTCTTGTCTAAGAGCACAACAGACTATTTTTGCCCACAGCTTGTGGTCCTACTGCACAAATCTTACTATTTTTAAAGTAATTCCTCTGGTTTGTTAAGTGCGACATCACTTTTCCCTTTGTGATGAGTGAAACCTTGCCCTTTACTCTAGATCCACAGGCACTTTGTCACATGTTTTCAGATACTTTGAAGGCAGAAAGTGCCTTTTGCTCTCCTACAAGTGACAAATACATCTGCTGAGCAGCACTGGATGTACATCCAGTTTCAAGCACCCGGTACTATGTATCACAGACAAACTTTCTCCCTGCATCAGAAGCAGTCACACCATCTATGTTGAGCACTTCACCATGTTTCTTTAATTAGATTTAACTAAGGAGTCCAAAAATGTTCTGACTCATGAGCATGCGACTGATGCTGCTGTCGGCAGCACTTCTGGCTGTTCAATCCAGCTGTCCCTTCTGCCCCACCTGTGCAGTGATCGAAGTTTTGTGAGACACAGATGGTTTATTTCTCCAGCCTATGTTCCAGTCAGTGGAAAGAAGTAGGTTTCTGCAGACCAGCCTGCAATAGCCTAATATATCCCTCTGCCTTCCTGATCGTGAACACTAACGTGCTGCATATTTGCAAAGCTGGAAGCAAGGTTTATAACATTTATACAATTTTATAACTGTACTTTGCTCTCAAGCAGATCCTGATTGCTGCAATGAGCTTTAAAAAAATTCACGTCCCTCATGATGGACAGCAGAATTTTTGCAGCTTGTACATACATACAAAACAACATAAATACAATGTAAATTGCTAAATTTCAGCCAGTTACCCTGTTGTGAGGAGGGAGGAGAGATTAGGAATAACGGATTTCAGACTGACACCCCACTCTCAAATACCTCCATCTTAGGCCATAAGCTTTGAAGTCCAAAGTTTGCTTGGTCTTCTAGCAGTTTCCCAGATCCCCTTCATTCCTTCAGGCTTCTGCTTTCCTGTGCTGCTCTAGACATTGCACGCTTCTCACTTCCTGCTGGACCCCTTCTGAAAAAAATCTAGTTTCTTTAATGGGCAGGCCAAGGATGACCGCCAGTAGTAGAGAGTTCCTAAATGTTGTGGGTTTTGTTTGCCTTTAAGTACAAAAAATGGGAAGAGCCATCAAATCTTTAATCTTATTACCCTAGCAGTTCACTGCACCGAAATAGAATCACAGAATCGTTTAGGTTGAAGGAGACTGTCAAGATCATTGAGTCCAACCATTAACCTAACACTGTCAATTCCACCACTAAACCATGTCCCTAAGGTCCACATCTATACATCTTTTAAATACCCCCAGGAATGGTGCCTCAACGACTTCCCTGGGCAGCCTGTTCCAATGTTTTACAACTCTTTTTTCAGTGAGGAAATTTTTCCTAATACCCAATCTAAACCTCCCCTGGTGCAACTTGAGGCCATTTCCCCTTGTCCTATTTCCTGTTACTTGCGAGAAGAGACCGACACCAACCTCACTACAACCTCCTTAATAATATACCATAATAATATATATAAAATATGGTAATAATACCATATTATTTTCCCATCAGAACATTTTGGATCTTTGAATAACAGAGGGATAGATAAGAAAGAGAAATACAAACTCAAACATGCTTCAGTAAATTATAGTTTTAATGTTGACATTGGGAACTTGTGCAATGTTTCCCAGCAAGTAAGCTATCAAGCTACCTGGAAAACAAGTCAATTGCTCCAGTTATTGTCCTATTTCTAGGTCTCCTATATTCGATAAACACGACATTTGGTCAACATAAAATGATGATCTATAGAACTAAGCAAGACAAGGAAAATGCAGACAAAATTATTATCAGAACAGTATATGGTATATGCATATTCTTCTGATATGATTTTTTTTTCCCTGTGTTACCGGTATAGGAAAATAGTTGCATCAGCAGCTCATAGAACTGAAATATAAATCTTGCTGTTAAGTATATCTGGGAAGGAAATTAATAGAGTCAAGTCTCCTGTGGCTAGACAATGCACGTCACATGGCAGCTGTCCGTTTCATCCAGAAATAGGGTGCTGAAGACATCATTAAAAAAGGTAGGGTGGTATTTGCAGGCTCGATCACAGTCAGGATTGAAGTTCACCTCAAGGATCTGAGGCTGCATGATTCTTTTCCCTGTAAATGGGCACACAAACATTGCCTCTTAATAGAAGCTCTATAGAGATCCTGAGCCACTATCCATCTTTAAGCCAGAAATTATAGAAAATGATGGGAAAAAGCCATCTTTTATGACCAAGCTGGCAAGCTAGTAGGGTGTTTCAGTGGGTTTGTGTGTTGTTTTTTTTTGGGGGGACAGAGGCCTGTTCTATCATTATTATCCAGATGACAATTATCCAACAGATTCTGCAATCACTGTGCTAATCCAATGCCTCTTTTAGAATGAGAATTTGCAGCAATTTAATAGGATCTCCCTGATACAGCTGTCTTGCTTGACAGTCCAAAACATCTTCCAGACAACTCTGCTTCTCCTTTCACATTTCAGTACACACCTTCCTTTCTTAGAGCTCTTCGATATCTACCTTTCTAGTTCTAGCAGTCCTATTCCTTTACACTCCAGCCACTCCTGCCTGCCACTTCATCTCACCCCTACAAGGAAGTCAGAAGGTTTAATTTTGTCTCAAAACTTAATCAGTACACTTCGGAGCTCAGAATCAAATGCATTCTCCGCAACAAGATAAAGGATTTTACTCCTGTCTGGTGCTGGGATCGTAAGTGAGGGTACAAGCATCTGATGCGTAGGCAAACCACACACTGCTCTGCACAGAAGCAACTAACCTATTTGTCCATAGGCTGCCCACAGCATCACAGCCGTGACACTGGAACCCACGCCCGCATCTTCAAAAGGCTACGGACATGTGCAGCTGATGTTCAGCCAGGGCTGTAGCGTGAGGTTGGGCCTTTTACTGCAATAGCATTCCTTCAGCTAGTAATACTGCTGAGTTGCTTTGCCTCTCCCATTCAAGACAACTCTGGCACACGTGAAAGAGCATTCAGCACGGATGCAGCAGACCCACATTCAAACCTTTGCTCTACCTAATCTGAACAGCAAAGGCTCGATTCTACACCTGCCGTCTTAATCATTCCCCTCCATGAAAGTGATTCAATATTTACAGAATCAGCCACTGCAGCAGTGGGCTAGGGGCACCCACTCAACATGCAACATCTAATCACTCCTCCGGCAAATCTGGGCGCAAGCAACCGATTTCTTCTGTGTCCCAGGGACCACGATGTCACAAGACTACTCTCCGTTCTGTTTAATACTCCCCCAGAAGTCCTCTCTGTGTTGGTGCCTCTGCTGCTTTTCCACCCACAAGACACAGATGTCTGGGTTGGGCATGCTTACCAAACATTTTTGAGCCTCCTGGTGAGACAATAAAGAATTTACCCTGTTTGGCAAAGTTTGCTACCGGTCCTCCACAACTATCTGGAAGACAGGCTCTGGGTGAGTAGCCACGCTGTGGCATTAACATGAAGCAGCTTCACATACATGTTTTTGCAGAGACTTGGCAACAACTGAGTGATGGTCTTGAGGACATCAACAGCACTGAAATAGTGAATGTGGTCCCCTCCCTGCTTTAATAAGTAACTGTGCATTGAAGACACTGGTCCAAGCCTGGAAGCCACAGATAGTAAGATGTCTCTAATGTTTTCACAGAGAGACAGGTTTTTCAGACATTCTCTCACCATAAATAGGAAAAAACTTGCTGCTGTCAGAGTGACTAGATCGCTGTGCAGCTGGGTTTTTTTGTGTGTGGTGGTTTGTTTTTGTGGTGGTTTTGTTTTTTTTTTTTTTGTAAATAGAGAATGGCAGTAGCAGGGGCACAAGAGAGGCAAGGACTCAGCCAAGCACAGTTTACAGCTTCCCCATCACTCCTGTTAACCAGCACGGCAGATGCTAACCACACAGATCTGCAGCTCCAGATGATGCCAGTGGGAGGCACAGAGCGCACAGCTCTCACTGCTTGAAAAAAAGTAAGAGTTCAGACAGAAGAAATAAATTTCTGAAAAGGTCCACAAATATAAAGAATTCAACATTCAAAGAAACGAGCTTCTCACCATCTCTGCTGGTGTCCCATTTAAGCATCAAGTCAATGGCATATATTGCTCTTGATGATGGATAATCGCAGATGCCAAGAGGCGCAGGTTTAGCTGAAGCAACTTCAAACAATTCAGCAAATACCTTAAAAATATTTGCCTAACAACAGAAAAAGGTCTCTGAATAAGAAGTGAGGTTCCAAAAAAGCAATAAATATGTTTTTCGCCACTTCATTCATACAGCTTTTTAAAGAGTTTGTATAAATTACACTAGCCAACAGATGAAAAAGCACCAAGCACCAGGCAATATCCATGCACTTTTCTAGGGAGCAAATCAGTACTGTGGAAATCCTGAAAACAGAGCATTTAATATTAGAATTAACCCCCTTCTCAGGCATTATGTAAAGTATCGCACTTTGTGTAGAGAAGGGGAAAAAGAAAATCCAGGAGAGTTCTGTGAACACCAGCAGTACAACTGCGAAGTTCTGACATTTTTCTGCCTATTAAGTTGTATTCTAGCTTTGTTTTGTTTCGTTCTGCAATGAAAAAATCTTGTACCCACTTACACCTCTCTAAAAAGGGTGGTGGGTACATGGAGATTTTTAAGAACATACTACATTGGTATTCTGAGAAACTGTCAGATCACCTTCACATTTTATTACTATTAGTTAAATAAAACAGGAAGAACATACAGGTGTAAATTTTAGCATTGCGTTTATACTGCAGTGAACCACTCCTCCTGCAAATGAAAAGATGGTGGAATACTTCTATTCTGCACACAGTACTACTTTTGGGTAACCTACAGTACATATTTTGACATCTCTCGTTTCAGCCCTTATAGTCTCTTCCAGACTATTTTAAATGTAATGCTGCAAAACCTGTCATACTCTGAGTATCACTGATTGGATATGAGGTTCTAGTTAAAACTGATGTAAATTAATTTATGGAAATCAACTCACAGCTGGGTAATTTATTCACTTTTTAAAGCATATGCACATATAAATGCTCAGCTACCATTCCCTCTGCATCGTCTAGCTCCTGATAAATATGGAAGAATGCAACAATTCAGTTTTGTGCATGTTTCTGAACCATCTCTTCACATTCAGCTTTTT
The DNA here is from genome assembly GCF_030867145.1 of Opisthocomus hoazin. NCBI lineage: Eukaryota > Metazoa > Chordata > Aves > Opisthocomiformes > Opisthocomidae > Opisthocomus > Opisthocomus hoazin. Next base: position 157,241,953 of record NC_134414.1, on the reverse strand, counting down.
CTTTCAAGCATGTATTACAGGCAAAAATCAGCGAGAAGATCCCCATCTGCCTTCTTGCATATTTTACGGAACTACAGTATTTGGAGTTTCGTCTTCGCAGATGAAAGATGACCTACTATTAGAGAACCATCTGTTTTCTTGTGAGAAGCCACTAATGCAATGACCAGGGACAGGGCTCTGGCCAGCTCACTCACACAGAGAAGCTGGGTCAGCAGCTGGAAATTCTGCATTGCAGTCTCAAAGCAGGATTTAATTTAACAAACCAGGGTTCTAACTTGAACTGTTCTGACTAGCTCACAGGTATTATGTTGGTGGAGGACGTGTTGTTAAGAAAAGAGAGAAGACCAGCCTAACTTGTTTTCTTTTAAGTATGTCACAGTATACAAATGCAGCCTCTGCACCACCCAATCTGGCAGCATAACCCTTCAAGCACAGTACACCTGGAGCAGGGGCACTGCTTATTTATCAGCCACTTGGGCACAGCTGGACACATCCTTATCTTGCGAGTGAAGCTCCAGTGCACTGCACAGCAAGTTAACCTGAAAGTATACAGGGAGATCTTTAGAGTGACAGCTGCACTTAAAATAAATAAAAACCTGTGATGCCATTCCACTGAGATTACTATATACTGTAATTTCCCATTTACTTTAGTTTCCTAGTTGTTCTGACCCCTCCTTATCTTGTGAAGCCATTAGGAACAAAAGCAGCAAGAGCCTGAATTCCTTGGTGGTTCCGCTTTTCAGAATCAGAATATTCTGCTGAAGAGTAGTGAGAGCTTTGAAAACAACTTTGCCACAGTCATGTGAGCAACATCTGTAGTGATTAGCACACTTAATATTCTGGACTCCTCTGCCTTTTTGCATTAAATACTACATCTTCACAGCTATGGGCTTAGATTATTGGCAACCTTCTGCAAAAAAGATGGAACTCGCAAGAAAAAAAGATCCTGGTCCCAGGATCCTGAGGGTAGTCAGGACTGACTTTATTGCCAAGTCCAATATACAGAATCCTCGTAGTGTAATAATGAAATAAAAATCTCAAATACTAACAACAAAATGTTTGAGGGAGAATTACACTAAGTTAAGGAATACTTCTAAAGTAAAACTTAACATTTTATGTTCTTTGTGGAACTGATGCACATGAAGCATGTCTTATGAGGAAAAAACCCCACAACCCAACACTCTTGGAAAAGCTAGTCTGCTGAATAAAAATAATCCATGAACATTTACACGAGAAAGATGAATTGCTGACTTACTTGTACTGTTGTCCAAGGATATTCAGCATATTGTTTTTCAAACAGAGGAACAAATTCTTCACAGTGTACCTAAAACAGTTTAGTAATAAAAGACTGTTTCAGTTGGAAATGACTGAACAATCAGATGACAAGAGAATGGAACATCAAATATTTTTTGCCATTCATACAAATCCAGGTAGCGAATGAAGGAATTAGACAGTTCCTGAATACCTTCCTTGTTGAAGTATTTCTTCTTATAAAAGATCACACTGAAGTCTTTGACAATAATTAGCTACCACTTTAATAATTCTTTTGCTGATCTCTATCAATGTGGGTTATATTCAGGAGGCAGGTTTGTACTACCTTATATAATCATAGACGATTAGGGGGCAAGAATCTAGAAACACATTTGCTTAGGACTTAGTGTACTTTCAACACCCGGACTACTTATTTAAGTGGATGCAAAATAGGTTATTTGGCAACAGTCACAAGGGAGGCACTGGAAGATCTTCTAACAACAGCAAGGTGAGGGAGCGTTTTGGACTGTTTGCTTACCTGTTTTAATGTTACTCCAGGAGCATAATTCATGACTGTGAAATGCTTCTCATAGTCATCCAAGTCATCAAGTGAAAATGCCCTAAGGAATAAAACATTTCTCCTTAGTTTCCAAGGTATCAGATTTAATTCTAACCCCCTCCACACTAATGAGGACAAAATAATTACCGATTTGAAAAGCGCAGCCAGAATACATCATAGACGTACAGCTTGAGTGGTTTTATGGACCGCAGCAATACAACATAACGGATGTCAAATTTAACCATCCCCACATCTTCTCGGTGAAACAAGACTGGATTCTCAATATATTTACACACTACCTACAACAAAGCAAAACCACTCACAGTAAACATAATTCAACTGAAGTGAAAACAAAGTGTCACTTGATGATTTAAGGTATCCTTGTATGCATTTCAGTTTTTCTTTAAAAATGTGCATGAATATACAATGTTGTTATGCAAATAGGTACCTTTTATCAAACTCTGACAACAGGGTGGAAAGTGGGAGGCCAGAATGTACTAATTTTTAGAAAGCACAAAATTAATTTCATTTACACTTTCGGTGTCCCTGTTGTTTTGAACTAGAAATGTGAAGCAATTATTTGTGCATTTCTGCATTCCAGAAAATGATGCAGTCAAGCCACTAACAGAAATCAAGCTGAAGTGACACTGAGGTATGATCGCACATTGCAGACTCCCCATAAAATGATCCATGATTTATGTATTGTTGGCAAAGACAGTACTTTGTGCCACTGAGCAGAGCTGTGGATCAGCAATAACGATCAACCAGGGGATAGAAGCAATAACATTCCAAAATTTATGACCAGCGCTAACTATAGCTAATGTGTTTTCATCTGCCAGTCTGAGGATTAGTGTTAAGGCAGCACCATACTGGAGTATTCATTACTGTCAAGGTGACTTTTATTTTTTAAATAAAAAAACACCAGGCTCCGAGTTCGTTACTGCAACAAATGGAGCTGACCAATCTGAATCTGAATCAATTCTGAATTGATTAAAACTGCATGCTTATGGCCAGCATATGAATTTTGAAGAAAATAAATTTCCCTCTTTGCATTTTTAGACCTCCTTCTACGAAACATATTTTTCTAGCTCTCCCCTTTAAATCACATTCAAAACCACGCTCTCTGACCTTTGGGCTGCTTTCCCTATGCCTGATGATATTGTTAAGGCTGTTGGTGATGTGGGTATCCAGGCTTCTGGCCAAGTTCCATGGTTTGCATATCCAGTGATTGTCTTCTCCTCTGAGAGAAAGAAAGAACCCAATATCTGTAAGCACCCACCTCATTGACCTGTCTGAACATCCACTTGAACTGATCTATGTACTCCCCTGAATAAATATTTTTATAAAGCTGGACACTACAGTGCAAGAACCAAGGACTTTCGACTGACAGCTGGGAGCAGTAGGCCTTAGGTGTAAACGGGAGAAAAGGCAGTGGTAGCTTTCACTGCTCTTTTCAGTTAGGGCCTAGGACGCTCTTACTGTTTACTTCCTTCTTCTGCTTCCAACTCCTTCAAAAAGGGAAAACCACCCATCAATGCGACAGCATTATCATGAACACGCGCAGGTCACGGTGCAGAACTCATTCTACCAGGAGTCTGAGAACATTCTGACAGGGTATCGTGCAATTTTGCAAGTTGATTCCCTAATAACATCCCAGATCATTCACATTTAATGACACCATAACTCGTCTCTTTGGGAAGAAATCGCACAATATCTCAGCAGTTCATATTGCAAGAAAATGAAAGCACACCACCATCTTCTCACTTTCTAGTACCTAGTCACCTTGCGGGACCAAAATTCTTTGAAATATCCCTGAGGAAAACAGGCAACATTCTGGTCTTTCAAGGTATCTTTCCAAGTTAGGGCAGGGTGACACTTCATGTCTTCCTTTCCTCAATCTATTAAAGTATCCCGACAAACTTCTTGCGCTTCATGATAAACAGCATAAACTGAGCTGAAGTTAGCAGTGTTAACTTAAGAGGGTCTGTTTTATTTATTTGAAAATTCTTGTCCCCTCCTTCCCATTCCCTACATACACAGTACATTCGCTGTCAATCCCTGGCATTAAAAAGGAATCAAAACACCACACACCAGGGATACATGGAAGGAACGCTCTCTCCTAGTCATACCTGTCAAAACAGAATACGCAGAGCAAAGAATGGCCAAATGAAACACCTGGCACGTGGCACCATAAGCAAGCATCACCAAAGAAGCAACCTTTCAACCAGAATACTCCATGCTAGCCATAAAAGGTTATTCCATTAGCAGTACCTAATGATCTCTTTCTCTCTTACCAAAAGAAAATATTAGTTTCCATCCACTCCAAGGCAGCTGATGCAGCAGAAAGTGTGGATTTAAAACCCTAAAGCTCCACAACTGTTTCAGGCTAACACTAAAACTCAGTTTTACTTTCACAGCCTTAAAGTACTTTAAACATCTTCCACTCTGGCTTAAGTGCAAGAACAACTGCTACTGGTCCCCTGGAAAAAACACCCCTGTTGCAAACGCATCTTGATCCTTTGTACATCTGTTAAATACAAGAGGTAAGATCTTGACTAGACAAAAAGCAACAGCCTTCAAAAATCTCTATGCAAATCTTGGCAAAGTTGCTGTGTTTCAAAATGCATTGTTTAACTACTCTTACGTTAAAGAAAATACTTAAAAAGCTCACACTTTCCAGGTAAAATTCACTTGAACACAAAAGCAGCAAGACCAAACTCATGGTGGTGTAACAGCTGCCAACACCAAAACCCAGGCTGCTGGTCTTTGAGGAACGTGTGATCAAGAAAGCACAAAATTTAAGGAAGTGGAAACACGAGCCACCTTCTGTCACGTTGCTGAAAGTAGCTGATGAACTGAGGCAATTCTGTTTGGAGGTTAAAAGTACGAGGCAACCATCTTGGCCCATCTGGTCCTCCAGCTCGTCTAGAAATGGATGCCAGGCAGTCTTTGACAGTCAGGAGGTTCTCACACGGGAACTGATTCAGCATTACCGCAGGCCTTTCCTCACTTAGCTTCCTACAAAACAGAGAAGTTGCTGGGTGAAGAAGGAAGGTTGGGAAGGCCTTGGTAATGCAGTTTTTATAGCAAAAAAAGATTTTGTTTTATCAGGGGAACAATTGCAACCTATAATCCTTGAAATGTGAGAAGTTGTAGAGGATGTCTGCTTCTCCCTCGTTGTCTGTGAATACAAAACGGGGATGGGTCAGGTTGTTGAGGACTTGCTGAATGTCTGTGAAAACCCTAGGAGAAGAAAAAGGCATATGAAGAAAAACGTCAGTTTGTTTTCTGTTTTGCACTTGAAGAGAAAAAATGTTTCAAGCTTGGCTTTCTACAAGAATTACACTTTACCAACACACACTATCTGTGACAATCTCTTCTTAACACACATTTTAAATTGAAGCATGACAGATTAAAAACATCTGTATTTTCAGACAAAAATCTCAAAGATAGTTTAGCTCTTACAACTTCACAAAAAATAGCAATGCTGAAGACAATGACTAAGTCCCTGACAAAAGAGCACTAACATGACTTCACTATTCTACACGAAAAGTCCCTGAGCGAGCCCTTGTGAATGCCTTCATTGCTGGAAAAGCCCTAAAGATCAACCTCTTGTCATTCACAAGAAAGAAATTCATAGGAAAACTTGTCAGTTTAACTCAGTAGCTTCAGAAGACTATTTTCAGAACTTCACACAGAGACATTTCCAAACCACCAAAAGATATGAAAGTACATACAGTACGTATGTGCATGAAGTACACACAGCTCCAAGGTTTAATAGAAAGCCCCTCCCAGCCCTTTAAGAAAACACAGCAAAACCCAACCCAAATCTGATACACATTACGGAACATAACAAAGAATGAGGCAAGATGTTGCAAATCTTAGGAAATGCCCCTCTTAAAAAAAATCAGTGACTTGGCTATCTGGCATGCTAAAATAAGCAGACTGCAATATAGGTTGTTTTGATGATTTTACAGCTTAAAGTGAGGTCACTTAATTCAGAACTCAGCACAATGACTCAAAATGCAAGACTGACATAGAAAACAGTTCTCACGCTAAGGGAACATTTAAACAGACTAAGCAACTGCTCATTTTTCAATGAGAAACCACTATATTCCTCCTCCTCTCCAGACCTATTCTTACCAGTTGTGTAACTTTCCTCCTCTGCTAGTAACCAATTAGAATATATATTCCCCTGAGAGAGACTTCTCTGAATGATGAACTGTAAGAATAGCCCAGTCACAGGGGGAAATACATTCTTTAAAAAGAAAAGTATGTAAGATGTTCTGCATAGCTCCACGTGTGACATACCACAGTGGTTATGCTATTTATGCTGTAGCCTAAGACTAAGACAGACGATTTCACCGTAGATGAAGAGAGTCAGGCACCCCTATTGAAAGAAGTCACCATTCTTTCCCCACTGTTGCAAGAGAGCACAGTCAGTATCTTCATACAGCCCCACTAGCATTTTCTTCCACAATATGTGGCTTCTTGGCCTCTCCTTGTAAGTCTGCACACTAGGGGAAAGTACAATACCAAATTTGGTGGACTAGATCCAGTACAAGTTCCGCCAAATCCATTTCATATACAAGCTATCCAAACATCCACTTGTTCGGAGCAACTTTTAGTCCTTGCTGAAGCAAAAGGGAATCAAAGCAGTAACCTGAAGAGAAAAGGCCTTATAATGCTGTTAAAGTCTTGACGCATTCAACATCCCCACACAAATATGAACACAAGAACATACGCAACACAAGAAATACTAGAATTTAAGATGCTCATACAGTCCAAGATCAGTCCCTTACAAACACACCCTACAATACAAGTTACCATACCACAAAGACACTAGTCCTGTGTAGCTGGTTCCAAACCTAGCTAAGAGGTCTTAGTAGCAAGAGGTCATCGGATCTATACAATGGACCTAATGTGCTGTTAAATCCACTCAAATGGGAGCAGCAATAGATCTGGGTTTGGATTTTGTTTTCCTTCTTATGATTAAGCCCCTTTAGCATGGCATGGAAACATCTTGCCAACATATTGCACAATTTTTTTGTGGCAGAGTGCTGCAATGCTGGCCTTCAGGATTCCCAGATTCTGCTCCAGGCTATGTGAGTGGTATCTGGTTTCCAGCTCAGGAAAAAGGACAAAAGCAACACAGCCAAGTATAGCTTGGTACGCTCATTCTGAAAAGCAATGTGGCTGGATAAAACTTGTATAACGTTACGTATTTGGAATACAGCCATGGTTAAAGTTGGGCTAAGGCTGTACAGTCTTTTGGTTAGTTATCTGCAAAACCACTGCAGTTACAGTTGCTTTCTGCAGGACAGAAGTGAAACCTCGGTTCAAAAATTAGCGTTACTCTGGAGCTGTGAAGAATAACAGGACTCCTTTGCATATGAACTACCCGAGACCTTGAATGCACTTACAGCTAAAGTTCAAAAAAAGTTTTTAACTGAAATTAGTGGAAATAACTCAGTAGGGGATCTTTGGGAGTCAAAAGAGTAAGTTGCAGCTACAGCAAATATCTTTGACACCTCTGGTTCATCAACTGATGGTTCTCATATTTCTTACAACTAGGGCAACAATGAGGCTGAACTATAACCTCAGGTGTGAAAATGGATTAATCAGTGCTTAAGGCCAAACGAAAACATAACCGCTGTGGCAAACTCCTTTACTCCAGAAAGACTGAATGGAATGAATGAAAAATGCTGTTGTTACAAAGACCTAAGGCCAAGGCATTTGGCTTTACACAGCAAGGAAGGACACCTGGAGAGCCTGGCAGCATCCAATAACTTCAGTAAATCTTATTCCACATCATTCCCTAGACATCATTTAATCAGCCAGAGGTTCCCTCCACCACACCCCCTTTTTAATCCATGTTTCTAAATACATAATTTAGTAACATGCTCCCACTGCTGGCTGGGCACCAGCTACTTTTCTCAGCTGAAGAGCAGGGTGTTCTTTACACAAATCAGGGATTCAGCAGAGACATGGGTCACCTCCTCTTGCATATCCAAAAATCCATTTCCCCCCAGTGTTAATTCACCTAAACACTCTACGTAAGCCCTACATCACACAGATTCTGGTACTCTTCACCCCCCGTCAAGCATTAAAAACCTAGACCCCCCCCTTCCTAAAAAGCTAATACTTCTCTTTCAAAAATATCCCACTACAACACTGAGCTGCCTATATAGACACACAGAAGACAGCGGTATCTTCTACAACATATAGTTGTCAAAGACTAATAGAAAGACTTATTTTTTCCTCAATAGCTTACAGTTATACACAAGATTTCAGAGGTGCTACTCACTTAAACAATTAAAAGCCGCTTTCTTAATCTTGAAGTCTTGCTGAGAAATTAATGTGCCAGAGCACTCAGGATTATGTATCTTAAGACTTGCTTACAGAACACAAAAATGCCGCACAAAAGAAACAGGGGAGCTCAAACTATCTTTGCTAAGTGCAGGGAGACCACCGAAATAAACTGATAGAGGTTAAGATTAGAGGGACAATAAAGCCATTCCACTTGTTCCAAGTTCTTAAGTTACTCTATCCATTCTATTTGTAATTCTCTTATCATAAGTCTTGGGACAGTCAAAGGCTCTAGAAGGTAGATGATTTAGTTTTGAGAATGAAGATTTCTTAGAAACACTATATACAATATACAAAATATATTTCGCTGACAACACCTATCACTGAGTTTAGTGGTCAGATTCCCTTAGGCACTTTAGCATATCCAGTATTAATGCATACTTTTGAAAAAGACCAGACCTCTGCACTGAAGAACACAGACGATAAAGGCAGGCACCTGTCAACTACTGTGCGACTCCTTTGTTGTTATTTAAGGAGCACATCGGTTCTTCTATGGCATTCCCTTGTTTTTAGTTAAGTAAGTTTGTATATATTCCAGTGTCTCCTCTGATCATATCCATCCACATATATACATAAAAATACAAACAGATGAGAAACGCACCAAGTCCCATTCTGGGTTTCACAGACAACAGAACCTCTACACTGCAATACTGTGGTATTATCCAGCCCATTTTGGACCTTTCATTCCAATAGCAATGACACACTGAACTAATAAAGCGAGCTAACCATACTTCCCGAATGCTATTTTTCCCCTTTGCTTCTTGACAGAAGCCCTAGTAGGGATGCTATAAAGTCTGGGATTAAAGAAGCCATTATTCAATGGAATTGTGCAAGTACGATAAAACATGTTAGAAGTTACCTAATTTACTCAAAGCGTTTAAAGCTAAGAAGCAGTTATGAGAATCAACTCCCAAAGCACAGAGCCGACAAGACTGATCAAAAGAAAGGGTTGACATCTCATAACAGCTCTTTGGGCATCTTTAAAAAATGACTGATGTAGCTGAAGAGAAACATGAAAGAGAAGATCAAGAGAAAAATAGATGATCAAGCCCAATACAAACTAAAAGGATTTTTCATAGGAATTTTGTCTTCGAAACATTTAGTTCTTTTATCCACCTTTTTTTCAAGTCAGCAATCAGCACAGTAGGACAGAACAATCTCCTTAGGGCAGCTAAGTTACTATTAATGCTACAAGACTCAACTGAACCTGTAATTATGCTATATCAAACTACATGTACTTGTTTTATGTTTTATGCTTCTCAGGCTTCAGGTTAAACATTTATTTCATCTTGCCATTCTCCGTCTTAGCTCTGCTTGGAAACAAGATGACTAAGAATTTGTCCCAGGTTCTAAACTTTGCAACCTCATGCATTTAATTTCTTCTGAATCCCCTAAAACAGTGGCAATACACAAGGCAAAGCATACACACCACAAGCTACACACATCTACCCAGCCTCACATGTTCCCATCTGCCTGTCCAGGGTGGCAGCCTTAAAACCTTTAAAGCTTTGAAAGAGGCCAAGAGCACTGGAAGACTGCAGCTCCTACTAGGTCATCTGGACTCTGAGATGCTACCCTGCTTCTGGAGAAACTTAAGTAGATGAAATTCAGAACGCAAGAAGCACCTTCTGCCCTCTTGTGGAGGCCAAGCTGCTCTCCTTTCTCCTCTCCAGACAGCAACTGGATAAAGAAGAAAAGAGGATAACCCTTAGGAGTACAGGGACAGGGTGTTGATGACACTCTTCAGAAGCAGAGCAGGATGGATTTGACATGTGTTCCCCCCTTCCTTCCTTCCCTGCCTCCCTGATGGGAATGCTATTCACCTGAAACATGAGACGCAAAATAAAGAGGTAGCCATGAAAAATAAGTCAGCATTTCCCAACATCCTCACTGTTTCTTTCCATCTCTATTAGAACGCATCTACCTTTGACTCCTTTATCTGAAATACAGGCAAGTACACTGGATGAAAAAAATAGTGTACCCTTACAGTCTTGTAACCTGAGATTTCAACTGTGTAATGAAATGTAGACTATCACAGAGGAAATTAACAAATGCCTTTCAACTCAAAGTGACTCTGATTTTCAGTAGTTCTTCTCAAGAAAAGTTGATCTAGTGAATAACAAAATCCCTCAAAGTTGATCTAGTGAATAACAAAATCCCTCAACACAAGAAGCTGAGGTGTGAGTATACCTACCAAATACATTTTAGCCTAACCTCATCCCTTAAGTAAAATGTTGCAAGCAAGAACTCAGATCCCAGTGTCAGACTGCAAACACTCTGGAGGGCAACTCACAGCACATGCTATGTAATAGTATGTTTTTCTGGAATAAAACTAGTAATAAGGCAGTCTAACCATGCAGTGCTGCTGCTTTTGCTCACAAAAATCCCTTATCTTTTCAATGTTCTTCCAGCTTTCTTCTGAAATAGTTTCACACCATAAGCTCCATTTTTGTAGTAAGGCACAAATGCAATTTAAAACATCCCAGGTTTTTACAAGATCCCTGTTTGGCAATCTCATCTGAAGAAGCGGAATAGTCTGGTATATTCACACAGCACAAAGCACCACCCCTACGGATGTACATGCTATAATGCAGAAGAGACACTTTTAATCTTCCTTATATACCAGTTGCACTCCTTAGTGAAAAGTGTTACAACACTATGCAACTTCTCTGTTACCCAGAAGGTGGCATTTGTTTTTTAAAAAATCTGAATTTATTTTTAGAAATTTTGAAAGTGACAATCCATTTACTCTGAAGAATCCAACAAGAACAACTAGGAAAGTCAGAACCTTAAGCAAGCAGCTACATATAAAGACACTTTCAACTTGCCTCTGTTGTTCAAAGCTGGAAAAGGCTGTTCAGCCTCAGCACACTGCAATTATACTTAATCTCGGTAAGAAAGCATTGTTCGCAGATACGTACTTGAAAACTTTGTCTTTGTCATAAACTGCTGGGTTTATCACTATAGGCAGTTTTTCCTTGTTTTCTGCTAAAATAGCCTAAAAAACAAAAAACCCACAAAAAGTTAACACTAGGCAGAGTAAATGAGCAGCCTTAGGGCAAACTCCACAATATTCAGCGGATGTGAACAGCAGCTTAGACCAAACTGAATTTTAAAGTGTGCATACCCAGGTTTATAAAAGAAGTGACTGAAAACCAACACACTCTTTAAAGGGAAGCTACAGATAAAATAGTCTATATGACTCAGTGTTCACCCAAGTGTTTCATTAGCAATAGCCTGATGAAATTTTCTCAAACTGTAAACATTTACAGATACTTCTCTGCAATTACTTATCTCCATATAAGTATTTAAATACATGTATACAGGTGCATTTGTAGTCACAATAAAAGTTACAGTCCGTCTGCATGTCGTATTGGTCTGTTGTCTTTGGTGCAAGTGAATTCCACCAAAGCTGCATTTTGAGAAATATGTTATGTTGTGCAACATGCTGATCAGGAAAAAAAAAAAAAAAAAAAAGTACAATAGCAGAGGCAGAAGGGAATCAGAGGTAAGAGGCCATTAGTAAAAAAGGAACAAGAAATACAGCTTCAAGATCAGGGCTTACCAACACTGTCAAAGCACTCTGAGAAATTCCTGTTTCTTTTAAGCATTAAACAAAATATCAAGTCACAGATGATCACAAGCAGTAAGAGACAAAGTTACTGTATTTCCAACAAAATGGAAGAGTGACCATTTAGCCATGATGTTTTATTACAGAAAACTAGAAAATAAAAAAAAAAGGAGGCCTGAACCTAATTCTGCTTTTGTAAAAATGAGCAAAAGGCTTTCTGCAGTCTTCAGCAGTAAATACACTTGAAAAATCTCACTCCATCTTTTACAACACCTCTAACTGATAAAAGGAAACACACATTTCGATCATTGCTGATACCCTGCCAAAGAAAGTAGCTCAGAGAAACTCAGGGATGGGAGAAATGCATCTTGAGAAACAAAAGTAGTTGCTGTTCTGCAACAGCCAAGTTCCAGCTGTTGCAGGCTGTCCTCATAAGCTGCAGAGGTGAAATGCCTGTCCAGTCACAGACATATTTCTTTACCTTTAAGGCTGTTCTAGGGAATACAATTATACATAACCAGAAAGCATAAACAGAACCACAATCATAATCAAAGATCTCAGACATCGCCTTCTAAAATAGACTGGACAGTACAAATACAAAATAATTCCTGCAGTCACCTAAGAATAGGAGGGGAGCCTGTACGTTTAAGAGGAGAAGACTACAATTCTCAGAACAGTACTGGAGGACTCATTATTGTCTTTTCTGCAACTCGAACACAGGGAGCTGTCGAACAGCAACTGCTCTAGTCCCCCTAAGAGATACTTGCCCATCCCAGACACTTCATTAGAAGCCACCTCCCCTGACACTAGTTTCTGCAATCATTGCCCCCTCATTACCCATAGCCCCATTTAAGTTACAGCCTTTGTGGTCTGTATTGGAGACCAGAACTAGGTAATGGGGGAAAAAAAAACAAAACAAAAATAACACGCAGGTAGAAGTTAAGCCACAGTGTTGCTCTAACAAGTCTGTGATTCTTTAAAATAGAACACTGAAGCCTTCAAGTTTAAAGGAAAATTAGAATAAGAAATATAAAATCCTTAGCTATAGTCAAAGCCAACAATACAGCCCATTTAACAACAAATTATTATTTGGACATAGTAGTAAAGCAGTTGCAGAAATTACACAGTGATAGCAGCAAACAATTTTGAAACGGTATGACTTGAGTAACATTTAGCAACATTTTCACACAATTGTATTTCCCTGCAGAACTGTTGGCTCATAGAATAATGCTATAAACACATCTCTGAAGTTGTCTGTACTTTTTTGTGCATGCAGCTCTGCTTATGCGAAAATTGGGGAATTAGAAGTGTCAGCAACATGGTATCCCTTTCTAGCCATCTCACTTCTGGTGTTCAAGGATGTCCTATGGCCCAACCTATTCTTCACTCATCTATCACCAGTTAAGACTTCAATCAACAGCTAAACATTCCAGAGTAAAAGAAAGATCTGTTAGTTGGTTCTAGCATCAATATTTTGCTGTCATCTCTCCTCACTAGCTGACGGGCAGAAACAAAGAAAAGAAAAAAGGATACTTCGAGAAGATGTTTTTTCAGATGGGGTGGTAAAGGAGGATACTGTTTGCCAATTTGCCACACACAGTTCTTTAACTTGACCTCATTATCCCAAAACAGAGCTAAAACACATGCAAAAAATTGCCTTATCTAAGATCCAGGTATTTTTGCCAAGAGAACAACTGTAAGACATGAACTACAGGTACACTGTTGTTCCTCATCTGTAAATGCAAAGTACATCTATCCCTCTTCTAAAAATGCAAAATCCTAACCAACCAATCTGACTTAGGTTACAAGACAGCCTAGCTATTTTGAATGTATACCTTTATTCGGCAGAAGCAGATTAGCTTCACTTCTGACTATATACTGTTAATAACAAGCTGGATCCAGCATGTTCTGCCTATCCTCTATCACAAGAAACAGATAGCTGGGGTATAGACTGATCTTTAGAAGATGTACTTTTAATGCTGTTAGTGGTCAGTACAGCATTCTCATCAGCACCAGGCTTATTTGTTTTTCTTAAAAAGGAATCTCATGCAGACTTGGTTCATCAAATCAACATTAATTTCACATTCTTAAAATATCAAACACCTTTAGCAGAAAGGAGAGCTCAAAACAACACAAATGACTACTTTATAACAGTGTCATCAAATTAAAGATGTATCCGCTCCAATATTTAATGGTTCTAAACCACAACATTAAATGAGTAGCCAGGCTGAAAAAATATAACCACTCCTAAAATACTAAAACAAATCTTTCTGCAATTCAAGACTTACCAGAAGTGCTACAATAACAAATCCAGTTGGTAAGCCTATTAGACAATGTATCAAATTCCCTAACTGTAAAATGGGTACATCCTACCAAGTACCTTGTAGTGTACTTATTGAAAAGTTGCACAATACCACAGTAACATATTAGAACTCATTTGTGTTGCTTCAGTTTTTAGACAGATAATTATATGCAACATGTTTCTTGTCTTGCCATGCTTTCCTTGATTTTTTTAATTTAATGGCTATACTCTGAATCCATCTTTAAGCCTAAAAAGAAGCAAAATTGGAACTCTTGCAGTGTTCTTTAGACACTGCCTCTTCTTAAAAGAGATAAAATAAGATTAACTTGTTAAAATTATACCTCGTAATGCTCATCTGACGGCTCTGGTGTAAAACAGTTGACATCCACCACTTCAGCAGGCACCCATGGTAACAAAACACACTTCCTGACCAAGCGATCGGCTTCCCCATAAGCATAGTCACGAGTCACTTCATCTGCAGCAGAACATGGAGAACCTTCTAGAAACTGTCTGTCACCCTCCACTGAAAATCTTCCTCATGGAATATCATACAAATGACAGTTCGAGAGTTAATACCACAACTTTCATCACTTAAATGTAAAATCAGAGACATTTGAAGAACTACCTTAAAAAGGGTGTTATTTAGGATGCAAAAATTAGGCCGAAACCATCTGACTTACGCCATTTCAGTCAGACAACTAGACACTTGTCTCTTCCACATGATTGCGGGCACAAGGTGGCCCCCAACCAAGATTACAGGAGTAAGTCATTGGTCTGGCATTTCCCAACTTCCAGTACTTCACTTTCTGGTTCAAAGCTACAAACATAGACTTGTAAGGAAATTTTTTTAAACTCTCAGATGACTGAATCACTAGTTTCACTAAGACAGTGATGCAAGATTTAAGTTCTCTGTCAATAAAACATTATCAACATTTTTTGACTGATAAAGGCCTCTTTCTTACATAAATTATACAAATATCAGGCAGAGAACTTTTAAATTCAACAGCATTACAAATATGCGTCATTTTGGTCTTGAAATATTTGTTCTACAGTGAGGTGCTCAATGATTTCTAAGAATATGGCCCATCTTCTATTGTGAGCATAAAAAAAAAAATAATACTCAGACACACACTTACCACCAGTTTCAAGGTCTCTCAAAGGCCAGAGAACTGTGTAAGCAATTTGTTGAGGCATATAAAACAGAGGTGCTGTTGCAAAACTAGGCTGATCTGAATGCTGAATGCGTGATCCAAACTCATCCATAATGTACCAGACAGGAACCTTCTCCTCTGCAGTCTGTGTGATTAAAGAGTGAGACATACTGCACATATCAATTGCTAGAAAAGCACCACAAGGCAGAAGGCACTGGCAGCACCCCCTATGCCATCTCTCTGTTTCCTACTCTAGCCAAGATTGTGAGCAGGGCTAGGTACGGAGTAATGCTCCCACCCCTGCAACTCTGAGGCTAAGCCTGTTCCCATCTCAACTGCACAGCCCCATCCTTATTCTTACGCTACTACTATTGCCTACCAGACCCGCTTCTCCTCTACCAAACCAGCCAGTCGAGGGAGCTAAACCACAGAATCACAAAATGTTAGGGGCTGGAAGAAACCTCTGCGGGTCACCCAGTCCAACCCCCTGCCGAAGCAGGGTCACCTACAGCAGGCTGCACAGGACCGCGTCCAAGCGGGTCTTGCATATCTCCAGAGAAGGA
The DNA here is from genome assembly GCF_030867145.1 of Opisthocomus hoazin. Lineage (NCBI taxonomy): Eukaryota > Metazoa > Chordata > Aves > Opisthocomiformes > Opisthocomidae > Opisthocomus > Opisthocomus hoazin. The sequence goes on along the minus strand of NC_134414.1, from coordinate 157,226,187 downwards.
GACTCCACAACCTCCCTGGGCAGCCTGTTCCAGGGCTCCGTCACCCTCAGAGGGAAGAAGTTCTTCCTCATGTTCAGCTGGAACCTCCTATGCTTCAGTTTGTGCCCGTTGCCCCTTGTCCTGTCGCTGGGCACCACTGAAAAGAGCCTGGCCCCATCCTCCTGACACCCACCCTGCAGATATTTATAGGCATTTCTGAGGTCCCCTCTCAGACTTCTCTTCTCCACGCTAAACAAGCCCAGCTCCCTCTGCCTTTCCTCATAGGACAGATGCTCCAGTCCCCTCATCATTCTCGTAGCTCTACGCTGGACTCTCTCCAGTAGCTTCTCAAGCCAGCAGAAGGCTGTTCCATAGGATTAGTTTGCCTTCAGTTTCTATCAGAATCAGTTTGCTAAAATGAGCTTGAAGCTTACAGCTTAGGAGTGAAGGAGAGCAGAACCTGCCTCCTGCAACAACAGCTGGCTGTGAGAGTGTTGAGTTTGCATCACCAAAGCACCCCTTCCTGTAATGCTAGTCATGAATGAATGAATAAACTTTAAATTGCTTGGGAGCACTACTGTTGCCTTTTTACAGAGGCAGAAATAGAGCACAGAGATAAGACTTAAGATAGTCAAGCAACCCAGTGCCAGAAATGGGAACAGCAGACAAGTTCAACTACAGGTTGAATTTATTGCCTTCCAGGAAATCGCTTTTCAAGTAGTAACACAGATAATTCCACTTCACTAACAAGCCATTCATGACAACACGATGGGAAAAAAAGACATGGGGTAGAAAGACTGAGAGATACTGTTCCGATCTCTCTTTTGTTTCAAGAAAAAGCAGTCACAATTAATCCCTTTCTTGGTGATTTTTCAGGCTTGATACTAATGTGAGCTAAGCTGATACCTTAATTGATAAAGATGACCACTCCAGAGAACAACCTCAGGCCCCTGAGCTAATAGATGCAGACTGGTCATGCTCACACTGCTCAGGGTTAGCCCTGTCCACTCCGCACAGGCCTCAGTTCAAAGAATTCAACTTTCTCCTCTTTTATCCAAAAGACTCACAATAGCCTAGGAGCGACATTGCAGATCCTACAGAAGGGTTTTTAACAGAACCCTGAGGGTTGTATTCCCTCAGAAACAGCATGTATGAATCTGAAGGCATTTGAAGGCTCAAGACATGCTGGTACAGTGCTGAAGAGCTACGTAGGGCAGAGAGACCAAACCTGGCGTGGCCTGCCCACACTACCCAGAAGCAGTAGCCCGTAGGCATCAATAAGCTATGCCTAGAAATGCTTAGGCTCCACCTTGAAGCCAGTTGGTTCTCACCTGAGGATGAGCTAACATTTACACAGTACAGACAATCAGTTGCCAAATACAAACCAGGAAGTTATTTGACATTGTAGATGTATCCTTGGTATGTAAAGCACTCTATACAGGTGAGGAAAACTGCGAGCATAGTTGAGACACACACTTTTAAGTGAGACATTTGATTCATGAGTGCTTCTTTCCTTTCACTATGAGAAAGTTTCAGTAGAAAAACCCCACATAACATACAAGCAGATCTCCCCCTTCTAGCCCCCCTCTTTTGTAGCAGACTCTTCCCCTCTCAGCAAAAAAAGCCCTCAAAGCCCTCAGCAGAAAGCTGGAAGCAAGACGCTGTGCATTTTAGCCCTACACGGCATTAGTTCTCCGTCCAAGTAGAGGATTATTCTCAAATGCGTGTAAAGGACCTTTTTTATTGAAAATATATCTTCATTAACAGCCATATACTGGAATGCCTTCACTCAGGATTGGCAGAACTTTTTAGCACCCTGATTAGGCTTTAGAGACTCACCCCTTGAGAAAGCTGGTAGGTCTGATTGTATTTCCACATTTCCTGCAACACTTGCTCAATACTGCCCTCATCTGGGATCTCTCCGTGAAAGTCGATTCCCATGAGATTGGTCATTCTGTGCAGTAGGCCGGGTACGTGCAGCAGCTGCTGGCGGGCATGTTCAACACGGTACGTCCAGGCGTGGTCGATGAGGAAAATGCTTGAAGAGAATTTTGATAATGTTACAACGGTACATTTTTACATGTATATAGCCAAATGTTCTGTGAATAAGAGCTACATTTCCCTGTAGATAGTTTGATAACTCTCCTCTTGCTCCCAAAGTCACTCCCAGAGCGCACATCGTGACATTACAGGATAGGAACAACTTCTCAGCAGCAACTTGCACTCTGTTTTTGTTCTAGAAAGCTCATTGTACATCAGTTAGTATTTCCATGAAAATGAGGAGCAAACACAGAACAGGGCACTCAGTTTGTAAGCCCAGTTCCCTTCAACGGTCAGGAACACAAGAGTTTCTTCTGGTTTGATCATTATTAACTCCACTGCATCAACCTGATATTGTTGCCTGAAGAAGGAAAACAATGCATTATTTTGCAAAAGTATTCCAGGATCTTGTTAGCCGTGAGCTCTGTGACATCTACCGTCATCTGTAAAACTAGGTGGAGAGATCCGATCATCAAAAGCATGTATCATTTGCGATTAAAAAAAAAAAGGATTAAATTTTTTTGTTGTTTCCCTTTGGGTTCTTTAGGGTGCTCCCCCCCCCACACACGTCTTTTTAGAAAAAATGCATTGCTTTAAAAGAATTACCAATCCATCCCAAAACAAAATGATCTCCAAGTGGCACAGCCCCCCTTTACAAATTTAACCCTTGTTTAGGCTGCGTGATTTTTACAAAAAATGCATACTTATTCAAACAGAAGAGTTGTCCACATTTTGGTCATATCCTCTTACTGAACAAAGTCAGAAAAAAATCTGAATTCTACTTGCTAATAAAAACCAAACAAAAAGCAAACCCAAACCAAATAAAAGCCTCCACAATCACGCCCCTTCAAACAAAGCCAGGACCCATATTTCAGAAAGTTAAAAACAGGTCAGCTGTCACATATACTGATACAATTATTGTATCTCAGATACCACATACAGAAGAAACCTCATTTAATTGTAAAGTTAAAGACTCCAGAGAATGTCAAGGTCAAGCTCCTTGGAAATGTTAGTAAACAAGTTTGTCAGTGTCCTGCTCCTATATTCACACACATCTGAATGCTACAAGGAAGCCCAAGTGTATCAAAGGAGCTGTTCTGAACGTCGAAATTTAACTGCATTCTCAGATTTAGAGAGGCAATGACTTGGGTTAAAGCAGGCATGTAAAGGCAGATACCTATGCTCTATGTTGTTTTTACTCGTCAAAGCTAAATTTAGATTTTTAGACTTTGTATGTTTACCCAAGACCTAAAAAGTATGAAAGTTTTGGCAAAATATATTTTACAGAATGGAGCAGAATTGTGCTTAGATCTCCAGCACAGCTGACTTCATCTCACTGCTGTTTATCAATATATGACAAATAGCCTGTTCTGTGTTTGCAATCAAGAACACAAAAAACTGTGTTGTAACACGAAGTTGTTTCTCATGCAACTTTTTTCTAATTTTATAGCTGCATACTAGTCTCATACTCATGACAGATAAGCTGATTCTGAAGAAAGCCAGCAGTAACTTGACATTCAATTATATATGCATGCATAGCAAGTAATCACACAATCACACACTTGAGTTATATTTTAGCCAACTGGAGGAAATTTAATAGTCCATGGATCATTACTTTGAAGCTGCTTAGCACCTCCTCAGCCTGAGATTTGAGTCACAAATATTTCTTCAGTCCCCCCCCCCCCCCCCCTCCAGGGGCACACAGGCTTGCAGATACAAAGTTCTTATTTTCTTTCTGCAAAATTCATTTCAAGGTTGCCTTTTCCCTATTTTTTCCCTCAGCTTACCAAAGCCAGTTTCTAAGCATCTTCCTGCATGATTTAAAAACGAACAACGCTAAGATACCTGCACTCCCAGTACCCTTTGTAGGATGTGCCTCATAGCACACACCTTACCTCAAACAGGCAGCTATGTCTTATAGTAAGAAAAGAGGATTTCTGAATAGCATCAAACAGGTTTTAAAACAAACTATCAGTACCATTTTAGGGTTTAAGACCACTCAAAGACTGAACACAAGTTCTGAAATCACTACTCACCTACTGGGATTGGAGGCTTGAAGCCCATTCTCATTTGTTACGATAACTTTGAAACAAGGTTCATTTCCAGGATTTGGTTTCTTTTTTAATTCCTCCTCCATTTCTTCATCACCTTCTTCCTCCTCATCCACCTCTTCTACTTGCATTATCCCGAAGTAGTCACCAGCATCAAATATCTGAGATTGAAAGTGTACAAAGTATCAAGCAATTGGTTGAGGCAGTACCCTGACATACATAAGGCAACACTAAAAGGCACTTCTAGATATTGTGGCCACTCTGACAAAAATTGGCATTTTAACAGATAAATGAGCAACAGAATTTATTCTTTCACATTTTAATACAGCTGTTTGTTTGGGAAGTTTCTTTGGTTAACATTGGCAAGAAGCTTTGTCGGTTTCTTTGGCACCAACAGGTCTACTGATGATTGCCTATTAGTTTAACTCCTCATAAAGATTTGTGGAAGCTGAAACAGATTATCTTTGCTCAACTTTGCTACAACCAACAATTTAAGACCTGCAAAAATATGGTCTCTTATTATGGCATGCAAAGCTCAACAAACCTAGACACTCCCCAGGTTCCACAACTACATCCGTGGAGACCAGTGATGAGTGGCATTCCTCGGGGGTCAGTACTAGGACAGGCGCTGTTTAACATCTTTGTTGGCAACATGGACAGCAGGATTGAGTGCACCCTCAGCAAGTCTGCCGATGACACCAACCTGTGTGGTGCGGTCAACACACCGGAGGGAAGGATGCTATCCAGAGGGACCTTGACACCCTTGAGTGGTGGGCCTGTGCGAACCTCATGAAGTTCAACAGGGCCAAGTGCAAGGTCCTGCACATGGATCAGGGCAATCCCAAGCACAAGGAGAATGGATTGAGAGTAGCCCTGAGGAGAAGGACGTGAGGGTGCTGGTTGATGAGAAACTCAACATGACCCAGCAGTGTGCCCTTGCAGCCCAGAAGGCCAACCATATCCTGGGCTGCATCAAAAAAAGCATGGCCAGCATGTCAAGGGAGGTGATTCTGCCCCTCTATTCCACTCTGGTGAGTAGACTCTCAGGCCCACCTGGAGTCCTGCCCCCAGCTCTGGAGCCCTCAGCACACTAAGGACATGGACCTGTTGGAATGAGTCCAGAGGAGGGCCACAAAAATGATCAGAGAGCTGGAGCTGGGGTTGTTCAGCCTGGAGAAAACACCAGGGAGACCTTACAGCAGCCTTCCAATACCTTGAAGGGGGCCTACAAGAAAGCTGGAGAGGCATTTTTTAGAAGGGCATGTAGAGATAGGACAAGGGTAATGGCTTTAAACTGAAAATGGTTAGATTTAGATTAGACGTAAGAAAGAAATTCTTTACTATGGGGGTGGTGAGACACTGGAACAGGTTGCCCAGAGAAGCTGTGAATGCCCTGTCGCTGGAAGTGTTCAAGCTCAGGGTGGATGGGGCTTTGAGCAACTTGGTCTAGTGGGAGGTGTCCCTGCTAACGGCTGGGGGGGTGAAACCAGATGATCTTTAACATCCCTTCCAAAACAAACCATTCTATGATTCTGTGATTCTATACTGAAGTACATTAAGGCCCCTGAAGAAGAAAAAGAGCTTTTACCAGTTGAGTTCTGAACCAGTCAAGAAACCTCAGCATATTTCCCCCATCCTTCTTTCCCTACACAAGGAACTGCTCGTGCTCACTCACCTCTGGATGAGTTGAGAGACTGCTTACATGGCTGCAAGTTAAGGCCTATACACTTACCTCTACTAATGTGCTGAAAAGGGTTTGTTCGCATCATTCTTGCCTACTCTGGACAAACACCTTCATCTAGAACCTTCATAAATTAAGGAGGTCACTACACAAGTTTCCCTTCTGCCCCAAATCTTGCCACATGGTGGGTTCGCGTATCTTTTGCAGAACCAAGACTCTGCTGACAACTTATATTATTTTCAAGTGAACACATCCTTTTATGAAGAAAAAAAAAGTGTAAAGTCTCAGAGAACTTATAAAATCCTTTCAGAGAGAGTTATTTTCCTAAGTTACTCACACTACTTAACAAACCAGGCAGGAGCAGACAAATCATTTGCTTCAATCTAATCTCACTAGAAAGTAGCAGGGAGGGAGGAAGACCTAGTAGTGTTACTGGTATAACATATCAAGCTCAGGTACCTCTAGCCTCTGATGTCGCCACTTCAACAAAGCAGACAGCTGCCCAAAGACAGCTAGTAAGGGAGGACGGCAGTGAGGAAACAACACCTACTTCAGATCTTAGACCAGATCCAAGTGGAGAAGTACCTGAAATTCCCTTCTGAGGAGCAGGAGAATTTCCTTTGGGCTGGGGGGTAGAAAAAGAAAATGCCAACAATGTGTTGGCTAACTCCAGGTAGACATTTTTCTTAAGGTAAACAAAATTACTTTGTCAACAGCCTCACTGGAGATTAAAAACACACACCTATTTTTAAAAAATCTAGAAACTGACTTAATATCATCTGCTTCAGCATGCATCAAAATAGCTAGCAATTCTAATTTATTCCTACTTTTCCAGTTTCGCTAGAAGAAGGTAACATTACTCAGTAGTAAGCAATATCACAACCTCCTGATATTATAACAGTAGCCACCAACACTTCTTTAAGTCCCTGCTCAGTTGCCTGTATGATCTGTAGTCACTCTAAGCTAAGGTAACGGCAAGAACGTCACAGCAAAAGGAAGACTTCTTCCTTGTGTGGCTGTCAGTGGTGCTCACAATTCATTTTCTTCAGGTCAGCTCCCAGCTGGAGACGCTCCCTGATGTGGCTCACCACACAAATGCTAATCCTGGCCCACAGCAGGCAGCAAAGAGTGCACCAGGGGACACACAGATTCCACTCCTCCCTCAAGCGACACTTCGCTGCTCCTGCTGCTGGATCTAGAGCTGTCCTCATCAAGCTCATGAGCTAGCAGAAGAAACCACAGCTAAGTGACTGGCAGTCATTAGAAAATTAAAACTGCAATTGTGATTCATTAGAGTCCACTTGGTGCCTGCTGCAGTATGGCACTATGTATGCTTCCTACACTTGACACTTTGTCTTAAGGAGTTTGTAAGAGTGGGGATACGCGGTGACCCAGCTGCTGACCAAGATTAACCTTCACTCAGCACAGGCTCCACCCATCCACCAAACACCCATAGTGAATGTTAATATCAAGTTCTTCTACAGCTAAGGCAAGCTGGTGGCTTTATATTTTACTAAATATCAACTCAAGACTTAAAAATGAAGGGATGCCAAATCCTCTAAGCCAAAGCTTTGATCTCTGCCTCCAACAGAGCATCAGTTGCATGAGACTGTAGTATTTTTTTTCATTTAGCAAAAAATCTCCACTTTTAATACATTTTCAGCAGAATTATGCTAAAAAAACCTCCTAGAGAATTTATAACCTTGATAAAGTGAATTAGGTATGTACCTCACCTGAAGCAATTCATGGTTCTCAGAGCAGCAGCTCAAGACCACCTTAATCAGTGGGGTTTTGTGAGGTCCTTGTTGTTTTTTTAAAATTTGTAATTGATAAGGCAACCAGTTCAGTAGAGAACTGACTGGTTTTGCAGCAATGCCTGGTCAGCAGCAGACACACAGCCTGTTGAGCGGGTAGACGACACTGCTGTCCTCCTCTCTTCCTCCCTCCCTTTGAGAGGGTCTGTCACACTGCAGACCTACTAACACAGCAGCTCCATTACAGGAATCTTAAGCTACTTAAGCAAAAAAACAGCTGGATAAGATCATGCCACCATTTTGAAGAATATAACCATTTGCTTGAAGCAGACTAGGGGGAACGCACATGAAGTACTCCACCAGACTAATAACCTCTAGCAGACAGCAAAGGGGTAGCAACACATTTCGGTGGCACAGCTATCTGCAAGCAAGACACGCTTGGGCAAAATCACTCCCTCCTCATATTCAGGTGCAGTTCCAACCTAATGATCCAGAGAATGTGATAACAAAGCAGGCACGTCATGACAACTACCACACACAGGCATCTTCACCAAATTCCTTTTAGGCACACTGCAAACTGCTTTGAAGGCCACAGGTAGCCTCTGAGCAAGAGCCTGCCCTCCCCTGCTCTGGAAAATAAAGTCTAGCAGTATTGAACATGCTGCATTCCATCTAGCAGTATTGAACATGCTGCATTCCGTCTAGTAATTAATTAAAAGCCTCCATTTCTAACTGAAACCCTAAACAATCCTTTGCCAGCGACATCTCAGGGCCATAAAAATCTTGCTGCAACACACAGAAGCCTGCCACATAATTTAGCATATGGCTGGAATAAAAAAAAAAGATTATGAATAAAGTTTGATGCAGGCACTGTATTTCCCAGGCTTATAACCAGACTATATACAGTTTCTCCAGTAACATAAGAAACAATCACTATATTGGAAATAGAATTTTGGGCTTTATAGTAAATTATTACACATGCATATGTTTTGTTTTTAAGTTTCTGCTGGAAATGCAGAAAAGTTTGCCTCCCAAAAGACACTGAATGCTAAATGCAAAATAAATAAAAGCATGTTTATTGATCTAGCAGATAAACCGTGTTTTGAATGAGCAATCCAATTTAATTCATAGTTACATAATGCTCTCAGAAGGACATCTGCTCCAGCAGATCTCAAGGTAAATAAAAAAAACCCATCCTCTTCTCCAACAGGCTTTAGCATACACAGAGGAGGGAGGGTGCATTCACTCTGTATGACGAAGCATGTGTATGTGTTGGAAAACAGCTGCCTGGGCTGGGTTCTGGAGGTACTGATGTAAGACAGAGCTTTTTATCTGTATCATGGATGCAAATTTTCCAAGTTCTATGCTAGAAAGTTTTAATCTTTGCAACAGGTTAGGACAAATGAAAAATTCCTCCCATCTTCACACATGAAACAAGAAAAATCCTATCCTCCATGCTGTACTGATTTTATCCTCCCCAGTTATTCTTTATTACATAGACTCCCAAAACATTTTCCTCCTTTCCCTTCACCTTTGCTTTCTTTATTGCTGCTCCTCCAGCCCCTCCACATTGTCCAGTTCTAAGTAAGACACTGTAGCTTCATCTCTGCCTCCTCAAAAGCTCATCCCAGTCCACAGCACTCCTCACAGTAATTTTGCCTGGACATCCCAGTCTTCTCCACACCCTTTTGCCCTTCTTCTGGATGAAACTCAGAAGCTGCAACAGCAGAGACAAGCACCATCAGCAGCATAATTTATCTTCCTAAGCACACTGAAGTAATTAAATCTCACTCACATGCACTGGAATACTTCATACAAAAGAGCGTGCTCAGCCACCACTGCAAGCAAAGTGAAACAGAAGAAGCAGCCTGCCCCCTTAGGGCATATGCTTTCTTCACCCTGCCTTTCCTCATCCTAACCTCTGTAAAAAGATCAGGACCATGGGCCTCCTCTCACTCTATTGCCTTACCTTCTAAATTTTACACCACCCCTCAACAAAGTTGGTAACATGCAAGGACTTCAGCTACAGGACACAAATCTTTAGCCTGCATTATGTCACATGATGATTCCACAGTTTGCCAGCCACCTCCAGCTTTCTAATACTGGCACGGGGCAATGCAACAGTTTGCAACTTTGGGTTTCTTTACCAACTTTGTTTGTACTACCTTCTATTTCATCCTCTTCTGATACATCCCTTTTCATACCTTCCTATTTAAGCAGCGCAGCAGATATTCCCTGCTCCAAGTCACTTGCACATACGCTTGTTGAGAGAGGTATAACATAACAGGAAGTTTGTGACTGACAGATGCTTGAGTTACTGTAGATTTATTTTGTCTGTAACACACACATATTCCTGTTACTAGCAGTACCAGACACACAACAGTCAGAAAGCAGCACGAACGTATTCAGACCCTTCCTGACTGTACGTGCTATAAACATTCAGATTAGAAAATGACTTGCTGTGCTTCCCTCCCCTCCCAACTCTAAAGTTGAGATGGGGAAAAGCAGTGTTCAAGCAATTAGAAATCAGTTTACTTGTACATGGGGGTTAAACTAGTGTCCCCTCTTCTCACCCCCTGTCCTATGCTTCCTGTTCAAATTTTTCATCTCATCCCACCTGTTTCTCCACGGCTCAGCATGTCCTCCTGCAGCCCACCGCTAGCTCCCTTCTCCCCGCTTACCCTGAGGCTCCCATCAGATGTCTTTTTCTCCCCGGAACTGAAAGTTCACCTCATTCTTGTTTCCTTCTCAAGGTAGACTCCTCCAGACTCCCTGGAGCACTCTCAAGTCTCCAGACAACTAGTTTCGGGTTGTGTCTCTTTCCTGCCTTAGTTCCTTGTTCCTTTACTCCAACAAATCCAAGACAGCTTTCCTTGACACTGAGGCTGGCTGTGTACGTGCAAAACAAAAAAATTTTCTAAATGCACCTTGTGTATTTATAAGCCCTTTGTCCAAAATGACTCGTTTTCTCGACTGTTTCTCTTCCCTTTCTCATCACAAAGCTCCAGGTAGCAAGCGGATGGTTGCTAAAAACATAGGCGAAATGGGATTCTCCATCCTGGAGTGTGCCTGTGTCCCCACACTCCCTTTAGTTCAGAGCCAGTTCCAGAGACTCTTTGTGTCAGCTTCTGCTGAAACAGACCCAGACCCTACACAGGGACGGTCTGTACGATGCCTGGGCAGGGCTACAACTGTGGCACTCAAGGAGGTTCACAAAGGGCAATGTCCCCAAATTTATGCCATTGCATCTATATGAGGCTATTTTATCATAAGACGCTATTTTACAAAGGCTTACAGCTTGTCCAAAATTCAGCCTGAGAAACTCACACCGCACGGCCACTCTTGAGACTCTTTACAAAGCAGATCTTGCATTGCTATTGTTTTAACCATTGCCAGAACTTTCTTCTACCACCATCCATATTCCCTGAAAGAGCTGAATGGCTTTCACTCGGATCAGGAATAAACAAACAAACCAACTGGCCAAAACCACTCCAGAAAACGGCCTGAGACAGGTAACTCGTGCATAAGCAAAACGAGCTGACTTACTTAGCTCTGCACAGTTATAAACGACTGAGAACAGGGTAGACAGCGTGGAAGTGAAGAGAGTTGGGGGAAGAATAAAGAACAGACAAAACCCAACTCAAACCACAATATGACAACATCCTGACTTTAAAACTACCATTCTTGCTTTTCTAAATTCCTCTCTGGCAAAGGTCTGAATGCTTCAAGATATATTCACCACCTCTCTCCAGTACAGGATCTCCAGTTACCGGGATCCCCAAACGCTTTCCAGCTTGACGCTGACAACAATTAAGACGAAACCAGATACGTGCAATACACCTGACCTCCTTCACAGCCCCCCGCTGCAGCTCCGGTAACACCACAGGCACGGAGCTTCTCCCACCCCCCTCGCTGAGCAGAATCACAGAATGTTAAGAGGTTGGAAGGGACCTCTGTGGGTCACCCAGTCCAACCCCCTGCCCAAGCACGGTCACCTACAGCAGGCTGCACAGGACTGCGTCCAGGCGGGTCTTGAATATCTCCAAGAAGGAGACTCCACAAACTCCCTGGGCAGCCTGGGCCAGGGCTCCGTCACCCTCAGAGGGAAGAAGTTCTTCCTCGTGTTCAGCTGGAACTTCCTCTGCTTCAGTCTGTGCCCGTTGTCCCTTGTCCTGTCGCTGGGCACCACTGGAAAGAGTCTGGCCCTGTCCTCCTGACACCCACCCTGCAGATATTTAGAAGCATTTCTAAGGTCCCCTCTCAGCCTTCTCTTCTCCAGGCTGTACAAGCCCAGCTCCCTCAGCCTTTCCTCGTAGGAGCGATGCTCCAGTCCCCTCATCATCCTCGTAGCCCTGCGCTGGACTCTGTCCAGTAGCTCCTCATGCTTCCTGAGCTGGGGAGCCCAGAACTGCAAGCAGCCTCTTGGCTCTCCCCTTCTCCCCCCGTCACCATGGCGGAGGGGGGCTATCTCCTCACTAAAGGAATCCCCTTGGGCGGGCGTTTCCCACCCAAGGCGCTTCTCTCAGCTCCGCTCTCCGCGGCAACGGCACCAGGGCCACCCACCTCGCCACGCAGCTTGCGGCACAGGCTCTCCCAGTAGCGAGCCGGGACCCTCGAGGCGCGCAGAGCGGCCCCGTGCAGGGCCACGAAGGCCGCCAGATCCTCCTCACCGCCTCCCGACATGGCCGGCCACGGCCGCTCACCCGCCCCGGCTCGGAACAGTGCATGCCGGGGTGGGGGGGCGGCCCCTGAGGTGAGGGAGATGCGCCGCCAGGGGCGGGGCTTCCCCGCGGCGAGGGGCGGTTGGGGGCGGCCGTTGGGCGGGGCTGGGGCCGAGGAAAAGGGGGGGTCAGGGCGCAGCGGTCTGTGGAGGAGGTGTGCGTGCTGCTTAGGGTTTGTGCTTCCCTTAAGCATAGATAAAATCGCAGCATCCGCGGCGCCGTGCTGGCCGCAAGACTTTGGAGTTTCTCAGAGTTCCGCTTTTCAGGAAGGCCACAGCCCCTGAAGTGGGCCACAGGTGGGGTGCAAGGCGAGACGAGGGCTGAGGAGAAAGGCTTGGGGGTGCTGGTTGATGAAGCTCAACATCACCTGGCAGTGTGCGCTCGCAGCCCAGCAGGCCAACCGTACCCTGGGCTGCATCAAGAGAAGCGTGGCCAGCAGGTCGAGGGAGGGGATTCTGCCCCTCTGCTCTGCTGAGACCCCCCTGGAGTCCTGTGTCCAGCTCTGGAGCCCTCAGCACACGAAGGGCATGGACCCGTTGGAGTGGGTGCAGAGGAGGCCACAAAAATGATCCGAGGGCTGGAACACCTCGCCTGTGAGGAAAGGCTGAGAGAGCTGGGGCTGTTCAGCCTGGAGAAGAGAAGGCTGTGGGGAGACCTTACAGCAGCCTTCCAGTACCTTGAAGGGGGCCTACAAGAAAGCTGGAGAGAGACTTTTTACAAGACCATGTAGTGATAGAACAAGGGGTAATGGCTTTAAACTGAAAGAGGGTAGATTTAGATTAGACATAAGAAAGAAATTCTTCACCATGAGGGTGGTGAGACACTGGGACAGGTTGCCCAGAGAAGCTGTAGATGCCCCTCCCTGGAAGTGTTCAAGGTCAGGGTGGACAGAGCCCTGAGCAACCTGGTCTGGTGGGAGGTGTCCCTGCTAACGGCTGGGGGGGTTGGAACCAGATGATCTTTAAGGTCCCTTCCAACCCAAGCCATTCTGTGATTCTATGATCCTAACTGCCGGCCATAGCCATGTGAAATGCTCTCTTTGAGTTGTGTGTGCAGAGGAAAATCTGGCACCACATACGGTGCCAATCCTTTGTTTAAATTAAAGCTTTTTCTTTAAAATAACCTTGGACAAGTCAATTTTAACATTAGGCCTCTCTTAAATATTTGTGAGAGGGAAGTGTGTTCTTTGCAGGTGCCTGTAACAGGGAGGTGGCTTCTCAGTATTTTTCTTGGGTTGCTTAGAAGACATTTCTGAGGAAATCCATTCCTTCTCAGATTTTGTACTGAATAGCCTAAACCAGTTTAACCTGAGGCTCCCTAAACATTACTGGCAGGTTTGGTCTCAGCTCATGTATGGTTATAAAGGGCAAAGCAAGGCGTCTGACACCGGTGGCTGCTTGGATTGCAGGCCCGGGCTTTGCTGTGCCTGCTGTTGTGGCTAGCGGAAAGCTGCTGCTGCTGCTGGGAGCACCTGCACTGCTTCCTCTGTGGATTGTCTGCTCCAGGGACTGTGGAAACTTCTTTTCCTGCCAGCCTATCCCCAAATCAAGCCAGGACCCGGCTTGCGCACTGATCCTGCTGGCAGCATGGTGCTGCGCTGGGAGGGGTGTCCTGCAGCCCTGGAAAGAAAAGGGAGGCTCTAGAAATAGGAATTTAGGATCAGTAGCTGGTCAAGAAAGCCTCAGATTCGTGGAGCACAGTCAGTGGAGTGTGTACATGAATGCCATGTTGAAGAAATACCTCTCTGCTTGCTGCCCTGTCTTGTGTTGCTGGACTGGTGTCCTGTGTAACTACCCAGAGCAGCAATCCCTCCCTCCGTGTAATCACAGAGTTATCAGGTGGAGGGTCTGTAAATTAAAGTGCTGCAATAGCTTGGTCAAGTGGAGAGAGAGCAGAAAGAGATTAAAAATGATGCCTACGTGCTATCGCTATTCTGCAGCTGAGGATCTAGCACAATTCTCAGGTTGGATATCTGAATAGTAAATGCAGGCAAATCTTCCTCTTTGCCTGAGACTGTGTCTGCCTCACCACGTGCTGCGTTCCCACACTTCCCCAGCATAAAGGCTTTACAAGCATGTCACTAAGGAGACCTACCTGGTTAAACAGCAGAAGATCAAAAAGTAGTTGTAGTTCCAGTGTTCCTTGACTGGGTTCCCACCATGCTACTCTGAGTTTGAGGATGTTTTTGCTAATATTGTGTTTTGGTAAAAGAGGGTGGCTGTGGTGGTGATCTTGCACTAGTATTGTGAAATGTGGAGACTAGATCACTTGCCAGTCCTCATGGGGATCTTGCTTACTGAAAAGGTTCCCAACGCTACCCTTCCCTCATTTCTGTCTTTGCTGTAGACTCAATACATGACAGCATGTTATATATGCACACAACAGGATACGGTTCTACACAGCCTGTATCGAGTATAGCAAGTTACATGACTTGTTGTTTTGCATAGATTTTGTTCACTACACAAAATGTTGTCTCAAGCTGGGGGTGTTTACTACTGCTAATTTGAACTGGTCGGTTGTTTACTTCTTTTTTGCCAGATGACTTTATAAAAATGGAGAAAGTTCCCAGAAAATATGTAATAATAATTTTATAGTTAAGTAGAATTTTTTAGTTACCTAAAAAAAAAAAGTCAATCTTTTTCCATAGACAGACCAACTAAGAAAAGTGGGATGTATTTTCATTTCTTTGTTCAGCAGAGGCACAGTGATCATACCGTGTCCAGAGGCAAGAGGAACGTGATCTTGCACCAGCAAGACATTGACATAATTCTTGTTCTCACCAAGTGCAGGCAGGTGCTTTCTCACTGCTTGTTTGTGCTTCCACCTGGCTTTGGGTAGGAGTTCTGGCTGCTGGCCAGCTGTCTGTGGTTCCGGGCTGTTTGGGTGAGTTTGCAGGTCTGGGGGCAGGCTACACTGTTGCTGATGAACTCTGAGTAATAATAAAACACACTCACAATCATTGGGGTTGAGAGTAGATAAGACTGCGAGGCACAGAAGCAACTGAGTGGGCTATTTCCTGACTTTATCCAACAGTTACCCAACACGGCCTTACTCAACTGCTGTCCTTGGCAGCCTACCCCACTTTTTTTGCTGGTTTTCCACAACAGGAGTAATTGCTGGAGCCAGGAGCAGAGTTCAGCTCTCACCACTCCTGTCACTGCTTCAGCTGCCAGCTGCACAGTGAGGCTTTTGGGAGCAGTCATTCCTGCTCCGTGGCACAGATCACCTGTGATGCCAAAGACATAGCCCAAAGATACCACTGTCAGCCTCTTGTTATGAAAGCAGGTATTTGTGGACAATCTTTGCACAGAAAAAGTTACCACACTGTATTATTCTAATTGTTTTCTTAGGAAGAGTGACCAATTTACGGTGCCTGAACAGTGCAGTCATTACTCAGGCAAAGTGCTTGTTAAATTTAATGGGGTGCTTTATATAGATATTGCAGAGAATGCAAAAAATCCTCAGCAAAGTTGCGCTTACTAGCAGTAGCCCAGTCTAAAATAAGAGGATTTGGCCTGCCGACACCATCTGTAGGGGGCCAACCCATGCAGCCCTTGTGCCTCTCTGTCAGAGCAGTCCCAATGACTTATCCACCAGTACCTAGTTTAGCAGCCCGTAGCAGGAATTTGTCATGACTTAGCATATATGAAGCAGCATTTGCCTCCAACAAATACAACTACAGTTTTTACAAAGTTTTGTGAGTCTGACAGTTTCTGGCTTTATTCCAAATGTTTATCTGGCTATCTGACTCCAATGGATCCGAGGTGCATTCCCTACTTCATTTTCCTGTTATTTCATGTTAGAACCTTCCTTTTTGGCAGCATGCCATGGGAAACCTTCTCCCGAAGTAAGACCGCGATGTAAGGGGCAGAAGAGACCCTCAACATAATAATAAACAGGTGATGAGGGACCATACTTCTGGTGCATTTTACAATAAATGCTGTAATATGTTATCAAAGAAACCATTTGCTTTCACATAGACAACTTTCTCAACAGTAAACCTAGAACTTCTAAGCGTGAAAAGCTGAGGTGGGGGCTTAAATGAGAGGAACATAATTTGCTGTAAATACTTTATCATAGCTGTATCTGTGAGCCTAAAACCTCACAGAGGCTGTTATAAGAATGCAAACTGTATATTTCCACATCAAAATAGGAGTGATTGTGTGTAGCTTTTGCTTACCTGCTTTCATGGCCCTCTGAGTGCAAAAATCCCCAAAAGAGCATTGACCATATATTGCACTCACCTGGCAAGAAACCTGTGCAGAGGCTGTGCCAGCAGCCAGCTGAGAGGCTGTGAGCAAACACTGTGACGAGCCACGTGAGGCTCAGACAGCCGTGGGGTCAGCAGCCCAGAGCTTCGAACGGCAGTGATGTCCTGGCATGTAGCTGCGCTCAGATGCTCCATGTACAGCTGTAGAACAGACTTCCACGTATGCCATGGCTAGAAGCTGAACCACCGAGAGGAGGAGAGAAAAATAAAGCGCTGAATTTATTAAATTCGCAATACCCACCTGTCCTCTGGAGTCTAGCAACGGCCTTATATGAAGTCTCTTTCCCATAGCCTAGCTACTGTGTGACAGTGGGGCTGCATTGTCCTGTTGTGTGGCTGGATGGGCACCCGAGCAAGAAGGGAAACCCATGTTTTGATCTTGGGGTGGGTGCCCATGTGAGCGTGGAGTTTGGAAAAAGCCCTGGAGAAAAAGAGCCATGGAGGGCAGCTTGCAGGTGGATGAATGATCTTAGCAGGTTTGACAGTCTCTGCCTAAATGTCTGACGAGATCAGTGTCTTATGGATAATAAGCCAAACAAATTGTCTGGTACAAACAATACTTTTACTCATTATATCCTCCAAGAAATGTTTACTGCATTCATAGTATGCACTGACATAATGCAGACTGACAAGTGCAGGTACTTTAATTTCAAAGATGCTCTCACTGCTCAAGCAGTACTGGGGTGGAGGGAGGCTGCCCTCATACTAGGGGTACAATATGAAAAAACAGCTTGCCTGGCAGCTCCAGGGATCTTCACCTCTTGTCACGTCCATGTAGGCAATCCCACGTGCTGCCATTAGTCCTGAGGCATCCTGCTGCACCTCCACAGCCAGCGCTGCCGTTTGTCACAGGCTGCTCGCGTGTCTTCAGCAAGGAAGATCCCGGTTTCTCCTTTTCCTGTGTCTTTAGGCATATGTAGCACGTCATCGAATATATTACTTTTATAGAAGTATGAGTGTTGTGTAGGGCCGGGTTCCCACCACCCATCTCCTCGGGCAGTGATGGGGCTTTCTAGAGCTAGTCAGTGAGGGATCTCCTCAAATGATCATTAAAAACTCATGGCTGTTAATAGTGCTGACTCCTAAATAAATACCATATTGGATAAAACGCAGAGACGGGGACTTATGGTACTTCTCATGATTTATGTTTTAAACATAGAAACATTTTGTAGCAAAACTAGCCTGTGGCTACCTCCAGCAAGAGCATCTGTGTTTATGTTGCCTGCCTAGCAACATGTCAGAAGGAAATTCCTTGGGGCACGAGGCAGCAGCAGCAGCAGGAAGATGCACATGGGGCAGGAGAAAGCAGACTGCAGCCCATTGTTAGCTTCTTGTGTTACAGGAGTTCAAGTATAACTACATAAAGCAGAAGGAGAAAGAAAACGCACCGTGGCAGGGCAATGTCTCCTAAAAATGCTCTGTGAGTGACGTCTGGTTTACAACTTACATAAAGATTCGGAGACTTGTTGCCAGCGATTCACTGCTGGCCGTCCATTTAGATGTTATTTTTAAGAGGCAAAAAATAGCCATTTATAATGATTGCACAGGACAGACCCCTTCTGTGACACCAGGAGTCAGTCAGTGTTGACAGCTGAACAAAGAGAAAACCAAACCTGTGCCCAGTCTGCCTTCACTTACCTGCTGGGCCACACCGGAGTGATGTTCATCAGGCCACTCTTTTTGTGAGGTTGTTGGGAAGTCATGGGAAGATCTGAAATGGGAATGGATCCCTCTGCAATTCTCACTGGACAATGCCTACTTCAGTAAACTAGAATCTTGTACTCCAATGCGTATTGTCATGACTACTGAACTTTCAGTGGCATTTGCCTTTGTATGCAGATAGTAACCAGTAGTTAATTTGACTTCCAATAACCTTTAGGAACTTTTGAGTTCAGCTTTTCTCTGTCTTTGATTGGAGCTGACTTTTCCTATAACTCCTTGGAAGCTCTGAAGCTATGAAGACAGCTGAGCGCCATCTCACATGGCACCGTCTGCAGTCTGGTGAAAGTGCTGCTGCTTCTTCTTGCAGCGTAATGAGGACAACTGCCGGTATTACCCAAGTGGATTGCTGCTAGCTGAAAAAGGCAGTAATTTATTTTTCGCAGCCAGTCAGAATTTAGCTGTCTCTCTCTTTATGCCTTTCAAACCTGTCAGTGACACCAGTAGTCACCAGTCATACTGGTAGTATTTATGTCATTTACAACGTATATAAAATCAGCGGAGCATACTGTCATATGATAAATGCTTTCTCTTAAGAAGATAAACTGCTTACGTGCTGGTATATGAGGTCTGCCACTTCTACAGTAGGTGGCTGCTGCAGCGCGAACAATGCTCCGCAGGCTGTGCTCATCTCCTAGCAAGCACTGCTAAGTGGCAAACCTGTTACCGGCTGTTATCAACTGAATTAATAACATCCCTGCTTTTTGTCTGGTCTAGCATGCGGTGTCCCCTTAGTGACAACTTGCGCTTCTTGCACCACAAAGATGATTTACATCAGATCTAACTGACCTACTGAGGTCACTACAGATAGTCTATTTTCTGTCAGTCATCATCCGTTTTCATCATTACCAGCATCAGGAGTTTCACTTGGGCCACTGATTGCACAAATTCTACTTGCTTTGTAATCTTGGACTGCAAAAGTGTAACCATCATCTTAAAATTCAGCAGCAAGGAGGGCTGGGCCAAACAGACTTTTTCTACAGCAGCGCTAGAGGGGGAAAGGACACTTGATCTCTCTTTAAATCATTGTTTTGCATGCAAATGTAGTTTCCTCTCAACCTAGTCCTCAATGGGACAAGCGGCAGGTGAGTTTGGAAGTCACCAGTCTTCTCAGCAGCTTGTGGTGGGAATAGCCCATCAGGCCACTGGTGGAAGAGCTTCCTTCCTCCTTTCTTTCTTTGCAGCTGCTTCTCAGTAGCGGAGTGTGGGAAAGAGCATGAGATATGCATGGTAACGTCAAAGTTGTTTTAAGAACTGGTTAAAGGTCCCGGAGGGTTGCTGGGGATGTGCTTGCTTTGCTGTAGCCAGGATTTCTTCTTGCTCTGAAAAGCTCTCCTTAAAGTGTATTTGGAAGGAACTTAACTCAGTGTCCAAGCACTCACAAACTCCAGTTGTTCGATGAGAAAGAAGCAGCTCTCTGTTGCCTAAAATAGACCAAAATATGTAAATGCTACCAAAAAAGAGAAGTTCTCTTCTGATTCCTGTCTTCGTTATAGTGGTGCATGGATCCTTTTCCTTGTACACAAATAAATGACAGGCAGGGGTATCCATTCCATTTTATGTTTATTATGAAAGTGATTTTAACAAAAGTCTTATTTCATGCTTCATTTTGAGCTTTTACATAGAAATCAAAGCTATTAATATACAGAGGCAAAAGGAAATGTATTTTCTTATAAAGTACATTTACAACAACTTTTTCTACTACAAATCTGACAGTATCGTTAAAATATTGGTAAAGCTTAGACCACTGTATTTTAATTTCTAAGTATCAAATTTTGTACAGTTATTCACTATCTTTGCTCTAAACTATCATGGTACATTTCATATGGCAATAGCTGTTTGTACATAATTTACATTGGTAATAAAGCTTAGAAGTCCCAGCAGCATCTACAAAGGTTTAGTTCAAAATGTCACTCTTGCCCAGCGATTTACAGGGAACACATTGGTACAGAAACCAGTATTACACTCCAGGTATTTTCCCCTGAAATGTAGTCTACCAGAAATTCCTGCTTAACAGCTGATGGACACGATCATAGTGAACTTTATGCAGGTGAAACGACCACTGACCTCAGAGGCAGTTTTGCCTAAAAAAGGCCCTGTGATCCCATCCAATATGAGGTTTGATCACTTCCACTACTACCCAGGAGGACAGAGATACCATGCCTTTCCTTGTCTTTATACTATATTTGGGCGTAATCTTTTGAATTCCCTTTTAATTCTGAGTTTTGCATTGTTTCCTAACAACGGAAGAAGAACTAGCACTAACTTTAAAATACATATTCTTTATATGTTATGAAAATGGTAAGCACTTCAGAATGACACTTCATAGTCAATTCTATGAAAATCAGCAGGTGAAATTGCCCCAGAAAACTCTTCCTGTGATGCCAGTGAGATTGCAGAAATCACAGGAGCAGTGATCTGGAAGGATGAATCTGACTACTGGCCACATCCACCCCAGTCTCCTAAAGTACCTTTTTAATCATCATGTTCAGTATCTGCTGCTGTCAATGCAAATTAACCACCTTTCTAAGGTATAAAACATAGAAAACAATATTTACACAATAATTTTAATTAAAAAAGTAAACAAAAACAAACTCTAAAAAAGATATTTTCACAAATATTAAAGTTTAATTAAGCAAAGCCACTTCTTTTTCTAGATATTGAGAAATTCAGCTAAAATTGAATTGCAATTGTTTGTATATTTTTAACTTGTTATCTCTGCTTTCTGAATACAGATGGTTTAAATTATTACATCTAAAGGTACTTCTGTACATTTTACTCTTGTATATTACATATTAATTTTATAGATTAAAAGCTTAGTGATGAAACAGAATAAATAAATGAAATAACAAACTGGAATTGTATATATTCAGATACTTAGCTAACAGTTTTTTGACATTAAGACTTTATTTCTCAGTCTGTTTCTATTCAGATGAAAAATGTTATGATAAAACATGCGACTTCTCTCTGAATCCAAGTCTCACACTGAGGAATAAGTCCATATTACCTTACAGAAATTTCCCTTCTTCCATAAATTCTTATGGGAGACAAAAGTCTTCCCTCCCCCCCCAAGTGCTTACAACAGTCTCTCATCCTAGAGCACTATTTCATTAAACTCTCAAAGTATTGAGAGTCTATAGAACTTCTCCAGTTACTGCCATTCCTGTCAATCAGTGGTTTTAAACTATTAAAAAAATGCAGCTACTTGATCTCATGACACCGGTACAAGTAACTGTGTGTCGCTCATTCCCATCATTAGAAAGCGAAAATCCAGACCCCTGAGGTGGCTGAGAAATTCGCCACTGGATTCAGTTGTTGAAGATTTCACTCCAGCTTCTTTTTTAAGAGCACTCAAAGGTATTTAGAGTCCAGACATGGGAACTGACACAGAGCAGTTAGGCTTCGCTGGCAAAGACCTGTCAGCAATTCCTGTCTGAGAATCATACCACTACTTTTGTCCTGACGTTCGTAACTTCTTATCTGTAAGATTAAAAACTAGCTTGTTTATAGACAAGAATGACCTGAGAAATTTGAATGTTGGGCATGCTTAGAGAGGGGCACAGGGTGGGGTCTGGCTTTTCTCTTTGAGTGTTTAATGTGTGTGAGCATGCTTCTTGTTCACGTGGCCTCATCCTTGTGTTCTGCTTATAGGCAGAGGACTGCAGGTGAGCTGCGCTCTTCCAAAACCAGCTGACAACTCAGAATGTGGACGCTCTGAAAGCTCTGCGATCAAGCCTGTATTTATTTAAGCTGGTCTAGAACTAAACCTAGCTTACTAGGTAAAGCTAGTTTTACGTAAGCTTACTTACTTTTAAGTAAGCTTACCCTAGTATGAAGCTGATGGGTAGGAAAGGTCAGTCTAAATCTGAAGTAGCTATAACACCCTGTGATTTAACTTTATTCTATGGGGGAGACACAATGAGGCAGTAGATTTCTTTTGAAAAGTTGGTCTTCAGGTAAAAATCTAATGCATGATGGAGGAAAGAAGGCAGGGCAAGAAAATAGGCTGAAAGAAGACTTCAGCAGCTTTAAATCCAGTTTCGGTGAGCTAGATCTTCAGGCAGAATAAATCTTGTTATTGCAGGCAAGATGCAGGTGGCAATCTAAGCACCACTGAATCCTGATGCTTCCTGTACTCAGGCACCTTGCCCACAGCAAGCACTAAGGAGCGCTTTCGCGGCAAGACCTGGGGCTTGATTAGCAACTTGCGATTGTTGCAGTCTCCTGGACTGCAGCAGGTATGCGGGCAGTGATCTGGTGGCACATGAGAGTGTTTAGGGATGATTCACCCCCACCTCACTAAAAATAAGTGCAGTATTTAAAGCGGGAGGAGAGGCTTAAAATGGTAAGTGCTACAGGTGCAGCTTTTCAGCATACAGGGCATTTGCAAATTGAAAATAAAAAGCTCAGTTTGTGACGTGGAATTGGGCAATCACAAATGGACACTGCTTTAGCCTTCCTGCAATAGCACGTAAACATGTTGTCGCACCTATCCTGCACACAACGTGTAATTCTCTAAGAACAGATACAGCGCTGTGTTTATTTCATGTTTAAAGGCAATATTTCATGTTTAGGGTAAAAGCCACAATTTTATGTACTGTGATGTATTGATTAATTTCATGAAGCTGGTTTTCTTAAAGGGGGCCATAGTTCTCCTTGTACGGTTTTTGACTCTTAAATGTGTCTAGGTCTTCTCTGTAGAAGACGACATTCCTTGTTGTTCTGTTATTGTATAGTAGCTATATGTTCTCTGACTTCTGACAATGAAGACATCCTACACTTACAATTAACAAATCAAGAGCTGAGACCATTCTATCTGATGATCACCAGTTTCTATAACTATCAATCTAGTGTGAAAGTCAAAGCATTTTTGACTTTTAGAGCTGATGTAAAAATTCTGTGCTGTTGTACAAATCAGCTGAAATCGGTTGAGACAGTCCTATATACCGCTTGTCGTTACTTACTTCATTAGATATTTGCACATCCAAGGGCATTTCTATGCAGAGCTGCAAATATTCAAACCTGACTCATTTTCTAAATATATCACATACGAAACCCCGGTATGTTCAGAAGCATTTCACTACATACTTTTGAGGGCCAAATTATTCTCTTTCTTTCACTGCTCTCAGCAATATAAAGTCTGCATTTGCTACAGAAATTTCTGAGTGCCCGGTCCAGGAGGAATTGGACAAAACCAGGGTTTTGCCTAACATGGCTGTAAGTCAGGGTAAGTTGTACCAGAGCTAAACGCAGCTAGACCCTCCCGTATTCACCTCTTGCAGCTCTACCAAGGTCCTACTAACAGTGGCCACAGCTGGGACACATCCCTCTCGTAGTCGCTGTCTGGCACTGGATTCCCCATGTAGCTAAGAACCTGGAGAATGCTGCGGTGCCGCCAGTGGCTTCTGGACTCGTAAGGTAGTTACCTTCAGCCCTGATCCAGAGAGGAAGTTTGTCCTGCTTGGCACCAGTGTCACACAGTGGTATTATGTCAAAACGTGTGGGTTGTTGTGCAAAAATTTTACCAAGGATTTTACCAAACTCACTGCACAGCATCAGGTTCCAAATTTCGCTTAATGAAGTTTGAAAGACTAAAGATTGCTGTAAGTCATTCAGCAAATGAGGAAGTTATTTTCCTCCATATCTTTCATATCTTTTCCTTTATATCTTTCAGCAGAATGGCTGCAGTCCTGACCCAGTCTAATAATTCTGAATAACCTATCGGACTGTTTGGCTGAAGCATTTTTTATAGCTATACACTTACACATAACTGATAATCTAAAAAACATTGCTATTTTTTTAAGATTGAATTTTTTTTCTACAAGTAACTCCTGTTGAGGAAAAAAGTACATGTAACTTTCTTTTTTTTTCTGTTCCAGGCATGCACTGAATCTAGGACTGATGAGATGTTCTCCTTTGAATGTCCACCTTCAGGCACCCACAATGAATATTTAATAAAAGTAGTTTCAAGATCCTCACAAAAAGTTAGGTTTAACAGCCTTCAAAAAAGGACTTCTATGGAGACGTTACATTTTGAAATGAGGGTTAATATATAAATATATATATATACTAAAGAGAAATCTCATCAAAGACCTCAGATCCATAAGTGAAAAAAATGAGGGTTTAGACCCTAATTTAAGACTGTTCTGGCACAGAAAGAAAAAAATTATGCTTTTCAACAGAGAAGCAAAGAAGGCAAGCAAAACTACAAGATGGCCAAGTAGAAAAACTCAACAGAATACTTAAGGTGTCTCTTAGAAATGGAATATTCAGCCACTTGTAGCCAACAGAAAACAACTTTGTAAATTTAAACATTACTTGTTCAAAGACAAAAAAAAAAAGACGTTAACCATAACCACCCTCAATGTATGTCTTTGAGAGCATCCAAGGGTATGCTGAACTACAGGGCAGATGTGCAAAAAAACATGCAGTGAAGCAAAACCGTATGTTGATCTTTTTCTGAAAGGACATTGGCATGATAATTAATTTCTCCATGTAATAAACTTGTAGGATCAAAAGGGAAAATGATATACAAGAAGCAGGTACTTCAGAGTAAAGAGGCTGAAATACTAACAAGGATTGCTACTCTTTCACTGAAATTAGCTCCTGTGCCAGGAAAAAGCAAGAAACACAGGATTTATCACCATCTTACCCCCCAGTGCCTGTCACTCCGTGAGGAAGGCCCGACCACGAGGCTCACGCTCTCTTGCCGACCATACAGTCGCCACGGCTGATGGGCACTGTGGCTGCAAACTCGTGACAAAAGGGAGCGCCAGGTCTCTGGGGGCTGCAGGGCCTGCCCTCCAACTCATCTGCAAAACGGCGTCCGGTTCACCCCCTCACCCCGCTCAGAGTCTGTGCCTGTGACATGGGTATGTTCCCAGTGTTTCAGAGGTGGCAGGTCCAACAAAAATCCCTCCTTGGTGAGCTCCTCTCACGAGTGATGTTCTCAGTGGTAGCTCCATTGGTCTGCATGTGAGGAGTGCCCAAGGAAGAGGCAATAGCAGACCCTTTACTGGACAGCAGCTGCATCTTAACTGATGTTATTTTTCCTGGAATAATGTATGTTGAAAGATATTGTCCCAGGGCAAACCGTCATCCAGTATTATAAAACTCCAGAAAACTTCAGTGTGGTGTTAACAGAAGTGACAAGCACTTGGAGAAGTCATTTAATCATCTAAGCAAAGTTACAAATAGATACAAGTAAATAGGATGTGTGGGAGTAAAGATTTAAGCATGAATAATATTTACAGTAACTAAAGATAACATTACTAATGTACCCACAAATACAAGTATATCTTTATATATTTATATATTGTACTTAATTAGATGCTCTATTAACAGAAAGAAAAACAAGACTACTGCTGCTGTTGTTGTTCCTTTCTCACCTATCCTATTGTAAGGCCAGGCCTTCAGATGGACCAGCTGGTGTACAGAAACCCAGAGCTAACTCTGTTTCAATGAAGCAATTGACAGTGGCAAACCTCTGAAGAAGTTCAGAAGAGGACAGATGAAAATGTTAGGACATTAGGTCATGGGAGTCAATCTCATGTAATGCATAAAACAAAATTATACATCTGGGTTTTTTTTTTTTTCTTTCTTTCTTCTTTTTCCCTTTTGATTTCTACTTGGACAAAGGTTCCACTAAGCCACAAATGTGAAATAACAAAATTTAGATTGTTTTGTTTTCTTCTAAAGATTCAAATATAAACTTCAAGTGCAATTCAAAATCCAAATATTATTTATACTACATACTTCTTTCTACAACAGAACTTATCCGAAGGTAGTTCAGTCAGATTCGAATAGATTCTTTCTTTGCTTTCATGAAAGTTATTTTTGATGAAAAATAAAAAGCCAGAAAGAATACTTTCTACATAATGTAATTTAAAATGGAAAGTGAAGATACACTAGTGCAGACACAAATCTGGATCTTCAACTAGATGCATTCAGGGATGCACACATTTCTTTGTAGTAAAAATCCCACTCAGAACATTAGCTTTTAGCGATTATAAAACATTATAGGTATTCTTCAATATACAATTGAAAATAAAGACTGCAAAAAAGAGCCTTCAAATTAGCAAATGTTTCTACTATGGATGAAAGACAATATTTGACAGGAATGCAAAGTAACCCAAAACTGAGTACCACTAGACTATTTGTATGGTCGTAGAAATCTGGAAACTTTTGATCGCAGTAGCTTTATAAATGATCTTGGAAACATCTCTTTTGACTCCTGTGCTGTGTACTTGAAATAGTTTTGTGGGTGTGCCAGTACATCAAAGAGAGCTTTAATCAGTTTCTTGTCCTATGGGAGACAACATAGATATTAGATAAAAATAGTGTTTGGATTTAGTGCCTGCACAGCTTTCAAAATTAATGAACAACAACCAGTTGTTTTTTTTCACAAAACTTGATTCTGGGTAAAGCAGTGTGAGGAAACTACTCCATACTGCTGTAGAGTTTTATATGGATGAATCTTTCTGCTGTGCCTGATGTATTTTTGCAATTAGCGTTCTTGGCAGGTCCCGAGCTGAGAGGGTAGCAGCTGGGTTAACCACAAACTGTCTGCAAGGGCTAGGCATTAGGATTGCAAACTGCCTCTGGCTGCCCTTCCAGCCTGTTTCACGCTGCTGTCCAGGGCCTTCTCTCCACGAACAAGAGAGAACACTGCTCTTTGGTGACGCTGAGCTCTTCAATGACCTTCTGCTGTACCTTGGTACAGTCTTGATTCAGAGCCTCAGCTGAGCCTGTGCCTGGCCATATACACTGGAGCTAAGACTGGAGCAACCTCAAAGCTCTAGAGAGAGAATACCGGCAGGTCTGGGGAGGAATGGCCAGGGGAGTTCCTGTCCTTCCAAGCCGTACATTTACACGGCTGAATTTTGCCTTTTCTCAGTTTTAGTTAGTTAGTTGTTACAGGTGGCAGCCCAGCAGCCTTCCTCCACAATTCTCTCCATTGTTTTATGTGCCTTTGGAAAACCATTTCATGGACAGCTTGCAACATTACGTTATGGTTATGTCTTGCTGAGGCAGGACCGTGATGTAGGTAAACACATTTTTTTAATGCACAGGAAATTCTAACTTAATGACTCATTTAAACATGTGCCAGACTGAGGCTGAAGAAGGCTCTTCAAACAATAGGTTCTTTGTTCTTGGCAGACTAATTTCTCTAACATAGAATCATGTTAGCATACATTTCCTTTAGTTCCTGATTCAGCAAGGGATGCACACACGTGCTCAGCCCAGCTGAGCTACTGATTTTGTGCTGCTCCGAATACCAACATAAACCTCAGAAGACAGAGAATTTAATTTGGGGCCATACTTGAGGTTTAAATATTATTGACCCTATCAGGGTAAAGAGAACTATCTTGGGAAAATATTTAGGAAAAGGAATTCTTGGTTAGCCTCATATAAAGAAGAATTTTCTTACCTTCAGAATTTCTTGATGATTTTCTGATGCATATAATCGTCCATCTCGAACAATGTCTTCTATTAGTTGTTGGTAATCCTCTGAAAAATAAAGACCGGTTGAGTGGCTATGACATCCTTTGGGAGGATAACAGCCAGACATTAGCTACACCTCCTCTTCAAGACAGAGCTGAGCAATTTAGTATCCAGTTAATTATTCAGTGTCACTCAAGCTGCTGTAGTCTAATTAATCACATTAAAATTCTGTACTGCTTTAGAACAGTAATTTTGAATTATCCTTATAAATACTAACATCCCCAGAAAACTACTCCCTCCAGATAATAATGTTTATTATCTTCATTCTAGAGATTAAGAAATGGGGCCAAGGATATGAAATAACTGTCAAAGGTTATACATGAAGTCAGCAGCACAGTCAGGAACACAGCCTCGCTTTCTGCCCTGAGAACAGCTCTCATTTTGATTCCTGAATGACTGGCTTAATACACATTTTGTCATCATTCACAAACTTGCACTCGTATTTGGAAGAGAGATGGACTGTCAGCTGCCAAAGGTATCACAGAAAAGTCTTAGTTTTGTTAAAATAGAAATAATCCCAAAGTCCAAAATACACAGTTTAATACATAATTTACATGACAAGCCAGACTGTTTTAAAATGTGGATTTATGAAAGTGGTTACTGAAAGGATATTTCTTCTTGCATCATTGTTTTTCTCTGTCAGACTTGTGATTTTATTAATTTGTATTTTTCAAAATTTTGTGGGTTACCAGTATGACTTGGTGAAGGGGCTTCCTAAAATGCACAACAATTAATGGCATTCTCATTATGCATAAGACAAATGACAATTAAAAGGAGTCTCATTGAATTCAGTGGGGTAAGGATTAAGTTTAAGGTGCTGTCCATCCTTCAAGTATTAGAAAAAGTAATAAAACTAAAATCAGGTATTATTTCAAAGTCTTTGCAACTGGTTTTAAAGTAATTCACTGGACTAAAAACAAGATATATCAAGTTTTTCCTCATTCTTCTCTCCCTGTCATCAGCATAAGAGAGGTTCTAAAGGACAATTTTCTGTAATTCAGATATAACACAAAGATGGAAAACAATCCCGTTCTCACCATCGTAAGTCACATAGGGGACCTGAAATCCTTTGCCACTGTTTCCTTCATTTGACTTGAACTGGATCCAGAGCTTCCTCGATCTTGAGGTAAATGCAATAGGTCTCTCGTAGGTCTGACATGTTTCATACGTAGTAATTGAAGTAGGAGAAGCTAGAAAGAAGGTTAAATAAATAAATAAATGTTCTTTATAAAATACCATTTGCTCCCATCCTGATCTAGAGGTCAGAAATGTCAAACTGACAAGACACTTCTCAGCAGACGCATTCCTGAGAGCAGAAGCTTTTTGTGGTAGCAGGGATGTAGTCTTTATCTGTCTATAAGGAGAAGGAAGTTTCTCCACAAAGGCAGCAGGAATCTCTCTGTCCCACAGCAACAAGCTTAAGCAGACAGTGAGGTGCCACAGATAATTTTTGACATTTATAAAACTACTTATTTTGTGTACTACTCTAGCATAGAATTCCAGGGTTCCCATATGCTGGGCCCAGATAGGTAAGAACAAGGCAGCTGCACCCCGGGCAGATGCGGTAACCAGCTCCTACCACAGCCAGTTCGGGGAGTTTGTCAGAGAGCAATAACCCGCTTGTCAGAATCTAATTGCCCGGTGTAGGGATTCGGACCGAAAGACCACTGCCTGCCGAGGAGTTTGTGACGCAGCAAGCAGTTAAGCTGGGTATGGCCAGGCCTGCGCCGTGCATGTTGTGCTGCACAAACCCCACGGCTGCAGGATAACCTCAGCCGGCTCATCCTAATGAGAGCAACTTGCAGGCAGCTCCCACCTGGTGCCGGTGATAATGCTACTGCTTGGCCTTGCCTTTATCTAAAAGTGCAGCAAGAAGTGCTCGTGAGAACACTGTTTCTGTTTGACAGTAGAAATGATAAATAGACTTGCTTCCTTGTGAGAAAATCCTATCATAACTCAAATGAATGCAATAGCAAAATCTCTTCTAGGGACAGGGTCGGCTCAGCATGCTGCATTGTGGATCAGAGGCCCGTTCGATGCTACACTGCCTATCGTTCCCAACATCTAAAGGGATGTAAGATTATCTGTACTATTCTCTTCTTATAATGATAGCTCTTATAAATAGCACTTTAAATGATACCTTACAGAGTTTCAGTGCCTTTCTCACTGGGATCACAATGGACCAGCACATCCCAGTGCAAGGCACCTGGCTGTAAGTTGGAAAAGAAAATGCCATTTATCTATACTGAAACAGACCTAACTGCTGGGAACCAGAAAGACCCCCATTTGCCCCTAACATAACTAACAGATGGAGGGTGCAGGATGTCTTCAAATCATTACGAATGTATCACGAGGCTCCTCTAAGTTGAAATTAATTTCAAACAAAAGGAAAAAATAGCTTCTTGTCTAGTTCAAAAAACCCACTCCATAGCCACAGGATAATTACGGAAAATAGCAAGTGTAACCTAAAAATCTGAACTTGCTAGGGTTGATTCAACTTTCACCAGTGTTAGCAAAAAGAAACCTTTTGAATTGAATGGGATTTTGATTCTTGAAGTGCAAAAAAGTGGATCTAACTGTAACTCTGGAACTGCCATCAGTTTTTCCACAGCACTGTTAGCAGCTGACTGTAGGTGAACTATGATAAATATTTGTGAGATCTACTCTTATGATGCCAAACATACAGTGATCACAAAGCGAAACTCGCAAAAACTGCCCTCCTTTTCCAGTGCTGCTGTTGGTTTGGTACTGTTATTGGTACTGAAGTGGAAGTCAGACTTTTCCCTGATGTGCCTGGCTTTACTCACTGTTGGAACCACAGTTTGGGATTAGAAGGACAACTGATTTGTTTTGCTACAGCAAGTGCTTTGCTTTTAGAAAACTGATCTGGATGGATATAATTTTCTTCCATCTACAGTGAGCAGGTTTCTTCTTCTAATATATAGAGATGTCAAAACAAGCCCTCAGGGATAAAAAATTGTGAAAAGTGTTTTAGCAAATAAAATACACTGTTTTAGCAAGTAAAATACGCTGCTTTAAACAAAGCTGCATGTAAACAATTGCCTTTCAGGCTCAGTGCTTCTTGGAGATTTAGCAACAGATCACCAGAAGCTGGATGCCTATGCAGGACTGAAGGAGGAGTGCACCTCATTGGCGTCTTAACTTCAGAAGCTGCTGAATTAACTTCATTGTCAAAGACACAACACACCCCCCACTCCACAGAAAACTGACAAAACTTTGGATTTCTTGATGGTGTCAGGTGTCACTGCACAGATTTGGCAATAACTGCAGCATACTTTTATTTACAAAGGATAAGTGAGAGCACAATTTGTACAGGTGACAGAGGACAGCTCTCCCAAAATAACTTCGCACAGCTTTGTTCAGTTCTAGAGTGGCAGTGATTTCTCCCACATAATAATTGGGCCAGACAGAAGCCCATTAACTGCTTTGTGATTCAGCCAAGACACCTGAATAATTAATATTGCTCTGTTAATTGTTATTGGTACAGTGTTCTGTTTTAACTTGCTGTGCCAGGTCACTCAACAATCCTTTTAGAAACACCGGGCAGATGAAGACAGTCATCCCTTCAATATGAACTTTCCACTCAGTCAGTTTGAAATAAAAATTTGTATAACCCACCTCTAGCAACTTACCACTTTTTCTCATTACTAAAACGTCACCACATTCATCTTCAATTGGGAGAAATATCTCAGGTACTACGATAAGTATTCTCCTCTTTGGGGGTGGATTTATATTCCAAATGCATTCAACATTAGCTGGGTAGTCTCCAGGATAGTTGGGCGATTCAATGTAGCCCGTATAATCCCCAAGTTCTCCTCCACAGTGCTGGTCTGTGGAGAAACACAAATTAGCAGTTGTATTAGCCGATTAGCTAATTTGAGGCGTTTTTCTAGATCTGTCAAGAGCAAGTCTAAACTCCTCCTTGTGGCTTTAGAAATGCATACATTCTCCAGCTGCCTCTGTATAGCATGGCAAGCCTTTAAAGGAACACTTGATCTGCAGGGCTGCTCCAGCTGATTCGCAAAACCTTAATGCCCGGTGTATAGACCAATTAAACACTGCATTGAGGCTGCTTTAACACTTGATTAAGAAACGAACACAGGTAAGTAAACATGGTCCCGTGGTGGAGGTACTCACACAGTGGTTACCACTGAGACCATGCTGACTTGCAGGAGGTATTTTCGTTTAACTTCACTTGGTTTTAAACCAGATTTAGATGAAAGAGTGTGAAGACCCTAATAGCCAGCCTTTTCTTATCTTAGATTGAACCAGTTAATAAAGAATCTCCATTGATGGATCAGTTTTACTTTCTGAGTTTTCAAAACTCCTACTGAAATTGCCACAGGAGCCTGATTCAGTACGTTACTTAAGCCTGATCTCTCCAGCCCTACTCACCCACACAAAACTAGACATATGTTTAAATATTTTGCTTAATCCAAACCTCAAAGATTATGCAAGGTCAGAAATTGGTTTGCAAACAAGGAGTGTCTAAGACAGAAAAGTGACAGGGATGCTTTTTTTTAATAGGAAAATCATCAAACTTCTTCAAATTCCTTACAAATATCTAATGTACTCAAAGTACATTTGAAATGATGAAGGGCTTCAGAGACACATGGCACATAATCAGAATAAAAACTTAAACAGACTTGCACATGAATAGTTAGTTTAGATGACATTACCTAATTATTTTAGAGATGTTCTCTTAAATTAGCATGGCAGAGATGAAAAGAATTGATTGCCTAAAAGAATCAGTCATTCACAAAAGACCAAATAAAATTGCACTGGAATCCTTGTGGATATTTAAAATGGTAATTGAAGACAGGAGGCCAAGTACTGCAAAAAAAAACCTTTGAGAAGATTTCACTGTCATTACCTGGCAATTGCAGTATGTATGACCATATCTCCAAGTATTTTATAATTATTACAAAATGGCACTTACTCTGATAGAAGATACCGTGCTCTGCAGCAACACAGAGAAATATGCATCACTGCAAGACATCTTACAGGATCTGGGAAACCGAAAGCTTTGTAGTTTTAACTTGTAGCTGGCACTCTGCCATAATTTGGCATTAAAGTGAAAACATTCATATGCATCAAGTTGTACTTTTCCAGGTTTTTTTCTTATCATTTTCCCAATTTTTGCTATTCCCTCTGGCAGTAGATATACGCTAACTAGGAAATACAGAATTGAAGTTCAGATCCAAAGATACGCCTCATCTCACAACTAATATAAATGCAACTTACTTTTGCAGTGCGTAACATTAGTAGAGCCATCAAAATCTGTACTTGTGTTCCCAGGGCAGGTAATGCAGTAGTTTTGACCAAACTCCGGCTGGTATGTTCCCACAGGGCATCGGATACATCTGTGTGTTGTGGAGTTGTAGTAGTGTCCAGGAGAACAATGAACTGTAAGGTATGAGGTGTATTATTTTCAGAAAGCAGCAATCTTCAGTGCAGAGAGCACTTTCCACTACCCTGGGTAGACCTCATGATTCCCATTCTGCAATATACTTATTAGGCCATAAAAGGCAAAAAAGACACCAGCTCCCTGTATTTTCCATAACAAAGGACCTTCTAACTAGAATTATGTTCCAAAGACTAGAGCTAACCCCTTACGAACTTGTAACACATGGTACATATGTCTCTCACTGTATTTAATACAGTGGTTTCCAATGAGTTTGTAATAAATGGAAGCTGATACATATTTGCCTCAACAATAAAACTGCCTTTCACAATAGCAGGAGAGAGGTTTCCATCAGTGTCTGTTTGACAGGGCCAGCACGTCATTCTGGTAACTAAACCAAAATGCATTTGGGCAGATTCCTTCTTCAGCATTTGCACTGGAAGTTGACAACATGGAACAGGCAACATACTGCACGCTTAGTTTCTGCCTAGCCCATTAATAATCAATCCTTACCTTCACAGAATTTCTGTAGTGTTTAGTCTTTCTAATTTGGTCAGTAAAAATATACAGGACATGAAGGCTAAAGCATCGTCTAATGCAAGTTTGTCTTATTTCTTGCCATGCAGGAGGGCTGATTCACTTACCAGTTGCAGCGCTGACTCTGTACCTGCCTGTGATAAATTCCAAAAGAACCCCATAAAGCCTGTTCAGTCTCCACAACCTTGGGAGATCATTACTCGTTCACAGATTTCCTGACCATTTAATTTAACCCCACGCCGTGTTTCTACATGCAGCGAGTATGTTTTTTCCGGTGCCTTTCAAAGCCCCTTGGCACTGCAGATTACAAACAAAAGGGCAAGCAGCAGGAATTGTTAAAAGATTTTAAATTCACCTTTGGTTTCGCAGTCTTGAAAGGAAACAGCACCTTCATACTTGGTCACGAGCCCCCCGCCACATGGAAAGCAGAGGGTCCTTCCTGGTTCTGGCTGGTATGTACCAAGAGGACAGACTCTACAAGGTTTAAAACCATCTGAAGAATAGTGCCCAGGAGAACACTGCCCTAGAAATTGAAAATGAGCATCTCTATTAGCAAGCCGACTTTTCTGGACAAAGTATAAAACTCACTGGTAGTTAGCAATGCTTCCTTGAACTTAAACACGTGACATCAAGACAGCTGCAGATCAAATTCCAATCTTACCTGCTGATTTTGTGTTGTTCCTGTAACTGCTTCCTAAAAACAGCACCAGTAAATGCAACTAAGTTCTTAATAAGATCTTTGCTACTTATGTTTCTGGTTTGGTTTTTTTTTTGGTTTTTTTTTGTGTTTTTTTAGCAAGGGTTGTATTAAGATGTTGTTAGAATACTTTGTACTTCCACCAAGCCTTTCATCTGAGAATTTCAAAGCACTTTGTAGGAAAAAATAAGACTTTACACCATATCTGTGAAGCAAGTAATTTGTTTTTTACATCTCCATTTAATAGATACGGAAATAGTAGATCATGGGATTCACCAGACTGGATGGGACCAGTCCAGCACCCCGTCTATGAGAGTAGCCGATGCCAGCAGCTTTCCAGGTAGCTGTGAAACTAACACTCGTCAGAAGCTTTTCTGCCAGAAAGTGGTGATTTGTATAAACCAAAGCACTTTGTGAATGAGTCTACTGACAGATACGAGGTAGTTTCAAAACTTGCTCTCCAGCCATTTTCTGACAGGTGTTTGTTTGGCTTGGTTCTTGCTAGCTTGAGTATGTTACTCCTTGACAACCTACCTGAGAATCAGGATGTCAAGTTTTTCAAGATTATGGCATTAATGCGTATCTTCACACCATTCCATCCTGGGAGACCAGTGCTTTGAAATGTTAGTTGTTCCCTGAGCTTGCCTAATCCCAATATTTTGTAATTTAGCTTCCCTGAGAAATGAACAGCAGGCAGAAACAACTGGCTTGAAAACCTGAAAGTTTTGGGAGCTCTAGGTGGGGTTGAGGTCTCTTAAGAACCCTGATACTTGCTGCAAAATGTTGGGAGCATCCAGTATCTTCTTGGATACATGGCACTTAGGATGAATTAGAGCTCCTGAGTGAAAGCAAAGTTCAAGGTCTGTCCCCACAAAAGTCAAACTCCGACAGACACCTCCTGTCGGACGAGGATCTCTGGGATTTAGTTGTGCTTCCATCCCAGATGGCTGGAATATGACTGTACAACAAGCTGGCTGTTGTGACACAGACCTCTGAGAAATATTATGATATTACTGATTTGAAGAAAATTCTGCTATTGTTTTTGTAGCAAAACTCCTCCATCTGGTCTGGTCCAGCTGGTCACTGGACTTGAACATGAAGGTAGTTGATGAGGAGTGGATTTGCATCTGGATTGTAGCGTGAAAATTAAGCACTCGTGAAACGTGGCTTACAGACATCCTTTAAAAGCAGTGGTACAGCTGGGTTTTAATACTGCTAAATACCTGATGCTTTCAGCACGAACGTGTCTCAGTCCTCACCTGTATATAGGAATGAGCTAACTTGCTCCCTTCTTGCCTTCTGTATTGAAATTGCCAACAAAATAGATGTGAGGCGATTTCCCTGAGAAATGCCCCAAAAGACTAGGTTTTCTAATTGTGTTTTGGCCTTGTACCTACATGGATCGCACGTACATGAAGTGTCGCGGCATGTTCTTCACTTGCGGCTACAACACAGAGTCCTACACAATAGGCACTTCAAATCTCTTCCATGCTTGCGGTATGGGCCTCACCTGTAGGGTGAGCTTATCTGCTACCACACAGGCTTTACTGCTCCAGAAGATATGATGCAAAAATACTATTGATTACGGGTGGTGAGTACGTTTCTGACAAAATCTGTGTTCATCAAAATACACTGTTTCATCACATACGCTGAGACATTTTATGGAGACATACTGATTTTGATAAAATCTTTGTCAGGACGTTTATGAAGTCCAAAGCATATTCTCTCATGCCACTTTCAGAGAAAAACAAAAGGGAAGAGCTGAGCAGAAAATCAGACTGTTGTGATCTGACAACAAACATTTTGAGACAGATCCACTCTGCAAAAAAAATCAGAAGGGTTTCTTCTAGTTGTTTTGTAGAACAATAATTCAAATGCAAGCCTTGAAACAAAACAAACAGCCTTTTTCCTCTAGCCGTTGTGCTGCTTTGGTCAGCTTCATAAACTCAGATTTTATTTTGATAATCTATTCACATCAGATTTTGGATAAATACAAATCAACATAACAAAGATGCACAGGCATTTCGAGAATTTTCCTCCGATAGTTCCTTCATACAGTAAACATAGGTTTGGACTGGAGAAACTAGAGTTATTTTTTATTCAGTGGATGGGGAAAAAGCGGCAGTTTCTCAAGTGACATTCCTCGTGTGTTCGCTCTAGAGATCCTTGAAGAAAGCATTAATGTAAATTATGTGGATGAGTTTTAAAGTTCGAACTTGTGTAGCACATAGGACAGATTTCTTTCAAAGTCAAATAATGTATCTGCTATAAACTAGATTTTGCTCATCTGTAATGAAATAAGGTAAAGAAAATAACAGTTGTGTCTTAAAACCTTATCTTGATCAAGTTACAGTAGAAGCGCAGCTCTCTTCTGAAACCATGTATTATCATCATTATAATCTAATTTATGTATCGTGAACCTGAGTCAGAGATGCTACATCACTTGCCAAAAGCTACAGTGAATTCAAGCAGCGTTGAAACTTGCAGTCGTTAGCTCTGAGTCCGGGTTACAGATCCCTGCAGCAAAACTATCCCAAAATTATGACTGCAGCTGATTAGACCAGGTAAACTGCGTCTCATGCAAAACATTAAATCAGCGAGTTCATTAGACTCACCAGTACCAGTCCAAAGCAATCCATCCCTTTGGCTCACAATATACCTGATGAGTCCTTACAAGTCGAGGTATGTCCAGATCCCATACCTGACTTGAAGCAAAGTGCTCTGCTCAGCTTGCTCATTTCCATACCATAACTGACATTGCTGTAGCTGGTCCTGTCTTCTTGTCGGCAATATCAGTGGATGGAACAAGCCAAAACATATTGTGTATTGCTTGTAAGTGCACAGAGCTTTCTTCTGTTACCTTTACAAGACAGAAGTGTGGAAGGCTCTCCGCTCTTTTAGCCTCCATGCCTCACAGGCTGTGTGGCAACACTTAATGCTTTTATAATCAAATTAAACTTGCCTCCACATTCTGACACATTCCGGGCGCCTGCTACTCCCTGTCCATCGTTACTGGGGCAAGGCTCACAGGTAAGTTGACCTTCTGTGTCTTGGTATGTTCCTGGTGAGCAAGGAACGCACTGATTATGTTCTCCACTATAAAAGGTGCCCGTGCTGCAGGTAACTGAGAAAAGAAAAGGGGAATCTACATAAGAACTTTCATTTTGATCACATTATTTGCCTTTATATCAAACATTTAGCGAAGATGGATCTCTTTGGCCCCAGTAGGATAGTGGAATATGTTTTGCATATGTTAGTCCAGGATCCTCACCTAATGTAAACAGGCCCATCTCCACTGCGATCTAGGTCCATTTACATCAGGGCAAGGTCCTTCTTCTATTGTTTAAGCTATTAAATGGCATTATATTGCACTGCAGTGTTTATCAGACATATGTTGTTAATAAAGCTGATGCAGTCTTAAAACAGTATATTGCAGTTTAACTAAAATGGTGGTGCATAACATATGGGAAGCGATGTGAATTTTTAGTTTACACCAGGTGCATTTACATGTTGGTGTTATGGCAGATGACTACAAAAAATCGGTCTCCTGAAATCGGTTCTAGAGATTTCTCTGAGGGCAATGTATCCCATGTAATATTTTATCTCTCTTGACATTCAAATACCCCAACTGGAAAGCACTTTAAAGACAGATATGAATACACAAGCTTTTCTTGCTGCAACAGGGCACAGAACTGCATTAAACATTTTTTTCTGCTGGATATAGGTAGTTAAAATGTATGGGTTTCTAGACTCTAACAGCAACAGTCTTTCAATACAGTTTCTAAAACAGCCTCTGAATCAGCTCATTAGAGGCACCTATTAGATCTGCACGTAACTATTTCTTTTGCTTGTAAATCACTTGGTGTCTAAAAGAAGCTGGGAAAATAGGTATGCTGATTTTGAAAAGACGACTCTAAGTGATTAGAAAGCTTGCAGTGCTGAGAACTGCCATTAATAGGTTTGTGCTAGCACCTTGCCCCCAGTAAAGCACTAGAGCCTGACAACCTGGGAAAAGGCTTAAAGAAATTAGGTATTTTACATAAAGTTGAAATAGATTTCCATAGATTCATTATTTCTTGCTCTTCTTGAGTGTTAAATATAAATACATCCATGGGTCACGGATTATTCATGAGTGAGAGAGGTGATATAAAACTAAGTACACAGCATCTAGGCAAACACCATTTTATTGTCTGACAGAATTGTAATTATGTTTTCATAAGATGCTGGGAGCAACGGGGAACTAACTGCCAGCATTGCCTTGTGGCAGGCCTTGATACATACCAGCTGACAGCATGGGAATGTATGCATTTATACGCTCCTTTTGTTTTCCTGCAATCATTTCATGAACTCCCTTCAAAGTCGTATGAAGCGTCAGTGGTCCATGCACATATGCTGAGGAGATCTAAATCATCTGTTATCTCATAGATTTCCTGCCTGTCTCACAAGGGACAAGTTAATTTTATCGCAGAATCATAGAATCATTAAGGTTGGAAAAGACCTCTAAGAACATCAAGTCCAACCGTCAACCCAACACCACCATGCCTGCTAAACCGTGTCCCGAAGTAACACATCCACACGTTTTTTGAACACCTCAGGGATGGTGACGCCATCACCTCCCTGGGCAGCCTGTTCCAATGCCTGACCACTCCTTCAGTAAAGAAATTTTTCCTCATATCCAATCTAAACCTCCCCTGGCACAACTTGAGGCCATTTTGGATGTTGTGTTTTTGGGGATATGGCTGAATAATGTTGTTGGGACTTACCGCATTTTCCATCCTGCAGCACTTGCCCTGTACTGCAAGCTTCATGCCCTTCAGTAGCTTTAGCTGGCTTCTGAGCCACTTCATATTCTGTCCCAGAAAACTGAATGTAAAATTGCTGTTTATTAATAGATTTCCTCAATGATTTGATTGCAGTTTGCAGCTTCTGCTCCATCCTTTTCCGAACACAGTCAATGTTACAGGTGTCTAGATGGGAAATGATAACAAAACTAGAAGCAATTGAGATTCATGTTTAAAAAGAGGTGCTTAACAAAAAGCTTAGCCTGCATCGCACTACGACACCTCTGTTTGCTTCACTGTCTTCTCCACATAAATTGTAGAAGCAGATCACTGTATTTAAAATCAGGCCTTCTAAAGGGACAAGATAGTACGCTGATGTCCATCAAAGAGTTTCATGGCCTGTAAGTGCACACTGAGTGCTGATATCTCTAGCTTTAAGCAATCTGGTTGTACTGAGTGCACACGGAGAGGGCTGCAGAAAGCATCAATCCCACTGCGTTGTACTTCCACATAGGTGTTCAGTCTGACACCACTAATGTTTCTGAATTTCCTCTGCCTGTGCTTTGCTCAGTTGATTAGGAATTCTTCCCACTTCCCTGATCAACATACCTGTGTGACACAAAGGTAGGTGCTTTCTGGCACGATTACTGTTTGAATTACTTGGCTAGTAAGGTACCCCTCAAGGTTAAGAAACCTGCTTTTAAGGACTGACTTATTTATAGAATTCAGCTCACATTTTCTTTGGCTGGATTTTATATCCATCTCATGAATAACTTCAAGCAATACTTCTTCTTCCTGAAGTTTGTTATGAAAACATGAATTTTCCAAATGTGCGATAAAAATGTTTGATTCTCAGACTGAAGTTTCAGCAACTTACATTTTGGAGGATATTGTTATTGTCGTTGTTCCAGAACTTCTACCTAATCCTTATCTTCTCTGTGCATCAATTAGCACTTCTGCTGTTTAAAGAAATCAGACTAAATTAAAGTACATGACTTAACTCGAGGCTTTGAAGGAATTTTGCTGCAGGTTCAATCTTTGTTCCTTTGGATTAATTTCATACCCAATTCCTTTCAACTACATCTCTGAATCTTTGAGTTTGGAAAGGCT
The DNA here is from genome assembly GCF_030867145.1 of Opisthocomus hoazin. Classification (NCBI taxonomy): domain Eukaryota; kingdom Metazoa; phylum Chordata; class Aves; order Opisthocomiformes; family Opisthocomidae; genus Opisthocomus; species Opisthocomus hoazin. The sequence continues at coordinate 157,185,918 of NC_134414.1, read as the reverse complement.
TTTGGATGAGGATTGTGCTAAAAGGTTTGCATGGCAGCATAATGAAATAGCATCAAAGAGATTCTAACAACACACCGAAGATGTGAATTCTGATTTCTCTCCACAAACAGATCTTTCACAAACCTGAGACTTCTTCTGACTTCATCTCCACTTCAAACTCTGCGGTGATATGGGACACTTCTTTTGATGGTGACTTGCGGCCTCGGCGCTTTTTCTTGGAGGAATCGCACTTGAGATTCACGAAGGTCACGTGGCAGTTGTCTGTACAAGGGAATTGACCTCCTTTGCATAAGAGAAGCAACATAGAAAAGAAATCAAGTAGCAAAGCAGCAAGTGCCAGGCTAATAAGCAATATCTCAGCTGGGTTATCAGGAATGCAGTGACAGGCTTCGTAACACTTCACATGTGTTGCTAGACACCTCCTTCTCTGCGCAGTTTTGGGTTGGCTCATTTTGCTAGTGAATGCAGGGGGCAAAAATGCAGTGTGGTGATGCTCAGCTGCATAGTGGTATCTCTAATGCCTATAATTTCCTGTCTCTTTTCTGCATAAGGGTTAGAAAGCTCTTTACAGAAATTAGTTAAGATCAGCAATCCTTTATACAGTCATTTGATGGTTAAAAAAGCAAGAGAGTCAATTTTCGTAAATTCATGTGAGCGTGGGCCTCTACAAACCACTAGCTTGTATTCCATCTCTTTCAGCAATGACAGTCACCGGGTATCCAAGGTTTTAAAAGTCTTTGATTGGGTGGTTATGAAAATATATTGGAAGGCTTTATCTGAGGGGAAATCATAGGATTTTTGAGGTTGGAAAAGACCTTTAACTTCATCAAGTCCAGCTGTTAACCTAACACCACCAATTTCACCACTAAACCATGTCCTTAAGCACCACACCTACACATCTTTTAAATATCTCCAGCGATGGTGCCTCACCCACTTCCCTGGGCAGCCTGTTCCAATGCTTGATAACCATTTTGGTGAAGAAATTTTTCCTAATATACACTCTAACCCTCCCCTGGCACAACCTGAGGCTGTTTCCTCTCATCCTGTCACAAGCCAGAGGAACTACATGTCCTCATCAATTATGTATAACCACTGACGAGAAAGGGCACCATCCATTGGGACACAAACACCTAAGTATCCTCTCCCTATATAAAGAAATCTGTATGAAAAATATCCTTTTTGTGATAGGTGATGAACCTTCCAGGTCAGGGAGAAATTTCTAGCACTCCAGCCACCAGAAGCGTTTCATTCCAAGTGTGTGGTTGTATGATATAATCTTACAGTTAGACCCAGAAGTTCAGGTGACGTAACAAGCACAAAGCAAAGTAAGCAAAGGTCAAGGAAAAGCACCCAAGAAATACACTCCCGTGGTGACCGTATGGACCAAAAAAATCAACTTCTATGACTTTAAAAATGAAATTGATAATCACATCTTACTAAAAGAAGACAATACATAAGGACAACGTAAGCATCTTGACAGCTGAGACTTGTTTTAAGCCAATACTTGGAAAATTAGGGAGATAAAAGTCTAGACTGCAGGGTTAAGAGAAAATATGAATTTAAAATTCAAAAATTAAATCTTTAAACCATTAGCATTTTTTCAGGACAGCTATTTTTACACTTCTCTCTTCAGGGCTCATATATGACTCCTCACTCACTAGCAACAGTGGTGGTAAGACAGACTCACAACAGAGAATGTATCACCAGCAGACATTTGCTGTAAGCTGCTAAGTTGCCTTAAGCAACAATATGAGCTCTTGCAATTACACCTATACTGTGTATTAAAATCTGGAAAATATTGAGTTAATATGAAATTTAGATGAACTCCAAATATTTCAAGCTGTGGAAATGCACAACAATAACACCCAAACACTCTTTAATTGTCCCTGTCATGATATCAAGGGGATGGAGGACAAGAAATAAATGTCATGAAGATGTTACACACATACCTCATTTAAAATCTCTTTGTTCAGCTTTAAAACTTATGTCCAAAACTAATAATAATAAAACCCCATACCTAGTCATACTGACTTTTAAAAACATTAAATTACTTTGATTCAGCCTGACACAAAGTGTTTTTTTGTTTCAGATTTTTGGTAATTATGTCTAAACCAGCTAAATATCTTTTCTAACATCATAACTACTCACTCCGACATAACAAAAGATCTAAGGCTGTGTAACATCAGATCTTGATTATAACTTTCCTGCTTAGGGGCTGTCTTTGCTACTGCAATGGCATACTAATCCAGCATAAAGGAAATAAACAATAGCTTTTGTTTTCTTTTATAAATGTCATTTGGGAAAACTAAACCAAACCAAACTGACACTGTTTCATGTAACTTTGCATTGGTCATAGCTTTTTGTCTCAGGGTATTTCTGCCATTAATAATATCAGAAAAAGGATCAGCTTAATGCCAACCTCATACAGTTTTGAACAAAGATTTTTTCAAAGCAACTGGTGACATTTCAGCACTGTCCGATCCAAATCCAAGGAACTGCTAAGCTAGAGTGTGAACCTTGGTCTGAACTGAAATTTATTTTCTGTCTGCAGTGTGAAAACAAAATACACAAACCAGCAAGCAAACAAACAAAACATTAGAGCCACATACCTAAACCAGCTTGCTTCCCAGAATCTTTCATTTTTTCTTTGCTGCGAGGCCGTAAATGGCACTTTGCATCTTTGATTTTAAAACGAGCTTTCTGTTTGATTGGAGGGGCTAATGAATCTGTTGATGTAAAGTAAAAAAGCTATCATTTGGGATGCAGATGAAATGAAGTCTGAAACTTATTTTTAAAAACAGACTTGAAAGTCTTCATGCAACGTAGAAAAGAGACAGCCCAAGAGTTATAGACCGTGTACGAGAGGATCCATTTCCGTAAGTTCATGTTTTCGCGTAAGCACTTACTCTTGAGCCCACAAAGATGAATGAATTTGCTAGTATCACACACACTGCACATGCGCTTCCCCTCCAGCAGGCCTGCACATCTTGGAATTTGGGTGAATTTGTCTCTTACTATGAAAAAGGTCGATTCCTACCTGACTCTTTGTCTGTGACTTCCCATGTTAGTTGGCTGTAGTTCTGCTCTTGCTAACGCCAACCAGGACTATGATTAACTTAGTGGAGCTACACTGTTGGCACTTGAAAACCGTCCAAAGGAAACACCTTTATTTGACTGTGGTCTATGGCTTGTAAGCTTTATTCTTCAGCTTTAAACCCAAGTGAGTTACATCTCGTGACTTTAAAGGCTGTTATACAGCCATGCACTGCTTAGAAAAAATAGCTGCTGGCTGACTTCCTCACAAAGTCCACGGTGGAAAAGGCTGGGCCTGGCCCGTCACCTGCCAGCCACTGCGCTCTGCCCAAGGGACCCGGGGCAGACGGAGGGTGGTCCTGCAGCCGGGGTCCCTCTTTCCTTGGGAGGGCCTCACCAAACCAGTTCCATGGAGGTAGCCTGCCCCTGTGCCACGGGCGGCCACATCTGCTGCCGTGCCACCCCACTCCACAGCACCGTACCTCCTAATGCATCTCAAATATGTAAAAAATACGCGGTTAGAGAACCGGCAGATCGGAGAGAAGTACAGCAGGTAATGGTACGTAAAGTGGGCTGACACTTCCTGCTGCTGGATGCTGTTTCAGCTGCTTCTAATTTTGCCAGACTTCAACCATTTTGAGCTGAACTTTTTTTTATGCTGAGTATCGGCTTTAAGACACATTGTGAAATGTCTCTGCAAAAATAATCCAGCCATTTCTGAGAATAAGGTGAATGAAATGCAATATGTGCTTATAAAAGTCTCATAACCTTTTTATTGGCAATCCCCAACAGGAGGATCTGTGCTCCTAAGGCAGGACTTTGCAGGTGAGGGCTGGGACCCACTGTAGCCTTCTGCTCTTCTGCTGCTGATAGGTCCCTCTGGCTCACTTCCAAGTCTGGGAAGAAATGCCATTTTGATATGCTCGCTATTGCCTTTCTGGACTACGGAAAGTAAATGATTGTAAATATTTGTCCTTATTGAACATACCTCCAGCCTCCACTGCTCCTGTGCTGACCTACCGACACGATGCCACACTGGAGGGCAGCTAAGCACATTCCAGCCCTCAAGGAGAGGCTGCAGAAAAGCGAGTGTGCGCATCATGAGACACAGGCTGCCTTCATTCCGGCCTCGTGCAACTTGAGAGCTGTCTGTCTTGCAACTCCCAAATGGTCCGGGGGACCTCGATCACCCACCTCCTAGACACCAAGGCCCCAGCCAGCAGGAGAGCACCTACCTGCGCAGCTGGGCAGGGTCGCATTGCGTTTCTGCTGAGCCTTGCCTTGCTGGACAGGAACACCACAGCTCAGCGTGTAGCTGTTCTCCGAATCTGCGGGGCAGAACGCAGAGTCAGCACGTGTGGCAACAGCCTCACAAAGCAGCTGCCCCCCTCATCACCCCCAGCAGTACTGCGCGGTGCGTGAACAAACAACGCTGCTAAATAACGAGACATTTTAAGCGCTGAACTTGCATTTTAAATGGCTAAAATAGTTTGCTGAAGGCTACTGCTTCACAGCAGTGACTACAAGTTTTGTTTCTTCCAGCACTGAAATGTTACATCTCATAAACAATTTGGCATGACGTTATCTGTAAATAATTCCATGGTGCAAAAATATTAAATATTTTATGCTTATCTATGGCAGAGTCCTTGCGCTTTGATCATCTCTAGAATTTAAAAAATAAACCATGTACTTTAGTAATAATTTTAGCTTCAGACTCTGGCAGAATTTATTGGCAGAAACAGAAGAAGAACAGAACCATACCAGGGTTTACATACTGCGCAGATAAAACCCTGTGTTGGTGCATGCAAATTAGATAAATGCATGGTTCCAGTAACCTCTGCTAAACTAAAAACAAAGTGTGAAGAGCTCTACTGCATACTATGCCAGGACTAACATGAAAAGTAGACAGCCTTGTGCAAAATAGTCCTGTGTCAGAACCAGAACATACATGACAAGGTAACAGCATCCCCCTGCCCCACCTGCCCTGCAAAACTGTGGAGATGACAACTACCTGTAGCGAATGATCAAAAAAACGGGGGCCGAGGGGGGGATGAGATGCCTGAGTTTCTATAAATAACACTCAGCTGAACGATCACCAACAAAATTTATTAAAAACCAGCAACTGCCAGCAACTAATAACAGAGCGATGTTTTTTCCATACAGCCTCCTGAGGCAGATTCAGCTGCACTTATCTCGTATGACGCAGGCAGACAGGCTTCAAGCTGTTGCTAGGTCATCCTTTGCTCCACGGGCTCCGCCAATGGCAGTTTTATGCTAACCTGGCTGACGTGGGAGCTTGATCATGCTGTGGCAGCCGCAGCATTCAACTGCCCAGCACCTCCCACTCCTCCCCCTCTGCTCCTGCCTCACATTCTGCTCACTAAGCTGAGCTCCTCTCCGGGGAACCCTCCACTTTGGGATTCGTTTCTGCTCCTGCTCAAACACACAAATACATGGTATTTCAGGCCGTGATGCAGAGTCCTGGACGGGCTCAGGGGACTCTACTCAAGCTGAAAAACACGGTACTAAAAATTAGCAGGAATTCACTGAAATCAAACTTCATTTTTTCCCCCCTCACTTTTGACATAGCAATTCAATACATTAAAATTTTTCTTTTGCACCATCCTGGCTAAAGTAGATGTGTCTCTCAGGTTTTAGAATTTCCTTGCCCCCACAAATAACACCTCAAATTAAACAACGAGGAGCCAAACCTCTAATGTAACTGACAATCGGCTCTTCTCGTCATGTTCACGTCATGGGCATGTCTGGGCCAATTTAATTTATAACGTTGTTTTTGCTCATTTACCATTGCCCATAACAAAACTAGACACAAGGATCATGAATACATTAGCAGAGAAAAATCATCAGGTTGCATTCTAGACTTAGGAGGACAAATATTTTGTACAAACCTGGAACAAAAAGAGTATTGGATGGGCAGGACAGGAAGCAGCTCTCTATGCCTCCTGTCTTACTGCACGCTAGCTGAGCCTTTGGAGCTGGTTTGGCATTTGGGAGACATTTCACCATCTCTGAGAAGAAAGAAAAAGAGAAATGAAAAAAATCAGACACCGCCCGACCCAGGACCTTGTGCATCCACCTGCATACAGTGGTGAAGAAAGGCTGAAGTGGCAACAAAGCAAAATCACAGGCTCAGGCATTTCTGAAACGATATATCAGGGAGAGAGGATCTGCATCTGGATCTTGAACTTGGGCTTCAAAATGAAACTCCTTCACATTTTCAGACCTAAACTCTCGATCAGTCTTTCCCTCCTATTCTTCTCTTCGCAACTGTTCAGGTGCAGCTCTGCGCTCTGGAAGGGAGGTGTCCTTTAATTACGAGCACAATCCTCTGTGCGCAACTTGATCACACAAGCAACAGGTCATACTAAAGACCCAAGGTGTCCTCTCCCCGCTTTTGGAGGCACAGCTCTCCGGTTTAAAAGGCCAACTACCACACCATGCACAGGAGTCACCCTCGCAAATATCTGTTTATTTACATGACTGCTAAAATGGTATTTTCCACTTCTCCCTCCACTTCTTGCAGACTTCTTAATTTCAGCTCCACGCTCAATCTGCTGGCAGTAGCAAACTTCCCAGCCAGGCAGAGGTGAGGCAGGACATGCTGGGATGGAGATAGATAGTCCCACTGGTCCTTTCATCTGCTGACGAAATGCCCTGAGCAATGCTTGGAGGTACACCGCGACACACACATAGACATGAGCCATTTCTCATCGGCGCCAGCCGCATGAGGCACGTTGGAGCTCGTGCAATGGAAATATCCAGCTTCTCCTCTTGGCTTGGTGGCAGGATGAAGACAGAGCATCCTGCAGGTCTCACAAGCTGCTCTTCGTGTTTGGGTACAGGACTGTCTGTGTTTTAGCCGAAAATACATAAAGTTGTTATGAATTGTTGGACCAGTCTCTATGCTTCACCCTGAGATGATGGTATGCCGCTGCTAATTATAATCCTGCCTTTGTTTTATTTTGATGTCTTTTGGGACTGAAGTGTTACTTGAGCACATCTTTCTCCACGCGAACGAAGAGGTTCGCCCTTGGCTGCAGCCAGCAGGTGCTGTCCCTACCCGCACTGAGGGAGCCTCACTGCTTCGCTCCCTTCCCCCAGAGACTGAACCTCTGCGCTGACTGCTGGCCGACTGCAGCTGGGCGTCTCCTCAAGCAGATATTTCACACCGCATCAGCTGGTTAAATCTCAGCAGGGAGTCTGCAGAGCAGCTCTTGCTTCAGCCCCATACAAACGCCTGTTCAGGAACATTTGCATTTTGTCCGACTGTTCCTTGCTACGTCTTCCAAACATGCTTGCCTTACGAGATGGACTGGGCTGGCTCTTCTTTTGCTCATGGCTGACTGCGCTACTGCAAACGTCATTTTTCCTACCTGTCAGCTCACCACTGAACCGCACCAATGTAGGGGGGAGATCAGAACTGCAGCAGCCAGGCTGGTTTGGGTCTGCCAGGGTTTGGGAAGAGCCCAGTAAAGCTGGGACGGAACAGGCCAATTCAAATGTGGTAGCTGGAATGAGCCTTGCCTGGCTTGGCTTGAGTGCGGAGGAAGAGTCCCAGCAGCCACCAGCTGGTTCATGTTCCTGGCCTCACTGCTGGTTAAATAGAGATATATGCTAGTCCCTTAAACACACCTGATGTTCACATCTCAAATATAGGAATAATCATCCTCCGCTTGTCTCCCTCCTAAGGTCTTTTATGTTGCTTTGGTGATGGTTTTAAAGAAATAATTTCCTTGGACTGAGGAGACAACGCAAGCACAAAGTGTCATTGCTGAGCAAAAGAGGATTTTGTTACTGCAAATGTCTCCAAATAATGCGGCATTCAGGATCGCTAAACATCATTCTCCTTTTACAACAATATGGAACACAGTTTCCTCTAACCAATATTGGTAATAAAGGCAGGCGATCAGCAGGGAGATGACACTCATCTTAAACCTCATTAAAATAATAAAATAAAACTGTGTATATCAATAGAGAAGGGTGTTCTATTTTCCACCTTCCGACTCAGTATTACAGGTAGGAGATTATTTTCAATACAGCCTCTTACCATGGGAACAGCATTCTTAGTAGGTTGACAGGGAATATAGTACAAAACTTTTGTGGTCTAACTATACACCAGACCTCAAAAAATTTTAGTCCCTGCTGTTAATTTACAAACTCCTTCCCAGAGGACTAACTGATACATTGCAAGGGGAACCTAGTGGATAACTAAAAAAATCCGAGTTAACTATTCCATGCTCCTGCAGTTCTCTATATAGCAGGGAAGGTAATATACGCAAAGGTAAGCAGGAAAAATGAAGCACTTAGTTGTGGTTGGGAAGAAAGTCAGTGGCAAAGGCTGAAACCCAACTTGAGATACTCATTCGCCACCCCACCCCACCTTCGTTATAAAGTGCTTTCCATACTGCTGTATCCATGTAAGTAAAAAAATCCCACAATTGCATGGTCATGCAAGGGGCCAGTGTGGCGCTCTCTACTCCAGACCACCGTGCTTTCCCTCAGTATGTGCAGAGACTCCCTTAAGTGAGGTCCCCTCCTTTCTTTTTCTGTCTTGTTCCCAGTTAGGCATTAGGCATCAGCCCCAAATGTATCTATGAGAAGTTATTCATGGTTAAAAACAAACCAACACAAGCAAAATCCAGCATATTGCCCATTCTCTGACCCATCTGCAGTTACATCCTAGCCCACAGAACTCCATAGGATCAGTTATTATCTGAGTTTAGAAAATGAATTTGGGGATCTATATCGTGAAAATGCAGCATCCCTCAGCGAAAACCATGGGCTTTTCCACCCTCCTGGAGAACAGAAGCATCCCCACAGTCACCTCCGAGTCAGCCTCCCACACTCACCAACACAGTCCTTTTTATTCCAGTGCAGTTTCTTTCCAGGTGGACAGACACACTCATAGCTCCCCATGGTATTCAGACAGTCGTAGTCACAGCTACCATTGCTGATGCTGCACTCATCAATATCTGAAAATGTCATTAAAGTTGAGAAGAGTATTAATCCTATGTGCTCATGTATACTGTGCATTAAGATATTATGTGCGTAAGGATATGTTTCTACTATCTTTGTATTTAGATCTATATAAACATGTATAAATGCAGACAATCCTCACAATTTTAGTGCATATTGCATGTGTTTGTCCTTAGACACATGTATAGCTCCTACTTTTTCAAGGATTTACGCATACGATACAATTTACTTGCCAGCATTAGTTACACCGAAATTCTTGGAAGTACTCACAAGATACAAAACATGCTGGAAAGTCTCTGCAGCATCTGGACAATCATGTATATTGCATTATATGGAAAAATGTCAAAGGCATAAACATCTGTGAGGGAAGATAACTTTTGCCTAGCAGGGAGATAAATTCTCCGTAGTGAGTCACAGAGTTTGCTTCTAGAAATGATTCCGATGAAGGAGCAAACTCTGTATTTGACAGGATCCTAGCAGCTGAAGTGTTGTTTATTTAGTCTTCTCCTCCTCAAATAAAAATGACAGGTAAAAAGCTTGCAAGAAGGCAAAGCAACTACTGGATATGTTATCACTGATATTCCACATAAAATCTTTCAACTTTTGATACATTAGGAAAGCATTTAGTCAACACGAGGCATATCCATTTTAGCCTATGCAATTAGCTAAATTGTGCCGACACGGCCGACCTCTCGTCTCCCCACCACCAGAAAGGATGTTTATCCCCCACGCGCAGAGGAGCTGTGCTGCCATGTACTCACCTCTGGATCACGCTCAGGCACGTTTGCAGCACTTGATGGCACAAGCCAAAATTGTCCTACGGCACCAGCGGACCATCAGCTGCGCGTTGCTGCTCCAGACCCTCTAATTTACTAGTATAGCCATAATCTAAAAGTGCTTGTTGCGAACCACAGCCCCGTTATTTTAGGCACTGCACTAACCTCGACAAGCGGTTTTTTCCCTTTGATCGCAGCTACCTATCTGCTTGCTGAAATGGCAACGCTACTGCAACAGACTTTCACACAGCACGCAGGTTGTGCCATTTGACATACGCTCAGATGAGCCAGAATGACACCAAATCAACAGGAGATATATGGAATTGCTAATACTCTGGCTTCACAATAGGCCTCAAAATGTAACTGTAGGAGGAACATTGTCACTTAATGGGTTTCTAAGGGAGGTCTGGCCAGAAAAGCTCACAGGCTGAGTGTCTAACTGCCTTTCTGAACCACGTCTGAGCCCAGGCTTGAACTCTGACTGCCGCGTGCGTGGCACTGTGTGAATCCACCTGGTCTGCAGGGACACAGTCTGAGTTCAAGCCAGTTCTCCCCAGCCCCCAGTTTCAGAGTCCAGTGACCCCATCTGAAGCCAGAGGGTGAGGTATGGGTAGGAGGAGGGGCTGGTGAGGGAACGGCCTCAGACACACACTCAGGCCCTGCGCTGGTCAGCAAATGCACGCTTACACACAGCAGCCAAGTCTTCCGCTGGCATCCTGGGACACTTGATGGGAACATGGGAGTATTTACTGGGGCAGCTGATGGAATCCAGAAATGGCTTTCTTTTTCTGATGCAAGATTTTAGCCTGTGTGGTTAAGCAAAAATCTAGAAAACATGGAGTACGTGCACAAAAGAGACAGAGAAAGACATCCTAACACGACAGGCATGTTTTGAGGCAATGTTATGATCTTTGGGTCAGAGTCAGGACTTCTGGAGGTCCTGCGTCGGCAGTTCCAAAAACTAACAAGGGAGATAGTCCCAGAAAAAAGTTTTTTTCTGGGAAATTTTGTACACAGTGGTCAGGCTTACGCTGAGTGGGATCTACTTGTGAACTCATACTTTGAAACACACATTTAGTCCACAGTGCTCCTGCCACTGAGCTGTGGCCAAACTGCTCAAACCTGAGCTCTTACTGACAAGCACCTCGGCCCAGAACCAGGCTCCTGAAGAAGCAGCCAAATTCCCAATGGCGTTGAACGGCACTGCAGATTCTCCTGACTTTCCTGAAGTCACTTAACAAGCCAATATAAACTGCGAGCAGGCCTTTGCATAAACAGGTGGTGTAAGCACTAACACTGTCCTAAAAGGTTCCCTTAATGACACATGACTTTTATTACAATAGATGGCATGAAAAGGATCCCAGAGAGAGCAACAAGGAATGCCCCTCAGCATGGAAGGCCCAGAACAAGGACATTTCTACATGGTTTATTAATTACTAGTGGAGGGGAAGCAAGATGGAGAGAAAGCTTACTAAGAGGCAAGCTTGCACCAAATCTTTTTGAAGGTTCTCTTTATTTCTCCCTAGTTTTGACTTCTGCTCAGTGCCACATGGATGGCAGCCAAGGTAAGTTATTTGTTCCATTGTAAACATCGCTCTCCAAGGGCTGACTAAAACTAATGATAGGCCTGAGTGGCAAAGATCGGGGCCTGGACAAATCTGGATTCAGAGCTGTGATTTTAGATCTGCCCATTAAGGAAAAGAGGAGGAGGTTTAGATCTGGTTATGTTTTTTGCCTCAAGTTCAGCACAGCATTTCCAGTTAAAATTTGGGTCCTACTTTAGTCTTGACTGATGCTGAGCTGAGGCTGAAGATTATTTAAAGACTGAGGCTGAATCCAAGACTTCAAGACTTTCCCTAAATTAATACATACATTAAGTCATTAAGGAATTAACAGTGAAATTGAAGATTGGTCTCTCCACACCCCACATAGCACAGCTCCCCAAAACTTTCAGGCTCTGATTTTGGTTTCAGAACTGCCCTCAAGTGGAGTCTTTTTTCAAACCCTTTCCTTAGATGGACTCCTATTTCTCTTCTTGCCTGCCTCTACCATACAGTGAATTCATTTGTTCCTTATCCTGCTCCGTACAAGAGATACCAGCATACATATCCTACACCTTTCTCCAACAGAGAAGCCAGGCAGCAATATCGTTACCAGTGTCTCACGTTCACACTACAAAACCACGAGAACCCAGCACTAGGGCAGAAGTGAGGGGCTAGCACCTGCCTCGCCTACATCAGTTTGCACAGCACAAACCACAATGCCAGCCCCACAAATTCAGAGCTGTTAGGGCCCAACGCTGTTCTCAGCAATTGCTCTCGCGCGCTTTCCCTGGGCTAAGTCTGGCTCAGGTAAGAACCTGGTCTGAATACACGGCTTTTGTGGACTTAAAGTCAGGGCTTTGTTTATAGTACGATGCAAGCTTTATTTAGTTTGCATCTTGAATAATTAAGCAATTAACTGTTAACCATCTTTTAACTAAACAAACCCATTCAGTTTGACATTTAAAAACAGCATGGAGAATTTCTTTTGGGTCAGTATTTTCTAACAAGTAATTTAGGCTCAGGGCTTTCAGGTTTTATTATTATTTTCTCTTTTTACATTTGTTTGTGTAATGCTGACCTAATTGGTTAAAGCATAATTCGGGTTTAATACACTTAACAAATCCCTCAAAAAACCCCTTTGCTCTCCTTTGACCAGTGTTCTAAACACAATCAAAACCTACCCCACTTATTAAACGTTCAGGCAGGAGAGCGCAGCAATACCTGGGTGTGTTAGCCAGGCCGGTGGCAGGCAGTCTTCTACTGTGATACCTCTGGCAAACACTAGACTTAATCTGAGTGCTCTGAAATTCTCCTGCCTTGATCAAGTAGAAGTTGAACCTCTAATTTTGTCATTGTGGTAGTACTGCCCTATGAGGCACTTAAAAAATATCCCTCTCCTGGATAACCAAAGATCACGGCTCCAATTATTTCCAGTTATGCCAAAACGGCTGAAGAGCTGAAGCAGCTCCACTGAAGATGGGAGGAAGGTACCCCACAGTCTTCCATTATGAGTTTCACAGGCAGTTTATATTGCAGACTGGTAAGGACAAATACCAACAGAGCCAAAATTTGTAAACTTTGTAAAACTGACGTCCTTCTCCTATTCTCTTTGCTGGCCATCATTTGAAGCCTTCCTTCTGTGAATACAATTGCGATGAACCTCATGCCTGTGGAAGTGCCAGTTGGCACTCTGCTTGTAAGCTCTGTAAGGAAGCTTACCCTGAGCAGTGCGATGAACCCCAGCCATGAGGCTGCTTTGCGATCGTTGTGGAAGAACGGCTGCACCCACGCCGCAGTGGACGCAAGCGTCACAGCTTCTCATCGATACCCAGGAAGCTATGTGCCACCATCAAAAAATGCCAGGACATTGGTTTCTAGTTATGTTCTTCTAGGAATGCTTCAGCAAATTTGAGATGCTGAAATTCTAGCCACACCCAGCTCATGCTATTTTTGCTTTATTTTAACTTTCCTGGTTTACCATTTTCAGTTCTAAAATCTTCAGGTAAAAGAGCGCATAGCTCAGAAACAGTTCACAAAGCAAGCAAACAAACAGATAAGCAAAACTCAGCTTCCAAACCTCCACAGTGCGTCAGTCCGTACAAGGTGTAGCCTTTATGACAGAGACACTCAAAGCTCCCAGGGTAGTTGATGCAGGTGTGATCACAGGTCCTTTCAAAGGAACACTCATCTATATCTGAAAGCATAGAAAAAGCATTAAGAAATTAGAATTCAGTTAAAGTGCATGGCTGCAATTTCACATTCAGTCGCAACATCTTGTTACTGATAAAGTATCAGGTATCATCCCAGGTAAAATCTGAATAAAATATCATCTCATTCCTCTAGGGCCTTGTAAAGAAACGACTTGCAGGTACATGGAGAAAGGTAAGAAAAGAGAACTTCAGAAAAACCATGCAGACTGTATTCTACACGTTGACCATTAGATGGCAATCCTCAACTTCTGATCAGATTTACTCAGCGGGGCTGTGAGGATATTCAGGTTTTGGAGGGTTAGTGACACAATGGCAAAAAGTTTTGGGCTGAATCAAGCTATTCCTCTCTCATGGACCACCCCTCTGACATCTTGCCCAGGAGGACAGGGAGTTGCACACAGGCTTCGGCTCTGCCTACACAAGGCTGTACAGACCCTTGCACAGCCACAGAGGTGTAACCAACATCCTGCCGGAGGACAAGCCAGGGGCAGGAACCGAGAGGCTGCACCTCAGAATCAGCAAATCTGAGTGCGAAGTCCACATGCCACCTCATTCAAGAAAATTTGACCTCTTCCCCTTAAAAAAGTCAGACACACTTAATTATCAGTGCTCACTAATGTGAAACCCCTTATTTACTTAGTCTCTTCCATCCAGCAGCCTATGAGGGAAGCAATTACCAACACGTCGCTTCGAAGGCAGTACAAAGGTTTTGCCCAGCGGGGTGATACAAAGGTTTATTTGACAGCAGTCATGACGGAATGGACTTGTGGAATTAAAGGTATCTTAAATAGCAATGTGTGCAAAACACCACCACTTCTGAGTTAATTTTATCCTCAAACAACCATTTTTTAAAAAATCCTCTTCAGTGATTCATTTTTCTGTTAAAAGGTCAGAGAAATTAATAAAACGGCATTATTTGAGAGCGGTAATCTCCACTAATCTCATTCCTCTAATATTCCTGAATTATAAATGAATGGAATAGTATTCCTCTAATAGCTTGCATACTTTCTAGAACTACTTATTAAGAACATAATCTGAGCAACACCATTACTATTCATAATTTGGACTTTCATATTGTACATGCTTAGAAAGCTGCGGGTGCTTGAAAAAAATTGAAAACTCACCACTGCTTAAGGGCATGCTACCCAATTCCTATATCCAAGTATTATTTATACAGTTTTGATGTTTAATGAAACATTCTAGGTCTCATCCTGCTATTATAAATGCAAATACTTAACTTCAAGAACTATAAAATCAAGATTTTGTGTCTGTGTACACAAACCCAGAATCTGTGTGAGAGTTTATGCACAAATTTAGAACGTTGTAAACGGCTATATTTTATATGATCTCCAGTTTTAAGTGTTTCAAAACATTCACACAAAAGAGAATTCACAATGTGGAAAGCAACTGCTCAGGTAAATGTGTAACATAAAACGAACTACACATGATGGAGAAAAAGCTACGCTACCTGGTTTTATGTATGCATCACAATCATGTGTTATGATCAAGCAGCAAAAAAAGGACAATTCAGATTTTCTCTTTCTTACATCTATTTAATTTTTAATGCATTTTCCTATGCATTTTAAAACATCATTATCTGAGTCCTGAAAGTAATTTCTTTGTAAGGTTTCCTTTATAGTCTTGGAAATAGGCAGCTGTTGAATACACATAAATGGCAAACTGTTTCAGTTTTCTCCAAATAAATACATAAAGTAAAATAATTTGGGAATGAACACTGCAGTTATAGTTTTAAAGGATTTTTGATGCATAAGAAGCCAAATCATACATCATGGTTTCATTCATGTATAACCTTGTTTGCTATATGCTATTGCAGGAAACTTAAAAAAGCAGTTCATTTTCTGTCCTCTGACTTACTTTGGAAGGCTCTTGTTCAAAAATAATTTCGTATTTCTCGACAGTGATCTTATCCCATACTATTTTAGTCAATGGGGTTTACACATTGCTTTCACACACCCTGCTCTGTGTTGTTACGTATCACGGCTTAGGCCCTTACAGGCTTTGCTTCACATTAAGCAGGATGCACATCCCTCTTTGCCTGTGGAAACAACAGTCCGCTTAATAATACGACCAGCCATCTGCTTGCCAAGCAACAGGCACTCACGATGTTCAAATGCGTTCCTATCACATGACTTATCAGCTACTCACGAACTTCTATGGCTTACATGGGCTGGCAGAGACACTGAAACAAACACTTTTATTGCAATACAAAGTCTGCTACTAAAAGCTTTTTTGCCATTTAAACCCCTCACCCCACCTCCTGCTGCTGCTCTCATAAATTCAACCTCTGCTGAATTCAGCATCTTGCTTCGGCTGGCCAAACAGGGAAAGCCTCCACGCAGATTTTCCCTTGCTGAACACCAAGCCCCTCGGCCCCCTCTCCTCCTTGCCTGGGGAGGGCAGGGCCAGGCACTGCCCGGGGGACTGAGCTTTCCGCAATGCCCTGTCTGCAGAATCACCAGTGCCCTGAGGAATTCAGCACTGCTCATAGAAAAGGGAAAAATATGCACCACATGCTCTTCACTACAAGAAACCGGTGGTGTGATACGGGATGCTGAAATCCTCTAGCGCCTTTTTATTTTTAAGACTCTGAAATCTGTGCTCTGGGCGCTGTTATCCCCTGGCTCCCAGAAACTCTGAAGCTGGCCATCACACCTTTGTGGTCTCCACAATGCTTCTCCATCTTTACCCTGAAAAGATGTGCTTATTTCACACCACCTTCATGACACAGGTAGATCTCATACAAGACTGAGGAGCAAGGAGTTACACCTGGTTTCACCTTCACAGCTCTGGGTTTCAAACCCTGCTTATCACACAGCTGGGAATGACCGTCGGTACCCAAGTCTTGTCTCCTCTACACCAACAACGCTATGCAATCTGGTGGCATTATCTACTGTAGAGGAGCCCACAAATACAAAAGCAGAGATGTGGCAGGTTACAGCTGAGGACTGAGAACAAGTAATTTCTCTTTCAGTTTTGTGGTCAACCCCCATCCCCAAACACATGTACACACTCAAACACACACAGATTTTTGTATTGGGTTGCTCTGAATTTCCTCCTTCCCACACACCAAAATAAATACTGAGAAATTAACTTCCTGGGTCTGAGGTGCTCTTAAAATGATTTAAAGTTATTTAAATAAAGTTTTTGAACAGTTTTAACATGAGCGGTCAAAATGTTTTGTTTTTGAGGTACTGCAGTGGAAAACTCCAACTTGAGGTTGAAGTTTCTATTCTATTTTTAGTTGAATTTGGCATGAATTCACAAATAGTCCAAGCTGCCTCAGAGCATTTCAGATTTGCTAATGCACTTACTTGACATCAAACACATTCTATTTACTTTCAGTTAGTTAAAAGTTCATGTCACATTCGCCGCTGCAATCAGCATATGCGACTGTGTCATTTCAGCATGTTAAGAGACATCTTCACAGGTTTCATGTTTGAAGCTTACAGCAACTATGGGGCTAAATTAATCTCCAGTAGTACACAATCAGTTTCCTGCCAGAGGTAGTTTTTTTTCTTAGGATTACTAACGCTAGCATATACATTCTACAAAGAGAAACTCCCTGCTTCACAGCACATGACCCAGTGGAAGCGCCAAGTTCAGGGGCTGGAGCAGACGCCCTCCAACCTCCACCACTAATTCATGCGCACGCTGGCAGTCCCAGCCCTCTCTTTCTGCTGTCCTGTGCTGCTGAGAGCTCTCCTTCCAGCTGCTGTTTCCATGACATCAAGGCATCATCTCAGGCTGAATAAAGCCCAACATCTCTTCTATCAATCCACATTCTCATCTCCAAAGAGAATGTTTGAACAGTGGAAGCACTCCTTTATTTTTGCCTAGAAGGGGTTCAACTCGAAAAGATTGTCGAATGGTGTAATAAAAGAGCAGGATTTCCCTGTGTTTTTGAGGGAAGTAATTTTTGCAGTGGTGGTCATGCTTGATAATATTTGTTTGGCTCTGTTCCTATTACTTCAAGTCAGCATTTGGGTTTTATTGTTGATTTTTCAACCACACTTGGCATTTATTTTTTTTTTAGTTCATGCTTTCACACATTAAACGATCCCATAATGATCTTAATTTTTCTTGAATATAATGTTTGTTAGTGGATGTCAGATCATCAGTACTGGAAAGTAAAGTCTTGCATCTATCTCCAGAAGGGAGCTACCACAGATCGAATTTCTTCTAAGTTTCCTCACATGGACGTGTCTCAAAGGTGACCTGAGGGAGCAGGCAGAAAGCAGCTCATTTTCCATGCTCGTTCAAGTCCCTGCCCTTTCCACTGATGCTGCCACTGGACTCCCAGTTACAGTAGCACCAATTGTTTTGGTGGTTTGTGTGATGTGGACACTGACTCATTTGTGGACATCAAGTGCAGGGCACCAAGAAGCCATCAAATAGTAATGATTTTTGCTAAGTCTGAAGCTGAGCTGGATTCCTACCAGCAGCTCTGAAGTGAAAGGCGCCTTTCTGTACTCTCTTTCCAGTCCTCAATGCAGTCGCCTGTGTTCTTGATTGTCATTGCTTTCTTCTCTAAAATAAATTTCAGCGTAATTAAAAGAAACTGATGACCAGGAAATTCAAGTGCAATGCAGGACATTTCCAAAACGCATTGACTTTGCAAGCAAGCAGCTCAACACTAAACATACACAAGTGAGGATGGTAAATAGCATTAGATTTAGAGATGTTTTGAGGACTGCAAACTGATGTAGAAACTGCTGTGACTCCGTGACAGAATGTACACATGCAAAATTCACTCGCAAAGAGGTACACATGTGATTTGGGGGACGCAGTTACAGAACTGTAACTTTGTCCATTTAACCCAATCTCACACCAAAAACTTACTGAAAAGCTAAGGATTTCCCCCTCTCTTTCTTCCTTAATATCATTTGTTTGTTAATATTAATAACAAGTGAAAAAATTGGTTGCAGAAAACTAATGGTCATCACAACGGCTTTTCTCGGAGACATACGTTAAGCAGCTAGGCTAACTGGTGAAACTGGGAGCTTCCTTCCAAAACACAGGACACATACGATGCTTGAATAAGAGTTTGGTCTTGCTGCTTGGAGCATTTTTCATGTGGTCTGAAAATAAACATGGCAAGGGGAGATCACTGTTATTTGATGGTGCTATTTGTGCTACAGAGAACAAGACAGGAGGGGTTCAAAGACAATCAATAAAAGCTGTAACAGGGATTTGGGAGAGAGTGCAGGCTGTAATGATTTTGGACACTGTAAGCGAAGAACCCATGTTATATTTGATTTTGTCTGTGTTCAGTGAGGCAAGACATGAAGTATACACTAGAACACTGCATACCTGCAAAATATAAACACTAAGTTTAAACATACTATTTCAAGTAGAAATAAAATGGAAAAGAAATAGGTTTTGCTTAGAAATAGAAAGTAAAATAAAAAGAAAAGGAAAAATCTATCTCTACTATCAGTTGCTGCATCAGTAGAAGCAACTCATGACACCTTGAATGCTGGTAGCTCACTTCCGACAACAATGCTCACAATACTACAGTAATATTTTGAGGTGCTATCACAGTCCGGACTCCACACACTCGGAATCCTCCCAGTTAGCTTAAGTACACCTTCATTGCGGCAGTAAAGATTTATATAAATCTCATGACTGCTGCCCAGGATGCTGTGACGAACATGCACAGCAAGGATTCTGTGGTTCTCAGATTCATGCCTTAGCAGCGTTTGACCCCCCGGCTGGAGGCGATAGCCCCAGCGTCCCACCACATTGTGCACAGCAAAGCCACTGCTCAGTGCAATGGGGTTATCTCCTAACGTGGCCACATTCTCCTCATGCAAAAGTCCACAATACATAGTTTTATTTTGTCTGTCTCACACACCCTTGGTTTATTTTTAATCCCTGAGCCAAACACAGGCTCAGTGTGCAGCAGCCCGCTCAACTGATCGTGCACGCAAGGCTAGGCAGAACGTTTTGTGTGCACATTTCTCAGCTTCCAAGTTATCGGCTCCTCTGAGAAACAGAGCCTTTCTTTTTTCTCATTTATTAAGCAGACATACACAGAAACTCTAAAGAAGTGTTACATGATGTTTTAAAATAAACACTAATGCTTTTTAAATGTATTTTGGCTGAAAGTTATTTTCTGTCTTCGCCCCCTCCCCTCCGATTTCTGCAGGGAACTGATACCACCCATGTAATGTTGTTCACCTTGCAGCCTAGCCAGCACGGGTGCCAACAATATTTGACAGACATTAGGAAAACCACATGTCTTAATCCGAGTGGTTGCCGGACCACAGGGAGTCATGATTCAAGCTATGTCCTCCAACAAACGCTGGTTTAAATTCAGTATTGGGAAAGGTATTATTTTGCTACCGCAGCCATGTGATGGGGTTTCCACCACATCTCACGTTTTCTGACCCACAGTGACTTACCCCTGCTCACAGTCAGTAAAAATGCATCCTCCACCTCAGCACATAACTCTCTAATACACAGCCAGCGCCAACCAGCAGGAATGGCTTATAGCTAACTTCTCCTTATGTTTCGAAGTCTACAATAATAAAACCAATGAATAGGAAGTACAGAAAGATGTGGTAATATACAAAACTTATTACCTTCCCACTGAGTGCTTCTGGAGCCGGCTAATAGAAAGGAAAAATAAAAGCCAAAAAAAAAAAAGCCATAACCCCAAACCTTTAAAAGTAATTGAAAAACCACACCCATTTAGACTTTCCACTGCATCACTGACTAGCAATCAAGTCAATTTGTTGCTGAGGCTTAATTGTTAATAACTTACTAATGACCTGCAGAAGAAACAGATCTGGCATTAATGGCTATACTTTTAATGTGAAGGTAAGTGCCTAAGTAGCACAGTCACATCTTGTATTTCAGAAATTTAAGTGGAAAACTGTCCATTATGACTAAAGTTGACTTGGACCAGACATTTATTTATTTAAGAACTTTATTGCTCACAGTTAACTATGTGATTAGTGAAGACCAAATGTAACACACTAATCAGGGAATGAAAGACTTCTGGAGGAAATTGATTCTGCTCTCAAGGAAATGTGCTTTTTATTAGAGATGATTTGTTCTTAGAATGCAAAGTGGTAGTAAAACAAATAGATGTACATAAACTGCAAAAGAAGCCTGCAAAATATACTTGAGACAGAGGCAATAAATAATTAGAAACCTGTGATTTATTATGTAAGCATCCCACAGAGGAGGTATTTCAAGGATCCAGCGGTACAGAATGACATGACTGTTAGTCAGCTTCAGGGATAGGCACACAGTAGCCGTCAGTGGCACATTCTGCAGAATCTTTAGTTCCTGCCCACTCTAACAGCAAGTAAGCCCACTGTTCCACGCGTTATCTAAACATGCTGCTATGGTTCAGTTCCAGAGCAGAAATTTGCTTATAGCAAATCAGAGCTAATCTAGCTTCCCCAGACCAGAAAAAGCATCTAATTGTACCCTCGATTCACTCGCACCAGACGGTATGTCTCTGCTCTCTAGCAACAGATTTAGGCAGTAATGCCATAAGCAGGTTCCACAGGAACCACGAAAATGAGTGAGGACCTGCAGTGGCACCAGGGTCACGCAGATGTGCCTCCAGTCACATGCCCACCGCAGGAATTTGGGCCCGTTTGCTTCTGCTCTGCAACCCACAGAAGGTACTTGCTGCCCCTGAGGGCAACACATTCTAGCATGGCAGTGGCTTAATGTGGACTTCAGTAACTAGGACACATTTCTTCCTCTGGGTTCAACACACTAAAGTGGCTGCTTTCTTGCAAGCTACTTGGCAACCTGAGCTTCTGCCACAGCAGCAGTCTCCATGCTCCTTGAGGCTGCCAGATCTTCCAGGCTGGCTAAGAAAGAAATCAGTGCTCTGCCCAATAGCCAAATGCCCTGGAAGATGCAACTAGGCCACAGTTTCCACTTGTTTAATCCAGCATGGCATTCAACGCCTGTAGTGGGAATCCCATCCCTTCCAATCCACAGCTGTACTACGGACCACTAGCGTTATCATCTACCTAGTTCTGCCTCCCGGCCTCAGTATCCTTTTATGTCTGTAAGTGTTTATTCAGCGTATTGAGATCCTGGCAACACCTTGTCTTCATCTTCCTTCCAGCCTATCTGTACCCATAGTAAATTCAATAACCTGATATCGCTGTTCTTGAGGCTCCCAAACTGCTAATCACCACTCTAACAAGGGGCCGTGCCTTTCTCTGTCTTAGTACAGCAGTAAATGCAGTATTAACACTTTATAGCTCTGGTGCAAGTGCAGTTTAGCGAGACACAGTTGTCTCTATTGTTTATTATTATGGGCTGATGATTTTAGATAATCTTATTTTGCTCTAAGGAATATATGGACATTGTTGATATCTCCTTTCTCCGCGTGTTCTCACACTTCTGCTACATGTCAGAAGTTGAATGATGTCTTCCAAGTCCTAGCAGTGTGGATAGAAAATGGATGTTTATTTTGATAGAATACATATAATTAACGCCAGCAAGATGACCATATTCGTTTCGTCTGACCTCCTGCACTTCAACAGCCTTTAGCATTTTGCTTGGCAACCTCCAGAAGCATCTCTGTTCCAGAAAGGACTGTCTAGGTGTTTTCCTGGACTGATCTCTTAGTCTTCGCCATCAATTTAATTTTTAGAGTTCAAATTGGTGTGAAGCTTTTTAATTGCTAAATTTGGTAAAGGCTGAATAATTTCTCTTAAGAGTGCAATGCATACCTGATCCTTCCAGGAATCAGCAGGTATATTTTGATATATTTCTCATATCATTTTTTTGGGTCTGAGGTTACAAACAAGAAAGCAAGATTCCAACTAAGTAATTCCCTTAGGCTTGCTGGCTGCCTCTGTTAATTCATATCACCAGAGCAGCTCAGTTCAGCAGACAGCAATCTCTCCTTGTCCCCTTCAGAGGGACTCCCTTCCCTCAGGTCAGAGCAACCGCAGTAGTCAGATCCTTCTGTGATGCTATGCACCAAGGGGACAACTCTTAACCCAGCAAACTCATCACCCTCATTAACGTCAGAGCAACTGTTTTCCCACTGTTGACCTGGAAGTTACACCAAAGGGAACTGCCTTTGGGACGAACAAGCCAGTATATTTGGCAGAGTCCTTAAAGGCAAATGGCAACTGATTTTGTTTATCTCTGCTATCAGACCTTATCAAAAGAGATCAATTGCATTTTCTGGGAACCACAGTGCTATCTCTGGGATTTGAAAATAGAAGGAAAGCAGGTTAAAAAAATGAGCCTTGGCAATAAAGTTGTAGGCCAAAACTGTTTGCTCCCTCTCCAGGGTAAATACAATCCTTTCTTTAGGAACTCTTCCAAGGGAGTTTTATGTGATCTCACGTACCAACAAATTAATTTTCCCTTCTCTTTGCAGTTTCTTTCAAAAATTCCCTATTTAATTTTCTTCCACACAAAGTCTGCAAGCTCACACTCTTCCATAAGTGCGCCTCAGGGCTTCCTCAGAATCTGCAGAAATGGGGCGGCAGAACGATATCTTAACGCAGTAAATACCTATTCCCTATGTGTTCCCCTTCACGCATGTGCCAAGTCCACTGACCACCACGCACTCCTTTTCCTGTCAGCACTGCAGAGCCAATTCTGCTCCCAGACAGTGAGTACAGTTTGGTTCTGCCTCACACCATCAGCCACGGAACTATTTGCTTGCTCTGGGATCACCAAAAGCTTTGCCTGAGGGGCTGGGAAGATTTATGGCTTTGGACGGAAACAGCAGAATTTGGCAATTTCAGCCATGCAAAAATTGGCAGCTAACTTTGGGGTCTTTGGGGGTATTTTTTACTATAGTTGGTGGGATTTGGCCCAAGGTTTTTTATATTTCTGTAATGAAATACACAATCATAATCACCACCATTATTATTACATTATTATTTCTCTGCTGTTTGGCAAAGAAAAAGGTTTTCAACATTTTTTCCCCACAGCATTATGAAGGATCCCACCACCTTCTGTTTTTATAAGCAGTAGCAAACTGAAAAACAGAATAATGGTAGAGGATTACCTGATACATTCCCTTTCTGGTAGACAATAATTTCTTCTAATACTCTAAACACAATTCTACAAAACTACTTGCTAAATCTCAGTACTGCGTGGACAGCTGGAGAACAGCAGTGACAGCTTTTGCCTATGGGGCTGTTGAGGAGGAAAAGGTACCCAGCCTCGGAAATGCCAAGCCAAGCTTCCTTCTTCCTCCGCTTCTTCCGCTGAGCTGAACCGCTCAGCAGTTGTGAATTTGGTCAGCTGTCCTCGCAGAGAGAGGAATGAGAAAACTGATGCTGGGTCCTGAGGCTTTCTGAGTGGCAGGCAGCAGTACATTTCATATCTAATAAGATAAGCGTGTTTCTTCTGTGCAGACACTTTGTCACTCACATCAGGAAACATATCCAGAACTCTCCCTAGCCTAATGGTCCCCAATGCCTCTGACCATATTTCAACCAACCCTGCCATGGCGTCTGCTCCAGTTTGTGAAATCACTTGACAGATAACCTTCGTCAACCTGGTGTGCAATTTAACGGCCAGCTGCACTGGATGTGCGAGCTTCTGGAGCTGGGGAGAGGCCACACATCTGTGCTGTGGCTGAGGACAGATCACCTCCCGCAAACCTGCACTCCTAGGTGCCTATACATCTGGCCCTGTGGCACCCTCCGTACATCCTCTCTCCAGAGACACCTCCTAGACATCTTCAGGCTGATTGTCCATGTACGCCAAGAGAAGAAACTTTTGGGATCCCCATCTGCTCTCAGATTGGGGAAGGAGGCAGAGCGGACAGAATAATCCTCAGCTAGGGGAGTCTCCCCAGAAGGTCTGCAGACAGATGTGCCAATCACCAGAGAGAGCTCTGCAGAGACTTTCAAATAGAGAAGTTAAAAAAGGAAAGGAGTTATTTTTGCAGGTAAGGAAGTTTGCTAGGTCTCTTATGGAACATGAAGAAAATCTACTAATAACTAGACACAATGGTATAAAATCAGTAAGTCTGCTGAAGGTCACAGGCACAAAGGGAGCCAAGGGAGGTGTTCTATAAAGGCTACTGGAAAGGAAGATTTCAAATCATTACTGGTTTTTGCTATTGAGTGTGTCACAGCCTCACCATAAGCTCATGGCAGTTGCTCTCATATTACTTTTTCTCCTTAAGGTTATCCTTGTGAATAACAATTTTGAAAAGGACTTCTAAAGGATTTTTAAAAGATTTAAAAATACACTATAGGGATTTGCACCTGAGTAAAGCACCACTATCTTCTAAATACAACCAATGCTAATAGTAGAAAAAAATCCGTAAGTACAGTATTGTTCCTTTTTAGAACCTATTACTTTTAAAATTAATAGAAAATGAGTTGAGCTAAGCACTTTGTCAGATCACAGTTTTTTCCTAAGAGCTACAAAATCTACCCACTATCGGATCCGGCAGGGCTGGAACTGCTTGGTGAAAGGCCATGTGCCAAAGAAAGTCTAAGCACATTTGCAAACTTTCAGTGATGGCAAATCAGAGAAAGGTCAACATAGCTGTGATAAATGAGCCTGACTTCAAACTGTACCTCCGAATGCTTAGTCTGGAGAATGAAAGTGCGGCAACTGTTGGTGGTATTTGTGATAAGTCAAATCTGTTTCGTATGGTAGCACCAACAAAGCTGTAGCACAGTGGGCATCAGGACACGTAGCTCTCAGTTGACAACTCTTCCCATTGCCCTCTGCGAGCACTTTGGCAATCAGTCTGTGCAACCACATCTTCATTGTCACGTGAAAGGAGCACGCATGTGCTGAGAAATGCATTGCTCTGCAGATGTGGGGGACCACCACCCCTGACACATCTCTGACATGCCCACATTACGTACGGATTGTGCTTGACACAAGATTTTGAAACAGAATTATTTATGGTATGAAAATAAAGATCCTCTTAAGCCAGCTTGCTTGCATGGGTATTTCTACATCTGACAGTTGGACACAATCACTTAGTGGCAACACAAGGGCCTCCAAGCTTTGACGGCTGAATCTGCTGCAATACGAGGTGAAAGAGACACAGAGACAAGAAAGTCAAAAGGCTAAGTTTCTGTGTGATGAAGATCTTGAAATTGGAGACTGAAGTTGTGTCAATGCTTAGACTGTCTGTAGACTTCCCAGACGTTACCCTTGCTCTTGGGTCTATGCTTACGTGTCCTAGCTCTTTCTCACCCTGCCCAGCCCTCTCCATTACATGAGGGCTTCACGGTGCTCAGACTCCTCTGTTAATCTGAGGAACCCAGTAGGAGGCAATTGGCTTTGGCTCCTATTACATTTATCCTCTTACCATTGTTTTGCTAGGATAATCTAAAATGCAATCAAAGTCAATACTTTCCCAACATTTTTTAAGAAAACAAAGTACTTTCATCAAAACATTGCCAAGATTTTATAAGTAAACATGTATCTTATTCCCAAATCAATCATTTTGCAAGGCAAAGGCATGTTGAGTTATCTACTGCTATTACGGCAATAAACTGTGCTACTACTTCAAGTGCTTGGGGTAGGAGAAGCCATATATCAAGAGCAGAAGTGCGTTAAGAGAAACTTCAGGCAGGTTTATTTGCTTCCTACAAACATAAACATGTTTAGTAGTCTGCACTCTGCTGAAGCCACTATTTACACAGCAAGTCTGTAAGAGCAGCTTAACAGCCTGATGAGATAACATAAAAAAGGCTTTACTCTCTCTGTATTAAGCAAGGAATACTCCCTCTATCCTCAAATACGTTTGATTTTTAGACATATTTCTGAAAAGAGGAAACTGTTCTTTTTGCTAAGGGTGTTTGTCTCCATCACCCTTTAGCAGAGGCTGATAGTGAGACTTCTTGAAGGAACAAGGGACCAGTCTGGGTGAAAAAGTGCCTAGTGTTATTTGACGGTGCTAAAAGAGCAAGTACAACAACACAGTTTCAGTTTTCAACTGAAAACTCAAATGCAGCACCTCCCTTCACCTCCTGTGGGCCTGACTGTGCATTCCTAGCTTACTCCAAGCTCTTGCTGAAGTCAGTGACCACTGAATATACACAAGAATTACTGTTCTCTGTCTCTGCTTCAAATGCTTGTTTAAAAACTCTGCCCAGAAAGGTTCGCCTCTGTGGAGTCAAGAAAGCACAGGTATCCCTCTGAAAACACTAACAGAAATGTTTTGCAAATATACATCAAAAACCTCCACCCAGCAAAACCCCAGAAGATACTTCTCCATTCCACTGCCTCTTCATATTTGAGCTTAGATTTTTGTTTTCATCTCACCTGTCTTAACCAAGGCCTCATCTCCACGTTACCAAAACAAGTAGCAGCAGTTCACAACACGGCTACTGGAAGACAATCACACCCCTGTGCTTCAATAGTTTAGGCTTTTATTCTCATTAGAACAAAATAAACGAAACAGGACACTTTTAAAAGGTCCAGAAGGGTAGATGCAAGCACAGGAAAATGAAACTCTTCTGAACATTTGGGACAGGGTTGTCATTTTATTGCAATTCTGCATAGCACTTAGTGTAAAGGATATCTGGACCTTAATCAAGGTGATTAAATGATTGAGTGCAGTCATATGGCATTATCTCAACGCGCGCCACTGCAATAGTGGAGAATAGATATACACATATAGTCTTTCTCCGGTTCTCTTTAAAAACAATTCCTATTGAATTACAGCTTTCAGCACTATTTATCAACAGATTATTGTTTGTGGAAGAATGCTACCTTCCTGCTCAAACTATTCCAAGGCTGACTCACATCCTGGTAATTCATTAATACATAACATGATTCTAGTCCAGTAAAATCATTTCTGCACTATACACATCATAAATCCTACAGCGTAAACTGAAAAATATATCTCAAATTCTCTTTCTAAACACTAATGGAAAGTTTTGCTTGGCTTCCCACACACATCATCGAGGGGAGAGGGCCGCACAGAGCTGTAAAAAGCAATTTCATAGCAGTATACTTTATAGAGTTTAACACAGGAATTTAAGAGCTACAATACTGAATGAGACCTGAGGTCAAACTAATCTAGTATCTTACTTCCAACAGTAGCCCCTGTCAGAAGCTTCATGGGAAAATAGAGGTGGAATAATCTGTCCCATCTGCCCTCCCCACATTAGGTCTCATCCCATTCGAAACTGATTTAAAGCCTAGATTGTGAGGCTTAATATTCCTTTCAAGGAGCAGCAACCAAAGAAAATTCACCTTTAATTTATGATAACGCTGTGCTGCAGAGCAGAGAACTGGAGGTGGGGGGAATGTATTTGTTTTCATGTTTCAGCAGACTTAATTGCTACAACCAACACGGGAGATACTATCGCTTGGCAAACAAACTTGTACTGGCTAGAGCTGTTTTTACTTCATGCCTGGGGCATTTATTGTTTCTGGGTATGATCTTGCAACCCTTTTTTTCTCACAGCGGCAGACTGTACCACTGTTGACAATCTCACTGGCACCAAGAGTTAGCACCATGTGTAACAGAAAGGGTTTGAGAAATATTCCTTTTATTGACAGTGTAACATGTTGCTTCCCAGCGGAGTATTTTTTTAATCTGATGCTAGAAGCAATATGGTGCTTGTCATCAGCAAGATATTTTTGTAAGGCTCAGTGACACAGAATGCTTTAGAGAAAATCTGCATAGGGAATGAACACCATCAGCGACAGGGAAATCTCTAATTTTCTGTCTGTGAGCTAGTCTGATTTCCACAAGCAGCTCCCAATATCTCCTCCGACGTACCACCGATTCTCAATGATTCTTGAGCTACACTGGCATCTGAACCAGCACTGTTGTTTACTTGTGTCCACACAATTAAACATACTGGGCCAGACTCAGCTGGGCTGGCTGAAACCCAGCCTATCTCAAGTCAATGTATTTTATATATTACAGCATGCCTGTCTGATATGGATGACTGTATGAGTGCATCGAGGCAAAAGCACTCTCCTCCACGTGTATCACACACCTGAGTCCATAGGGGAATGCCTTGAGGCCCTTCATCCCCCCCCTCTCTCATTAGTCTGCCCTTCAGCGGCACTGGCTCACCCTGCTCAAGCGGTGTAACATAGCAAGCACCAGCAGGTTCCCTTAGTGTGACAGCACTGCAGCTCCGCCTGCTCCCTGAGATAAGTAAGAGCAAAACGAAGGTCTGCGTATTTTCCCTGACTGCTGAAGACCTCAAACTTACAGTAAATGCACATGCAAACTCAGACAAAAGTCAGTGAGAGGAATTGTAAGCCTGCTTGCTCCTCACTCCAGGCAGCAAATGCTCTCTGGGACCCTCGCTGCTACCTCCCTCGCAAGGACATGGGCAGCAGCACCCCAATAGCTTGCTAACGCTCTCCATGCACCACAGTTGAGCCCTGACCATGAGGGTAACAATATCAGGTTTGCATGTGTTCAGGCAAAAATTTATTTTAAATATTAAGAAAAAACCCCCCACCAAGCAGTAAATTTCTGCTGGTGTCCTCTTTGTACCATCTCACTGGCAGCGAAGCTGCGTGTTACTGCCACTGTAGAACGGAGGAGAAGGCTAAATAACATTACTTTTGTAGAACATATTTCTTCTTGTATGTATTTAGTGGGGAGAAAAGGGTAGAGAGGGGGTGGACCAACAGCAAAACGTTCCAGTATTTTTCACTGGAAAGCTGGCCAAACCGTGATGCTGATGCATTGAATCTGAGGGGTCTGGGCCTCACTAACTAACATGATAACAGTTCTAGCACTGATCCGGTTTAGCTGGTGGGTTTAATCAGTGCCTTTATCGCTCTATGGTGCAGCTGTACCCATTTAACATTTCTCAAAGCCCACTGCCTCTGGCACTGCACTAGGGTACACTCAGCTATAGCACAGAGCAAGCAGAGTCGGGGGGGAGCAGTGAGGTAAAAAGACAGCTTGGCTGGGCTGGGAGAGTCATGATGTAAAACTCCTCTGCCCTGCTGGTCCAAGATATTTCCTCAGGCTTTGAAAACTGGAACACAGGACATGGATTCTCCCTGTCCTCTGTTTTCATGACACAACGACAGACAGAGAGGAACAGATGCTCCAGCCCTGACCTCCACCTATGCATTCAGTTACGCCATCTAAGATGGGTGACTGTGGCCGGTATAAATCAATGCAAGGGGTGTATCCTCATCCTGAGACCCTCATCAGGTTACGTGACTGGGACAAGGCCAGCTGCTTACTGGGTTACATGATCAAATGTAGGCGGTGGGTCACTGTCATGTAAACTCTTTGGCCCCTTTTTTATATTTTAAGTTGGTCCCTCTGTGTCAATGATGTCTGGTGATTCACTGCTGCTGGTGTGGATGCACTGATTTATTTGGGATTAAACTGGTCCTTTACAGCCATATTTATCATCAATGGTTCCATACAGAAGAGAATAGTGAGATCTTTGTAGCTAATCTTTGTGGGAGTCTTTAGGCCAAAAATAATTCCCACAAACACTTTCTATCTGTCCTTCCCTGTATGATTAATCCCTCACTTCATACCTATTTTCAAAATGGAGATACCACACTGGGAGATTCAAATCTTGCCCTTGGAAGGCTAATAGTGCATATTTTGTACAAGTGAGTGAAAAGGTGGATGTTACGAGAGGAGATTACATATCCAGTTAATAAGGCAATGTTTCAAGTCCAGACCTGCAGGATCCTTGGATCATAGACAGTTACTGTATTTTTCAAGGTGCTATTTTTCTTTCATTCTGGAATGAAAGCAGGCTTCGCTTGACAATTACGCATTGGGAGCCCTGCGTAAAGCATCCCTCTGCCAACAGATTGATCCTTGGGTCAGCTAGGTCTAATCACACCAAATTCTCTGGAATGAAGACCTATATGGCAGTAAAGAAAGGTTGGTCTTTGACTTAACAGTATTATTTTAGGACTGCATGGATTATGGTTCTGTGGTGCAGTGGGTTAACACGGAAAGCCTGAGGCTGAGTTCAAACCTTATTTCAGATCAGTAAAAACCGGTTGTGGACGGCAAGAGTTGGGACGTATATCCTGTAACACATCAGAACGCTATTAGAAAACTTGCTACACTCATCAAGTCTGCTCAGAGACAACCTGAGAAGCAAAAAGCCAGAGCTGGGCAAGGTTTGAGGTGTTCTGCCGGTCAGCATTGCAATATGCTGGCAAGAGTTACTAAGAAAACTGCCTCAATGTCTGCTCACAGTATCCTTGGCTCCAGTGATTACTTCCAGTTGCTCGACTCCATGAGCACCAAGTTTTTGAGGAACACTTGTCTGGAAGTGAAGCTGAGGAGAGAGGAAGGGGCGATACAGTGGGGCATATAAGAAACACATTTATTTTCAAAAAGAGAAAGAAAACTCCAAATAAACAAATGTGATAGTGGATATGCTCACATCTTTCTCTTGTAACGAGAGGAAAAAAACCCTCAAATCAGCTATACTTGGACTTCTATTAAATAGCTTTGTAGTGTCAAAAAATCCCAGACCTCTAGCAAAACATGCCCACAGAAAACCACTAGAGGGAAAATTCAATATATCATGAAGCTAGGCAGCAAATTCTGTTTGGGATTTTCTGTTGTATGAACTTGCATCACTGAATTACATGCCCCAGAGGCACTTTCTTCAGGTGGACAATCATCTCATTTTACAGTGGCCGTGTCAATTTGAATGGCTGGTGAAAAGGCTACTTGGGCACACTGTATTATGGCTGAATATCATGTCCGTGAGATCTAGCAATCATCAAGCCCCACTTCAGCCTGCTTGGGAGGTTGTAAGCGGACTAGAACAACGAAAATGCCTTGAACTGCCCTGTGCAAAAGTTTAAATTCCTCAGCGTAGGAGGATTTAGCTCTATTTTAGACAGAGGTGGAGAGGGGCAGAGGGTGAGAGTGTAGATTGAGCAGGCTGAAGTATTACATGCTGATCACTGGATGTTCCCACTAAAAGCACTGTTTTCTTCTGAATGTAACTCCTCTTTCCAACTCTACCACTCCCTGGAGAGAGTTACAACAAATGTATGTGCTGGCTCTCCTTGTCTTGCTTTGCAAAAGGCAATTCCTACAGCAGGAACAGAAAATTATTTATGATAGAATTTCACACATTTTTCTGGGTGCCTAACGAAGCTTGAACTTGAGTGGAGCTGAGAGGGTGCTTATTGTTGAATTTTTTTCGAGATCACTGCACAACAAACAGAAACTGAATAAGCAATTAAGCTAACTGGCTTTAAAACTCATATTGGCTGAGGATTAAGGTAATTATGTCTGCGCTTACACACATTCATTGCAGCTTTAAACAGTCTTGCTTGCTGTTTTGTTGCTGATGTGGTTCTAAAACTAATCTGAGTTGTTGTCCTGCTGTTAATTACCACAAAGGTTACAAACACAAGCTCTCCTTGCTATAAATACAGCTATGTTATTTGCATTGCATGCTCAAAGGAGATGTAGGCCTCTTTTGGTAGGTTTATACAAACAGAACCAACAGTTTCTTCCTGTATCAAAGAGTTTACAATACCTTAGACTTAAGAGATCAGTTAAAATAACACACAATAGGTGGGTTTGGTATTGTCATACAGTGATTATCACCATCAAATGAGGAAAAAAAATCTATTTTTAAGTTTTTGTGAAAAGAGAGACTCTGGGAAAGCAGTATCAGCCTCCCCAATCTCACTGGCAGGGCAATGTGGATTCACCTTCTGGGTTACAAATAAGTTTCCTTCTAAATGGCTGGAATGCAGGGGAGGGGAAAGGAAGGGAAACCCCCTCATTCTCCTTGTGTAACAAGGAGTCACAGCATGAGAACCTCTCCCTGGCAGAAGTAATCTGTAATTGACAATGGTTTTCTTTGCAGCCAGGGCTAAAAATGGTTTAGCTGCAAACAGACAAAAGCGAAACATTTTAATGCTCTTTAAGAGCGCAAGGGCTGCTTACACAGGCACCCTACACGCACGGTGACTAGCTGGTGGCACCAAGCGAGCAGCAAGCTTCAGAGTTCCTGAAAACCAATGAATTTTCATATACGGGCATGAGCACAAACACAGGAGAGAAAAAAATTCTTGTAATGGGCAGATTCACAGAGGGCAGAGTCACAAAAACTGGAGGTTTATTCTCCAGGATGTCCAGGCATTCATATGTGTGATCTTAGGCGAGCTGCTATATTTGGCATCACCATTCCTGCCTGAAAAACTGAGAAATACTTCCCTCTTCACAGAGAGTATGAATGTGTGTAAGACGCTTTGTACGATGGGTGGTAGCTCTGCAAACAACCAGAACAAAGTCTGAGACTTTGATAAAATTTCCCTGCAATCTTAAAGCAGCCTCTGAGGTCTGCAATGAAAGGACATTGAGGAAATGACATGAGGTGGGACAACCTCAGAATTTCACATGGAATATGAAGGAACCTTTTTACTGAAACAGGTAAAACTGCCTCATGCTGAAGTGAATAATCATATGAAGAAAGTTATGCAGCAACAGCTTACTTGTATTTCAACAGCTTGAAAAACATTGCTAACATGAACTGTATCTCCATAGCTTTGTTCTTCTTCACTGATTCTTTCCTGTGAATC
Organism: Opisthocomus hoazin; assembly: GCF_030867145.1. Classification (NCBI taxonomy): domain Eukaryota; kingdom Metazoa; phylum Chordata; class Aves; order Opisthocomiformes; family Opisthocomidae; genus Opisthocomus; species Opisthocomus hoazin. The sequence goes on along the minus strand of NC_134414.1, from coordinate 157,152,831 downwards.
AGACACAGCCACAGACTTGCCCAGGGATGCTGCAGGTCGTGAAAGGGAAAGCTTACCAGCTGCTTCCATGGGCATTTTGCTTAAGGTTAGCAGAATCTGTTCCTTGATGTTAGTGGTGAACTCATCTGGAGATGAACTCCCTGTACACTAGAGAGGCCACCTGAACTAAATAGGACTCAGCCCCAAACAATGTAGATGCCTACGGTCCTAAATAAGCATGTGGTAAACATGTTGATACGTAACTGAAAGAAATCTTTATTTTAAAAATGAAAACCAAAGGAGAAAGGCAATGTTGATAGCAAGATCATATGTCATAGAAACTCTACTATGAATCAAAACAACAGATGTAACATGAACAACAGCATCTTTTATAAATAAAATTAGACTTTTCTATTTCACACATTGGAAAGGCTAATATGCCCAAACTAAATTCCCCTGAATCTCTCACTAACATTCTGTGGTCAGTGTTGACCAGCTGTTACAAAAAAAAACCAACCCGTGGATGATTGATATTCCAGCAGAGTCACTAACCCCAAACCACATTTTTCTGTCAGACCTGACATTAATAGCTGTAACCACTTCCACTAACTATATTCTCTTCGCAGACAATGAAGCAAGCACAGGTGATTCATACATCAGTGATATCTTGATCCATATTCACTCTCCTTCTTTCTTTATTAGCAGGTCTACTGACTACATGAGGCACCAATTACCACCTTCAGCACCAGACAGGAACTAAATTATCACAGCGCTCCTTCCACGGAGCAGGCATCATGCCATGTTTGCTGCAATCCATCTCTGGGGCCCAAATACCCCAGACTTCAAACAGGAAGTAACTTTGTCCTCCCCATTTCACACTACAAAAAACCAGTGTTTCTGGAACTGGAGGAACTTCTCCAGCCCAAAAACTCTCTGGGCTTGCACTACTCTGTGACAGCAACAGATAAGCTGCAGTTAACGAATCAGTCAAAGTACCATGTAGAGGCAAACAGAGTGCCTGCCCTTGCTCACTGACAATGGAAAAAGCAGGATGGTCAGATCATGTTCATATTTCCATGTCCAATCACACAAGGGAGAGAAGATCAGCTGCTGCTTCATTCCTTGCATGGTAGGTACTGCTACCAGTGACTCCCTCATTCAGTAGCCCAGGCACAGAAACAAAACTCAGTTGAACAACATCTACAGAGCTGCTTCTAGTTTCTTATTATCATGATAGATATGTGATTATTTATAGGTAGCTTTCAAAGCCTATTATTAAGACTTTACATAATGAACAAATAAATTTTGCACCAGCTCTTGCCTAACAAGCATGCAGGGCTTGACTTTTCTCTTGAGTTTTTCACTAGTGTAATTAGTGACTCCAGTGGTGAAACCTCTAATTCATACCACAGCAAGAGCGTGTCACGACACATGAAATTCATGAACCAGAAAGTATTCCTAACTGTCTCTTAATAGCTCATGAAGAGGAGGTTTCTTTTTAGCATGTTGTCCCTATTTTTAGCAGGTGCATCAAAACCTGACAACTTACCCTAGTCTGACATGATCCTATGATCCTACAGTGTTATTTCTACCTATTCATGTGGCACTAACTGTGCCACTGTCCACTCTTCCCATCCTGTCCCAGCTTGAAGCCAGCCTTGCACTGACTCCTTTGTGTCTAATCACACACAGTCAGGGTGGAGCAGGCTTCTCAGATGACGGAAGTACCGATGAGACACAATGGAAATTTTTCAGAATGACATCTGTATCTTCAGACCTTGGTTTCTCTTTGAACAAAAAAGCTCTAAAATACTAATGCTGTTTTGGACTTCATAACTTTTATGTGTCCAAACCCCATGCAAATAATTTATATTAATAGAAAGGCAATTCCTGCACAAAATTTTAATTGAGTATGTCCTCCTTCCCCTTCTCTCTCTAATGATGCATGCTCATCTTTGTAGCCTTTTCTAGGAGGCTTTTAAAGTTACGGAGATCAAATGCTTAAAGTGTCTTTTCTGCAAAAGTACATGGTAAGTACTTAAGCTGGAAATCAGTATGCACTTAATTAGTCAGAGAATACATAAGATCATATGACTTTGATAACAAATCATGACATGCACAGCAAACAATACAAACGACACTTCATTTGAATTCTCACAAAACACTTCCATTGCCCCTCCATAAAGAGATTCTGTCAGGCAAAGGTGAGCTCACACATTACACTCTTTTTTCAGTTTAAATGTTGCAAATGTTCTATTCCAATAAGTTACTCCAAATGACTCCGGTGTAAATAAGATCAGCCTCTGTCCCATTAAGATTATAGCAAATCAGAGGATTTGAATATTGGGTTCTTTGCCTCAGCCTATTCCACTACACCACATGGATTTTCCCACTTCAGCAGGACACTGGCACTCCTATTACTAAAAACACTGAAACAAAGCATTTCCAAAGATCTTCTAAGCCCATCTGAGAAAATGGAAGTCTGGTAGGGCTTTTCTAACTTTACCTCCTTTGACAGTAAGATTAAAATCTGTAGTACAAATTATTTAATTACAAAAAAAAAAAATCCATGGAAAACTACAAAGAGTAAAACAAATGAGGTGTTACCTTGGCAGGTCCGTTCATCTGTGAGCAGTTTATAGCCTTTCTGGCAGCTGCACTCAAAGCTGCCAACCGTGTTTCGGCAGAAATGGTCACAGCCGCCGTTGTTTACCAAGCACTCGTCAATGTCTGCAAAGAATGAATGGGCAAAAATTGAGCTCATGACAGCAATGCAGTGGTTCAGGGCAGGAGCACAGGAGTTTGCTCAGATCCCCAAGGAGGCTGCTGTCCCTGTTAGGAATCTGGCTGGTCAGATGTATCCCTTCCCAAACCTTTCTGCCAAGGCTTAGGAGAGAGCTATGGGCTCCGAGTTGTTCTGGAGACAGAGGTATTTCTCTCAGAACTGGAACCAACAGGTGACCCAAGCTGAGGCACTCTGATGTTAAAGAACATCCAGGGAAGCTTCTTTGTAACTGTGGTGGTCTGCCTGACAGAAGACTTCAGCCTGTGTAAGACATTAATCCCTTGCCTTACATAGGAACTATTGAAAGCCGAGAACACATGAAAAACTGAAATAACAACAAACATGAAGTAAAATTTATTTGAATTCTGAAAAAATACTTCCATTATCCATACACAAACAAATGTAGGGATACCTTTGTTTGGAATTAGCGTCATATGCTAGTTTCTGCATTATGAAAACAGTGTTGCTGAATACCCATTTTCATGTGTTTAACTTTTCTGATCTGGTGCCACAGAAGAGCAACTGCGAGTGCATGCGAAATGTTGCTTTTTCAGTGTTCTGAAGGCAGAGCATCTACTGCCTTTATTTGAAAGCCATATATATGTATGAAGGATGGGATCAATGGCTCTAACTTAGATAATGAATACAAAGTGCACTGATGAACTTGACAAGACCTCTGTTCTGAATTTCAGACTGGTGATTGTACTTCCTCCACCTTATAACTTCTCCCAAAGGTGTTGAAGAACTGAGATGACCAGTCCCTTTTCCATTCCATAAAAGCTTGTGCATTAAGTACATAATATGTCACAGAACGTCATTTGAAATACAGGGCATCATTCCACCCTCCCCCACTTATAAAACCATGGATCCGCGTTTATCTGAAAACGGAAAAAAGTACTTTTTTTTTTTTTTTCTCTCCCCAGGAGAAGAACAGTGCAAAAAAAATGCTCTTTTTAGGGATGCATACAGTGAAGAAGTAATATGTCATATAGCCTTGGCTGCCCACTTCTGGAAGTGAAAACCGTATCTTTCAGAAAACTGAGCAGAGAGTGACATTTCCTATTGAACAGCCTCTTGCTACAAGAGCTTTGAAACTTTGAGGTAACAGCTGGCCATTTAAAAAGCAAATCTTGCAAAATGTAAATCTGGGTGCCAGCAGAGCTAGTATGTTGAGATGGAAATTTATCAAAGACAGCATGATGCTGGTGAGTGAAGGGTGCATTTAAACACTGTTTGAATTTAGTATGACTTTTAGTGGACGTCAGTCATTTATTTTTGAAAACATATGATTACTGACATGGGAGAGTAGTATGGTTCCTGCCACATTTCTGCGTGTAAAATATAAACAACAGCAAGAGGAGTGAGAAGGTAAATCTAGAAATTCTAATAGCTGAGAGGCAAATTCAGCCCTCTTTTCTAAATGCCACTTTGCTGCACTGACATTGACAGAAACGTGCTCAGGACGACATAGTACTCAAATAAGCAAGAACAATGTATATTGTTATAAAGGTTTGCTTCTGAGTTGCATTTGTGGCAAAGAGGAAACAAATTTGCTCTGAGACCCTCTGAACTAATACTACTGCTTATTACTTTCATGTCTAGGTCTGCAAAGGAGTGACTTTTGCATTCGGTCCTATTAAAAGCATGAGGGTAAACCAGTAGGTAGCAGCTGTGGTGGTATCACGCCCTGAGTGCTTTGCACAAAGCCAGCTGAAATCTTTCTGTCTTAGGTAACAAAATTCTCAAACTGATCTGAAACCAGGAGTCTTGTCTGTTGTCTGTGGTCCTCCAGTTTTGGTGATTAGGCCAGCCAAGAACAGACAACCTTAGGCTCCCAACCTGATAAATCTGGTGAAGAACACTCTGAGGATTGCTCTACATAATACCATGAGGCAGCAACCCATTTGGTTTCAGCTGTGATCACCAGCACAGGTCAAGATGAGCAGTGCAAACACAAGACTTGTAGACCCAGTTCCTGCAGGCTGGCATTTTCAGTTGTAGAAGTGATTCCTCCCAGCTCCATTATGTGCAACGGGGTCTTATGATGGATTACGACAACAGTCCCATCCTTTTTCACAGCACAGGTGTACCTAACTATAGTTTAGCTTGCCCTGACAAAACTGTTGGACAAACAGAATTGTGAATCAAAATTACTGATATATTATGCATCATAAGCACACAGAGTAGCCATCCATCATGAAGAAGGTCTCTTTTAACTGTTATAAGAACAACATGACCTTTGGGCTACTCTGCTGCCTGAGATTGCTTGAAGCAGAAATTACTTGCAGCCTGTCAAACACCATTCTGAAGTAAGGATTGATGTTTTAAACCACGGCCCCTGGATTTCACACGTTACATTCCAAATTCCAGTCTCACTAACTTTCTTTTCAGGGTCTCTGAAGACCATAAGGGACAAAAAATTCAACACTCCTGGCCTCAGAGGGTAGATTTGAAGCTGTTAATCACTGTAATTCCATTGACAACGCAGTGTATCAGTTTTACACCAGCAACTCTTTGGAATAACCCTGAACCAGGATCTGGGTAAAGCCTGGGAGAGTCCACAGGAAAAGAAAGTATGGAAAACATGACGTGGCCTTTTGAAACCAGGACCATCAAAACAGAATAGAGGTCAAAACTGTTAGCTGCAAAAACATTCTAAATAACACGAACAGCGCCAACTTCTCTGCTTTCACTGTATTTCTTTCCATGGCCACAGCAAGACTGACAAGGCATGTAAAAATTATTTCACTCTATGGAGAGAAATGCATTGCTGCATTTCACTTGAAAGAGAGTAGCATCCAACCGTACCATGTCTAACTGAATCACAGAAATTGCACCAAGTCTATATCCCCGCTATTTTTCTTTCCATAGCTATAAATAATTTGTGTTATGAGCTGTGTGAAAATAAATGATTCCACTGTGTGAGAAAGTGAGGCCCCACTTATCTTTAAATTGATGGGCACCCAACTTTGTCAAGTGCCTGTTGTGAACTTCACAGAGAGTATGCATGTCTGCCTACCATGTAGGGAAAGAGAACACAGTGGAAACACATCGTGGTATCTCTACCAGCTTTGAAATTACTTAGACAAATCTCCCCATGCTATTATTGAGACTGTCTGTAGAGGAGTCATAAACGTGGTGTCTTCAAACGTAGTTCTCAAGTGGCTCCTCTTCAACTGATGACGCAAGTCAGAGAAGAACAGCTCAAACTTTCCGCAGTGCTCTGCTCCCCTGCATCCCCAGGAATGCGGAAGTATATAAAGAACTGTATTTCTCCATGGGGGAGTCGTATGTAAAATGCCCTGATGATCAGTGTTCAGACAATGTGCTGGTCATTTAAGACTAGGAGGTCTGATGGGCTTTCAGTACATTAGCAATGAAATCCCAAAGGATTTCTCTTAATGCAGTAAGTCAATATTGTTAAATGATACCTTGCTCATACAAGCTGCTGATCTGCTACAAATACCAAGCGATGTGCCCAGCACAAATGGGACACATGCAGAAATGGAAAATACAGACCAACGAACAACCACAGAAGCATTAAAATTTGCTAGTCAAAAATGTCAAGTGAAGGCATGGCATAACAGGCAACTAAGCACTCCAGCCTCCCATGAGCCCTGAAAATGGTTCATTCCCCTTCCCCATGCACTTCAAACCAAAGCAAACCTATGATTTTCACAAAGGCAGCTAAACCCTTCCTTAAAGTTGTAATATTTTGGGGAAAAAAACAATGGTAGATACTAGTCTGGAGATGAAACTCAGCAACACTATCACAAAAGCTGTGGGTCTGTCTGAACACAGAAAGACACCCTGGGTCATCTTGCTATTCATAAACAGTGGAGAAGTTCCACTCCCGCTTCTGTGACTTGCTGTCTTCTCTATGTGCATGTTAAATATAAGTCCAGGCATGCAGCAAATCCCAGAAGCAAAGGCTTGGCATCAAGACAAGACGCTCTGGTGAAGTCAAGCACGACTACTCTCCAGATCTGCTTCTGTGATCCTAGAGCCTTGTGGCATTTGCTAATAAGTCATGGTTTTGGCACACAGATCCAAGGACTCTTTTAAAATGCCCTTTCTTTGTTGTTATTTCGCAAAGCTCTCCATGTTCTTTTGGACACTCAAAAGCTAATTTCAGAAGAATGGAAGGGGCAATAATTTTAGAAGAATGAAGGAGGAATAAACAGAATATTTCTGAAATAAATGATTATCCTAAGCTTTCTAAGGATCTCAAAATGAGGGAGGCAGTGGCATCAGCTTCAAATAAAACTTTTCAACTTTAAATAAAGGAACTGAAACTCAGATGCTTTGTGATAAGTTGCATAGCCACAGTTTGGTTAGCGGAAACACACGGCCCGTTATCTTTCTTTTCATGTCCTTGTGAAGATCAATGGGAATAACTGCTCCTGTTCCACTTGCACATTTTTAAGCTCTGCTCAGCGTAATTCATATTTGGAAGGACCTGGTTCTGATCAGGGAGTGTGTGTCTGTGCATGGGTGCGCGCATGTATGCATATAAACTCACAAAGGTTTGCCTGGCTGCATACAAGTCAGAAAACAAATTAAAAAGTAGGGATTTTAGGCAACTTAGAACTTCACATGTCACATAAGCTGCTTAAAGGCAACTGAAAGAGCAATCAACGTGCAATCTTCACTTAGCTGTTGAACAATGGTGGAGATGGAGATTTCCAAAGCCCCATCACAGGCGGAAGTGCGGCTTCTCCCTTCAATGGCTAGACAAATATTTGAGCTGATTGTGTCTGTCTAATCCTTTGCAGTTTTAAAATGCTGCCTAGCTCCAGGAAAACAATATATTCCCAGATCAATCTAAAATAATTATGGAAATTTCACACCCTTCTTGTTTTTATTAATGACAGCATGTTAGGATTAATAATGCTATTACCAGCACACAGTGGACATCAATACAGACATATTTTCTGCAAAGTGGGCTAGTCCGCTAGTTCTTCTTTTTCCATGCTTTCATAATTTTCATTTGCTTTTCTTTCCTTCTCTTTTCTCATGCTGCTGCAAATCACCACTGTCCCCTAAAGCTTGTAGCTAGTGTTGCCTTGTTGACACAGGTATTAGTCCCTTGATGCATGCAGACCACAAAGTACTTCATAAAGCAGCCACAAAACTTTTTAACCCCATGTCAGTGGTGGGGAAATATAGGCACAAAAAACCAAACGAACTCATCTACACTTGAATCTGAGCCCAGTGCACAACCCAACAGGCTACCTTACCTTGCTTAGATAGTGTGTCAATCAGCACAGGTTTGCACAAAACACATGTTGTTCCACATTACAAATATTACCAGAGCCACCAATGCTCAGATTGTAACTATTTTAATATTTGCCTGCCACTTTGCAATAAAACTTGAAATATATTGAGTAACTCCAGATTAACATAAGCATAACCTACAGGCTACACTTGCAACACTTTAAATAACATTTTCCACAGTGTCTTAAATAATGTGTGCCAGGGATATCTGATTAAGGTACATCAGGCCAGCTGCTGCCTGATCGTTTACAGGAAGTTAAAAATCCTAATTCTAGTTTTCCAGTAAGTTTATCTAGCAGTTTGGGCAAGTTGTAACACTCCTCTGCTTTACTTCATCTGTATAATGGGGTATTGGTAACTATCATTTGACATTTTCAGGACCAATACTTTAAAATGGATTATTATAATTGAACAAAGCATTACGAGTCAGTCATTTACTGTCAAAATCATTTAGTCAAATTACAGTTCTTTTTAATTTGTGGTCTGGGCTTCTGCATGGTTCGATAGAGCAGCATGTTCCATGCTAGTAGTGTTTTGCCCTGGAAGATTCTGTGAACATGTGCGGAACCATATAGCCGTCTTTACTTCAGCAAGTACATCTGCTGTTCCACCACTCCACTTCTGACGGCACAGTTCATTCCCTCTAACATTATTTGCATGCTTCTGGGAGGAATAATTCTATTTATGCATTGTCTTCTACTTGAGGATTTCAAAGGCTAGCAGCTTATCAGCTTCATTACGTTAAACCTACACAACACGTCTGCAGGAGAGAGAGGTTTAACTAATTCCTCTTTAACAAATGTGAAGCTGAGGCAGGTAGGGTAGCGTGACTTCCTTCCATCAGACAGTTACAAAATGAAACAAGGCATGTATTACACCACCTCTAACTGGAGTTTTGCACTTCAAGCGACATCCTCATTTTCCCTCCCACAGTGCTAATTAATTGTAATGTATGATAATCATCACTGAAATGAAGTTCCACTAAGTAGCAAATGAAGGTTCTCTGCTTAATTAGCTGTATGGCTAGGTTGTGGGGCAAGGCATTTTCCTAATCAACAGAATTAAAACTAGACTGGGCAGACAGGAATGAGTGTAATTAAAATTTAATCTCCCTCATCCTGAAAACAGGCTGCCCACAAAACAGAGAGCTTTGTGTAAATGCTCTGAGAGCATGGAAAGGTTGAGGCAGGTTTCAACACATCTCCCTCACATCACTTTCTCCATTTTCACCTGTTATCTTTGCAATTTCACGAAGAAACCCGTCTTCCAACACAGATGGTAATCTGTCACATATGGATTTAGGTGTCAGCTATTCTCCTCCAGGACATATCCACTCTGACATTATCCACCAACCCATCAATAAAAGAGTCTGCCAGGCTGCCAAGAGATCAATCCCCTTGTAAAACAAACATTATGTCCTATTATTTTCTTATTACAGTTAATTAGATTTATAAAACACAAAAAGCTTCAAAAGTGAAAAACTTCAAAATGCTGTCAGAATAGTTTAGGCCCTGATTTCTCATTTGTGAAAGGGAAGGGATTTACTAAATCTGATGTGAAAAGAAAGGATTTTTCATTTAAAATTTTTGCTGAACACTGAATTCTTTTTTAAACTTAAAAACATGTTAGTGCAATGCCACAAACCCAAACAGTGCAAGCTGTTTTAGGCTGTTACACCAGAACGTGGAGCAGAGACATAAAGAAATAGACTGATAAGAGTATTTTACTGTCTAGGCCGAGCTAAATGCAAAAACCACTCCCTTCCCCACCCTAAGCCATAAGAATCCCAGAAAACCAAGTTAGTTTTCCTCCTACTGTAATATTTTATCAATCAAAATGCTCTTTATAAAACACCAGAGAAGGAGATCTAAGTGTGCAGTTAGGACTCCCATCTGTATTTAGGGACCACAAATCACATCTCTATTTCACAAAGCACGTGGAAAGCACAGTCCATCAGACTCTGGGAAACTCAGATGGTAACTGTGACCGTGTGAGTACATCCAGACCTGGCGGCTGTGGTGAAAGTGCTGGTACAGGACTAACCAATTACATTGGGCTGACAACTTATGGACCTTAATTATTCACACAGCCACTATAACTGTAATAATTCTATGTTTAATGTTTCTGCATTTTATGCAGGAGGAGCTGAGGCAGAAGTTGCTGAAGGTTACAAGTAATGACAACAGTAAAGGAGTCAGTTCAGTGTCTCTTAAGGCATATATCAGTCAAAACTGGGGAGCTGACATCACTGGGTATCTTCTCTGTACTAGGTCTCACTAAAACACAAGGCCTTGGTCTTACATTATTCAGTTTTTCCATTTAATCTCAATGAAGAGCACACAGGCAAATGAGCAAGCTGTGCACTATCAGACCAAGAAACAAGAATCCCTAGACTTAGCATATTAATACCAACTCCATTTACCTTTACTCATAGTTGTTTTCATTTTCCCCCTTGGAATTGTTCTCTGCACAGGAAAGTTGTGTGCTTGTTTCCAAGAATCTCAATTAGCTTCTAAAAAATGTGTTTGCTTTAATTAAATAAAATTTTAAAATAAAGTTGGTATTAAGGGCAGTTTAAGATACCAATGGTCTCTCTAAAATCCCACTGAAATTATGCTAGCTTTCCTATGATAAGGCTACGCCTGCTGAAAAGCACAGCTGAGTGCAATTAGCCCATGGTAATCCAAATGCCCTGTAGCTGACAATGAGTCAAAGAAAATTGGCTGGTGACCAAAAATTAACCCTCCAAAACTTTTTGAAGACATTACTTCAACCAACCAGGGATCAGTTCTGTACCAGGGAAAAAAAATACTTCACTGAGAGCAAGATCCAGCCATATAAAAAACAAGCTGTATTTCATGATGCAAAAAGCAATAATAAAAGAATGAAAAAAATACTGTAAGTTTTGAATGTTGGTAGCTATGATTTTGTGACTAGTCAACTCCTAAATTACAGAAAGCACAGCACACTTCTACATAATAAACTGTGGTTGCTGATCCTCAGGGAGCTTTATACTGTTGAATAAATGCAAGGTCTTTTCAACAACTAAAATGCAAAATATGACCCTCCAAAGCATTAATAAAGGATTTGGCATTTTCACAGGGGAGCTTCACAAAGACAAATAACAACTGCAAGTTTCCAGGGAACAGGGATATTGCCCAGTCATGAAAAAACCCTAACTTAGTACATGTGAATTTATTTTGTGGGGATAGATGGAACCCTTGGGAGGGAATGAAGCTGAATGGGTTACGTGGCAGCTGACCCAAGTCTGCAATTTTTTAATGGAAGATAATCTGTTATATTATATTTGTCTGTCGTGAACAAGTCTACAACAGACAAATGAATTGTATGTCTTTAACCTAAAAAAAAAAGCAATCCCCCCCAAAAATAGGGAAGGGGCAGTGAAAGTTTCACTCACATTTTGGAGTAGATAAATTTGCAGCAACAGTTAGAAGGCAGATGTTATCCGCAGTTTTATTTCTTGGATTCTGCTCTTCACACTCTCTTTTTCTTTGTTTTCCATTCCGTTTTCTTCTTTCTGACAAATTTCACCTGTGTTGGTATCTAAAATTTGCATGTCCTCTCATTTTTTTTTTAAATCTCATGGGTTTATAATGTCGTTTTTCCTCACTGTGGCCTGGAACTTCAATTCTCTCTTAGCAAGTCTGGATCAAATGATGTCTATATATCTAAAATTCACTGTTCTGATGCCCAGTCAACATAGATACTCATCAGTCAGTGTCCAGTTGCTCACTTTTCTGATCCCCTCCCTAGGCTTCTGAGCACTTGCAGCCATCCACCACCAAGAGTTTTCTATCTTTTTTTCCCCAAATCCCACGCGTTTTCTGCCAGTGACCAGCATTTTTCTGTCTCTGCAACATCTCCTCCACCATCTACGGTTTTACCACCAACTCTGCTGACCTTCTCCTCTCTCGGTGCCTCCCTCTACCCCTCGGTCAGACACTCTGTCATCTCTTCACATGCCAGATTTGCCTCTGCGCTGACAACAGTCAACTCCCTATTTTCTTTCAAAAAGCGGGGAAAAAAGTAGAATCCTCATTCTGAGTGACCTCCCAGTCTTCTCAAGCCTTGAAACAGTTGTTTCCAGGCAGCAGCGCTAGGCCAGATGACTATGGCCCTCTCACTGGACATGGCACCGAGCTTTCTACTGAGCTGCTGCAGCTGCCTGCCAGACGCTGTCGCCATTTTCCTCACATTGGGTTGATCTTATTCGCTCTTTGTCTTGAGACTGGATAACGATGATGTAGTCAATAAAACGACTGTGGCCTCAGCAATACGGCGATCACAGACAGGCCTTAATGTTTGCTTCTCTAATCCACATTTAGGCAGCTACTTTGAAAATGTTTTTGTAGCTACGTGGGAGCTTGTGCTCTAGTCTGATTTCCTAGTCTTCTCCATCTCTCCTAAAACAAGCAGCTCTTCTGATAATCCGAACTTGACCATTGCTCTTCCATCAGTTACTCAGTCTTCCCTCTCTCAGTCCTGATCTTTATGAGGTTTCTTCTGGACACAGGTGGCCTTGCATCTCGCTCAAGGCTACCAGAACAAAAACAACCTCAGAACTACCTCTGTTATTTAATATTCCCTTTTCATTTTAGTCTTACACTTGTCACTCCTATCAAATAAATTTAGAAAATTTCCTTTGCATCTTCTTTTTTCACCAACTACAAGCCTACCTGTTATCTCTGCAGCGTAGTCCATGCATATGGCTGATTCATACGTCAAAGAACTCCCTGTAGCAGCATTTACTGGGTTGCACTAGAACCCAGATTTCTCGGTGCTTTCCCAAACAGGTTACAAAGTTTGTGTTCTCAGTGCTCAAGCACTGAACAGAATCACTGTTTTCATAACAAAAGTCCTTATTTTCCTCTCATTTAATGTTGTTTTTGTTACTTTTGTCTTTGGTTAGGCAGCTGCATCTGTTGTTTCATAGTCCTAAATCTGTTGGTCATCTCTTTGGCACAAATGCCTCTATTTCCTTAATCACATGGCCTTTGTCGGAAGAGGAGGAGTATTAGGAAGGGGAAGAGACAGGGAGATCTTTTGCTGCTGCTGCAACATCTACCCAGAAAATCTGTTGGTTTCCAAAAATCACTTGAGCAGTTTGAGATTCACAAAAATCCGCCTTTACCATGAAGCTATCTGCCTGCTTCCTGAAAATGGCCTGTGATCTCATGATGCTTTAACTATGCAGAAGCACTGGAAAATGGTCAGAACTTGTTTGTCAGAAGGCATCTTAAAGAAAATTCAGCTATTTTAATTGAACATTTAATTGCACATTTAATCTGTGCATCGCATATACAGAAAATTACTATTTTTGTTCCTCCTAAAAGCACTAGTCTAGTTACTGGAGGACATACATTTTAATTGCCATCATTCTTCACATCAGTCTCCTGTTCATGAACATATTTAGGTGCTGACTTCTCATGCAAGGCAAAGACATTCCTCTGTCCATTCTCTATTCTGCGTCATACAATTTATGCATGCAAACATGTAAGAGTTTTTCATAGTTTTTTTCCTTGTTTTTAGGCTAGAAGATGGACCTCAGCCACAAGATTTGTATTTGCCGTGTGTTCAGCATGGAGAGGGCAAAGGTATTTTCTCTTTTGATTCATGGCTGTAGTGCCTTGTGATCATACCTCCTATTTTCTGATCGCTCTTTGCTTACATGTACAGAGCAGCAAACTCAAATGGTGTTTGTATTTGAACTTGCACGTATTTCTAGTTACCAACACTCGTAAGTTTTTAGAGCTCAAAAGCAGAGTCATGTAAGAGATCTGATGGAAGTAGAGTTGCTGTGTAATAAATTATGAAAACTAGATCTTGATTTGATTATTGAGAAGTTTACTTTTGGTTTAAGTTGATGAGAAGCAGGGAGAAGGTCGCTAGGGAGAAAGAATGCCTCAAAATAAACCACTTCAGTAAACACTCAAGGGTTAAAAGATGACACATACTTTAATAACTAACTTCTAAAATTCTACCCCCTGACTCCAGGCAGCTTGTGAACTGGCTTTGACAAACAGGGTACTGTCTGCTGTTGATAAAAATCAAGGCAGTCTGATTCCTCTGGAGTAGGATGTTTTTCTGAGGGAGTGACACAGAAGGTAGAAGTTAACAAGAGAGGAACTGGAATTTTTTGCTGCTTTGACTTTCATAGGTGAGTGGAGAACACAGGCCTCTTTGCATTACTGTATTAACATCCTTTTTTTCTCATATTTTGTTTCTATTGTTAAGATCAAGAAGAGTCACTTTATTCCTCACTGGTCAGACTCTGATGGGAAGTGGAATGGCTAACCCAGTTCAGATATATTTTCAAGGCAAGTAAGGTGGCTATGCTATAGGCTGGGATAGACTATTTGCATGTGCTTACGAGCATGTTATTGCGATAGCAGTCTATACAAAGGCCTGAGGGTGACAATCTGTCTTTTAAAAATGAAACAGCAATTTTCAAGGCCTTTTTTTTGAGGTTCTTGACTTGAAATCCCACAAGGATTCAGTTTTCTGAAATGTCTGAGAAATTTTCTACTAAACAGGCTGAAGTGTATCTGGCGATCACCTAAAAACCTTGTATCACTCACCACTCCCAGGAATCATGGTTAAAATGTTCTAACTGCATGGGTCACGTTCTTCACAGAGGGTCTAAGCACTCAGTATATGTCCATCTGTTTCCATTTGCAAAGTTTTGCATTTTTTTCCAGTGGAGATACCAAAATCGTAAATTAAAGCCTACTGGGAGTAATCCTGTCTTTCCCTTAGTTACTTCTGACAGACTCTAAACAACATGCATACTATTGCTTTGGGATATCCCAGAGCAATCCAACCCAGATAGCTTTATTTATGCGCAACAAGCAAAGAGAAGCTACTTCTTACCTTAAGTGAAAAGCTGCTCTCACTTGCACTGCTGCGCACTGTACCTTTCACAGAGAGTAAGGTAAAGGGACCCTTTCCCATGTGCTACTTTCCAAACCAACCCATGAATACAAGGCACTGCATCAGCAGAACTTTAACAAAAATAATGTGCTGTACACCAAATTACTCTAGCATCAAGAAGCAACAGTATGAACCAGTATTAAGAGTGCACCTGCTCTTATTAACTACACAAATTAGCTTAAAGATATGCCACAGAAGTAAATGGCCATTTCAGGTGCTGCCATTATCAAGGGAAATGCAATCAGCAGAGAAGGGAATAAGACAAGCAGGGCTCTGCCCTTTCTGGCTTTGCCAGACATCTTCTTCAAAAAACCCACTGCTGTTTGTAATCTTGCGACTGACATTTACACTGACATTTGCTGGTACTGCGGCACTCCAACTGCAGTGGAGTTGATGACCGCCAGCAACTTACTCCATTTGACTTTATTCCTTCACGCCATTTGCACGTATGGTTTTTCCCTTTTACTTGAGAGAGCACTGGAAAATGCTAATGGCTCGTTATGTCTAATGGCTCATAATGCTTATGTTTCTCAAAAACCCTAAGTCTCTAACGTGGAGGAAGCTAAACTGACCTCTTCACATGTCTTAAAAAAAATCATCATGTTGCTGGAGAAAGGTGAGCTGGAAGAAGCTCTTTTTGTATGACCTGGGACCTACTGGAGAGAGTCCAGCAGAGGGCTGCGAGGATGATGAGGGGACTGGAGCATCTCTCCTACAAGGAAAGGCTGAGGGAGCTGGGCTTGTTCAGCCTGGAGAAGAGAAGGCTGAGAGGGGACCTTAGAAATGCTTCTAAATATCTGCAGGGTGGGTGTCAGGAGGACAGGGCCAGACTCTTTTCAGTGATGCCCAGCGACAGGACAAGGGCCAACGGGCACAAACCAAAGCAGAGGAAGTTCCAGCTGAACCCGAGGAAGAACTTCTTCCCTCTGAGGGTGACGGAGCCCTGGCCCAGGCTGCCCAGGGAGGCTGTGGAGTCTCCTTCTCTGGAGATATTCAAGACCTGCCTGGACGCGGTCCTGTGCAGCCTGCTCTGGGTGACCCTGCTTTGGCAGGTGTGTTGGACTGGGTGACCCACAGAGGTCCCTTCCAACCCCGAGCATTCTGTGATTCTGTGACCTGCTGTGGGTGCCAATACAACGCCTATTGATGCTAATGCCATGTAATGTAGAGCAGGAACCAATATTCCTTTCACTGTGTGCAGTATCACAGATACCACACTAAAGAACGCTGCTAATGGGAGACGCACAGAAAGTAGCCTGCAGATCTCAAGTAGGAGTAGTCAGGCAGCTATGAGCAGATTTGCCTCTCTAAGCAACCTCTAGAAGTTTAAACTCTTGAGGAGATCATTTAAATTCCTTTCAATTTAAAATGCTGATGTATGTGAATGAATTCAACAGGGAACATGATTTCAGCTTTACAACAGGGTATCTTAGTGATTCTAATGCAACACATTCCTCGAAATAATGCAGAAAATAAATATCTAAATTCTGTGGCTGTGCACTTTCAAACTGAAGTGATGCACTTCAGTAGGGAACTTCGTTTGCCTTTCAGCATGCTACTTTACTGATGTCTTCTCTAATGCTTCTTATGCATTAAAGAAAAAGTCATGTATACCTTTGGTAAAATGATGCTCTCACTTAAACAGAAACCTAAGAATTTTCTGTGGCAATTCAGCCACAGAAAAATTTTGTATTTGGGTGATTACTTTCAAGGAGGTCTCTTTATAGGTAAGGAAGAAAACTAGAACAGTGCCCAAACCAAAAAGTAAAAAAGTTTTCATATGAATTCATTTGTGCCTGTCTTGCATTTGCCTCTTACGTGAGACAAATCTTAGTTCAGAAGATCTGCTCCAAACCTGTAGATTTGATTCTAAAGTCATTGAGACACTTCTATGATGTGAAAAATGTGGTTGTATGTGCCACTGAAGTTCTGTCTGCCTTGGTGTAAACTTGTCTGATGCATATATTTTACAGAGATTATCTCACATAGGGATAAATTTTACTGTCAAACTTCTACGGGTATGTAAAAAAAAAAGACAAGCTGAGTCAGGGATATTAACTAAACAAAAATGGAGTTCATCAATCCTACTGCAAAAACTTCCCCATTTAGGCAATCAGTGAAAAAACTACACTACTCTGAAACTTCTCCAATCAATCACAGTCAAACAAAGGTCATCTCATAACTCAAGCAAGCTGACAGTTGATGTACCAGATTAACAACTGCATCTTACTAATAATAAATGATAAAAATAACCTGCATCTCCTTCTGGTGTTCCTTTCTAAAAAAAGAGGAAACATTTTCAGTTTCATACGAATTGATCAGGACTGACAAGCTGCGATTCTAAAAGCTTTAGTAATTTAATCCAATTTAGAGAAAAAGCCTAAACCAAATTTTAAGTAATTTCAACTAATGGAATGATGGAGGAAATCATAACTGTTCACAGATACTCTGTAGCGAGGAAACGAAGCCAAATTGGCCAGCTAAACTGTTCATTGTGAGTTTTCTACTTAGTGTGTTCTGAGTAAAGAGGGAGGAAAGCCTTCAACATCTGAGTCATATTCTGGTACCAAACTGATGTCAAGCATTAATTTTAAACATTTAATGAAACCTTTCAGTTCATATTTAACAAAACATGACATCTTTTGCTTCATTGAAACTCTTTCTGTAACAAACTCTTTCCTCACAGAAACAATTCCATTTTCAAAATTTAATTCACTCTCAGGGTCTCACTTTTTTTGTATCCAAAAATAATTTAAAATGCATTTTCCTGCTGTAATATGCTGCAATTAAGAAAGATTAAAAAGAGCAATTGCTGTGTCAAACTAATAAAGCCAATGCAAAAATACCCTTTTATTTCAATAAACTTTCATTTGGTCCTTTGACTGAAATCGTTCTTTAATTTCTATGCTCCTGCTCTTCTTTTCTAGATTGCTTAATGATAAGGAAGGCTACACAGTTGAGTTACTGGACAAACCATTCAACGCTAAGGCATTTCTGATGCTCCCACTGTGGCACGGTCAAGTATTTAAGCGTAGAAGTGCCACATTTCTTTGCTGCATCTGAATGCCAAAGGATGGGGGCCTGTTTCAAGGAAGTAGGGAGCACAGCACATTGCTGGGTAACCATGACAATGAGACAGCAGGAAGAAGAAATGTTTGCCCAAACAGCATCCAGTCACATAACCCCAGCGTAACACCGCTCTAGTTAAACAATATGCCAGAGGGCTAAGAAGGGCTTGCTTAGTGTTGCACAGTAAATAAAACTCCCCATCTCTAGGTGGAAATGTGCAGGGACCTTTCTGTCTCCAAAATATATGTCCATGAGATCAGCTGGGCTCGGCAAAGATCTATTCGTGCATATGAATTAATACTGCTGTATTTAGCTGCAGCTGGTGGCAGATTATCAATGTAACATCACATTGCTACTAAACCCACTGACGTTCTAGCCCAGCTGAGTATCTACCGCCCCAAAACCCCAGTGTCAAGCTCACCTATGAAAATGATGCAAAACAGAAAGTTAGCTAAACAAAATTATACATCTCTTGCTATTACAAAACATCTCTGGGGCACAGCAAATTTAGGTGCCACTTCATAGATGTTTACAGAAAAGCCATATTTGAGATGTGGCTTTTGCTCCATAACCCTTAGAAATCCAGTTATGCCACTTGTCTCCTGCTTAAAAATGATATTTGCTCTGCCATTTGACTCTAGGAATTCAGCAAGTGCTGCGCAGTTCCTCTACATCTATGTGTACAGCGCCAGGAAGCTGCATTATTCTGGGGCACAAGAGTGCCTCGGGCATAGTTGCTTTGTTAAACCCCTGAGGCAGAGATGGAGCACATCAGACACATGGTCCTACATTTTACACCATGCCAGAAGCCTGTGGGCCTTCCTCTTGCTCTAATTCATTTCTTAGAGAACCCAAAAAGAAAGCTCCTGTCTCTCTCAGACGTCTTTTGCAGTAATTCCTAGTCCTTCTCTGCTGTAAGTCCTGCAAGCAGAAAGCTCCCTTGCTCAGCTTGTCTCCCATCCTTCTGTAGCTGCCCTTAGGCAGACAGCCCCATTATTGTTTGATCCAGTTTGGCAGCGGGATTTCAACAATCTTCAGAAACCTGTGCTAAATCTAATCTAGTCTGACTTCACTCCTCTTGAACCCCACAATTTTTTTTTGCAAATGAGTCTCCTGCTTTATCAGCTACATAAATTGTAATTAATATAATTAAACGCTAAACCGATGAATCATGCTAAACTGATGAACCATTCTGTGATTCTGTGAATCTTCTCACTGAGGGCAGATTACAGTGGGATGCATGAGAAGGGTGCTCAGCAGGAAGGATGCACAGAAACCAACAAGCAAGGGAGCTGGGGACCACAGAACCCCTGACATGCACAATAGAGGGGTTATTAAAAAGTGGGTAGGAGGCAATGAGCAATAACCATCCTGGGCCACTGTGCCTTTTAATCCTCTGGCTCCCTTTCCGCCTGCATTAGCTGACTCCTGTGGGATGACTTGGTGGGCACTTACGGAAGCAAACTACATTGTGTTGTCATGTGCCGCACAATAATCGACAGCGCCAGATGAACTCGGCATCAAGCTGGGATCACCTAGTTACAATGGTGGGAGAAATTAAATTGCATTAATTAGGGGGAGAATATGGAACTCTTTCTGCCTGGGAAGTATCTCTTCTCTTAGCTGACAAAAGCCTTCATGGTCTGGCTTATTAACAGCCAAGCTGATAGGAAAGCTGGAGGTAAGAAAGGAGCAATTTCCTTTGTGTGCCAACCCAGCGGAGGGAAGACTTGAGTTTGAGACTGACTGTAAAGAACAGCAAAGTTGAGGAATTTTTATGCCAGCCGCCATTAATACATCTGAAGGTCCCTCTAACTAGACCACAGACAGCACTTTTGCTCTTATTTCACCACAAGAGCAGATAAGTAATATATATAAGGGAGAAACAATCAGAGATAAAGAAGATTTTTTCAGCTTCCAGGAACCAAAACAATCTCCCGCTGTGGCCTACGCAGCTACCTGTACATATTCCATGGTAAAACTTTCTCCACAACATTTTTCCTTCCTGTTTTATGGACGTTTGATATAAACCAGCCTGCACTCTGCATTAACAAAGTGAGCTTGATTCGTTGAGGTACAATGAACTCTCATTTCCCACTGAGCCTGTGAGAGAGGTTGATGTGCAAAACTGCCGAAGGTAGGTCCCTTGCACTACCTGGAAATTGCTTCCCTGCACCCTCCATTCTCTGATACATTGGAAAAGGGCCAGGAGAAATACCAGAATCTCAGTCCTGACTGAGTTCTCTACTCTGTGATTCAAATCCATCCCAGCTTTTATGACAGAACAATACAATATGAAATATGATATTGCAAACACAGTGTAGAACAATTAGTTACATTTAATAGGGTTTATTTGCCATCTTTTGGCAAATAAAGCATGTTCAGATATACTTTTCCTTAAAAAACTGCCATTCCTTTTGTATGTATACTTGTCTTTTTTCTACACTAAACAGTTCATGAAATTCCAAACTACTGAACAGAAACCTATGATCATTTTGGACAGTAAACTCTTCTTCCCATTATATGTCTATACAATGCCTAAAACAGACTAGTCCAGATTTTTTAACAGAACCATCCAGGAATTTTTGGTATTTAGAAAAATATTTTTTTATTTATTTCGTTAATTTAAAAACAAAAATGTTGTTTAATTTACCTGATTGCCTAGTAAAAAATAAGGAAGAAAAGTAGCCATAGAATTACATAAAATACCAGTATGGTGAAAGCGCACTACTGAGAACATCACCTACAAGTGAGCTAGAATTACAGATTAACAAACTACCGCGTCCACCTTGGAGTACTCAAAAGTTCAGATGTTTCTCTGCGTTGTATTTAAGCCTCTGGAACCTAAGCAACTACATAGTTCGAAATAGCAGCTGCAATACACAAAATGTCTTAGAGAGGAAGATGCCAAAAAGGACCGAAAAAACGTAGACTTTCCAATAAAAACATTCTTTTTGGTCAACATTATTTGCCAAATTCAACCTAAACACACTAATAATTTTGCTCAAACCACAACTGAATTTTTCGATTAATATATTAATTATCCCTCCAATTTCTCTCAACTTTTCTTGCATGCCCTGTCTCTCTACTTCCCTTTAATAGAGATGGCATGTCTTTCTGCCGTATTGAGAAACATAAGCTCTCTTAAAATGATGCTTCTATGAAAAACCTCACTTGAAGATGCTGTGACACTTGATGGACTTGAAAACTCTGCCCAAGAAACAGGCTGTCACAGCTGCATGATCCCTGAAGATGCTTTAAAGGGCATCCAGTAGGTAACCCATTGCTCTTACCACACAGATGGAATTTTACAGTCAAAGGGAACAATGAATTGTCTACATGAGAAATTGTTGGCCAGTCAAATCGAAGAGAGTAAAGAGACAAAAATTCAAAGGAGAAAACTTGAGCTGACTGCTCTTATCTTTTGTTTCCTGCAGAACTCGGAGGAAGGAATATGTGCACACTGCATTTCCCCAACACAGCCTTTTCCAGGTTTTACTTATTAGCAAGAAGAGCTGATAAGGCATCAATGTCACTCCACCAACCTGCTCACTTCTGCACTCAGAAGATCTAAATCTTAGACAGCAGCCTTGACTAAGGACTGCCTGTGAAAGCTACGGAAGAGGCTTCACTGGTCAGTGTAAGTGCAGGATCCTTTATACACATATTTAAACGGGAAGTTACTTTAGTTTCAGGGAAGCAGAACCTAGCCCAGAAATCTCACAGTGCAATATATTAGATAAATATTATTAATTACAGTTAAAATAAATGCAAAACATATAATGTACCATTTTATGATGAAGAGTATTTCCTAAAATGTCAACAAGCATTGAAAAGAAATGGCCTGGTTGGTTTCTTAAAGCATGTGAGTTAATTTCCAGTTGTTGCTTATTTTAAGAAAGTAAGAAAGAATCTGAAGCATCATATAAATTCAGATTCTGCTTCTTCTATTTTCTTCTCATAAATAAGTGGAAAAGAAAAAAATGTGAAAGAGCTTAGAGCTCAGGTATTTGGTTTGAGGGTCAGTTGAGTATTTCATTTTGTCTGTAGCACTAATTAGAGACTTGATGATTATATAAATATTTTTTCACATTAGTTCTACGGCCAAACTTCTAAATTTAGAATTAGTCTTTTTTTGATGATGCAGTTTCAATAATAAACATTATGACCAAGCCTAGGTGTATATTACAGTATTAAAATGACTCCTTTTTAAGCACTTGGTGGAATCACTGTTACTGCTCTGCTACGGCTTAGCTAGTCTGCCTGTAAAAATGAAGATTTATTTTTATGTGGCTTGAACTAAAACGACCAATTTTTGATGTGTGCTCACCCTTAACTATTAACATTGTGTGCAATGGCAGTTTAAATGTTTTATTTTCAAATAAACAGGCAAATGGACTGTTATTTCTATAAATACTAACAGGATCATGCCAAAGCACTGGGATTTTTCAGCCTGGAAGAAGAGGAAACCACACATTTTCTGTTTATTTTTGTGGGTTTTACTATTTTAAGTAACATCAAGCCCTGGACTGAAGATATTCTGACATTTCTGGTTACTTTGCAGGAAAAAAGTCCCAACAGTTTCTTAGCAAATTAGGTCAACGTATTCTATGTCACTGAGTGATAAAAAAGTATTCTCTGTGACAACAATATATGCAACGTCCTCCTGGATGTCCATCACCAAGTCTCTTGCAACGAAGCTCATAAGAAATACATAGGAAGATGGGAAAATAATTGATGGAGGGCCTGGTCCTACTAACATGTCTCCAAATCTACTCATGTGCACAGTGCCATTAAGTGTGATTCTGCAGGGATCTTTGAGAACTGTCCCCGTCTCCTTAACTGAGAACAGATATTGACAGTGATACCAGATGATCTTTTCTGTTCTCTCTTCCCCTGAACTCAACTTTAACACACTCGCGAAGGACAAAACGCCACAGTTCTTGTGCTGCCTTTGGAACAGAAAAATCTGAGCATCAGTTGTACGGTTCAGACCTGCGCACTAGTAAGTGTTGCTTTGGTTTTCCCTCGTAGCTGGCTACTTCTGTTTTGAAGGGGTTTTTTGAGCAATACCCCTACATCCTTTGCTTGGCTTCACTTCATAATAAACAGCTGATTATCTGCAGGTAATGATGTACTGGTTGAGAATTATAACTCTCTTTTTGAATAGGCACATTCAGACACTATTAGATGACTGAAGATGACAAAGGCATCAGCCCATCCTTTGAAACGGGAGGCATTTTGCAGTCCAGAGTTGTTCCTCTCAATCTCTGGTCAGTTTGAAACAGTTTGACCTCTATATCTTATTTCTTTGCAGCAATAAAACCCTCTAATCAATAGAGAGAAAAATGATTGAGATAGGTAAATACAGAAAAACTAGGGAAGGAGAAAGCTAATGATCTCAATTGTAATCGCTGTGCCAGTACTGCCGTAACTTAAAAGTATTGATTAAATAACTGCATATTTACATCTTGTACTGGAACCACTGAAGGCAAATGATGCATTGCAAAGCAAACAGAAGCTGACCTTTGCACGTTTTCCCATCAGGCTGCAGGGTAAATCCGACTGGGCAACTGCATCGTACCCCCGTCGCGGTATCCTTGCAAGTCCGATCACAGCCTCCGTTATTGACAGCACATGTTTCTGCAGAATGAAAGAGAAAGAGAGAGAGAGAGAGGGAGAAAGGGAGTGTAATAAAATGTTCTGGGGGAGGGGAGAGGCACCGACTCTTTGGGGCAATATTACAACATTATGAAAGCAATCTAAGTTTAAGCAAGCCAACTCAAGCAAGCTCTCAAGGTCATCAGGGCCCGTATACTGGTTTTGACTGGTAAATCATTTCCACAAGTCATAATTTCTTTCTCCCCCCAAACTGGTGGTTTTATTTATTATATTAGACAATAGGATGGGTTATTACATATGAAACAAGTTTAAAAAGAAAAAAAAGTGATTGCCTTTAAAAGCAGAACCAAACATTCAGTCTGTTTTGTATCAGTCAATGTCTAGCCGAGGCTCTTTAAGGTTCATTTTTTTAAATGATGTTGTAGGCATAACGAACTTTAAAAAGCAGTGGAAAGCAAAGCAGAGTGCTAGACTTGGAACTGAGAGTTTAAAATCCTTAGTTAAGAAAGAGTTAATGGAAAATGAACTACATATATCACTTTGACAAGAATCTACATGCCCAATCTGTTCCTACTGAACTACAAGCAAAAGGCATCTGGGTTTTGTCCACTTAAAGCTTTTTGCAAATTGAAAGGAGTTTGGAGTGGGTGGGAGGGCATAATTGAGGTCACTGAACCCATTCCAAGCTGTGTCATTGAAATTTCCCAGTGCTTGTAGTATGTAGAAGGGTGGCTGGACAAACACAGGCAAGAGAAAGCTGCAATACCTCCGAGCTCTTACAACAGTGGGCAATGACTATTAGGAACCACTACATTAAAAAAAAAAATCTTCAACTTCATCACAGAAAAAGCAAAAATCCCTCCCTCATTTCCACTGTTTTCTGTTACTTGTGTGTGCACATGCGCACACTGTACACATATCTATGCACACACACCCACACATACATCCATAAAATAGATAAAAGGCAAGTGAAATGATTAACTTTGCTTTGATCCAAAGAATAGAGTAGATGTAAGGATGCCAATTTAGCACGTGAGTTTGAACTGTGCATTTATCTGAAAAGTATTTACTTCAGAGAGCAAGTCCTTTTAATAGTATCTTTTTCAGTTGCTCTGGCTTTGATTAAATTAAAATACCCTCCTGCCCCCCCAAGACTGCCACTATTCTACGCAGCTCACCTCATTCCGGCTTTCCCTAAAGAGGTTTTGTCATTACTTACTCAGATTTACAGACTCCTGTTGCTGAACATTCACAATCTGTGACACAATTGTACCCTGTAGACAAGGTCTGACAAGAAGCTATAGGATATGCTAATCAGGAATTGCCTTAGAACAGTACATTGATCAAAAATTATTTACACAGAACAGAAAAGGCTTTATCTTTCAACTGACTAGTACTAAAATATTTTTATTGTAAAGTAGCCTCTGCTAATGCCCTCCAGGTGAACTTCGACTGGCCCTTTGGAGGGACTTCACCGCTTCAAAATAAGAGAAAAGCAATGTAACCGTTCCTGTTTCTTTTTCACTGGCACAGACCTGTACATCAGCTGCAGAGCAAGTGCCACTGGCACTCACGAACAAACTGAAAGCAAGGGGTTGAGGCACACACGCACTGACAGCATGGGACAGAACTCTGCCATCTATATACATTCACATTTGCTCTACTAGATAAGATTTTAATTTTTTTATGCCATGTGTGCTATGTAACAACATCACGCAGAAAAAGCAATCAGTATACAAATGGATTTTCATGTAACTGTCAGCACGCACAGCTAACAAATGCATTGACATGTTTTCTGGAACAGCTTTTGAAAATGGAGCTGAGGCTGCAACTCCTTCTTTTCAGGAGGAGTTCTTGCCCAACTTAGGTACGACTTGCAGGACCTGAACCTAACTATTTAAGTAATATAGTTCTGATTTTCATTTATTCCCCTGGGAAGGACTATTTTATAGACTTAGAGGCTAACACTGCTGCTTGAAGAATTCTTCTGTCCATGACAATGCTGGCATTTGTATGTGAATGTGTGTGTGTCCTCATAGGCTGACATATCAAATGATTTTATGCTTCAGAGAAGGGAAGAAGTTTCAGGTCATTTAAAACTTTTTACTTGGGTACAGTTTAACGGTAGGGTGATTTGCCAGGAGTAAGAGTTCGGGTTAAAAAACAGGAAAAAGTGCTGAAGATGTACGTTTGGCATGGCACTGCCAAAAGCAGTAAATCTTCCGTTAGCAAATGAACTTTGGCATATGAAGAGTCCTTTATTGCACTTCATCAACACGAGATGAACATAAGCAGTAATATTTCTGCTTTCTGGATGACATCCAGTGAAAATGAATAGACACAACAATTTTTTTTTCCCATAGCATGGATGACTGGATCTATAGGGTAAGGGTCATTCAGTGAACAAGAATTATTTCTATGTATAAATAGAGGGAATCAAGTCAGCTTTTCTTATTTTCACAGAGATCTAGTAAAACAAACCAAAAAGGATAAATACCCTTCAACTTTTCTGGTGGCTTTGACTTCAATACATGACGAACTCTAAGAGAATGAAGATCCAACTGAGCAAGAGGACATCTGACAGCACCTCTAACATTCTGGATAATCGAAGAGATGTATTGACGAAATTCTTTAAACTCAAGGTCGTGAGAAAACATTGGTAAAAGAAAGCAAACGTGAATAGCAGTATGTGGGAAAGACGTATTGTGACCTACATCAAATGGAATAGCTGAGGCCTATACAGAACATAAACTGAAGCACGTCACCACCTGCGTTTCTATTAGAAACGACTTCAACTCATTCTTCACCTCACCGCTATCAAAACTTCGTATATATTTGAAATGCAAATAAAGTTCTAGGTCTCAAAGAGCAGAAGCAAATTACTTCTTTCCAAGTCTCACGTTGGAGAAGCTATACTTCTATGGTAGGGAAAGAACAGATGTTCAAAACTTGGATCAGATCTTCATGGTGATATTGATCCTACAGACCATTTTCCACTGCTTTTTTCTCTGTGAAAGGCAACCTCAGTATATTTATTACCCTTTTTTTTTGTTTGTTTCAGAGGTTTTGGCACATTTCTGATGTTGTTTTTTTTTTTCTGATGAGGGAGCAGAAAAAGAACCAGAAGACACAAATAAAGCAGTGTCATGTAATTGACATTTAGATTCCTTCTGAATTATGATAAAGCTAATCATTTGAAACTATTAGACTTTAAGGTGAATGTCAAGTGATGTTTGTAGCCCCATGGTGAATGTCAAGTGACGTTTGTATCCCCACTTACATGCTTTTTGAACTCCCACCAGAAAACTCAGACAGAAACAGTGATCTGAAGTGAAGGACATCTATTTACCTAAGACAGTCTGGGACAGCTTACATTGTGTTTTTCCACTGCAAGCTCCTAATTCTGGAACAATCTCTCATGTGTCTGTTCCCTGGATCTATAGACAAAAGTAACCAAAATCATTTTCAAGATGCTATACCTATGGTTTACTTACTCAGGATATTTTTTGTTTTAACAATAGTCCTCTGCACTATGGGATATGTACTGCTTCTGGATATTAAAATATCGTATTAAAAAGCACAAGCTTGAGCTGCCAGTCCTTCAGCACTGGATCAGGAATGCTGACTAAGTTACCGGGTGAAGTTACATGGGTATTCAGTCCTTTAATCTGTCACTTCAGTGTCTGCAAGCGTTTAGCGGGGAAAGATCAGTTCTCCAGGTTCTAATCCTGAAGTTTTTGAACTAAAGCAGAATCTCTACTAAGTAACAATAGTAACATCACTTTCTTAAAAAGGCGACTGACACCAGACAGGATTTATTTGGCTTTGAATACTACTGAATGACTGAAATTCTGAACACGTGTCATGGTTTGGGAACATTTCTGAAAACCTAAATTTCAGCTTCTTTTATGAGCCAGGTAAACATAACCATTCAGAATGTAAGCTTCTATTCAAATCCGTTTTTTGGAAGTGGCCAATTATTTTGTAAAGCCATTGAAAAAATGCTTCAAAGACAGATGTCTTCAAAATCTGCCTCCAATTTTTGTGACTTCATTTTACTTCTGTGATCAAAAGAACATGATGTGATTTTAAGGTTATTGCTCAAAATGAGGCAAATCTTGGAATTCTTCACTTTGGCAGCGTGGGTCAATTGGAACTAAGATTCAAAGCAATGTTTTAGGAGCTGAGACATGGTGCAAAGCAGAACAAACTTCTACAGGTCTATGGGACTAGAAGGGATACGTCTGAAGATCGTACAGTAATACATATCTTGGTGAGGTCACTCCCTATGATCTTTAATAAGTCACTAGGACAGGGTAGGGTTGCTGATGTCTGGACAAGGTAAACATCAAGAAAGGCAAGAGGAGGGATCTGGGAAACTACTAGCCAGCCAGCCTCACATCAGACCCCTGTAAGTTCAAGGAGCAAATAATCTTGGAAGCCATTTGCAAGCACAAGAAAGACAAGAAGATGATTGGAAACGGTCAGCATCAACTTACTGAAGGGAAATCATGCCTGATCAACCTGACTGCCTTCTACAATGACATGACTTACACTGTGGGTAAGGGGAGAGCTGTGGATGTTTCTCACCTTAAGTTTATCAAGTGCTTTGACATGGTCTTCCATAGTATCCTTACAGCCACAGTGATGACAGATAGATTGGAGAAGTGGATAAGACAGGAAGTGGAAAATTGGCTGAACAGCTGGACTCAAAGGATTGAATCAGTGGTACAAAGTCGAACTGGCAGTCTGTCACTAGAGCTGTCCCTCAGCCTCAGCTAGTGATATTAGGGCCAATACTGCCTAATGTCTCTACTAACAACGTGGACTACGGGATGGATGGCACTTTCTGCAAATTCGTGGATGATACCAAACTGAGGGAGTGGTCAATACACTGCAGAGCCGGACTGCTGTTCCGATGGGCCTAAACAGGTTGGAAAAAATGGCCTGAGGGGAACATTATAAGCCCCAATGAAGGCAAACCCAAGTCCTGTGTAGGGGTTGAAATAATCTCACACAACGGAACTGGCTTAGCATTGACTGTCTAGAAAGCAGTTTTGGAGAAAAACCCGGGGTCCCTGGTGGACAAGTTGAATGGAAGCCAGCAGTGTTTCCTTAAGACAAAGAAGAACAACAACATCCTAGCTTGTATTAGTAAGAGTACAAGCAGAAGATCAAGAGACTTGACCCTACTCCTCGATTTGGTGCTTGGAGTGACAACATATGGAGTGCTGTGTCCAGTTCTGGGCACTCCAGTGCAAGAACGACATGGACATACTACAGTAAATTCAGTGGAGGTCTACCAAGATCATGCTTAGGGGGCTGGAGCACATGATGAGGCTGAGAAGCTGAGAGCTGTCAACCTTATCCAAAGAATGCTCAGAGGAGATCTTATTTCTGTCTACAGTTAACTAATGGGGACAGTATAAAGAAGACGGAACAAGACTTTCCTTGGAGGTGTACAGCGGAAGGGCAAGAGGCAACACATAGAAGTTAGAATATGGGAAATTCTAGCTTGACACAAAGTAAAAATTTTTCACCATGAGAGTGGTTAAACACAGGAACAGGTTTCCAGGGAAGTTGTGAAATCTGCGTCCTTGGAGATACTCAAAACTCAACTGGACACGGCCCTGAGCAACCTGGTATAGTTGCCCTTTCTTTGAGCAGGAAGTTGACTTAGATGACCTCTAGAGGTCACTTCCAATTTACATGAGTGTGATTCAATGAAACTGATTCACATATCCTACAGAGACTAAAGAAACTGAGTTTCACTTTTACTTTATTTCTGATAGACAGTACTGGAGGGGAAGAGGGAGAAGGTAAGTATCATGAACACAGCCAGCAGCACGTCAAATTCAAGGGCACTGTTCACATCTAGTCAGTATTGTATTCAAGCTCAAGATCTTTTTGGAATCTGATACATTCATATTGCTGATACGTATCACTGATACATCTCTGATACATCTAGTATCACCAACAATACTAAACTAGGAGGAGCTGTGGACTCCCTTGAGAGTAGAGAGGCCTTAAAGAAAGATCTGGACAGACAAAGAGCTGGGAAATCACAAACCACATGAAATTTAACAAAAGTTAAGTGTCAGATTCTGCACCTGGGACAGGGTAATCCTGGTTATACATAAAAATTGGGGAACAAGAGGCTGGAGAGCAGCTCTGCAGAAAGAGATCAGGGCGTTTGGGTTGATGGCAAGTTGAATACAAATCAACACTGTGTCCCGGCAGCCAAAAGGGCGAACCGTGTCCTGGGGTGCATCAAGCACAGAATAGAGAGCTGGTAGAGGGAGATGACTGTCCCACTGTACACTGCACTGCTGCAGCCCCACCTTGAGTACTGTGCACAGTTTTGGTTGCCTTAATAGAAGCTGGACATCAAACTATTAGACTATGTCCAGAGGAGGGCGACCAAGATGGTGAAAGGGCTCGAGGACAAGAATTACAAGAAGTGGCTGAGGTCACTTAGCTTGTTCAGCCTGGAGAAGAAAAGGTTGAGGGGTCACCTCATCGCAGTCTACAACTTCCTCAAGGTGGGCAGTGGAGGGGGGTTGCTGGTCTCTCTCTGGTGACTTTTTCTGGTGAAAAGCATGAGCGGGACAGCCAACAGCACCTTCTTCTACGGAAAAAGTTGTTCTTGGAAGAAATGAGGTGAAAAAAATTCTGTATAGCTAATGATTGCCATCTCCTCTGAATCAGAGAAGAAGGTTAGACTGACCTCCTGTCTTACGGCCTCGTGCAGAGGAAAAGATTTTTTGTAGCAGCAGGTAGGCAACAAAAGATTAGGTTTGGTCGCATCTGTAGGTTTATGACATTGAACTCCAAAGATAGTGAAATCCATACACTGCAAAAAGGGCAGTGTGTGCCTTCGTTTCGCACTGATTAACACAAATTAGTAATTAGTACCTGGTTTGAAGGTAATTGTTGTTGGAAACATGGAGAGGCAGGTTTGTGCTGGTTCTCAAACCAAGCCAAGGCCATTGAGGTGTTTAATTCTGTCCAAAGACACAAATCTGGGCAATGTCTCACTTTAAGGCAAAGGAAGAAGAGGAGATAGCAGTCACCCAAAACAAGGAATGTTTTCTAAGTTTGCCAAATTTCTGTAACCATTTAGGTTGACATGGTAAGAGGCAAGTACAGCTGAAATGAAGACATGAAAGGGGAAAAATGCATGTTTTCCCTACCTAGCTCCTAAGTTTGGCCAAACGATAACACTGACCATAGGGCAAGTTAAAGCCAACTAGCAATTCAACTGCCTTTCATCTGGAATCCATTTGCAGAAGCCTAAAGCTCACTGGGGTCAGCAGAAATAGGGTGGTTGGGCTTTTCTCCCAAAATCTGTACCGCATTAGAGAAGCTTATTTTGACCCAACTTTTATGCCAGCCAAAAAGCAATTCATAATAGAGCAGTCTGGAGCTGTGAATCTAGAGTAGCTACCAGGTCCTATCTAGTAGGTCATAGAGCAAGCAAAGTTATGAGCAATAATACCCACAGTGCAACCGTATCTACTTCTGCACTTGGTCGGAGTTTTGCACAAGATCTGAACACAGTATCTTCTGCTCAGAATAACCGCCTTAAATTCAGGGCTCAGACACACAAGCAAGTCAATCTTGATGTGACTGAATGCTAAATGTAGCAAGCAGAACGGCAGATTTAGAGCACACGCTGTTTTAGCCAGTCCAACTGTGAGGTATATGGATTACCTTAAACCATTTTTTCCCAATGAGTGCATGTGAAGTAATGCTGCCTGGCAACTGGAGTGGCAAAAAGGGTTAATCTACTAGCAATCTCTGTTCCTCAGTAGATGTGCTGTAACTAAAGCTGCTGTAAACTGCTCCTGTGTCTGAACCAAGAGATAACATCTTTATCTATCCTAAACACAGGGGTTGATTTGTCTGTATTTAATTTACAGTGAAGCACAAAGTGACTCTCCAGGATATGTGTGCAAGACAGGAAAACTTCGATATTTCAAGAAGTGAGGAGAGATTAAGGACATCTATGAAAGGTGCACTGACTCCCAACAGATTTTACAGTACATCTCAACAGAAATGAAATTGCAGAACCAGCCCTAGACAGAGCAGATAGGATATTGGCAAGTCCTATCTTGAATTTAAATTTGATTTATTTTTTTTAAGTAAGATTTCAAAGCAAAATGCCAGGAATTGGGTGATTCTTTTACGAAGGAGAAAAGTACATACTCATGATTGTTCTCATTTCGAGAAGGCCTAATCTTAAACCATTAACTGTCCTCATCTGTAATGATTCTTTGTATCACTAGCATTTTGGAGCCCTCACAAGGACCCATACCAGGACTCTGTTCTGCCAGTTACTATTAAGTTACAGTTACAAAACAGTGATGACACTGAAGTATTAGAGCAGTTCTATGGGAGGGCCAAATCCTGCTCAACTGAGTGGTACTGGCTCCCTTACCTTCAAGAATGTTGAACTCATTCAATTTCATACAAGAAAGCATCTGGAATCCAATTAGCCCGCAACTTGTATCTCATTTCCTCCCACCCGAACGCGCTCTCTGCTCCGGCTGGCTCAGAGGCAGCCTGTGCTGCCATCTCGGCTGTTTCCTGCAGGTCGGTGTCACAGCACAGCCTCCACCAGACACCGCTCTGTCTGAATCCCAGCTACACGGGGTGTTTGCATAGCACACTCTTCCTCTTACCGTTTATGTTACACAGGAGACTCTTACAGACATTATTTTACCACTCGTGCCACCAGTGCTGCATGCAGGTGAACTGCATAACCATGCCTAATGACAAAGACTATCTAACTGATTAAAAAACACTCAAAATCCCACTCAAATTCTGACCACAAACAGACAAATTCTGAAAGCCTGAGACTTGGATGAGATTAAAACTTCACTCAGGAAAGGCTTTTTTTTTTTTCTTTCTTTTCTTTAAATATTCCGTTGATTATACAGATGAGCTTGCCTTTAAGTAAGAGGGAATATGCAGTGGGAGTAAGAAAGCAACGAGAAAGAGAACACATGATAAGACTGCTGCTGCCACCCATAAAAAGCGATTTACTGCGAGTGGCAGGACATGTGCTATCTGGCACAAGATCAGGGCGCAAGGAGAGACCCAAAGGACAACAAGCATGAGGAGACACTAAACCACAACTAAAATAGCTGAATTTTCAGTTAAGTGAGAACGCTGTTATTCTCATGTAAATTATGCTCTGTGATGCTGAAAGGATAGAGAAAGAGCATTCAGAAGAGTATAATGAAAGAAACAAATAGCTGTGAACAGATGAAGGAGAAACTGAAAGAGCTTCATATTCAGGGGATGAAAAAGGTGAGCCAGAAAGGGTAACTCGCAGGATGTGCAATTCTTCACCCCGTTCTGCTTGTCTCCTCATTTCCTTGCAGTTTCATGATTGGTAGAATTTTATTTGCATGAAAATAGGACGAGAATTCTGCACTGCCACATATGGAATGTGTGAAGAAATGTCTAGGTGAATCTCACACTGAATCATGAATCCTGCAGCTCTCATTTCAGAAAAGTTCGATTCCTCTTCAGGAAACACTACATATTTAGGGAGCATCACTTGATAGATTGGATCGGGTGTTTTATAAGCACCGGATGAGCCCAGTCCAATCCCTTAAAAATAGCACTATTAGTTGTGACTGTGGTGCTTTTTCTAAATAGAGAAGCTGCATTTAAGAAAAACTGAAATACTCTGAACACTACTAAGGAGCATTATCGCCTGACCTTGGACAAATCCTTTTCTTTAAAATGGAAAAGCATAACAATGGAAGGTATTGGTAGGAATTCTGGATAGGGTCAGAGTCTTTATCATCAGCAAAGAAATGAAGAAAAGGGATTTTTACAGGAAACAGCACACCGTTCACAAACTCAATGAGTAAAAGTGACGATAACTCAAGATGAAAGGATCTGCCCTTGGGAGAGAGAGAATGCATGAATGACTGCAGGGATTCTTTCCCCCCGTTTTCCATGATTTCATATAGCAAAGTAGAACTGACAGACAGAGTTAAAGTGAGGTCTTGGTTTCACAGCTAGTAACAGACTTAGGGATCCTCCTGGCAATACGCTTGTTAATACTATGTTTTAAATGCTTTATTGATTAAAGCACAAAAAGATTGTGATGCATGCAGAGCAGCACACTTGGCTTTCTGGTAGTGAGCATTTATATGTCACATAAAAGCCATTCAGAGAAATAAAGATATATTTTCAGTAATCTGAAAGAGTTCTAGGAGGCAGTGCAACAAAGCTAAGAACTGAAGTACATACTGAAAAGGTGCTCTTGGCTTAAATTGACCCTTGGTAGGCTCTAACTACGATAGCAGTTAATTGCTTCAGAAGAACACTTGAAAACAAACACTAGCTTGTCAACGTCCCTGCTCTTTGAGACTAAAAACCAGGAGTAGGATCACCTGGAAACTCTCATTCCGTTTTGAAAGAGAATCAAAAATGAAGACTGCAGAATCAATTTTTCATTCACATTGGAATAAAACAACCTAAGACTTCTGGAAATTTTCTAATGGAAAACCAGAGCTAGTAACGCTCTTATTCCAATGGTGTGGCAGTTAGGGGATTACATCCCATGTTAGAAACACAGGTTCCATTTTCTATTCTTTTATGTGTATTGAAACTGAAGAATCCCAAGCCCTCATCAGGCTGTTGGCAATCAATACTGGCGCTGAGGGTGAAGCACGTTCATGAGGCAATAATGAGTTAGTCTGACTTTACAGCCCAACGTTTCCCTTGAACATGGGTGGCAAATCACCATGAAAGGGTCTTCAATGTAATTTCCTCACATGTCAAATGAACATTCTAACCAGACCACTGTGTATATGCTTTCTCCCTATTTCTGAAGATCATTCCAGGCAAAAGCCCTGTGAAAATCAGTCTTCCCACAAAACTTACTTTCAAGAAAAAAGAAAGGCTTTTGCCAGAAAACTCTCATCAAACTGAAGGATTTTTTAGGTAAAGAATTCATGGCTTTAGTAACTGCTACAGTTCTACAGCTCCTTCCTGAGCTGCAAAGGAGCTATATATGGCTCCACCACAGAGTCCTGAAATCCAGAAAATGGTAGATTTCCATATGAACTACACTACCACTGTGTGTTTTATACAGTAACTGAAGACAGAGGTTTGCCTTTGGAGAAGTTATTCACAGTGAACCACCAGAGGCAAGAGCTTTGGATAACTAAAAGAATGACCAAGGAAGGTTTCCATATTGACATGATGTCATTTTACACATGGCAGGAGAAAATCACTTTAATCATGAGACTGTGGTAATTCTAGTTAACTTTGAGGGTTCTGTTTTCCTGTAATCAAGAAAGAGCTGTATGTCTCTGCTGAAAAGAAAGCAGTGATTCAAAGAGATCAAGCCCTGAAATTTCTAACAAACAAAACACCAAACTGGAGGCAAGAGCTTGAGTCAGGCAGGCACAATGGACTAGAAAATCCACAAGAACAGTTACTCTGTCATTCCACAAAGCACAAGCCATAACACCCCTTGCTGTTCTACCAAGATTATGGTCTTCAGCAGAAAAGACTGTAACCCTCAAATCTGTAATGTGTCATAGGGAGCGGCAGAAGTAAAAAGAAGACAGTATACTAGAGAAATTGGAAGGTTTTCATCTGTTATTCACATGCATGCTTATACAAGGCATAGATCCTTGCAAGTTAAGACCTAAGTTTTTTTAGTCTTAAGACCACACAGTCCCACACCATCAGTTCTTCTCAGCTTTGGAATCCCAAGAATTTCCAGGTGGACTAAGAGAAAGAAGAGGACAACGGTGGCTGACCATATCAATGTGCATATGGGCAATGCATCTCAACTAAGTGACCTTGCTGTCTCCTACCACAATTATCAAAACGAAGTTTACACACTGGGTGTGTGCCCTCTGTGGTCCCTATTTCACGCAAGCAACCCGAAGGAGGACCTTGATTCATCAGAAACAGGGAATGCAGAGGACTGCTCTGCTAAGAGCTGCATAATGCCCGGAAGCCTCTGTGAGGGGCAACTGCAGAAGCAAAGACGGTGCTTCAGACGGCCTTTCTGCCTTGAACTCGTGGGAAGTGTGTCCAGCTCATATCTGATGGTTCTACCTCTGCTCATTAGCAGTCAGGCCTGAAACAACCTGTTACCTGCAGCAACAATCTGGGGTAGAAATAGCTATAACTCGGTACCTTCCCGAGTCAATCAGGGGAGGTGTTGTCCTAAAGGACCTGCTCCCAGACAAATAAAAGTCAAAGTGTGCTTGATGTCCAGGGTGAATAGGGTAGCCTAAAGCTTACATAATTGTGGTTTAGTAAAAAATACCACATGGCTGATTATTAAGCTCAGGTGACTCAAGATATATAAAGTTGGGTACCACTTTATGTTTAAATGGGTAAATCCTACGTAAGAAGGACCAGCCCTAAAGTTGTAAACGTCTCAGACTATTTGATGTAACAGATGCTAAAATGTTTGCTGCAAATGCAGTAAGTCATGACCATAAGCTCAAATTGTGGTGTTTTTTAATGTCATGTGAGCTCATTAAAATCCATTGTAGGTACTGGGCTAAAAATCTCGTGAAACCAAAACAGCTTTGGTCAGGACAGGATAAACACAGTTACATTGGCTGATGTTCTGGGGACCTTCAGGAGGCACAAAACTGGATGAAAGAGCTGACCAGCACACAGGGAAAGGAATACTGGCATGTGATGAAAGTGGCCAAAGCAGGACCTACACTTGTGATTTACAAGTCTGAACTGGCTCTGGCGATCTGCTGCAACGTTTGAGATCCTTGGAGTTGAACCGATAGAACAAGTACACTTTCCAAAGCAAGCCCACACGAAGGCAAAACAAGAGATGATTCTGTCCCATATAACATGCAGTGATGCTCTCTGTGATGAACTAATCCGTGGGAGAAATGCCCAGATTCCAGTTTCCACAGCTCACATCTCTAGTGATTGCTGTGAAGAGGAAATGGTCTTAGCGGACTGCACACTCGGCTCTCCCAGCAGGTAGCTGGGTGCTCATTATAAATGGCTGGCAGGCTACTGAAAATGGGAGAGAAACCATCTGCAGAAGTCAAACAATTCTTGCCACAACAAGAGAAAAAACAGAACTAGTGAAAATACTACCTTAATTATTGGTTATGTGCCATGAATAGAGACAGACCAAAGCCCTGCCTGTAAGCCAATCTCAGGAAATCAGGGATGGAATGTAATACAGGTACGCGTACAACACATCCCAGCCTTGCAAAGCTGGTCCTTCTTGGTGTGATTTTCCAAATGACTTGAAGTGCTTCTTACACCACAGAAACAATCTAGGCAGAGGTAAACTTCAGCAGTAACAAAGTCCAGGACAGTTCCAATGCACTTCACAGTTTACACAAGCACTTCAACTGACAGTAAAATAATTTGTAGGGATCTTGGGAGCCACCTTCAGTAGAAGGGAAGTCAGTGTCCAACGGCAAAACCTTATACTGTCCTGACATACGAGTTGAATGCATCTTGTGAAGAAGTGAATTTCAGTGTAGAGTCTGGGTTTCTGAAGAGACTTGTAATGACAGTATTACTACCATTTGAACCATTATCTCAGTCTTAAACACGCAGGAGAAATTATTGCGCTTCCTTAACTTCAAGATGGGCTCAATGTCCTGTTGCTCTTTGCTATACTGAAAAGAACTTTGTACAACTCTCTGCTCGAGACAAGAAGAAACCAACCTTGTATCTTCTAGGGCCAGAGGAACATCATATTGCCAAAGTGAGTTCTTACAACAGTGATCTCTGGAAAAGAATGGAAAAGGTGGACTGATGGTGAGGGAGAGAAACGTAGCCTTTGCAGTTGTTCTGAAGTCACTCGGGTTCAAGCCCAAACAAACCTGATCCATTCTACTACTACTAAGGAGTACAGGGAGGGAAATGAAACATGATGAGAAACAAGCCAGGCCCACCTATTCAAAAAGTGCTGATCAGAGGATAAGATCTAAGAAACATCCTGTATAGAAAATCATGGTTGTGTCGCTAAAGCACCTCAACAATTTATGCAGTCTAGTAAGGCCTGCGATGATGACAGTGTAGCAAGTGACTGTGTTTTAAAGACAATATAAAAAATATATAATTAACTTTCTTGGTTTAAGAACTGATGTAAAGAGGAGACGAAGAGCAAAGCATTACCTTTGATTAGGAGATAAGGACTTCTTGAGTCTTCATACTAGAGAGTTCTGCTGTTCTGCTTCCTCAAAGAGGAATTTTTCAGCTGCCTGTCACATCTTTGTAAGCAGTTGACTCATTTGTAATGAGGCAGCCCAATGGCATAACTGATGCTATAAAATCTATTTTTGTGTCCACAGAATCAAGCTCTATGTAAAAGAAAGCTTTAGGATATCAGCAAACAATTGCTCTATAAAAACCCTGTAGCCTTTTCAAGCGAAAGACCGTGCCCAAGAAGACAGCAAAGCTAAGCCAGTGAGACCTGACGTTTTACGATATATGTAATGATAAAGCGCTAGACTACTGCATGACTCAACTTTATAGTTGTAAACTGTGGGGCCACTGGATTTATAAATTCTATCCATGGCTGCAA
This sequence comes from Opisthocomus hoazin, assembly GCF_030867145.1. NCBI lineage: Eukaryota > Metazoa > Chordata > Aves > Opisthocomiformes > Opisthocomidae > Opisthocomus > Opisthocomus hoazin. The sequence goes on along the minus strand of NC_134414.1, from coordinate 157,114,582 downwards.
TAAAAACTGGATACATGAATAAAAGCAACTTCCTTTGCTGAAGATGTGACACTGGAGAAAATATTTTGAGGATATGTGTATTCGTAGGCTTGAGTGGAGATTTGGTACTTCTGAAGTTGTGTGCCCACACTAGAATGGCTTTCAGCCAGGTAGGCAGAGCATGATACACTATCCTTCAAACTAATGCTGGATTTAGACTGAACAACATGTGAAATGCATTAGCACACTCCTCTAATCAAGCAGGGCAGTCTCATGCTATGATGCTATGACAGGTAAAACAGTCCTGGCAAATAGGTTCTCGAGGAAAAGAATGTAAAAGGAGGTGGAGATGTCTCTGTGTCTGCTCCTAATACACTGAAAATATTTTCATAAAAATTGCGTTGTACCATACAAAACAGAGATTTGAACATAATTTTAAGAGTTGAAGGCAGTGCTCAATTAACTGCAAGATAAACTCTACCAGATGTTTAAGAAGACCTGAAGACATTGGTTGTGACCTGATTTTTAGTAAGTGCAAGGTGTTCTGCAACAAGGTGGATGTAAATGTACCTTACAGATAACGGTAAGGCTCTGGTTTTAAATGGAGGATGGATGTGCACTTTCCTGCTGCAGGATGAACATGCGCTTTCCTCCCTAATCTACAGAACACACACAGTTCAACGTCAAGGTTACAGCACCCACCACAGAGCTCTGGCAGAAGGCAGAACCTCACCAGAAGCCCACCTGGAGTACAATTCAGGCTGCGCTCCTTTCCAGTCTACAACGGCAATGGCCCAGGGGGAAGTGAAGCAAATGTAAACGAACTGTATGAACAGCAACAAGGTGCAACATTCACTGCTCAGAGAAAAGTCATTCAGTGCCATCTCTTCAATGAGAGTGCTCTTCACTCTGAATCCAAGTGGTTTTATCTGAACATGGGAGATAAAGGACAGCTGGAAGCCTTCGGACCTTTACAAACATTATGAAAAAAGTTGGACGAAAATGTCTAGGAATCATTTGATGGCTCTAAAGGAAGGTTTCTTGCAGATCATCAGAGAAGACTGGTTTCTTGTCTGCCCCACAAGATCTCGATAAAAATGCATCTAACAGGAAGGAAGGAAATGTATTTATCTACTTAATTTAAGATTTAGCCGCAAGTCACAGGACCACATCATGAATAGGACACAGGCCCCTGTAAGAGTCAGCGTGAGCTACAGAAGTGACCAGTCTTGCTGTAGCAAAATGAGTGGCACAGGCAGTCATGTCTGACAGCAGTCCTTTTCTCCTAAAGTAATCTTATGCAAACTTCTTCTTAGCCTTGGCTGATACTAAGGTTTATAAAGATCATAGTGATTTAAATAGCACGCAGCAAATAACAGGGGACTAGAAATTATCATCTCAGGGTTTGCAATTGAAAGCATCTTTCATCAGACTACTGAAATTACATAAAGTTATCTGCTTTTCCTACTCTCCCAAGACTGCCTGCAGGAGGGTCAAAAATCACCGTCCATTTACAAAAGCTAGTAACAAAGTTTCCTAAGGAGCCTTCCAGTACTTTCTAAAACAGCTGTTCAGAAAGCATCTGAAGACACATTGAATTTACTGGAAATGCCACTACACTACTGAAACGCAGTAAGACTCCAATAAAAAAATAAATTGTGGATTTTCTGAGCACCAGAAATCAGTAGAAATAAACAAGTAGAAAAGTGCCTAAGTAATAAGCACCATTAGAAAGCAAGATGAGCTGCCTCATAGCTTTTGTTAGCTTAAATTGTTTGAAACGGTGCATCACTAAACAATAAATTGATATGGGTCACTTGTTTCGTCTGCAAACTAATTGCAAATTAACAATCACAGATATTCTAAAAATAAAGGAACAATGTGCCCAGGTTTTCACACAAGGTAAAACATTTTAGCTCAGTATTATTACCTAATATCATTTCAGAGTTCTAACACTGTGCCATTTCCAACACAGTGGTTGTATGCTGGCCTGCGGTTGAGCAGATGGATTGTCATGGGTGTCAAGATACAAGTGATATAGAAACTTTATAAATACTGTTCCCTGCTGCAACTATTAGCCCAGCAATCAACTAAATATTCCAAGTGAGGCTTCCGGTCTCCTAGAGGTGGTCCTTCCACATAGGTGTGGATGCTTACAGCCAGAGCTGAGCTTGCCACAGGCTAGCAGGACAGAGTCTGCAGTGGGCTCCGTGGTTTTAAGAAATGAAATAGCAACCAGGAGGAAAGAGAGCAGAATCTTGTCCTGCCAGAGTCTCTTCTGTGGGTTGAAGAATTCCTGTCTTGTAAATGGGTCATTGGGCAGATCTCACCAATGCTCACTATGTCTAAAACTGCGTGGAAATAAATATATGTGGTGAGTAGGGCATCAGAAAGGAAAACACAGAGTAATAAACCACCTGAAAATCTCCAAACTGCTGGAATCATTCAGCAATCTGTGCTACCCTGTGCCCTTTGCCACTTGAAAAGAGTCTGGCAGAGGTCCAGCCACTCTACCATTTCTATTCCCAAAAGGTCATTCTCACCAATGGCCAGAAACGTAACATGAAGAAGACAAGCCCAAGGGTGTGAAATGGGTTAACTGAGAGCAGAAGCTAAAGAATTATCTGCATTGTTCAAGGCACGTCCTCATCCCTTCCACTCTCAGGCTCCAACAGCACAAAGAAACAAGCCACGCTTCAGTCTTGAAAGAAGAGCATACGACAGCTCGCTAGTCACTAGGGAAAGATCTTTCAGTGGTTACTAACATAGCTGCGCAAAGGAAATAAATAAATTTCCAGTCATAATATTTACTTCTCAATCAAAAGAATGGCAAATTTTAAGTAGGCAAATACAGTTGTTCATTTCAGACCAAATATGTAATGGAACTTTGTTTTATATCATCATCATCATTCACTTTTAAGTCAATAGGCAGGTCTGCAACATGAGATTTTCCAGGAATCCTACAGCAACACATACACACGAACACACACAAATCACATGTAAGAAGTAGCTTGCATAAGGTAAGTAAGGTTAATGGCAAAAGCTTCTTTCTATGCAGAAGGAATTTATACATTAAAGCTGCAGCATTAGGAAAAAAAGATTAAAAACAAGAAATGAAGTTGTACAACAGAGGAGAACTTAACAAAATTGGTGACCTTTCCACACAGATGAAGTCAGGTTAAAAAAAACAAACCAAACCAAAACCAAAGGGACCAAACGAGACCAAAAGAGAACCTCCCCCCAACACACATACAGACAAAAGTGAGAGCACAACAAAGGAAGTGGAAGAAAAGTGTTACCCATAAGTAGCCGCCGTTTCACCCGCTTGTCCACATCAGCTACTGACGTGGCATTGTACTCAGAACTCTCAATTGCAGCCTCATCCTTCTCTAAAACACAAGTAAGGGACAAACATGGAGCAGTTGGTTAATCACAAGCCCAATTTTCCAGTGCCTAACACAGTTTCTTGGCATGGCATAGCCAAACCCAAGAAGCAAGGCATGAAAGCACTAAATCCCCGTTAGAGAGTTAATTCCCTTCGAGACCCCAGGAAAAAAATTAAAGGCTGTTTAGGGAAAGGAGGAAGAAAAAGGGGGAGGAGGAAGAATAGTCGACTACGAAGTAATTAACCACACACAGGAAGCTGGATTCGTACTGGAGAACAAGACAGCTAACATGAGTGCCCCAGAGAGGTGTTAATGATGAAAATTAAAATTCAGGGATGCTAGTTAAACAAACTACCAAAGACAAACTGTAAAGTGATTCAGGCTAACGGTGGCACCAAGACCTGAAGGTAGCAGGCAGAAGACCGAGACAGACAGAGAGAGCTGGAAGAGTCCGGTGATGGATGGGCACAGATTCACCATAGTCTCGTACATGTTGACACATCGTGAGGAGAAACAAAACAACAGCATGCAAATTCAACAAAAACAACAAAAATAAACAAACAACAAACCAAACAAACACAAAAAAAGATCAATTTGGGCAGTGCTGGTTGCCTGCTTGTCTATGAAACACTACGAACTAAACATTCAATGCTAGGAAAGATGTTGCAAGAAGAAGGGTTAGTAATTTTACAAGCATGCAGTAAGCAAGATGATGTCAGCAAAGGTCATTTTACAAGGTGATCTCTGATATCCTACACATCAGAGTTTCATACAGCATAATGAGGACTTTAGTTTGGTTACACTTCACTAGAAATACATAGAAAGAGTCACAAGTGTGGGAAGAGATGATCAGTAGGTGAAATGAAAATAAAGATTTCTGATACAGGAGAGCAGTGGAGAAGCAGCAGCTGGGTAAATAAAATGATTTACACAGAGAGGGAAATGCTTATTAGGAAAACAAAAAAACCCAAAATGCAAGTGGGGACTTTCACATGCAGCAAACATGAAAAATAAAATAAAAGGATAAGTCAAGCAAACGAAGACAAAATATGTTAGACAAAGGGTCAACAAGTATTTCTCGGTCATTGCAGAAGTTTGCATTCTTGCAGTGATGCTAGGAATATCTACACCACTGAAGACAGCAAACACTGGAATCACTGAAGTGAGGAGGAGGAGGAGGAGGCTGGCAGGTTTTGTTTGTGGCAACACTACATGGTTGAGTGGTAACAAGAAGTTGTTTTGTTTTTAACAAGTTCTAGATGGGATCAGGCTGCAATAGAGGCTTTTGTTTGAGTTTGTTTTTATTTTGCTCTGTAAATAATTAATGAACGTCAGTTATCAGACAAGACAGGCAATCAGGAACCATCACCAGAAAGCAGGAATAAAAATTTAAAAAATAAAAAAAATTTAAAGTATTCTAAGAGAAAGAACTACTTAGAGGGAAGGAAAACAGCACAGGCAGTAATATGTGACTTACATCACAAGACCAAGGAATGTAACATGGAGTTGTATGTATTACATTACAAAAATGGAAAAAAAAGTAAAAACCAGATGCAGTGTACACAGCTTTCAAAATCATTTTTACATGCTGGACAAAATAAAACATCAATCCGAGGATATCAGTGAACGCTAATAAACAGCAGATCAATTATCCATTCAATGAAGCCTGCTCTCAAGGCCCTCGCTCTTGCAAATTCTCTGCATCTAGAACTGCCACGGGCTGCAGGGAGGGTTATTTAAACAGAGGAACTGTACGATGGAGCCCTCTGTGCGAATCCAAAGCACTAGCTGAGAGATCCCGTCAGCTGAGCCATAGCTTGTGCATACCACGAGGCACAGTCCAGCGCTGAACCTTGTTCAGCTCCGCCTCTGGCTGCACAGCCCTCATCCTACCACACAACTGGTGCACTCAGACCCATCAGCAGTGCATGAGGCACTGAGCAGCCACAGAGGTTTATGCCATGGGTCTGACCAAGGGATCACTAACGATCACTGACAGATTTCCACGGGTTTCAAGCGCTCTGCCTTGCAGTACTGATCAAGGAGAGAAAAGGTGATAAATATGTGCCCATTCTTTTTTAGCCTCAGACAATTACTAGGAATTTGTAAGAATTTGAAATTAAACAAACAAAAAAAGTCAACATGACCACAATGCTAATGAAAACCATTATGGATTTTAGGTTCTGAATTGTGAGTATGAATTTCCAAATTTTAACTTGCAGTATGCAAAAATATCCTCTTTTATTTAAAAAAAAAGCAGAGTGGAAAGAAATGGTGTTAAGCAAATAATAGATTTTATAACCATAAATGTTTGCATATCATCTCCCAAGATATTCCATCTCTTGAATGGCCTTTTCCTCCTTAGAATCTGAGTGAAAGCTTATTCACTACAAGTGCTGCAATTCTTAGAATCATAAAACATACAACAGGGCAGAATGAACAACACCATGATTAATTTTCCCCGATAACAGCGTACAAAAGAGGATCATTTTCCTCACCTTGCTTATGCAAGGAAGTCTTGACTCATGAAAGTGAACAGAAGAGCTGAACTTTCGTTCAGAATTATGAATGTTCTACACCTTTTTACTTCAAAAATTATTAGAGTTATGACAAGAAATAAAAGTTGCAAAGGAGTAACAAAGGGACACTTCATTAATAAACATTCGGACAAAACATGCACAAAGGCTTCTCTCTCTGTGTAGCGTGACCTTAGCTACTACACCCAGGAACTGTCGTTACACACTTCTCTCCGCAATGGTGCTAACTGCCTGCGAGACACACAGACACACGTGTGCACGCGCACACACACACACACACACGTGCACACCTATATTCTATGAGGAATACCAAATAAAATGCGCTCCAGAGAAGTACTCACCAATGCAGGTTCGGCCATCTGAATGTAGGGCATACTTCTGATGACAACCACACACAGGACCAGTATCTGTGTCATCACAGGTGTGTTGGCAGCCTCCATTCCCATAGTTACAGGTTACTAGTTAAGCCCCAAATGAATGTGTATATATGTGTATATAAATAAAATGACAATGAAACCAATTAGTCTTGAGGGCCTTTCAGAAGACAGAAAAGCAGTAACAAACCAAGACATAAGGCAACATCACATTTCTATTTGCAGTTATTTGCATTTCTTATTCTTTCTGACCCCTCTTAACTTAGCCACACTCCTGTCTCATGCCCTGCTCTCAATCCATGCAGTGAAGAAAAAAAGAGAAAGAAAAAAAGCATGTGCCACATTTTCCCCAGTCTATTTGTAGTCATAATTTTAGTATGAGTGGTTAGCCAATTCCATCTTTTCGTAAAAGCTACATGCTTCATATCCGTGATTTACATGGCATGAAGAAATGAGCAGTCTACTAACACAGATGTACATTTTCAAGTCTATAGACAGCATTCCTCTTTTCCTTCTCCTTCATTTTCTAAGTGGAGGAAGCAAAGACCAAACAGCAAGAACAGAACCACATAAATTTTGAAATCTATTATTTCAAGTACTGCTCCTCCTAGAGTAGAAGAATGTTTAAAAATAAAACAGGAAACATGTTTTTTAAAAATTTTCTTCTCTGAAACAAAAAATGCATGGTTGTTATAGCCCTGCAGTGTGCTGGCCTCAACTAGGAAGGAAACATTGGAGATGTCACTTTCCCTTCCAAGCATACAGTGCAAAATGGTTTTTAGCAATTCAAATGTCCTCCAGTGAAAAAACACTAAACATACATTAAAGCAAACATTTTTCATGACAGGTAGAGTTCTGAAGTTCATGTGAATTAGTAGACCAGATTCAATTTCCTTTGTCACATGATGGATTTAATTTCTGACTATGAAAACAAACCAGTGTTCAAATATTAAGCTGTCTGGTGCCATTAACAGTGCCTCTCATTTGTCCCTGTTCTGTTTCATCCTTTGCAGTCGTATACCTTCATGCTGAATAACGCAATTCCGGTCTGACTGAATTCTGAATTCAATTTACTGTCTTCTTATACAGGTAATTTGGACTAGGATCTTTATTGGTATATACATACTGGTGGATACGAGAGAAATCAAATATACCATTATTCAGTTGTATCATACTCATAATTTCAGAAGACTTCAGTATTTTGAAATGTTACATTATTTTAAATACTGACTACAGTAATTTAAATACTGACTCCTACTAATCAGCAGGAACTTCCTCACACTGGTCTGTGCAGTTTTCCATTTAGATAACAGAGTTTATGAAAGAGCCAGGGTAGCAAATTGCAACACACAGTAAACCCAAGATACTGGTTAACAGGATTTTTAAAATCATGTATCTAAATCTAAACCGAGGTTCTATCTAATCCAAGACGGTTAAGCTCACGTAATTTCCAACTGACCTCAGCGACTCTGCTTTGATGCCAGCTTCTTAAAATGGAGTAGACTGGAATTTTCAGTCACAGTAACTGGAACTGAAATATTTCACCTCTGGTGTGAGTGTTCCAGTGCTGAATAGTCATGCCATTCTCCGTAACCACTTCAGCATTTCACTTAAAATGTCACAATTCTAAGAAAAGCAGCTGAGGGAGACCCACCACAGCACACCCAACAGAATTCCCATTAAAACCCCCTGCCAGCGTCGGAACCGCAAATTTACATTCACGGTCCCTGAAGTCTGGCAAAGATCCCAACAGGAATTGTCCATCTCCCGAGTGAGTACAGACCAGAGACCACTCCTCGTGCAAGCATCCTTGGCCCTTCACATCGTACACTATGAAAAAAATCCTTCTGCTGCTCAGACATAGCGGGGGAATAGACTCATGGCCTACCAGTAAGAACAATCCCCGAGCAGAGGACTCCCTGCCTGGATTCCCACCTCTCCTCCCAGGAATATCGCTGTTTTATCCAATTGGAAGGAACGTCCATGAGAAAGATGGAGCGCAGCCTGACCCACATCCCTTATTGGAGCTTGACGCTTTCGCCACTAGACTGGAAAATGGGAATTGTGTGTTCTGTCACACTAGACAGAGAAGGGAACTGGACTCACATAGCCCAAGTCGTAAGAATCCTCAGCTTCCACGGAATTACATAAAAAAGTCCCCTAAGCAACAGCCACCCTCAGGCTTTCTCCTTCTCCAGTTTTACAACTTAGCTATTCATTTCTTTTTGTGAAAAAATATACAAAGCAAACCATTCTGCTTTGCATCAAATGGAAGCAACATTCCATTTCCTTCAGTACACAATAACATATTAGTTTTCATTTCTGATGCAAAACAAAATTTTATGTCAATGTTCCATTCTTAAATCTCCCACCTTTCCAATGTAATTGTGCTGAAAATCATTTCCTTACTTGACACTATGCCCGTCCTTCTTCGCTTCCCTTCTGTTTGTCTGTTCTTTGATTTGCAGTTTTTGGGGGTTAATCTTTTTCTTGTGGCTCTCCCTCTCTGCCACATCATGTGTGCAAGAGTAACTTCTTGGTTAACCTGGTTTGCAGCCTAGCCGGGAGCTAGAGGAGCAGACAGGCTGTTTGAATCTGCTGGCTGCAGCCTGCCTGCAAACACCAGCTCTCTTCTGGCCGGGGATGTGCCCGAGCAGGGGCAGTCAGCGGTAGCAGGCAGCTGCTTGCAGTGCTCACAGCCCTGGGCGCACGCTGGCAGAGCTCATCCAGGATAAAGTAATCTCCGTCTGCCTGTCCTCCCCTCCTGCTTACCCCGTATGCCCCTTGGACTACGCGGAGGTTCACTCAACGCTTCTATCCCTGCTGGACTGCAGGGCCATCACAAATTAACTTCAAGGTGTTGTTCATGCCTGATGTTTAAATACATTTCTAGCCAACAGTATTTTTATTGAGGATTTTAAAGTGCAATCAGCAACAAAGCGTGTATTTTAAACAACTGCACTACAGCGGTTATTTTTGGCATTCCTCGCTGAAAGCCTGTGCTGGCAGAGATGAAAATATCTTAACACGTAATCTGAGGGACTTTTCCTTACTATATTTGTCTATGAAAAATCGTACTAGACCTATGGAGTTCATAGTAAATCCTGCAGAATCACACACTTCTTTCATAGTTACCCTGTATACGAAAGTTACTGGTTCCTGTCCTACCCAGATAATGAACACAGATGTGGGTCAGTTCCTTTTCCTGTCTCTTACAAATATTAGCAAATCACTTTTTTGAAGGATTTGCATTTCTGTCTAGACTACAATTTATTTATTTATCTATTTATTTATTTATATATTTATTTAAAGCCATTTGAGCCAAAATTCTGGAGCTTGACAGCTCTGCAGGTGAAATTGGTACAAAATACACTTGTAAAATATGTCTTTTCAGCTTCCTCCCAGCCTTAATTCTCTGGCAGTGACACACTGAGATGTTTCTCTTGCTTAGAGTAAGAAAACTAAAATTATTTAAAAGCAAAGAGACATCCAAATCTACTCCATTTTTGTCAGAAAGCATTAAAGGAAACTTGAGGAGAAATCTCCAGGTGTTCTTTCAAAAATTGTTTCTGATAAATTCAGACTCTACAGCTATGCAAAAGACTGTGTGCTTATTCAGAGTCTGTGACATTAAAAAGGCAAACAAAAAGCGGCCAAATGGTAACTTTTGATAGACACAGATCAGCTTCAAATATTATAAGTCATGTTACAATAAAAGGGATGGAAAATATTAAGTAATTTTTCTTTTTTTTTTACCAAAGGAGAATATCCTCGTCTGTTAGAACTCCGATATACTTATCCCCACATAGCAAATTTAAAATCAGAATAACACCATTGGTTTTGACACTGCTTCAGCATTCATGTATCTCTTCAGCGCAATCAAAATGATGGGCTTTTTCCCTTAGTGGGAGAAATACCCTGTACAACTGGCTAAAACTGTCACCCCACAGAGAAGACTTTGCTCATGTTGGCCACAAACATGAGCAGAAATGGCACACGAGCCTTACAAAGGTGCACACCACCTATGTCAGGTGTCTAATGCCGCTGGCCAAGTTACCAGCCTGTTCTCCCAATGCTGTTTCTAATGCGAATGAAGAGCTATGGGGCATCCTCAGCTGAAGTCCTAACGCTGGTGCTTCAAATAGCCTTCAAACAAGATTAATTTTTTTTTTTACTATACTGCTCAGGCTTTTGAACTGGCCAGCCACCTTTCCGGGCCTGCAGGCGTGGCATCATATAAATATACGGACTAGTCTTGAAATGACATTTTGATGATGAAAGACAAGGAACAACTGTCTGGAAGAGGAATGACATCTTGAAGAACAAAAGGGATTTTAATGTACTTCTTCCACTAAATAATCATATTGATGTTCCATGCTAAAACCTGAGAAGACAGAATAAGACGAGAATTCAGCCTCACTCTACAGGGTAAATCCTGCTTTCAGGGCTTCTCTGAACTTTCACATAATCCTTTTTCTGGTCTCTTCCATCTGACATGCCCATGACCACGAGTATTTGAAAACATATGGCCAAATATTAAATCTAACTTTTAGTACCCACTAACTCAAAAAATCCCCTAAGACAACGATGTCCTGATCTTGTCTGCCTGTGAATTTAAATATATACTCTGGCTCAGATGCCACAGAATTTGCAGCCATCCAGATCTTCTGTTTTTGCAGCACAGCTTTCTGTGACAGTTTGAACCAGTACATTGAAATTTCAGATAAATTAAAAATTGCACTGTTTTTTAACAAAATTGGCCATTAAACATATAATTGAGCTAACTATATGCGCCTCTCTTTCTAGGTGCTAAAGCTGCGCATGCAGCATTGCTTGCATTATTTATTCTAGCATGGCCTTACATTTTGAACATTCTGGAGGTCTTTGTAGTGACAGCAAATAGCTGCGTGAGAACATCAGCAACAGGAGCTGGAAAGCTGCCAAGTGGCATAGGTAGGACGGTACTTCTTTAAACATACAAAGCAGGATTTTTAGAATTACTTAGCACTAACCCTCCCGCTCACTTAAATCATTATTATTGGAGAGGGCAGATAGAAATAGCTGTAGTTAGGATTATACAACATTTTTCATTAAAAGATTCGGCTTCCCCTTGTTTACAGCTCTGCCAGAACTATGTGTTTTAGGTTGCACCTTGCAAGTATGTGTATCTGCTTTAGGTTTCATCTTACATTTTCAGGCTCCAGCTAAACTGATCCAGCTAATTATGAGGCTAACAAAAAACGTCTTGGTTTGTTTGTGTTTGGGGAAAAAACCTTCAGTTCATCAAAAATTTCTAATGCAATCGTCCTCAGGAGCAGGATCTTAAAATCTATCACGGATACAGATATAGAAAGAGGAGGTCATTTCCCATGTTTTTCCACTGTCATCTGGAACTGAATTAATGATTCATAAGTCTCTTCTTCTTGCTGCCAGCAAGTATCTATGAAAATCGCTGACAAAGCTTATTCTTCTTCTAATAGCTTGTGTACACAAAAGATGGTAGTTTACTGCTTCTTTGGACTGAAAGGATGCAGCTCTTCTGCGGAATTATATATGGATCTGTGTGATTCTGCTTGGTGTATTTCTAGATGACCTCTTGAGGTCCCTTCCAGCCTCATACGTCGGCGTTTTCTTAGCGTGGTGGGCAAGACTTTTTTTTTTGTAACTGAGAAATCTCATGCTTAAAATTTTCACTAAGAAACAACTAAGGTTGCCATGTCTGTGGAAACAGCTGGAAAATCTTGTCTCATTTGCTGCAATGACTAGTAAATCAGAAAGGGACTGTTAAGAAAGGATGGTCTTGTTCAGACAGTGAACAGAGCCCTAAAAAACTCTCATCTGCCTCTACCAAGCAATTGCTGCTTAGGGCTTGGCAAGTGACTTGAATCACATCTATTACACGTTACTCATATCATATTCCTTTCTCCATGGCACTTGCAACTACAGCTGGAGCCACTGGGAGCTTGGCTTTGATCATACCAAAGTGCTATAAATGCTGAGTTGGTTTCTGGGTGTTTCTTGTTAATCACCTATCACCACTAAATGACTTTGATGTTAACATCTTTATATTCATTTCCCATTTGTAAGCTAGACAAACCAGTACTTTTTAACTTGACAAGAATGTTCTGAAAATACATTACTAATGCCTACAAAGCACCTTGACATTACAGGAATGAATATCATGGGAAAATCCATGAGGAAATTCAAAATTTTATGTTCACAATGAGGTTTAAATACTGTGCAGCAGGAACAGCATAATACTGAATTACGGAGACAAAGCTACTGAACAAAAGCCTGTTTAATGAGCCCTGACCACCATGTTCACTGAATGGAACAAGACACCAGTAGTGACTGCCTTACTAGCATGCGCTGATACAATCAGGTGATATGTAATCATGTAATTAGCATGCAATGTCAATCTTGTAATGCATGCATAAAAAGCAGGGAGCCTTCCTCCAGTATTTTATGCTTTCTAACTTTTTTTAACATCTTTTTTTCCTTTGAGGAACACCATGTCTCATTACTCGTGGACTTGGGCCAATACATCTGAAGACCTCTCCCAGTATTCCAATTCAATTGCAAACTAGGTGGTAAAAATTCACTTTGTGAGGTACTGGTTCTCTGCCACTTGTTCACATAAAAACCAGAGAAGCAAGCTCTGACAAACCCTGAAGGCACAATCTCCTGGAGGGACCAGAACAATTGAGAGGCATACGGCCATATACTAGGGGTATGTCAGACCCTACCAGTGCCTGTTGTACAGGGCTTCAGACCCAGTCCAGGCTGACAAGGGGCAAGTGTTTCTTTTCCAGCTCCTCAGCTGTACTCAGTACTTGCAAAGCTGCAGCTCAAGATTTAAGCCAATTCCACTGAAATGGTTAACTGTGAAAAAGTTATTTAAAGTCAAGATTTGGTTTCAGAACTATACCTTTATAAATAGCTGTAGTATCACAATTATTGTCCCAGGCTATCTGGCTACACCTTTACACTTCTTTGTGTTTGGAATGGCTAGAAGTACATTTATTTTAAATAAGACTCTGGAACATATTTGCCAAATGTGCTATGCGTTTCGGGGACGATATACTCTGCAGCAAGCTCTGTGGCCTTGAAAAACTCAGTGTCCCTACTTAGAGGTCTGTCAGCAAAAGTTCATTATACTGCCAAATACAACCTGAACATCACAGAGCACAGAATAAATTCAAGCTTTCACTCTATTAAACCTTGAGGCATTTAGAAACATTGTTCTAGAAAAGGCTCTAATCCTCCTGTCACCATCTCACTATGAAAACGGAAAATGTAATTCCCAAGGAATGTACAAATATGTGGAAACAAATAATGAACAACATAAATAAACATCCTCTCCCACTTTACCACTGTAGCTGATGTTGCACTGCAATTAACAGCATGCAGTGCTCACTTCTCATAAACATCGAGAATGAAAATTAACGTTAAGGCAATTTTTCTCTGTGCTTTTGCCTCTGGCCCTGTGTAGCCTCTTTATACTGAGGAGCAATCAGGCTGTACAATATCCGCTGGCATTTCTTGATGATATTCAAAGGTGATTTTTTTGACTTTCTACTTGGGAACTAATATCACAAAAATACTGGCCCTATGCAAAGCACAAAACATGTTTCATATTGGTTTATTGCACTTCTTTTTTTTTGTCTCTCACAAAGCTACCGAGCAGCAAAGCAAGCTGTTGGAATCAGACCTAACATTCACTGAAGACATCAGACAGAAAGGCTCCTGTGCAATTCAGTAGCTTTCAGATGATGGTGCTGAGTTACAGAGGGTCAATTATTTTAACCCGTACAGAACAATTTCCAACTTTATGGGCTAATGAATATCTATATCTTCAGCATCCCAGCTTCAAGAACACCCCTCTCAGGGATTTTCTTTGAAGAACAGTATACACGATACAGCTGCACATTTTCCAAGTAATAACAAAAAAAGTAGACTGTGTGCAGTGGAAGCAGGACTAGAGCAAGCAATTCTATCCTTTAAAAAAGAGTAATTAACACTCTCAATTTGATAGCTCTAGTGGGTTTGTCATTAAATCCATTAGTAGATTTATCAATGCATCTATCATTGTGGACCTTCAAAATATTGCAAACCAGAATCCTCTACGCTTTATTTGTTTTACTTTACAATGGAAGCCTGGATTAAACTGATCTCTCACTTCTCTGCATTCATAGGAAGGTAGGAAAGTTGTTATCATTTTGCTAAGAGTCACTGCCAACATGCTGTTATTCAATCCCTCTTATCCATCCCCAAGTACACCTTCGACAGCAAAAAACACATTGCTAAAATCACAAATCACCTTTGGCCAAAACTAAGTTGATTTCTTGGCTTCTGGAAAGTAACAACAAGGAAGAAAATAAGACATTTTGGGGCACTTGAAATTTAATCTTCATCTACCTACATTTGCAGTCCTTCTGGTTTTTGGCAAGTTCAAAGCCAGGCCTACATTCACAGGCAACCCCACCTTTGGGTGTCTCCCGGCAGATGTGCGCACACCCATGATCTTTGTTCATACAGTTCATACCCTCTGCAATAAAAAGAAAGAAAAACAGAAAATATTAGTACCGGAATAAAATTGCAAAATAATTATGTGCATCCAGTCCTCCAGTGATTTTAACTGAATTTTTGATTTTTCATCTGGACTGTGTCCCACGAGGCAAAAGAACACAGCTGAAAAGAGGCATACAATCAACAAAACGGTGTAATAAAGGACAAACCTCCTCTGGGGCACACGCAACAGAAACTGCTGTGGAATACAGGGTGTCTCTGCTGCATGTAGAAACCCAGGACTTGTGGTTTCCCTATTCCATATCCATATTCTAAACTTTCATGAAAATATCATGGATTTAAAGGATACTCTGTTGTCTGTCCCACGGGTGATTATCAGAGTTGAATAACTGAGCTCACCTCTTTTTTCCTTGTAGAAATTTAATGGTTGTTACTGTCTGGTGCATTTTTATTTGTCTGTTAATGTGCTGTATATTTTCTAACACACAAAATCTACCAAAGATTATATCTGAGCATTTTTGCTTGGAGCTGTTTCTTTGCTGTTTGGTGTACATCTCCATCATCTGTGTCACCCACCATAAGCGCAGTCCATCTCCAACAAATCTACTACTGCTTTTCAACTTTGTTCACAAACAAAACATACCAGCTGCTCAACAAACCTCTAAGTGCCACGGGTAGATTCCTCTTAATGTTTATGCCAAGAAGCAGTATTCACCAGCTTTCTCTTCATCACCACAGGGCCAGTTTTAGCTTTCTAAACCATGGAAGTGATTTAGATACCGAATGCGCCTTATGCTCTTGGAGGCTTTCATTACCAAGTTAACTCAAATCCCACATATTCACAGAAATCTTGAACTCAGTCCTTCTGGGTCAGCATCGAGCATTCCTTGTGTGAACGAGGGCTAGCTAGATTTGCATTACAAAGCCTCCCCAGACTTCCCCTTCGATATCTGACTTGGAAAGGAGAGACAAATTCTCTCAGAGTACACTGACAGAGAATTCGCGGCGTAACTCATCTCACTACCATGAAAACAGCATGTATTCCCCAAAACACTGGTGAATCCAACACCAGTGTGGACCCAGCAGCTCGTCTGTCACTCTGTAACATGGCTACTCCTACCTATTCCAGGCTAATTGCTCAAAACAACCCCAGTGTTTTTCGATTTAAACCTACCGTGACAATGTACTGCGAACAAATGTTTTTTCAGGGCTGTTGCAAAGTTTTTGCTTCCAAAGGTGAAAACAATCACTGCCCTCCTTTTTTATTCTTACAGAAACTACATGAACACACCTGCCGCCTCCAGCATCTACGCAGAGACTGCCCTTCGGCTGACCTGGTCTCACACCACCAAACACTTCAAACCAAGTGGCAAGGCTCTGTGATCAATTTAAGTAAAAGTTTCTCTGCATACGAGATAGTTTTTCACAACACCAATTAGTGTATAACACAGCTACTAAGCAACTTTTTTGACAAAATTCTGAGGAGGAAATGCCACCGAAAGCCAGGCAGAGATTTCCTCGGGTTGACAGAAGCTAGCAGCTTCAGAAATTGTTTGCACTGCTCAGATTTACCTCCGAAAGGTTTCTACTGGCAGAGCAAAACACACATCACCAGTCCAAGTGGGTATTTCTGTTCATCTCTCCTACAAAAAATATCAGTATCTTATATCTCACCGACTACGAAAACCAACGTTACAGACAACAGATACATTTTCCTCTTCTAAATTCCCCTCTGTGTTGGCCTTGATGGGTATAAAAACTCGCCAAAGCGCAAAATAAGTAACTCTCTGTAAACTGCAGCCTGGACAACAGACGCTATCACAAGTTCTAATATGTACTATACACTGTACTCAGTAACATCCTACGCATCGAAGTGAGGTAGGAATGCTTTGTTTGGCTGAACAGATACAAGGAACCTGGGAACGGCCCTATTGCAGGTTCTGAGGCATTTTCTAATCTCTTTCTCTCCACTTCTCCCAACAAAGGATTTCAGACACAATGTGGTCGACAAACGGCATTCCTGCGCACGGGCGCTGTGTTCAGCGAGGGATCTGGGAAAGAGAACACATGCCTGATTGAGTCACGCTGCTGAGGCAATGAGCAGGGAGGAATTAGATAGTTGAAAGCAGGCATTTAATGGCCCGGAAGTGTAATGAAGCAAGTCCTTTTCAGTGTTTACTTACAGATACCCAGTACCTGCCATTTTTAAAATCACTTGGGAAGACAGAAATTGTGTACTGCTAAAAATATTGGGAGAAATTGAAGGTCAGAATTCTTCAATTTTGAAACAAACATGAAAGACAATGCAGAATTTTATGCTGGTACTGTAAGACCACAATATTTCAGTTACTGTATTCACAGGCAGCTGGAACTGTAGAAAAACTATTTCAGTTCCATGTGTAGCTGGAGGAGAACACCCCAGAAATCTCCTAAGCCTGAAAACCATTGTTCCAGAAAATGTAAGTTTTTCTGGTGAAATGAAAGAGCATTATTTCTCAGTCAAGAGCATCTACAACGAAACTTCTCATTTATATTTTAGCATTGTCCAAAATGCTTAAGAATTAAATTACAAAAAAATCCTAAACAAAATTTTGTTTAGGCCTGAAAAATTATTTAAATAAAAATACAGCAAAAAATATTTTGGCTTGTTTGAAAATGTAATCTAAATTTGTGTTAATTTGTAAGTAGTTTTGATCATTCTAAATTTTAATTTTTCAGCAAACGCAGTATTTGGCCAGATGTTGTCTACATCAGTCTACGTACACAAATGATTTATGAATTATTGTTAATATACAAGATTTACTTTTTTAGCGAGCTGACTCTTCAGCCAATACTGAGCCTTTAAGAGAGACAGCATATAAATCACACTAAAAAATACAAAAATATGCCAAATACCTTCCTACTACTAGTTTAGTCGCTATACAAATGCATATAAATGGGAGAGAAAAATACTCCTAAAATGACTTTGTTCAGTATTCTCTTTAGAAGGATGTGGTCCAAGCTCTAAAATTAACTAGAAATACATACAACACCTCACATATATTTTCCTATACTGCAGCTGGATGGAGTGCACTGCTGTTGGTAAAATAACCGGCCTGCTAACCGTACACCACTCTGCTGTCGCGGAAGTAGAAAAATGTCTGAGTTATCATCTCCTCTCACTATCACCTCCTGAGAAACTAAGTTTTGCCTTATTTTAGTTAATGCTTAGCAGCCACCTAACGTGCACATGCTTTTTACATAAGGAGCCAAGAGCATGAATAACAGCATGGAAAAAATTCCCCTGCTGTTAAAGGGGGATGTTTCCTAAGGGTCCCAGCGCCTGCCTTGGTGTTCAGCCTCCCGCAGCTCCAGCCAAAACGCCGCGTCCCCTCTGGGGGTAAAATGGCACAATCAAGGCCAAACAGCTTGATTTGTAGAGATGGGTGGAAAACTAGTTATTCCGGTAAAAAACACTACAATGGAAAAACTGGGTGGGATTCCGCTGCTCATTTAAATGTATTTGAAGTTCTTTAAATGACCATAAGCCCCAACTCAGCACCAAGAGTAATGCCCGTGCTTCACGTCTTGCTCCTTCCTAGAGCCGACCAATGCAATGCAGAACCAGGGAAGAGAGGGGAAACAGCTATGGAATTATTCTAGGCCCTTCCCAAGATGGTACAGAATCACGCCCACAGCAGTTTTACTTCAGTGTGTTGCACGGCCTAGGCAAAACATCAGGCCATGGATCATCTACCCGAGCCTCAACCAGAAAGCATTTGCAGAACTACGGTTTTTACCACACAGCCTTGTGGCTCCCCTCTCTCTCCCATCGCGTGTGCAACTGCATGGCTTTGGTTTTGAAAACAAAGAGTTGTTCCCAGCTGCTTCTCTTGATTTTTGCAGTCATCCGTGTGTCCCAGCCTCTAGAACTGATGTGACTATGGGTCAAGTGAAAAACCATAGTTCCCAAATCAAGGGAAAGACTAAATGTTGATAAAAGAGAAGCCTGTACACCAAAAAATCCTTACTTTATCATCATGACACTAAAATGTCCAACGTTGAAAGGTTCTAGGTTATTCATATAAACTGTTAATAAAAGCTGTATCTTAACTTCTTATGCTGCTACTCAAGGTAGTCTGTAAAGCCTAGCACAAAAATGGGTGCGTGTTCTCTTTGGCAGTGCTGGCAGACAGTAAAATAAACTTTTCACACACAGACACATTCTCAGCAAATTTACATTAAAAAAAAGACACCAAAACAGAATCCAAAGGAAAACACATTACAAACAGGAAAAGAAAGGCCACTTAAGAAAGGAAAACACTCATCTAATTAAACTAAATCCTCTCTCAGCGTTTTAAATATGACTTGAGAAGCTCTCTCCTATTGCATTCCTGGATTTTTTCTGACTTTCAGTTACAAAAGATTGTTCATGGGCGAGTGGCAGACATTGTTATATGACCAACAATCCAATGCATTTTTGTTCCTGCCCTCACAGAGATTTGGGTGTGAATCTACTACCTTAATCCAGTCTGCCACCTAGTTATCACAAATCCCCTAATAGTGCTGTTCTGCAAAATGTTCAGTCTGATACAACGACCTCTCCATTGTATTATGCTCTAAAAATGTTTTCAGCTCAATGGCTCTGAAAGTGCTTAAATCAGGCTGACTGTGACAACTAATGTACTGATCAGCCTTCAGTTTTCATTAACGCTGCCTGTTCTTGTCTTAATTAAGACTTCTAGCAATTATTTTACTCTGTGGTTCATCGGACATGCTTACATTATCCTCTATGTTGTCGTAACTTCACTTACTATGTATTTATATTACTGCTATTTTTTATAACTTCCTAATAAACATGCTGATTACCAACACAGTCTGAAAAAAACTACTTTAAATTGCACCAAAGATACAACATAGTAATAACTCTTAGAATATTGTCAGAGTATATGTGATTGAATGTGGCAAGAAAATACAAGAAATCTTGAACTTCACCCATGTACACACACTGACATGCACAGTAGCATGTGCATCACTTGTACTCAATCCACAAAGCTACATAATTGGATTCTCTTTTTTGTTATTACAGTTGCATCCTTATTTAATTAAAAATTTAGTCTTATTAAAAATCATTTAAAAGTTGTAGATATGGTTTATGAAATTCATACATCACACATAATTTGTATGATTCTGTTCTAATAACTTCTAAAAGAGTGTCAAGTCATTAAGTATAAGTTACATGCAAGTCATTGAGCTGCTGGTCTCAGACAAGCCAGTGTTTAATTATTTATGAACTGTTTTACACACTTTTTACGAACATACCCTGTATGTAAAGTAAAGCATAAATCTTTACAACACAAACAAGCAATTGTTGTGGTTAGTTTCTCTCCATCAATCTTAGTTATAGGGGATAATTATTTCTGCCTGGGTAGGGAATCCACGTGGTGCTACGAAGCTGCTACCAGTGGTACTCAGGACTTTCAGGACTTTTCTCTTTTAGAGAACTTCTAATTTAAGGAATGGTAGAGCTCAACTATATCAGGATCAGTTGACACAGTTCAATGGTATCAGTATGTATTATATATCATAACAAAATATAATAATATCAAATATATTGTACTTACAATAACTATAAAGTAAGAAACTGAATGTAGCATGAAATAAAATGTCTTTAGACCACCTGACTGTCACTTGTGGTCATTCTCTCAATGCCTGGTGCTAGAAAGAAGGGAATATGTCTTCAGCAGCAGAGGCAGGAAAGAATACAAGAAGAAACAAGCATTCTCATTTTAGTTGTTTACTAAACTATTAACATAGTGGGATTTTTTTTTGTTGTTCGTTTTCTTTTTAAAAATTCCTGTGAGAAACTACAGCGCTACCATAAAACACATTGATCAATGACCAAACAATTTAGAAGCCTGACAGAGACAACTCCTCTCCCCTCTATTGTTTTACTCTGTTAGGAATGGAGGCCAAACAAAACACACGAAGTTTCTGATGGAGACAGGAACATGATGTTAGCGAAATGGCTGAATGACAGAGCTCAGAGGGTTGTCATCAGCAGCGCTGAGTCTAGTTGGAGGCCTGTAACCAGTGGTGTCCCCCAGGGGTCAGTACTGGGCCCAGCCTTGTTCAACTTCTTCATCAACGACCTGGATGAAGAGTTTAAGAGGAGTGTGGCCAGCAGGTCGAGGGAGGTTCTCCTTCCCCTCTACACTGCCCTAGTGAGGCCCCATCTGGAGTACTCTGTCCAGTTCTGGGCTCCCCAGTTCAAGAAAGGTGAGGAGCTACTGGAGAGAGTCCAGCAGAGGGCTACGAGGATGGTGAGGGGACTGGAGCATCTCTCCTACGAGGAGAGGCTGAGGCAGCTGGGCTTGTTCAGCCTGAAGAAGAGACTGAAGACTGAGAGGGGATCTTATAAATGCTTATAAATATCTGAAGGGTGGGTGTTAAGAGGATGGGGCCAGACTCTTCAGTGGTGCCCACTGACAGGACAAAGGGCAACGGGCACAAACTGAAGCACAGAAAGTTCCAGGTGAACATGATGAACTTCTTCCCTCTGAGGGTGACAGAGCACTGGAACAGGCTGCCCAGGGAGGTTGTGGAGTCTCCGTCTCTGCTGATATTCAAAACCTACCTGGACAAGGTCCTGTGCAACCTGCTCTAGGAGAACCTGCTTTGGCAGGGTGGTTGGGCTAAACGATCCCCAGAGGTCCCTTCCAACTCCTACCATTCCTTGATTCTGTGAAAGCACAAGATGGCTATTTCAAGTCAAATGTTACATTATGCATGTAAATTTTGGTCATATAAAAGCAGTTAGATAGTTGACTATCCAAAAAAAAAAGAATACTGTTAACTTTTTGGCTGGCTTGTGGAAAGCAGCACCCCCATCTACATCTGTGAGCATCCCTGCTTTGGCCTTCTAACTCCAGCATCTTGTGTGCTTCACAAGAGTGAGGAAAATCAATACTTGGCTAAAAAACCGAATTACAGTCAACTAATACATATGGTCAGATCTTAGCTCCATTGAAGATGAAGGATTGTTTTCCAACAGCCTGGGTGTGACCTTCAGGTTTATGTTGCACAGTTGCACCAGATCCTCTGGACATTTCTGGCTCACTAATAAGGGCTGGATTCTTGGATGTGAAGACTGTCTGGGTGAGCTTGCCTCCCCAGTGAGAGCCTAAGATGCTCTCATCTCAAAATAGAGTATGTCCTTACATGA
Organism: Opisthocomus hoazin; assembly: GCF_030867145.1. Taxonomy (NCBI): domain Eukaryota; kingdom Metazoa; phylum Chordata; class Aves; order Opisthocomiformes; family Opisthocomidae; genus Opisthocomus; species Opisthocomus hoazin. The sequence continues at coordinate 157,092,573 of NC_134414.1, read as the reverse complement.
GGATAAAAACACCACCAAGATTTGCTCTCTTCAGCAAGAAAATGGAGGATAAAACTAATTGGTTGAGGCAGCTACCCTTCCTCAGCTGATCACAATGTCATGGGTACAAAGCATCCATCTAAGAATCGACCACTAAAGGTAAGTGAGAAACCTCACATTGGGTATGTCGGAAATGTAATAAACTATGCCATGGTCTAATGTTTTTCATATTGTTATCTGAATGAACAGAAGACTTTTTCTGTCATCATCCCTGAAATAAGTTGCTTGGTTGTGCCTAAAGCTTTAGGAAAATACAGTTGTTTCAGTGACTACAACTGACATCAAGAGAGGTTGAAAAGACAAGACATAAAGCAGGCAAACTGACCCAAGAAAACAGAATTCTACACTATTAAGTAGGTTGGCTGGAGAAATCCTGGACATCGTACAAGAAAACAGCTGCTGGTATACTACAAAATAAACAAATTCAAGTTTGTTTAGTATTGACATGTGTTTTCAGTTTGGATATAGAATGTGCTTAGGGACAGCATCTTCAGCAAGCAGGCTTGCAGTCTAATCTCTAACAAGATGTTCCTGCTCTGAGTGGCAGCCAGAAAACTGCATGTGTAATCCAGCCCTGAAGAGGGGTTTTGTCTTAAGATTTAGAAATAGGCATGTGTCAGAAATATAATTTCATTCTGTCAGTGGTAAAAGCAAAGATTTGCAATTCTGCAAAGGTACTGTAATTTCAGAAAAGAGGATAGAAAGATTAAATGAATGATGGGAGTGAATGGACCAAGTTTAATTTAGCAGAAAAACTATGCAGGTAGGGAAAGAAAACAGATTCAAAAATTTCCAGAAAGCGTCAGCAATTCCTGTGGGACCAAGAACAGAGAATAAGAAAGACTGGCTGACATCCAGCCCAGGTTGGTTGTGACTGACTTGTGGTTGTGTAATGGCTTTCTGGTGGCTCACGCGAAAGGCGTTTGGCAGTTCTAGTCTGTTTCCCACATTGCAGAGCTACCAACCGATTCTGCTGCTCACTGAAACCCCTTCTGATCATCTCTGTTACCTTCTCACACATAGACCTGGGTTATCCTAAAGAAAATTCAGCATGATAGGCCATGGAATGTGTGTTGCTGCTGCTCTGGCAGAATCAAGGCTGTCAGTCTCTGCCAGTATCTACTTGGTAGGTGACATTACCACTGATTTCACGCAAAGGGAAATAAATGGCAGGGGAAAAGAAAGAGAAGGACAAGAAAGGAAAGCAAAACAAAACACAGAACACTACTACAATCTGCTTTTAATTTTGCTTCACCTTTAAATCGCAATTCCTTAAACAGTAAAGCAAAGCAAAAGAAAAGATTGGTTTTTGGGGAGTCACTGCCACACAAAGTCCATTGGCAGATGGAGGCGACCCTGAGGGCAGACAAGGTGGTACAGAAGGCATAGCTGAGAAATGAGCTTTCTCCGTTTGAGTCTTCAGCACCACTGTCATATTTCTTGATGCCTTGGTGGGAGCTAATAAACCTTGAGTAGTTCTGATATCCCAGAGATGTGGTGCTACAGCAGAGCTAGCAAATGACAACATCATCAAGGCATGCTCAAGTACACTCAGATGGGCAGGAGTTTCAGTAACTACAAAAAAGTCCCAAGTTGTTGCAAAAATGAGAAACTCCCAGGTTATTTCTGAAAATACTAGGCCTCTGGGGCTCATATCATACTAGAGACATGAAAACCCGGCTCACTCCTTTCTAAAAGGTTCTCTCTAGGGATAAAAAGTACCTATTTATAACATCAAAAAATTGTAGAGCATTAGACTAGACCATGGCAAGAAAATGTTTTTTCATTCCCTGGTCACAGGAAAACTCCGTCTTTAAACAAAACTTCTCCACCTCCTACCAAGCGAAACTTCTCAAAAAGATGTTGCAAGGTTTGTAGTCCTCCAACAAAAAGACTTAAAATAATCTCAGAAAGAGTCACTTTCCACAAATACAAATAAATCTTTTAATTGAAAACATGGCTTTTCATTAGTGTTTCGTAAGAAGGTTTTGATTGGGTCTAACCAAAGTTTAAATCATAATAGTATCATTTGTGAAAAGGTAAGGCAAAAGATGGGATGCTGGGATTATCAAAAGAATCCTAAAATCTTGTATTTTTACCTTCTTCTGAAATCTGCACAGCTGACATGAGACAGCCTTGGTTTCCAGAAAGAAATATTACTAATGAAATATTTTAAAAGTAAGTATTTCTAGGACATTTTTTTAAAAAACATAGCATATATTTAAATAGGCAGAATAACAGTGAAAATTTCAACAACACTTTGCTTTGCAGGAACTCCTTCCCATCCCAAACTCTTCCCAGGAAAATTTCGTAATTTCTTGCAACATTATATAATCAAACATAAAGTGAATATGTGCCTGATCAGCACCTTTGGAAGCAAGTAGAGATATTTAGCAGGTTTACTCTCCAACTGTTATTTAAGAAAGCTATTTAGTAAATAAACCTTGCAAAGCAGCAGGAAGAAACAGACTTCTTTTGGGTTCTTATTAAGCTTTAACTAAGGCGCTTCATTCCCCATGGAACCAGCTGACGATGAAAGGCCCTGTATGTGTGTCAGGGTTTACTTTCAAACTCCAAATGGAAGAATGACCTCAGCAATGCCTATTCTGCATTGGGAATATTCCCACAACTCTCAAATTCTTTCTCAGGGAAGTTACAGTCTCCTGCGGCCTCAACTTATAGGCACTACCTTCTAAGGCATAATAAACCCCAAATCAGACAATGTTGCCTGAAGAAATCTGATACTAATTTTGCTGTTTCACTAAGATTATTTTATTACCATGAACACAAGACGTACAGGCATTTCTAAGTGTTGACGGCTGGAAAAAGTTTCATACAGGCAATAGATTTTGTCCAATTTTCTTTTTACATAAACAGAAAATACACCATAGGACTAATAAGCAAAATAATACATGATATTATATTTAACTGTATATACGATATACTGTTATAGAGATATGTATCATCATGTATGCACTAATTTACAGATATTATGACTATTCATAATTATATTTAATGCTATACATATTAATGCATATATAACCTATTTAAACCTCAAAAACACACTGCAATAAATGATGACTATCCACTGCTCTACAGGTAAACATGGAGAACAGACCAAACGATCATCTTACATCAGGACTATCATTTTCATAGGGCTAAACATCATCAAGATTCAAAGCTCACTGTTACTTTCTTCTTTACAAAACAAAGCACTGACCATCATGTTAAGGAATTCACAGACTTGCCCCCATGCACAAAGGACCATGTAGTACAAAGGTGGTCAAGAGATAAAGCAATAGAGTTTCTAGCCTCTGGTTCAGGTTTTTTGGGGTCGCTTCAGCTCTAGAAAGCTGGATGTGAAGCAACATCCGCACGTAACTGTGCTATAGTCCCCAGAGCTTCATGTTTCCATCAACATTTTGACAGTACAAAAATCCAATGGTCTAAGTTATTGCCCAACAACCAAACAACTGATTTCTATCAGCTGTAGCGACTTTCAGAAAAATCATATACAACCTGGAACCAAAATTTTAACGCAGTTTTGAAGCCATTGAGTCAACTACAGTTTCTCTCAAAAATTAGATGAGTATACTTAAATAGTATGTTTATACACAGCACAAGTTCTTTTTAGGTGTAAAGCTGTCTTGTCTTCAAACATCAAGGTTTGTACAGCCCACTTCCATGCACCACTGGCGTGCAGGAAATTGTTTGTCCCTTGGTGAGGTCAAACTAGAAGATGCACTCTAGGGTGCCAGAAACAGCACCACAGAGTGCAGAATGGACTTCATACGTGTCCCCAATTTCAATACATTCCCCTCTTTTTTTATCTAAAAACACATACATATTTCACTGATGAGTATCAGAGAAATCAAGCAATCCAAATCAGAACTGCAGTGGAGTCAAGAAACAATAAAATGATACTATGCCTTAGAAAATGCTCTCTCTTCTAAAGTTATTCTAGAAAGACTGTCAATACCTGAGGACAATGGAAGACTGAATATGACAGGCAAAATATATGTTTGCAAATTGCCTTATGAACGGGCAATTTGAGTTCCTATCTCAATGTTTTAAGATGTGTGTAGTAGCTGGGGTAAAAGCTAAGTTATCTGAAGTATTGTCATAACTAAATAACTGCTTTAATAAGCTCAAAATGTTTGGCTCCTCCATTCTCCTCTGTCTCTTGATTGACTATTTAGTGAGTCTGGTGCTAAAGCTCATAAATTTCAAAACTCTTTCAAGTTTTTTTTGTCTTTCTGATCAAAGAAATATTTATGTATCCTTCCCATATTGTGTCTCTTTAAACCATTGGCTTTTTCAAAGTGTTGGTTTTTTTTTTTTTAATGCTATAATGTGATGCACACAGAGAGGTAAATGATGTCAGAATCCTTTCTGCCCCAAACCAGTCTATAAATCTTCAGAAAAGCAAAGTTCATGGGTGCGTTGAAAAGGGGCTCAATCTGTTTGTGCTTAAAAGAAAGTCCCCCTTTTTTTGTGTGTGTAGAATAACAATGCCAAAATGTGTTATTCCAAAGAACTGTTGCCATGGTGATGCCATCAATAACATCATTTTCTGCATCCTTGTCCTTTAAACACATAAGGAACGCAACAAGCATTGGTAAATGTGAAAAAAGAACAATTACCTTTTTTCTCTCAACAGCAGAGGAAGCCTTTTTTTCACCTCATCAATAGAAAATTTTGTAGAAAGGAATAATAAAGACTGTTACAAGAAGCACCAAGAAGCCTATTAGTAACAAAGGCGCTCTTTTTTTTCCATGAATAATTACAGCTCTTCGAGAAGAAATCAGCCCAGGCTAAGGACCCTTTGCAAGCTTTAGATGGTAAAACAAACATTTGACCATACAAGGATTTCCCTTTCATGTACCTTTCCAAGGAAAAACAACTAAAATCCAGAGTGAAATGGGAGAAAGAAAACCCAAAGAAACATCTGCTGCAATTAAATTTAAAGAGCCCTGCACATTCACCTAAAAGACTCATATCAAAAGCAACTAGATTAGTGACAGAATCAATATAAATTTCAAGCCAGCAGGTTAAAGATGTCTGTGGTGGGAAAGTTGGGCTTTTTAAGCAGTATAATAACAGGAAGCTATTCTGGTTCTGTACGAATGGGGGCAAACAAGATTTCAACACTAGATGTGTTACCAAACAGCTATAAAACACCGTTAAGCTTAAAACCTCAAAGATCAAAGGAAAATGGTAGGTAGATATGCTTACTACACTAAGTCAGTTCATAAACAATGGAACCTTTACCAAAGCAAGATTTGACTGCAGGGGCCTAGAAAAGTCATGTATCATACAGCCAGGGAGCCCTTCCAAAACTGCACTTGTGTCCTGACTCTGATGGGCAACAGGCAGACAGGAGCTCTGAATGTGCTGCCTGGTGAAGGTCAACGTGTCGTGTAATGGCTTGTTTATATCTTTTGGGCCTTTCCCTACATACCTCTATTAAGGTCAGAGGGTGAAGATGATGATGGGAAAATTTTCTGCTTCCTTCTCCTTGTGTCTAGATAGTAAAAGGAACTAAGTAAAAGTGTGGATGAAAGGAAGAAAGGAGTGACAAATTTCAAAGGTAGTTGGAGCACGTGAGTTGGAGATGCGGATAGGAGTTGGTAAGCTCAGACACGTATGTCCTACAGAGTTAGACCAAAGGGCTGTTAGGGTTAATTGCAGCAAAGATATGTAGCAGAAGACTTTAACCAGGTTTAAAGCAGTAAAATGAATTTATTCAGATGATGCAAGTCCAAAGTCTCTAGCTGAACGAGAATGGTCTATGAGTAAAAGACAACAACCATACCGCCGCATTTACAATGGAAGGTCTCAGCTAGCTAGGAAAGGGAATTCAGGATGTTTGAATTCTTTTCCTGAACACGTTACTGTCTTGCATTGTCCTTCGATTTTTCACTGCTTCTGTGTCTCCACCTCTAAAGTGAGAGATAACGCTTGCTCATTTTGGATAACTCCTTCAGCTCTCCACTTGTTACTGTGGAAATCCTAAAGGAATTGTGAGCCAGTAAAGATGAACCACACATGGAGATGGCAGGAACCAATTCTTTTCCTTTCTGTCTTAGAGCCTCTGCAATGCTTCAAAGTACTGCACTATTCAATTCAGTTTAAATGCTAACACTGACTGGATTCTGGTTCATGGAAAAACAGCTTCCACATTCCGCCTAGATTTCAACACATCTAAGAATTGTTTAGCAAGCTGTGTTGAAAGGCTTTAACAGGGCAGCTAATGGGCTAACAGCTTATTTGAGGGGCTAGTCACCAAATTCCCCAGAAAACAAAAATCAGTGAAATCTGTTTCTCACTATCCAAACATTACCCTTTATCTCTGAAGCTGAAGCAATAAAAGACAAATTCTTGGAAGGAAATGTTCTGATTCCCTTCCCTTCTGGTTTGCCTGAGACTTAGAAAGAAAAATGTCTACTTCTGTAGCTTCCCAGCTGGCCTCCAGAGGCTGGAAGCTGAACAGCAATTCCCAGTTTCTAGATCCCACAGATCAACACGCCTGCATGGTTGTCAACAAACCAAACCAATGGCTTTGATGAATTGGTGAGAGTCTCTTGAGCTCCTCCGAGATACTTTAAAGGCCACTGGAAGTTTATACACTTAATTTATGGAGTAAGTATTAAAAGTGTACATGTGTTTTGTTAAGCAACAGTTTCTTAACTCTGTTGGACTCTGTGCCTGGAAGGACACTTAGTAATTTTAATTGCTTATAGGTTACCTCAGAATGCATACAATACATAAAGGTCACTTCAATGTGAACATGTTCTTGCACAGATCTTTGAGAAAATGATTTTAGTTTTTATTCTGAAGAGAGAAAAAAGCTTCTGAGATATTTTAAAAAGATGTGCCACTGCTTACAGTATTATTCTTTTTCATCAGTAACAAAAAACCAAAAATAAATTCCTTACAATAATCAGGCATCCGCTAAATCATTCTCTTTCTCTGTTCCCCGAATCCTCAGATGGAATTTCCTCCGCTTCATCATGTAAAAGTGTACCACATTTCAATGGAAAAGCAGAAGGAATGATGTCAAAATTTTAACTCCCCTATGCTAACATATTCTGAATACTAATTGTGCTTCTCAAAAGAGAATGATCTTTCCATTTTAGGGATGCTTGCAGGATGGAAATCTGAAGATGAACCCATAACCGTGCCTTTGCGGCTATTTACAATTAATAAGACTTCCACTGTGGCAAAGGGCAGACCATCAGAAAAAAGCAAACTACATCCTGCCATATCACAATTAAAATTTTAGTTGTTTTCATGGCCTCTGCAAGAATGCATCCACCTTTACATCACCACCATTTCTATTTGAATGGCTCCATTGCCCTTACGTTTAAGTCACAAAAGGATTTTTTAAATGTTCTCAAAGGTAGCACTGGAAAGCTTTAGTGCCATATTTCTGGCCACAACCTGCACAACAAAAGCTAGCAAGTATGTCTTACAGCTGTGCTTTTATCACCAATGAGGTAACAGGGTAAACTTTTTGTGATACATCTTTGTTAAGGACTTGCCAGGCCGTTGACTGAGAGAAAAATGAAAGCTGGTGAGTGCGAGGACATCGCTCAGATGGGGAAAGCAGATGAGAGATGGGTCCAGGGGAAGAGGCAAAATAAGGAGACGAAGGAAGCTAGACGGGAATGAAGGGCCAGTCAGTCACTGCCACTCAGAGGATTTGGACAGAGGCCTGGAGAGGACATGAGTAGTAATGCTGGCACACAGCACATAAGCAGTCAGGAGAGAAGGTCTCGGGTCTCAGTCTCATGCTGGAAAGAGAAGTCCCACAAAGGGAAGGAAAGCAAAGCCGGTTTTGATGAAGTCCTGGAAGTGATGTAGTGTGGATATGAAATAGAGAAGGCAGTGTGCTAAATACACTGGTAAGTTAAATTCTTTGGACCTAGAATAACAGGAAAAAGATAACATGGAAAAAGTGGGATAATGGAGAAATGAATGGAAAGGATGGCAGACAGAGGGAGTCAACGAACACAGCCTTCAGGCTTACCAGAAAAAGGTGTGCCACTCACTTTTATCCCAATGTTCTCCAGTGACATTATATGACAAATGCTTGCATGCCACTTGAAGTTCTTGGCTTGAGAATATGTGTGGTTTTCAGCATCTCCAATAGAGTTTTGTGGGAAGGTTTGATTTCATCTACTACAATCTTTCTCACCACAGCTCTGTATGACCAGGCTTCTTGTGGGGTGATATCAGACCAAAGAAACATTATGAGCATTCCTCTCTGCCATTGGCATAAAGACTATCATTATCAATATCCAACAAAGCGTAACCATGGAAACTCCGTATGTTCAGAAGCAAAATACTGGGCAATCTCTTAATCTGTGATGCAAACAGGAGTTTCAGTCTCCAGGTGCTACACTGGATGAGCTTAGCATTCTTGACTGCTTATGAAGTTAAGTTCTTCGTGTGTTCAACAATACATTTCTTATTTCACACACACACAAAAAGCTATAATTAGTTGGGTTATTAACATAATTTAGAATAATTTGTGGACCTGGAAAGTTGCCATAGGGTGTGGGTTGCATGCCATTTTAATAGATGGTCTATGGTATTTTTGGGTATCACTGATGCACTTTTTTTTGCGCTCACTGAAACAATAAAGGAGACAAAGAACATGCACTTAGGCATGACTTCAAATTTCAAAATCTAGTTTGATGGTAATCCACATCCTTAAAAATTACAGGCTACTATAATCTGAATTAAACCCAACACATGCACAACAAACTTCAGCTACCTCACTCAGCCAGCCAAGGAAGAGAACACAATGCTACTTTAGGAGGTGTGTGTTTAGCAGATTGGAAGCACTGCCCTCCCTTTTTGTGTAGAACTTGTTCTGCCAAAAGGAATGCAAAAGATAGGCCAAGTGGTGGGTGCCAGAAAGCAAAACTGGGACAGCACCCCCTAAGCCCCTCAGAGACACCACAGGAAGCCTTTCTCCTTTCCCTATGCCTCCAGTCCTTCTGTGAAGCTGCTTTTATGACCTTGCCTTCACAACTCAGACACCTAAATTTATAGATCTGGCACATCTGCTAAATAGGATTTGTACTACCCCTGACTAACAACAGTGAGCTTCCCAGCACTAGGAAGCCATTTTACATTATTTATAACATTGTTGCTCCACATTGATGCCACCAAGTTTCCATCTTCAATTTCATGGCATGAGCAAAAGGACAGAGATTTTCCTTCCATCTACTGTTGTGAAACACTATTGGCAGCCACTCTACTTTTTTTCTCCATGACGGCAATTGCCAGATTTCATAAGCAATGAGAGGGTTGCTATGTTACTTTTGACCCTGACTCTTGTCTTCCAGATCTTCTCTCTTGCATGCAAGTTTTATTAACGTCAACAGCCCAAGAAATAATAAGAAATCAGACTAATATTAGGTAAAATCACATAATCTTATAAATAAACATTACTTTGTAAAAGGCTTTGAACAGATGTGTTTTTCTAAGATGACATTTGTAGTCACAGTCCTACAAAATAGTGTTTTTTTAATGAAACATTGAGTAATTGAAGATTGATAATTTAGAAGAGTCATTGCCCTTTACATGGAATTTATGATGTTGCAAGAGCTTTCAGATCCAAAAGCTATAGTACAACGCAATAATCACTGACAATCTTTTTACTCAGCACAGAATTTCCTTATTAAAAGAGTAGCTAGGAAAGGGTCTCCATTTGAACAGAGAAGAAAACTGTCATTGACTTGGTTGCACTAGGGGTCCCAAGCTGCTAATGTCAGAACAAAAATGAAACTGTTTGGAAAGTTATTTTGTGGTCATCGATCACAAGCCATCCTACAAGAAGTCCCTGAGGAAAGTGTATGAAAGGACTTCTAAATGAAACTGCCTGTTTGGACAGAAAATTATACAGGTTCCTTCTCCTAAGATGACGCAAACTAAACCTGCTATCTACTTGCTGAACATTTACTGCAGCTATTGCTTCTATGTGAATGATACAGGGAATTAATTTACCATCATGCTGTATAAATTACCATTACTGCTGTCACAAAATTGCGTGACAGGGATTGTGATAACCTGACATGCACAAATTGTGAAAGCTTATTTTTTAATGATGACCTCTGCATAGGTACCTTTTTAAGAGAAACAAGTTGTGGGCAGATCTCGTCAATGAACAGTATTATTTTTAGTTTAATACTCACAACTTCTTTGGTTCTATAACAACTTTTTGGAGTCTAAAACAGAAGATGTTAAGTAATTTCTCCCCCTCTCAGACAAGGTCAAAGGTCTCAAGAGCTAAACTTCATTTTCTGGGAGTAAGAATAAATTAATGTGGATTCCTATGCCACACAGTGACATTAAGAATCAGCGTTACAGGAACAGTGTCAAAGAGAAAACCTGAAATAGGAAACATACTCAACTGAGACAGAGTTCTCTGGCATTACTGAGATTGCTTCTTGATAATTATGCCTGTTTTCAATATCTTCAAAAGTTTTCCAAAGATAATAAAGAAGTCTGAGGAAAATTAAATAGCATTGTTCTCATAGCAAGGCCACTTCAGTCAGCGATTTTAAATGCTACTTCTCACAGCAAAAATACTGCTTCTCAGAAATCTCTAAACCAACTGCAACTTACATGAACAAACAGTAAACCCACATTGGAGGCTGATTAGATTCTACTAGTAACTCTGCAGAAACTAAGGGATGTGAAAGTGGGAAGTCTGTATTTTTTACAATCCATCTCAAATAGTTTCTGTTTAAAGTAGGAATCCAGTCTTTGTATTCTCCCTGTATGGTTAAGGGAGAGAAATACCCTCCCCTAGAGAACAGAATCTCTCTCGGATGTGTGACATTAAAAGCACAGAGACAATGTTATTATCCCTCAATTACCTCAACCTCTTAAGATGTTTGTTGGTGAACTACAATTTTTCCAACATCATGTCAGAGGAATGTTTTTTGAAAGATGATTAAATACATTCACTGTGCTGCATAACAGCCAGCTATCATGTCAGTTTTATGTCTCACACACAAAAACTGCTTCAGCATCACAGACCTCTTTAGTTCTGACTCCACGGAGAGACGAGAGACAAAATAGAAACACTATAGCCATTTTGGATAAAATAAAGCAAGCCACTTCTATAGGCTGTCATGAGCAAGAAGGCAGGCAGTTTGTCTCCTGGTTAGACTCATCCAGTCTGTGGCAAATAGTGCAAGTGACCCAATCAATTCTTAATAGAATCACAGAATGGTTTGGGTTGCAATGGACCTTTAAAGGCCATCTAGGCCCAACCCCCCTGCAGTGAGCAGGGACATCTCCAACCAGATGAGCTTGCTCAGAGCCCCGTCCAACCTGGCCTTGAATGTTTCCGGGGATGGGGCATCGACCACCTCTCGGGGCAACCTGTGCCAGTGTTTCACCATCCTCATGGTAAAAAATCTCTTCCTAATATCCAGTCTAAATATACCCTCTTTCAATTTAAAATCATTACCTCTTGTCATATCGCTACAGGCCCTATTAAAAATTCTGTCCCCGTCTTTCTTATAAGCCCCCTTTAGGTACTGAAAGGCCGCAATCAGGTCTCCCCACAGCCTTCTCTTCTCCAGGCTGAACAGCCCCAGCTCTCTCAGCCTTTCCTCACAGGAGCGTTGCTCCAGCCCTCGGATCATTTTTGTGGCCTCCTCTGGACCTGCTCCAACAGGTCCATGTCTTCTAATACTCTTCTAATATTGAAAATAGAAAAAAAGATAGACTTCATGAACAAATTGTGAAAAAAAAATGTGAAAAAATATTACTGAACAGTCATATGACTCAGAGACTAGGAAAAGAGACTAGAAAAGTTAAACTATGACATTCCTGTCCTGTGCAAAGTATAACACGGACGAAACCTGCTGGTTCTGAGAAGTTATGAAATGCAGTAAAGGGAACAACGATGTCAAGACTACTTCTGATGAAAATGAAAAATTTCTAAGTGTAATATAGTGGCACCGTGGAACAAAAAGCAGATTAGCAAAAGACTTGGCACTTAGACCTGCAAATTACAAAACACAGCAGAAAAGCTGACAAATCTACCTCATTCAGAAAGTGCAACAACTACACCTAAAGACTATATCAATGTTTCCTCCCAATCTGTAAAGGACTTTCAACCTACTGTTCTCTGCCTTCCCTGTCACCAGTATCACTGGTGACCACTTAACCCTTGGGGGTGCCTCGCATTTATATGTTCATGTCAGTCGATGCAAGTACCAAGAAATATAGGTATCAACTATCTCTTAAAGTTGTTGCCTTTTATTTTGGAGGTATGTAGAACCTTTCCTCGGCTTTTAGCCACCACACTTCATTATAACAAGTAGACGCTATTTCTGAGCTGCCATGTCAAAACTTCATAATGAAAGCTGGAAGCATAGCACTGAGGGTGTCAGGCTTGCTGGCTGTGTTGTCCACAGGGACTGCAGTCCAGAAGCACACGAAACTAGAGAAAACAAAGTGATTAAAACTACCTGCATGTTGAAGGAAGTGGAGAACAGAGAAGATGGATGGCATAGAAGGTTTTTGACCCTTCCCTCAGGACTCTCCTGCGTGAGAAGTAGGCTGAGCCCTTCCTTTGGGCAGCTGCAATAGGGATGCAATGGGAAACATGAGCTGAAAACTGAACAAATAGAAGAATTCCAGAAGAAATACCATGTCAAAAACTAATGGTAATACTTTACACTGAGAGAATGAGTACAGAGTCCTGAAGTATATTTGACTTATGTGGTAACTACACCAGTAAATATCATAGGTAGGGCTTCATAATAATTACATGCCCTTGCAGCTCACCTGATAATTACTCTCAATTCTATCTCTGAGTATTCACCATATCTCTGCTCAGTGGGCTGGAAGATCAGATGGGTATATAATTCAATGGTATTTTTCAGGGCTAAACCCTACTATTACATGGTGCAATACTTACCATGAATCATCACCAGTATGGTCTATACAGATGTTGGTTAAGAGTAATAAAATTCCATATGATTGGAGACCTGAGTTCAAATGCAACAGATACATCTGAATTTTAAAAGTAATGCCCATGAATGTTGCATTCCCTTTTTAGGCATGCTTTCAACGAATTTCACACAGATAATTAGCTGACAAAAGTGTTTGCTGAAACAGCAAATTTGAAGCTGGAATTACACATTATTTATGAAAAAAAAATATTTTGAGTGTATGTGAACAAGAATTCAGATGTAAGCTCTGATTTTCAGAAATGCATTTGCCCACTCATGGAAAAGTCATTTCTTGCACGATCTGTGCTTTTAATCAGAAATCCATTTTACATATAAAGAAATTGTGAGCAGCTGCCCACAAAAAAAGCTGTAGATGAAGATGTATTCAGATAAAGTTGTGCCCTCAAAGGCTGCTCTACTGGACTGTGCACAGGAATACTTCTCAGGAAGCCTGATCTCTTCCAGTCCCTGGAGGAAATTCACTGCAGCTCCTGTGCCTCTGTTTCCCTCTTTGGTCTCTTCCGCCTACTTAGATAGAAAGCTCTTTGCTTCAGCTCTGTGCTTGCTCACTGCCCGAACGAACGGGCCTAGCAATACAGATCCAGGAACAGACCCACCGCTGCTAGTCATCATTGTAACATAAATGATGAAGATATGACTTCTAATGGAGCATCTACATGTGGACAGAAAAATTGGATGCAATCAAATAGCCTGTTCTTTATGAACAAAGGCTCTGAGCTGTAACTAGTGGAGAGACTAAGCCTCCTCTTCTGTGCTGCTAATCATTACTACTACCAGATTGCAGCTGGGCCACTGAATCCAAATCAACTTCCTTTAACTGCCCATGATCTATAACCAGGGAAAGAATCCCTGCCAAGGAGTTTAGTAACGATGATCAAAAACATCCGGCTAAACCTTTTCCAAAGAATAACACCGTATTTTGTTCTAAAAATAATATAAGTTTTTCTTTTAAGCATTTAAAAAGATCTGCCTCCCAGAAATGAAAAACAATGGTTTTCAGCAACAAATTGAAAGTGTAGAGAAAAAAGGCCATGGAAACAGTTGTACTTTGCAAGCTTAACTTGAAATACTGGAACGTTGCACAGTTTTTGACAAAATGTTCATAAGCACAAAGCACGTTGTAATTTTGTAACCAGCCAGTTCTAGGTCTGAAAGTCCAAATGGGTTTTCTGCTAATTATTTGATACAATTTCTGGGGGTGGGAGACATGTCCTTCCAAATGACACCCCCTCCAAGCCCAAGTGAATTTGCTGTCAGGACATGAGAGGGATTATTTTAGCCTGGAGATAGCATTTTGAAGAGAGATATCAGAGATATTCACAACCTGACTGGACACAGCCGTGAACAACCTACCCTAGCTGATCTTGCTTAGAACAGAGGGGTTGGACTAGGTGATCTCCAGAGCTGCCTTCCAGCCTCAATTATTCTGTGATTCTGTGAAAATTAAGAGATTCTATTGCCATGTGGAGCTCATGGAACTTGTGCTATGCTTTACTGACATGTGCAAGTCCTACTGAAACAGATATTAAAATAATAAAATAAGAAGTGTTGACTGCAAATCTTTAAAAAAATAAGATTTCTGAAGGTGGACTTGAACACATTTCACATAATCTTGATGAAGAGAAAAAAACACTGTGCATAAAGCTGCGCTATAGACTGAATATATCTATATATCTATGTGCCTTCTTATGCAAGATGTATAATGTATTTTCTCTTTCTTCTAATAAGCCCTTGTCACAGTATGACATGCTGGTAACATCCCAGTCTTTCAGCTAAGACTGGAAAGGCTGGAAAAAGATTAAAAACTTGCTGCCTCTGGATTTAAGGGAGATAAGGATGGCTCTCCGGGATGCAATATCTAAGGCACAGGCAGTGCAGCCTTCAAAAAGAAAAGCCAAACGTGGAGAGTTTCAAAATAATTTGTATGCTATTTTAGAATTTGCTTTGTAAATAAAATAAAATTATTGAAAGGGAATAGAAAAGAACTTCACATAGTACCCTAGTCTGGGAATGTGAAGAAGTAGTGCAATACATACTCCGAAATCTTACCTCCTCTCCTTCTATCCCCCTCTGAACTACGAACTGATCACTGTATGGGGTGACTCCACTGTAAGAGTTCGTAAAGAAATTTACCCTAATTACTGAACAAGATTTTTTAACTTCAAGGTCATTGGGGAACAGTTTCAGTGTTGTGGAGCCAGACACGATTTTTTCCCATGTTCATTCAGGGGCAATTTTAGAAGCACCTACACAAGCTAGGTGTCTCCCAAAATCTTTTTTCTCCCTCCAGGTCAGTGTTGGACTTCTCAAAAAAGACAAATCTGGACAAAGCAGCACAGCACATTATTCTGACTTGGTTATGTACATTTATTTTGAGGTACTCCTAAGGTTACAACTGTAACATAGATCCAGAGAACACTATTTTAGCTCCACCATTTCACACACATCCCCACCTGCCTACCTACATATCTATCATCACATCATCAGAACACTAATCATAGTAAGTCTTGCTGTCCTAAAATTATCGAATAATTTAGGTTGTAATATGCCGTTAAAGATCATTTGTTCGAAGCTTCAAAGTTAGATGGGGTCTTGCATTGTTGGGTTTTGCTTTGCTGAAGGTACCTATTTCTTTGCACAGCAAGAACCATGTTATGCTTGGTGAAATGGCTTTTTTATACATTTGAAAACTAATTCTGAGGATTTTTACAATAAAATCGTCAGCCATTTGTTGTGTAATTACTGCTGAGTTAATGTTGGTGATACTCGTCACTTTTATTTTTGCCACCTTAGCAACACATTTTTATTTAAAAAATCTAATTAAAAACCAAGTTTTCTGCATGGAGGAGATACTGAAACGATATCACCTGAAGAACGATCACCAAACTCTCTCTCTCTCTTTTCTGCCACTGGAGATCACCACCTTATCACACTTTCTTCCCCTGCTCACCACAGCCAATGTTTCCCTCAGTGCATCTAGCCAAACGTGGAACAGTTGTGCTCAGGTCATATTTACTTTTGAACATTCTTGTTTCTGTTCCAGACCTGAAGATTTTACATGCTCAAAGCTTGCCAGGTTTTCCATGTCTGTCACGTAAATCTGAAAAAATACTCTCTCTGCTGAAAACACCTACCTTTCTTCTGCTGTTAGAGGATCCCAGCTAGGACTGCCTTACTGTTCTAACAAGACATCTTCAAGACACTGTGAAGTCCTCCAGAGTTTGGGTAGATCCTCAGCTTTAAGATAATTTCACAATTTGTTTAAATTTCAATATAACGTAAGTTCTCCTTGTTAACACTATTTTAAATCCTCCCTGTACTTTGCTTAGAAAAAGGATGGAGAGAGTTTCGACACCTGACTCCAGTCAGCTCCCGTTTCTGCAAGCTAGGGCATGGCCCTCAGACGCCTGGAAATCTGCCAAAGCAGCTGTCATCGGGGGGGAGCTCAAGTGCCCCTTGCCTATGGTTAAGCTCTGCTTGTGCGGTGATGAAAGTCAGAGATAGAAGAGATCCCCAGGTGTGAAAAGAACAGATATTTGCAATTGATCATCATACTTTAGTAGCAGATCCACACTTCCCTACCCTTGGTGCTACACTGGATTAATGACCAGGAAATATGAAGAGCTATTATTCAAAAATGAAATGCCGTACTGGGGGAGAGAGGGTTCTTTTCTATGTCCTATCTATTTGTGGGATATTCACTTCCAATTTTTTCTTTAATCTATTCCAAATACTGGGTCAAATCTATGTGCATGTGATAAGAAACTTCCACCAAGTGAACATAGGCTGTGGGAAGAGCTTTAGTCTCCATATCTAGTCATATCTATTGTTTATGTAGTGGAAGAATCAAAAAAACAAACAAAAAAACAAAAAAAAAGACACTATTTCTCTGTGCATATGTGCCTAGGTATTTAGCCATGTACAGAACTGGCTCAGTGGGAAACTTTTCCTTTATGACTACATAAATCTTTTTCATTAAAATCAGAGTTATTTATGCCTAGGACTACCTGTGCTTGCACCAGACCTGGTGGGCTAGAAGAAAACCCTGCCAAGACCACAGACTAACCCAGCTCTCGAGGGATTCCTAGTTTGCCATAAGGAGTGGCTTAAGAAAGCAGTTTTTTGAAGTCAGGTTATGAGTCCCCGTGGGTCTCCTGTTTATTTTATAACGGAAAAATTCATGCTACCTCTTTACCATATAACCCAACACCCACAGACAAGAGGAAAGGCTTTGAGAAATTTACAGAAACTTATCTCTGAAAAATGCAGAATCTGGTACACCTCGCTCATGCTGTTGCATGTCGGTTAAAGAAAGACAACACCCTAAGATTTTGTCCTGAAGAGTATCGTTCTAGGAATGAAATACAACGGTAGACACTGAAAATACAACATTCATAAAATCCTGAGCAAATATTTGTGCTAATGAAGGTTAAGGAGTTGTCAGCCCTGAAAACTG
Source organism: Opisthocomus hoazin (assembly GCF_030867145.1). Classification (NCBI taxonomy): domain Eukaryota; kingdom Metazoa; phylum Chordata; class Aves; order Opisthocomiformes; family Opisthocomidae; genus Opisthocomus; species Opisthocomus hoazin. Next base: position 157,075,068 of record NC_134414.1, on the reverse strand, counting down.
TAGTCCTCTATTTATCGACAGACTAATTTCAATGCAGGCAGCTGGAGTGGAAGCTTCCCTACACTGGCCTGCCAATGCTTTCAACCTTGACCTAAAGAGACCCTCTCTAGAAGCAAGAAATAATTCATTCTTTGTGCTTGTTTGGCCCTGGATTTATTTCAAGCAAAGGCTGCCAATTCCACTGAATCTGTACACAGTGGTTTTATAATATGGTCTACAGTCAATTGGGATCTGAACTGGGACCACCTAAGTCATTCCATTAAAACAACATGCTGTCGTAGAAGCAGAGTGCTGGGAGCAAAAGGCCAGAGCTGTTATCCACTTCAGCTTATTTTTGTAATTGGAAGGTGGTTGCAAAGGAGGGAAAGCAAGCTGAGTCACACCTAATCGCCTTGAAAATTGCATAATAAAAATTAGGAGAAAAGGTCACAGAGCACTAGAAAATAGTTTGTACCTTTATATACTTGCATCACCTATTCTTTTAAACACAAATATTCCCTATTCCTTTTATGAAATGACTTGCATTCTTCTCGATGTCAGAATTCACTTGCTGTAAGCTTCCCGAGTCCGACGCAGCATCCATTAATAACAAGTAAAATTATCTCCATTGTCTGAGACAGCGATTTATTAGCTCCTTTTTTATTTAGGCCAGCTTTCAGAAATGGATGTGTCACTATTTCAGGATCTAACTTTTGGTTCCTGCTCAAGGAATACAGTCTTCAGCAATTACTAAGCACTCTCCTGAAAAGCAGTTCACTTTACACAAGGCTGTAGCCAACCAGACTCACAGGCACACCTGTCACTTCTGAACAGCAGCAATTCAGATGGCCCCAATCTGAAGCCCTGTACTGCTTTTTCTTGAAGTTGTTGGCAAAACTGTTCAATCAGAGATGGTGTCAAAAGACATTAGACAAACAGTATTTGTGTCAGTCTCCAATATAGCCTTAAATTTATGCGTCCTCAGGTGAGCACAGAAAGACAAATTTTCCACTGTTCAGAAGGGTGAAGAGTTTACTTGCATTATACCCATGCTGTCTGCTTTAGGAATGCACCCGCTACTCCAAAAATGCCAGCTGAGAACATAGTTCTGGTTTATGAGACTCATTCCTCCTGCAGTTAGAAGTTAATTTCACTGCTGACACTTGTAAAGCACAGGCTCATTTCATGCTATGACTAGAAGGAGAAAGAATCAGGTGGTACAAAAAAAACTGAGTTATTTGCAAAAAAATGCTTTATCTGCATGATTTGTGACAACATCTTTTGCTTTTGGAAGTATGCTCATCATAACCTGCTAGAGCTAACTAAATCATATGACAGGAATTTGTAAAGCAAGCAAGGTAACACCACCCTCCAGCGGAATAGCATGAAGAGAAAAACTCTTGGAAACTAAACAAAAAACTCAGTGGTTGTGTGTTTAATCCTGATAAATTCAACACAAAGATGCACTTTGTGTGCATCAGTGGTGCTGGATTAATCCCATAATTTGCTCAGAAATACACAGTTCAGATGGGATTCTTACCAAAAAGAGAAGGAAAATTTTTCTTTTTTTATTTTTCAGATCACTTCTATAGTTCCTTTCTTCAGAACTGATTAGGTGCATGACAGAGGCCTTAATACTATCTAGAACACAAGCTACTACTACAGTCAGAACACAGCTCCATTAATTTTCCTTTGATTTTATTTCACGGAAAGACAACTGTGCTAACTTTCAGCAAAGAATCATATTTATATTGTACTGAATTATTTTAATGGAGTAAAAGTAAGTACGCTTCTAGAAGTTTGCAAGACTGGACCTAAACCAATGACCTAGTAAAAGGATAACTGAAATTTATTTCTGTAATTCAAACGAGTGAACAACACCCTAACATGGCATTTTTAACAACATATTTCCATTCCTTTTCCCTGTTATTCAGGCATCCTGACACAGTTAACAAGTTCTGCTACTCGTATTTTCCACCTCATATCAGTACAGAGCTGGAGCTTTGATGCTTAGTCTAATTCCTTCCTCTTGCCTCACCCCACACCTGTATCCACTTAATGTCCCAGGAAAGCCATACAACTGTAGAGTACATTGCAGAAAACAGTGTACTTATACTGAAAGTAAGACCACAATAGCAGATATGGAACTGTTAGGCAGCATAGCATGAAGCAGCTGGAAGGAAGAATTACCAGCCGCAAGGAGAGTAGAAAGGACCAAAGTGATATGACCGCCTGGTTAGCCGTAACCGGGCAGAAACGATCACTATATCTTTGAAGAAAGGGAGAAAAAGTAACCTTTTTGTACTACTGAGTGCAACAAAAATAATCCTACTTAACAGTAAGCCACCCATACAAAACAGAACTTTATGTCAATTAGTCTATTCGGAGAGAGGGAAATAGAGTCACAAATTTTTTTCAGCTACACTCAATACTTCCTTTGAAACCTATTTGATGTTTTACTAAACAAGTTTTGGCTTTTCATTATTCAGAAATCTCTCTAGTGCTTCATACTTTGTGTATGTTTCCCTTACTACTTTTTCAAACACAGAACACCATGTAATCTTCAAGCAAGCAAACTCCCACTATTTCCTATGGCTCTCTGACAGACATCAGCATGAATCTACATTGTTTTGGATTCACTGCTAACAAAGGCTGAATCAAGATTAGGAAGAAACATCCACTTTTACTCATTATAACAAATCTGGGCTGGCTTGCACATGGTGGGAAGTTTAAACTATAGATTTCACATCCTGAGGAAAAAAAATAAATTCAAGTACTGAAAGAAAACCCCAGTCAAAAAGTACCCAATGCTCCTCACCTTCCCTTGTGTACATGGACCCCCTGCTACAAACTCACAGCTAGTAGCAAAACCTTACTGCATTCTGATAACCAGTCAATCAATGGTTGGATATGGGTGGCAAATGGTGTCACACGCAAGTAAAATAACTAGCTTGGTTTCACTGTTGGCTGTATTTCCAGGTTGAGGATTAACTAAGCTGCTGATCAGTTCAGGGGAGACTGGGTTAACTGCAGCATCACATAGTATTGCATGCTCACAAGGTCGTCTTCCACCAGAAGCAATCTGCCCATTTTTGCATGCTGGGTTGTTAATAAGATTGACCGTACCTGAACTAACTTCTGCAAAGGTACTCACAAATCTTTGTACTGAACTTGTGATTGCTCTGGAAGGGTTTATGGGCTTGTGCCCAACACGGTGTGAATGCACAGGGCGGGCCAAGCAGTTCACCTGAGCCTGGAGGACCTGGTGAAGTAACTTCCTCGGCCTCCAGTGCAACAGCGACATTAGAGTGAGGGGGTACCATACAGGTCTACAATACCATGAAGGAATGTGTCAGAGTGCACACAAACCAACAGTTCTCTTTCTCTTACTCCCTGGGATCAAGAGGCCACCAAATGGAGGGAGCAGGAGCCAGGATGAGACAAATGGGAGGTGGCAGTTCTTCAGACAAGAGGCAGCAGGCGTATGAGGATTGAAGGGTATGTTTGGGGAGACCCACTCATGGCTAAAAAGCAGGGAAACCACGCAGGCTTAGGAAATCCCCCTCAGCTGGAAACAGTGCCAGGAAAGTAGCACGCGTGCCTGCCCTGCTTTTTCTCTTCCCTAGATAGATACTTCTGGCTATTACTGGAGACAGGACACCACGCAAGATGGACCTGTACTCTGAAGGAGTACTGCTGTTCTTACTGTCTAAGAAGAGTCCCTCTAGTGCGTTCCCAATGGCCAACATACTCTGTTTTTTTCCATTATTAACAGATTATTGCATTCCACACTTCTCCTGGATAAGGAAGAAATTATTTTACTTCTAAGGCAGATGAGACATCTTAAGCACTCTCCTTTTTAGCTTCTCTGCTCCTCATTCCACAGAAATAAACTGGCAAGTAAGCACAGCTCACACACTTGCATATCTGACTCCCCTTTACTTTTATCCAACAGCTTTCTGACTTAAAACCAGACCACTTTTTTAGATCACTAAGGGTAGGCTAGACTCATAATACAGAACGCAAAGTTAGGTATGTGTATCGGAAAATACAGGCATTTATTTTTTAAAAGGCTAAGTTGCAAGAGTTTAGAGTAACTTTAAACAAGTTTTTACCATATAAAATAAAATTTAGGGTGCAATGTAGTTTTAGTTCAGAATTCAAAATTTCTTTTGAAGTTACTTAGTGTGAGTTTAATTGCCACTGAGACAAATATTACATGCATGCCATACATTTTACACATCTGTGCTTAGATCCATAATATTGGTGGAATAAACCCTTGTCCTTGCTGCATGTAATACCAGTGTTCCTGGTGGCCTTCTGGACGTGCTTTCTGCTCTCCGCTGAGAGCCTCAGCTCCTGAACTCAGGTGCTCCGAATCATTTCTTGGTTAGAGTTCACAGTCACTCCTATTCCCAGGCAGAGCCTAAACGCTGAAGCTTTGGAGAATCTCTTTCCCTCATATCTGTAAGGGGGGTGGCTTTGTGCATCAAGTCTAAAACACTCCTGGTTCTTGTTTCATTTAAGTTCAGCAGGTATTTTTTGCAGTTTTCTTGGTAAAATGGAGCATCAACGGTTTCATTTAAAGACAATCAAAATAATTTTTAAATCTGTAACTATTTAAGGTATTTTACCCATTTTCCCCTAAAATCTAAATTAAATGTATGTGTATTTAATTTTGAAACACTGTTTCTCTGTCTGAATAAGTTTTCTTATTTCTCTGTGAATTTGCTCATCATTCCAGATTAGGTAAACATGATTTTTCAACTGATGAACCGTTTGTCTGTGAAATCTTACCTGACGCCAGTAGTGAAGGCTAAAAATCTAGTGGGCTGGGAATCCGGAGGCAGCATCCTCTGCCTAGGGAGGCCAGCCGAATACAACGCTTCCCTGCCTGTAAAGTCGGGATACATATCTTTTGTCTGTATGAATGGCAAGGGAGAGCCTCAGCCTCTCAGTCTCTCTCTCTCCGTATAGCGTAGTTAACTCAATGGACGCTGACCTCAAAGCTACCGTAATACGAACTAAGACTAGTTTTCCACAAGCACTTCAGTAATGCCGCCTAAATGCATGTTTTGGCCACAGTACCATCGACAAAACACATGCATAGTATTTGAGATTTGCACCACTTGTATCGCAGTTACCACAGTGAAGTAAGTCTTTTAAGAAGCTTAGTGGTATGAAAAGAAAATAGCATCATCTTGTTCAATGCCAGCTCCTCTGCTGAAATATTCATCACCTAAGTGATAGTTCTGTGCTTTTTCACAGTGTAAAACGCACAAGCTTTGCCACTGGCAGACTATGTTCTTAGTATGCTTAAACCTGTGTAGAGCAGCCATAATTATTACGTGTGGATGGCCAGAAATTGTAACAAATTTTAAGAGAGCATATATTTTTGTTCAAGTTATGTATAGAATTTTTAAAAAAGAAAATTAAGAAAATCTCAGAAGTAAAAAATGCAAGCCTAGACACCTGAACTTTTCAAGTAGCCATTATTTTAAAATAAAATGCATCTATAGTTATCAAATAAATGAACTGATGTTTATTTTTATTACTTGCTACTATTGCTACAATTTGTTATTATTATTTAATGGATATTTGTTATTATCTTGTTTACAAGGAGATGATGCTTGTGCAATTGTGCTCTCTGTCCACCTGTCAGTCCTTTCACTTAATCACTTTTGAATCCACTGGGCAATCCCAGCTCACTTAGCTAGAGGGTAGAGGTATCAAAGATAACTACATTCCTATAAGCTTTGCAAAAATCGGCAACTAAGTAAAGAGGAGAGAACCAGACTGCTACTGCCAGCAGGGAAAGGCTGCAACCTCAGCGCAAGAGCTACCCGCTTCACCTGGCATGCCACCCGCTCTGTTAGCAAGCAGGAAAAAAACAGGACTTACTGACAAAAGCACTGCTGAGAACCCATCACAGCACACATGGCTTCCATCTTCATAGGAGATCAGGAACCCAGGAGGGGCATAGTTGGGGTCAAGGTCATAAAGGAGAGAGCAGTAGCAGAGCTTATTATGGTAGCGTGTGGGCATGGGTAGGGAGAAAGTGTTCCACTGTCCATGAGACAACAAGTCCCAAACCACAGTTATTTTCTGACTCCTGAATCATTCTTGATAACACAACCATAAGGAAGTTTCTTTATAGACACAACCTGAGCAGTTCTACATAAGAAATCTGCAGAAGTAACACTAGCAGAGTGCTTCACTAGATAAGCTCCTGGATGAAGTGAAAAGTTAAGGCAACTTCTCAAAAAAAAGGAATCGATGAGCAGAACTTGGGAGAGTGTGTGTGATATTAGATAAAAGGATTAATTTCAAATAAAGCATTCTGTTACATCCTCCTTGGTCATTCTGTATCCATAAAGGAGGTAAAATTTATCTTACCAGAATGACCAGTCTTTTGGTATCTGTCTTTCCTTTAAAGCCTGTTAATCGCTCTGCTGCTTCCCATGATGCAGCAGTTAAGGGTTCAAGTGTCATCACAGATGCCCACACAAACCTAGATAACATGAAGAAGATTAAATTCACAAGCAGTTTTCCCTTGAAAGGGCACTGACCCAATATGCTGCCATTTGTGCTGCTGCCAAAAAATCCTGCTCATTTCAGGCCAATGCTCTAGAGATCCGCAGGGTCAAAATCTCGTGGCTTCAAGATACAGTTTCAAGTGTTGCATGAGATCTAAAGAGATCCAGAAGACTGCACCTCTCTGCAGAACTGCCTTAGCTGCGCTCTGCCCTGAATCTCACTATCTGCCCTGACTTGGCTCTAGGGATTCTCCAAGGCATGCTATAAACTCCTGGCTTTGCTTGGATATGTAGGAATTGAGACTGAGCTTGTGATTTGGTAAGAGGATGAAGAACAGTGCTTAGACTGGGCAGGTTTCACCGCTGTTACAATAGCTATCCTAAGCACCTGACCGCGTTTGTTTATTGGTGCACTCTTCGTACTCTGACCATGAGATTTAGGGACAAGGGGAAGTCTTACTGTAGGTCAGTTCAACAGCGATCATTCTGGATCTGCAGTCTTTCACAGCTGGGGACAGAACACTAGGGTTATCTGGGAATTTTATTTAAGATCTCCACGACTTCAAGGATCGAGGCAACTGGTAATGGCCTGGATTTTTTTCTTTTTCTTACTGTGGTAAGTTACAGTTATGCTTTTGGGGTTCTACCACAAGTTTTGAGCTTGTTTTGCTGACAAGCATTTTGCGGCTGGTGGTATTTAGTTGCACCTGAACAGATGTTCTCGAAACCCTTTTGAACTATGTATCTCTTGCAACTGATTTCGGTTGATGGCCCTGGTGGTCTTTTCTGGCCTTATATTGCTATATTCCCACTATTTGTTGACTGAGGTTGCTCAGACAATTCAATGAGGTGTCATGCTACAGAAGTCCCTAGAATCTTAAAAAAAAAAAAAAATCTAAAAGCTTTGTAAGAATAAAAGGATCAATGTGTACATGAAAAAACTGTAGGTGGCAACTGCAACGGTAGTTAAACACAAGTAACTCCATTAGTTACTATGCAAGTATATTTCTTTTTGCAAGTATATTTTTCCTTACAAATTTTCTAATCAATCAATGTAGAAATTACTTAATAATGCAGTTGTGCTACAAAAAAACCCCAACCCAACAACCAAAGCAGAGCCTTGATGTGAACAAAATTTTAGATCTATGAGATTTTTATTTTATTTTGAAATATCTTGCTCTGAGATTGATTAAAACATTCATTGTTTCAAGGCACGATGTTTGATGTTTGTAAAGCATGTTAGACAGATACTTACATGCTTTATATTAAAAAGGCAATGACTGGCTTCACAAAGAACCATACAAATACCTTTTTAATTGAAATCTTTCCATCTCCCTTACTTCCAAGTCCCCAAAGGTACCAAGCTATGAATTTCAATGAGGGCTTTGCAAAACAGAATATAATTAGTGCTTCTCTGTCAGTCTTTCTCCCATCAGTCACCTAACCATTCTTGTTTCTACAGTGACACGTAACAGCAATTTAATATCATACAAAAGAGCAACATTCTTTAACAGATAACGAGATTCTGAAACTTATCAGTGCAACCTGATTTTGGTATGGCTGTTTTTCAAACCCATATGGAATAGCATCTGTTTTTATTATTGAGGTAGCAGACCTTTATTCATCCAAAAAAAAAAAAAGTCATTCTGTACCTGAAGGAACCAAAGCCTTCAACACATAGCTACAAAGCATAATCTGAAAATTAATCCCTTGTTTTAGAAATGCATTGCTGAGTAGTTCCTTGTAATGAAAGCAGTCTGTTCTATCGCTATTGCATTTCAGCTTTCAATCTAAAAGTATCACCATGAAAAATTGTGACTAAAGCTGAACCACAGCAGATGATGCAGTTGGACAGAGGACAGTTTTTTGACCAGCTTGCAGACAGTCTGCAGTCTCTTTTGGCTGAATGTTAATTGGTAAGTTCTCTCCCTAGCTGAAGAAGCCTCTTGCATCCCATGCCAAGTAAACCTTAACACAGCAAAGTTCACAATTAGCACCTTCTACAACATCTGGCTAAAAAGGAGATGGGCCACTAAACCTGGCTTCAGCAGTTGATCATGTTATCCTCTTTCAGTAGGACCACAGCAAGGTGATATACCCAGGCTCAAAACCTTTAGTGCTTAGGAAATGCTAATGCTACCCTACAAAAAACTTCAGTGCATTACCTAGATTAGGCACATCAGACATCCCCTCCATTTTCTACACTGGCTTGCCACTGAAGTGTCATCAAATTCTGGTTTCTTACCTTAAATGACTTCTACACCAAGTTTCTCATCACCTTCAAATGAATTAAAAAAAAAACACTACTGTGAATGCCCCGGCTAAAAACTCACTTCTTCATCAAAGTGTGAATCTCCCTGAGAAAGGTGAAGTTGGTTTATGACAGAGACACATCATTCCTGGAGGTGAATGGAAGAAGGGGAAATGAATTATGAGATCTTGTACATGCTTCTAGTGGAAAAGATGAGAACACAAACAAGCAATATATGATAGAAATAACTGATACTGATGATGCAGATTAATATTTCAGTATTTTTATATTAAGATTATTATGATACAGCAGCACATATGGAATGGAATAGCATCACAGCAGACTAATGCTGCTTGATCTACACCCTGGAAATGTAAGTTCAACTCTTGAAGTAACCTGTAGAAAGAGATCATTCAGATGAATGTTCCCATATGAAGTCTTTAAACTAATTTCAACATGACTGACAATTTCTTGCTCAGACAAGGGGTCAGAAATGGAGTAAAAGGGATGCTACCAGCAAATAAGAATGAGGAATTTTTAGAGGTGTGATGAAGGGTATTTATTCACGCTACATCTACCTTTTCATAATATTTCTCCTCCTTTCAAATACCTTCTTAACTACACTAAAAAATTCAGAAACCAGAAGATGAAAGCAGTAAATTGTTTTTCAACATCTCATGGCAGGCAGAATTGGGAAAAGATGTGGTAGCATTCAGAAATAAGACCCATGAAGAAATCTGACAGTATCACATGACTTGCTCATTCCGATACACCTTTCTGTCCTCACTCTTGGCTACAACTCGTGAGTCAGTATCAAGACACCAATTTTGGTAAAGAGGGAGCAGAGAAGAAAATGAAACTAGCAGTAAAAGCCACAAGGCACCACAGGAGGGTGCTACACACAGTCACTGCATTCATCTAGAAGGAACTGTTGAAGGCAGCGTGACTTTATGCTTTCCACAGAATTTGAAAGCAGGAATAAGTCCTTTTCCCTCATAGCATCTCAGAGTGAATCCATTTACTTGTAATCAGAGACTCAAAACAAAAGGGCAACACTGGCGGTAGCCTGAGATCTGTGTTGGTTGTAATGATACTGTCAACTAAGGCACGTTGCTAACACTGTAAGAAGTGAGAATTAGCTTAGCAAGTGACTGATCCAATGCAGAGAGTTTAATGATTGTATAAATATTTTATTGTGCTTACACTGTGTTTGAGAAGAACTCCTCTCTACCTCAAAACATCAGCAGTTATTCTTTACACGCTCACTGTCAACACATCTTCAGAAGACTCCAGGATTCTTAGAATGAAATTACTGTGTGTAGGGATATACGCTTTCATGAATTAGCACATAACAACACAATGACTGCCTACAAGTACAGATATGTTTTAGTGTGCCCAGATATGTTTTCTTTCACACTTCCCACTTCTCAGTGGAAAAACAAACCGACGGCACTGTACTGTATACAAAACAATATAGCTACAACTAACTACTTTTTATTGTGGCTGCTTACAGCAATTTAAAAGCCTAACTTCGAGCTACTCATCCCCTTCCCCTCTCAACAAGTGACAGCCAGGTTAGATTGCTATATAGAAGCTGATGAACATAACAGAGGCAGAAAGGATCCCAAGAGATTTCTCCTAACTTTGCGGGGTATAAATAGCTCCCTTCTATATCTCAGTGAAGGTAAGAGAGTGCACCACAGTAATCCGATGCATCTTGCAGGTCCCTGGCAATACAAAAACTGCACGCACTTTCTTTAAAGCATCTTCTAGCACAACAGAGAGTCCGTTGTCCAAGTGCCCAGATAAGCATGGCATATCCTCCCGAGAACCTCTCGCTCCATTGTCTCATCTCAGTGGGGCTTCTGTTGAGGCTCCCTGGGTATGGAAAAAAGGGTACGCTAACCCACAAAGGTGGCTAAACTACTTGCCTCCTCTTATGTAGGGAAAGGGAAGATAATGCAAGGAAGACTTCCAAGCAAGGATCTGGAATTCTCCCTCTTCCTCGCTATCCTTTAACATCATTCATCCTATTCCGTCATTCTCTGACCCCAATCTAGTTACGTCTTCCTGAGGTGTCCTCCCTGTTTGTGTTGGTTTTCTTGCTAGCCCCCTTAATCATAGAATCTCTCAAGTTGGAAGGGACCCATAAGCATCATCGAGTCCAAGTTCCAACTTAATGTAATGTTGGCCAACAGCTACTGCATTGTCAGATTTCTTCTGCCATAATATCCCTTGCAAGTTACCACTCCAGTTTTCCTCTCTTTACCTACAGAGTAGCTTACATTTACAACTTTGCTTTCTCCATAAACCCTTCTTTGCTTGTTTCTCTCTATGATGGAGTTTGCACTCTTCAAGGAATGAGTCCACCTGCTCTTCACTCTTTGACCCTGGTTGCTTGTTATCATATCCATTTACATAACATCAAGCTTTTACCTCCACCTCCCTCTATCCCCTGTTACTTCATGAGTTCCAGTCGTTCTTTAGGGAGATGGTGACGGGAGAACAATCCCCAGCTCCTCCTTCCGGTCACTTCATTCTAGTGTTCGTCACTACTGGGAGCATTACAGTTTACTTCCAATAAAACCCAGAGCATGCTGTACATACACCCCATATTGCTCATGTCTTCAAGCACCACTGGCACCAAGCACTATAATGGCATTTCCTAGGATCACACCTATAAAGCAACCTGGAATACTTCAGGATGAAAGGTGCTTTATTAAAAAACAGCGAACTAGCTCAGAAGAAGCACTGTGAGAAAACAATACCTACCAGTGCCTTAAAAGTACTGCTGACCCACTAGTCCACACAGGATTTCCAACTTAATGCAGCAAAACATTGGAGACAGCATCATGATGCAGGACAGAAAAAGGCCTAGCAGGCCAGGAAAGAATGTCAGCATGCAAGATAAGATGGAAACACAGCATTGCTTCCTGCAAGGTGGAACTCTGCTGCTATTGGCTCTACTGGGGCATGAACTTGCCTTAAGAAAGCCACCAAATATTAATCAAAAGTGGAAACCAGAACCTAACACAGCCGTGACATGCATGGGCGGGTGACTGAGAGCACATGCCACACAAAGCAGTGCCAGTAGAAGAGTGGAGACACTCAGCTCGCCTGGTCAGTTTGCTACTAAAGGAGAAGCTTCAATACAGAAGATCACAAATAATTTAGCAAAATGAGAACTCATCTGCTATCTAGTGAGTTGTGTACAAATACGTGTTTTCCCAATTCAAACACCGTTGTTGAAATGTTGTTCCAAAGGAGAATTTGCCAGAGGTGCACAATTACTCTCCCGTACTCCAAGCTGGAAGCACAGAATTAGGCAAATGCTTTCAGAGAAGCTTCTGTCAGCCTGCATTGAATACCTGTTGCCACCATCAGTCTAATTATTTGGCAGCTAAACTCTCTTTCTATCACTGTCTGGGACATACCACGAGGAAAATATATTCATACATCGCCACTTTCACAGAAGAGAATAAAGTATGGCAACAATGGCCACGATATACATTTTATCTTTAGGGAATGGAGTTTGGATGGGAAGGGGAAGATAATCCATCTGTCAGAAAGCAACGCAGAAATACTAACTACTGAGAAGACATTTTTACAGACAATTTCATAAATAAAGAAAAAAGGCTGCTGGTCACCCTATACCCTGTAAAAATACTGGAAATGAAAACTGTCTGGAAAGAAGAAATAGAATGCTATACCCTGGTATGTGCACTAACTCATTAACTGCTCTGTGGCTCCAATCCAGCAAAACACTTAAGCACATGAATAGTCCCAACAACAAAGGCCTGAAAGCCTGACCATACATTAAAGTAAAATGCAATGTAGGCACAAGCTTCTCCCTTGCTTTCAGAGAAACCTACAAAACGCAGAGAACAAAATCAGTGCTGCCTCCCTTGGGTACAGCAGGCAAGGAGTGGGGCCACAGCAGCCCCATTCAAGGACAGCTTAGGAAAATGTATTTACAAAATGCGTATGTATTTGTATATACAACTGTTAAATACACATACATTGGTGGCATTACATATTGTTTTCTAAGCATTGTAAGAGTCCAGCATACATGCAATACGAAAGGGCCATTTAGCCACGAAAAAACTTCCAAAGTTTTTACTGGATTTGCTTTTACGGGAAGACACATCGCCATTCTGTGGAAACGGAATATGTTGCTTTGTTTTCCCTGAGTTTTCCTCAGAGAAGGAATCCGAATAAAACATCAGCCTAAGACATGCAGCAATCCTAGCTCACACAAATCAAATGTCAGCGTTCAAGTGAGTGCGATGATAACATTTGGTGGAGGCATGAGGGAGACAGATGAGTGATTCACAGTCTGGAAGGTGGCATTGCAGGGTCTAGGTCAGGGGAAAAGTGAGAGGTGCTGGGGAAAGATGGGTGTGGAATGGAGATGATGAATGTATTGCCATCTGATAAAAGTTACCTGCTATCAAGATTTGCTCAGACGGTGCCATTGAGGCATTCAAAAAACATTCTTCAGTAACCTCAGACAAGAAAGTAATTTATTATCTGAGCAAGAATATTACCAAGAGGACACTTTTAAAGCGCAGTTTTAATTTCTCCTCTTACTATCATTAGTATTTACATTCTCCAAAATAATCCTCTTGCTTCTCTGTTCAAATGCTACAACCAGCACCAAACACAGACACACAGCAGGCATGTAGGAAAACGCATTTTCCACACAGCAGCAAATTCGATCCCATTCCTGTCACAAACGGTTCATTTTTTTTCTGGGACACACAGCATCAGATTTCATGTGGAGGCACCTGAAATAGCAGTCCCATGCTATTAGCCATTTAAGACCAAGTGCTATCACCAACACAACGAGTCGAAGCCTCATCTGCAAGTTATGTACAAGATATATACTATATACTCCAGAATTGAATGAAATGTTTATGGGGTGGTAGTGGTGTGAAAGTGGAAGAACCTGCTTCTCTCAGAAGTCCCTATGCTCTGCTGGCACAGTCAGGGTGAGAAACATCCAGTGTGTACACAAACCACTCTGTTCATCTCCTGTCATTGCTCCTTTTCTGTGCATTGAGGCTTATTTGGTATTGCTGAATAGTTTCTTCATCTCAAAACTAGAAGACTCTCTCCTGTGCCAAAGTGACTAGCTCAGCACCTGTTTATTGCTCTGCTCCAGTGCGTACCAACTTCTTACTACAATAACAATCATTCGTAGCATTTGGGATTAGTAGACTGTAATTGCCCTGCAAGCATATACTTCAGTACTGAACTGCCTTTAATCTACTTATCACCTACCAGTTTCTTTCTGGCACTTTTTACTCTCTTTCTCAAAAGTTCTGTGTAGGTCCTAGAGACACTTCTGTCGTACAGATTTGTGAAATGGTTTGCTAAGGTCTTCCACAGAAAGTGAAAAGTTTACTATGGCAGTAGTCATTCACAACTGTCTTTACCTGCAACGGTGTAACCCAAAGAAATAATACTACTAATTTGTATCACCTGATTCAATCTGTTGTTGGCAGATGTTCACAGTCTCGTGATGCTGGTTCAAATCCTACTGAAGCTGCCAGGAGTTTGCGGACTTCTGAACCAGTCTGATCAGACCTGCATCTCATCTCCACTTCAGAGAGAACACTACAGCTGTGACTGGACCAGTCTTTAGCTTCTACAGATTTCATGGTCTAACAAAGCTATATTATTTCTTCCTTGTCTCCATGTATACACCTAACTGGCATTCCATTTCTTAAGAAGAGCAGGGAGGTGAAAGGATAGGATGGATGAAGTTGAAGATACATTGGCAGAGCTGCACATGGAAATAAGCATGACATCTGCTAGCAGCATATCCGGTTTGCAGCCATCACTAGCTTTAATGACCTAAGAAAAGAAAGGTGAAGAAAATCCTTTGGAAGCTACGAGCTGTTTGCAAGAGGTTAACAAGACTTTGAGACAGTAAACAGAGTGCAGTCAATATTGCTGTGCAAGGGTGAACATGGAAAAAACAGAATTATTCTTGATATGCAGCTCTGTTTGATTTCTGTACTTGGACGAAAAGCATCAGATAAACACTGACTACAGATTTTAATTTGGGCAGCATTTATTGGTGGTCAAGGTAAGCAGGAAAAAAATGGCAATGTTTTTCCTGATACCAGGTCATATTGGAAAGCAAGGAAATCCTGTTTCTGCCTGTAAATAGACTGTGAAAGTCCAAGGAGAAAATAAATATGGAACAGGAAAAATGGGATGTCATTCAACACAGCCGCACTTCTGACCACAATGTTGCTTTTCAGATAGCTCAACTTCGTACAGCTCAGCACAGAAATATCTCCATGAAATGAATCATCATAAACACTAAGAGAAAATGAGGCCTTTACAGGTGTTTTTAGAGGAAATGAACAAACAAAAACAACTCCATAAAATATTTAACCAAACAACACACAAATAAATCTTGAGTGCTTGGAGATATATTTACAGTCTGGGTTTGGGCACTTAGTAGCTAACAGCAAACAGTGAATTTGATGAATGCTCAGAAGTGGCACCGTTCACACTAGGTCTAGAAAGCCTCAGAGCCAGGTTAAAAAAACATATCCAGAGTCTGGACAACAGGAAAATTCCTTTAGCCACCTAATGTTCCTCTTGCATGAAACTAATGAAAACAACATAAAAAACACAAAGGGGCTTTCCTGCTCCCACCAAGGCTCTACTTCTAAAAGATACAACTGCTGAGAATTACCACCGGTGTTCTTTGATTTTATTCTAGCATGGAGCTGTTTCATGGAGCATTTCAGTGAGCTGCTGACAGGTAATCCTCCAGATTAATTCAGAGTTCATTTGGCGGATAAGTGGGAAGCTGCTCTGAGAGACAGCATGGGAATGACAGCTCACTACCTCTTTCTGTGAATTCTCCGAAGATTGAACAGCAGAAGGTATTTTCAGCTAATGCCAGCTGAAGACAAATGGTAGAAGCCAAGTGCTAAAAAGTCATGTTGAGATCTACACAGAAAGCCTTTTCAAAATAAATCTCCAGGTAAACATACTATTCAGGATTCAAGAGAGAGACACAGATTGGGCTAGGAAAGTATTGCTCACCAAATCCTGGTTTAAAACAGCTTATTACAGGCTTTTTTTTAATGATATGTTTTTCAGGCTCCAATTAGAGCAGAGTAATTAAATGTTAATTAAGGAAGCACTTAGGCCAAATGATAGCTTTTCCTGGGAAGCTTAGAGGGAGTTCTGCAAGCATTTTGTCTGGAGTGGCGAGGAGCAGAAACACAGCACTGGAGAAGAGCATGCAGACATACAGCTGTCCGTAGGGGCAGGGTAGACCAGTCTCACCTCAAGCACAGCCTGAACGCTGCCCTTCGGCAGAGCTGGCAGGACCCTTTTGTTTTGTTTGGCATTTTCCTGGAAAGCTTCCCCAACACTGAAATATTTCACCTGTGAAAGGAAACGGGCAATTCAGAAACACTACCTGGAATATGCTCCTTCACTCGGCACATCAGACTTGATGTTCGAGCTGTTTCTTGTCTGAAGTGCCCAGTCTCTGCTCTCGAGAAGGGGGCTTCATGGATGTTCCTGCTACAGCGCAACACAACAGCCGCCCGTGGAGGCAGACAAGGCTGCCTAACCACCGGTACCACACAGTGCCAAGGACAATACCTCTAGGTCTAAATGTTTCAGAATATTGATGTTTGTTTTTTTCTATGATTCTTTTTAAAGATATAATTATTATTATTCCAGGAAAAGCAGCTATTTCAGAGAATAAAATTCAGCTTAGTGGAAAAATACACTTCTTTCAAAAATAACGTTGACAACAATTGGTTGAGCTGTTCAGGTAGTTGCATTCCACCTCACTTTTCAGAACCTACACATTCCCAGTGCCAATCTGGCTGCCTTCCCAGGACAAGGGCACAGTGGAGAGTCATCAGGCATCCTGAATTTCAATAAGAAGTCAAGCTGCCTGGCACAATCAGAAATCGTTCAGCTTGTAACAGTGAGCCAACAGAGAACAAACAGAACAAAAAGTGTAGGGAGGAAAGGCGGGAGAGGACTGGATTTGCAAAATGCACTGTTATCCATCCGGCTCCCTGTGCTCCACTTTGATCTCTAAACACGTACATGTAATTCATCAATCACTGATGCTGAAGTGCACCAGGGATGAAAGAAGGGAATTTAATAACAGACCAAAAGAATGGGGCTCAGGGTATCTGCATTCTGTTCCTAGTAGGAGCACGCCTAAAAACAGATACTCAGTTTCACAAAAAAGATTTGGTGAACTCAACATAGTATCAATTAAACTGCACGCTCTGTCAAATGATTCTTTCACAGCTTTTGTGGAAAGCTCTTGGGATTTCTACAGCCTTCCTACATAACTCTAGGCAAACCATTTAACTTTTCTGCCTCCCATATCTATAACTTACAGCACATGGCAAAACAGCTTCTATTTTAGAGAGGATTGACTCATGATGTAGTTTTTGTAAACCCCTGAGACATCCTCTAGTGAATCAGTGATTAGAAAAGCAAATAACTAGGAGTTTGCTTCCGAAGCAGGCAGAAAGAGAAATGCATGGCGTAAGAATAATTCACATCGCTGCTTCCCCATCTTGGCATTTGTAGCATTCCAAACAAATGTCAGTTTACATAACCAACTCTCATCACACTAAATTCTGAAATGCCAACACCATTCATGAGAATTTCTGTCAAAAATTAATGTTTGAGTAAGGAGGTTTTTAGTTTTGGCCTGTCTAGTACTCTGCAGTTTGATATGGATTGAAGATAGCAGCTCTTATATTATCCTCAGCCCACGTTAACTGCAGGGAGAAAACCTACCAACTCTGGTAAATCACCAGTGTAACACAGCGCTTGCAGCACACCGTACTGGATACAATTGGCTTACACATAGTCAGCTATAAACACAGAGAAGAACATTTAAAAGAGGTGCTCCACATCAAATAGGGACAAGTGCTCTTGCTTTTCCTCAAAGGCGAATGCTTTATGTTGGAACAAGAGAAGAGAGATTATTTGCAGCTTCTCAGCACTGGTAAGCCAGGCAGACCCTTTTGAAAGCACTCGATCATACTGTGCATCATGCACAAAGAGCGGGTAAACTGATTCACCGCACAGGCTCAATGCTCTTATCCATGGTTAGCGCAGTTCAGAGAGCGACTCCAACAGCACACGACGCTTTCTCCCTGCTATACTTCACACCTCTGTTTCTGCAGTTCTGGACTCCTGGGAGAAGCAAAGGAGTCGAACCCTTGCAAGGGGATCATGCTAATCACTTTGGCACTATTGCAGGTTGGCTTTGCAATCTCAGCACGTGACTCGTTCCACTGAGAAAAACATTCGTTTTCAAAGGTGCTGCTGCAGCCTGACTGTACTATGATTATACTGAGGTGTACACAGGAGAGGAGTTAGCTAAATGGAAAGCAAACTATGAGTGAGAGGATACTGAAAAGAAATGGCATTAGTGCACCAGTGTATTAAGGAAACAGAGAAGTAGTATAGATTTTGCCTTGTGCTAACTGTTTCACACCCTTCTTTTCTTCTCCAACCTATTTCTCCTCCACCTCACTCCCGCTTGGTTGGCTGGCAGTCTCCCTCCCTCTCTTACTTTCTGTTTACCTGACATAACCTTGACTCACTCCCTTCTTCCTTTGTGCCCCCTCTTAAAAATATCTCATGGTGCTACTACAGTGTTTCTGCCATGAAAACGTTCCCAGTGACTACGTGTTTTGTGCTGTCCTTTGCCCTGTGTTTGCCTTGTTTACTTAGGCTGTAAATCTTCTCAGTTTGTATGAGGTCTCGTACAATCTGGCCCCATTCTTGACTAGTGCTCAAGTATAAAATAATCAAAATACCATCAAGAACAGTAACAAACACAACAATTTTATGACCGGGATACTTCTAAGATATAAAGCTTAACAGAGCATGCAAGTATTCTTAGGCTTGAAAATATACACAGCTATTAAATAGAAGCATCTTCCTTCTTATTTCCATTAAGTCCTAAACTACTTCAGAATAGTTCAGAGCAATCTCAAACATAATTACATGGAACTGAATAATTAATAGAACTCATTAAATGCATGCCATATACAGGAGGGTAACAGTACATATGAACAGGTATTTGGCATTCATATCTTGAGTTCCTGATTGTTTATAGCCAGAACCACTTTGCGGTATCGGCCTCTGGAGATTTCCTGCTGGATCGCATCTCTTGAGATTTGTCATGAACAGTAGAAGAGAGGAACAGTGACTGCAACATGCTCTGGTCTGCAGCCGATTTCTCTGCATAGTGAAAAATACAAGACATGCACGGAGTGGCCCATAGTGACTACAGCAGGTATGAAAGATGCTGAGCATCTTTACACAGTATTCAGAGTGGGCCCTGAATTCATCACTGTATCCCTGATGGCATGAGAGACACATCATGACAAATACAACGCATGGTATACTTAAAACAGAGCGCATTTGTTGTGTGCATGTGTGAATGCAAGACTTTCTCCAGTACACTCTGGCTTAATATTCTCCCAGATCTTTCTCACTTGATGTTTCAGTTAACTGGATGCTAGAGGCCTTCAAAAACCATGTCAGTTCTTTTATTGAATATAATCCTGCTATATCCAGAGCAGATAGTATGAACAGAACATTGGTTCACTTCCAGTGCTATTGAATGATTGAGTGTGAAAGCCTCCTTTGCATATTTTCTCTCTTTCATTTTTTTAATGCACTACTTTCCAGTGTGTTTTCCCATTCGTGCGTGTAGCTTTCCCACCTTGTCAGCATTGCCAGTCAGTCAGTTGCTGAGCTACAGGCTGTTCGCTGCACTTTCTGTCACTCGGGTGCGGAGAGATTTTTGGTCTGACTTACAAACTCCCCGCTGCCCCCGGCAAGCTGGCTGGCTGCCACACTGCAGCGGCGTGTTTCAAATGGCTGCTCTTTCCAGGACACACTTCTTTGCATCTCCAGCTTCATCACTTCTTACACACTTCTTTTCCCCCTTTAGTTTCATCTTTCCCATACCAAAAGGCCTTGGCAATGGAGCCATGCAGAAACAACCACCACACCACGAAACTATTTCAGATTCTGACTCCTTGACAAATTATCTGCATGTCCTAGTTTATCACTTAGTCAACCCATGTTCAACTGTGCATCTACTTCCACCACTGTTCAAGCACTATATGCAAGTTACACATGTGACTTCTAGATTACTTACCAGTTCATGTTTTCTAGTACATCTAGGCTTTATTTTTTTCATTATTATGTTCTTCATTTTTTGTTTTTAAAATATTTATGTCTGTTCTGATCAGTACACTTAAACCTGGGACCTGTTACAGGACAACTTCTGCACAACGCTCTTAGAATGCAGTCCCAGATGTTGGCAAAATCTGGCACACTGCTATTGCTCCTGAGCGCTGGGAGACCTCTCCTTTGCATTTCAATGAACTCACCACTATTGCATCCTGCTAACCAGCTGGTTTACTAGTGCATTCAATCTCAGCTGAAGCAAAGCATCAGAGGGTATTGATTACTCCACAAACTTTGGTTTTCTTTCTGAATTAAACCTAATTCAAAGTTCCAGAAACTTTTGAATATTTTTCCTTCAGAAGGCAAGTGAGCTATAAAACTAGGTAGAATATGAACAGACTTCATCATATTTTGTTGCATACAAGTACAATACGGGTCTGAATTGATCCCTAGGAACTTAATGAGGGCCTCCAACCAACTCTACTTGGCTGTATTTAACTCTGCAACTCGAGATATACTGAAGCTCTATACTGATTTCATATCCTACATAATTTCCTCACACCCTGATTTCTATCTGGACTGCTCTGAGGAACAGGACTACAGCTGCTCTAACAGTGAATCTATCCTGCAGCTCAGACACAGTCACAAGAGCTTTAGACAACACTGTAATGTTTACACCTCAGTTTTCTTACATATGAAAGGACGACTGCAGTCTCAGGTTTCAGATACACAATCTTTTTGCAAGCCAAAAGTGACATGCCTTTGCCTCCAATTCTATGATGTCCTAAGCAGTCACCATTTAAGCTGACATTTATTGAAGGCCTCAATGTGAAAAGATGAGGGGAAAAAAAACCCAACAAAAAACTACCAACAATTTTGATAGTTGAACACCTGCTTTTGTGGTTTTATCTGGATAGTACTTAAAGGGCAAAGGATGGAGGCTATCTTTTCACAAGGAGCCACATGGAGAAGACAAAGGGCAATGGGTACAAAGCTTCACCCGGAGAGGTTTAATCTTGACATAAGAAAGAAATATTTTACAATGAGAACAATCGTTCACTGGAGCAACCTCCCCATGGTAGAGTCCCCACTGCTGGTGGTTTTCAAGATGCGACTAGACAGGGCACTTCATAATCTTATCTAGGCTCCCTTTCCCACAAAAGTTTGGACCAGATGATCTGTCAAGGTGCATTCCAGCCTGGGCTGTTCTATGATTCTATGAGACTATTTACTCTTATATCTAGTCCTAAACTTCCACATAATGTTGTTTTTATAATTATATAATTACTGCTTCCCCTTACAGCTGACCTTAAGTCAGATTTCACTTAAACTAGTTTTATACCAGTGCAACTTTACTAGTCCTAATAATGATAAATCACTGATATATGAGAGGAGGGAGATCAGACCTAACAGAGATTATTTTTTACTTATACTAGGTGTTTTCACCTGTTGCATTCTCCCTCCAGACAAATGACAAACTTCTTCCATTCCAGAAGAATGGAGAAAGCAAATGTGAGGTGCCTTTCACACAGGCCGCTGGAGCAAATAATAATCCCTGAAATTGAAGTACAGCAATTTTCATGGGTTATACACAGTTTTAAAAGGTTATATACTTCTAACAGGGCACAATGAGATTTAAAATGGTTTATTAAGCCTTTTTTCGTGAATACGTTCTGTATCATATATTTGGTGAAAGGTAATCAGTTGAACTATTTATTCAAAATGTATCATGGGAATGCATCAGTACAGGCTTGGGGTGGACCTGCTAGAGAGCAGCTCTGTGGAGAGGGACCTGGGTGTCCTGGTGGACAACAGGTTAACCATGAGCCAGCAGTGTGCCCTGGCTGCCAAGAAAGCCAATGGGATCCTGGGGTGCATCAAGAAGAGTGTGGCCAGCAGGACGAGGGAGGTTCTCCTTCCCCTCTACACTGCCCTGGTGAGGCCTCATCTGGAGTACTCTGTCCAGTTCTGGGCTCCCCAGTTCAAGAAAGATGAAGAGCTACTGGAGAGAGTCCAGCGGAGGGCTACGAGGATGAGGACGGGACTGGAACATCTCCCCTACGAGGAGAGGCTGAGGGAACTGGCCTTGTTCAGCCTGAAGAAGAGAAGGCTGAGAGGGGACCTAATAAATGCTTATAAATATCTGAAGGGTGGGTGTCAGGAGGATGGGGCCAAGCTCTTTTCAGTGGTGCCCAGTGACAGGACAAAGGGGCAATGGGCACAAACTGAGGAACAGGAAGCTCCATCTGAACATGAGGAAGAACTTCTTCCCTCTGAGGGTGACGGAGCACTGGAACAGGCTGCTCAGGGAGGCTGTGGAGTCTCCTTCTCTGGAGATCTTCAAGACCCGCCTGGACGCGGTCCTGTGCAGCCTGCTGTAGGTGATCCTGCTTCGGCAGGAGGGTTGGACTAGGTGACCCACAGAGGTCCCTTCCAACCCCTACTATTCTGTGATTCTGTGATTCTGTATAAACAGACAAGCCTCTATTACACTTAGGTTGTACTGTAATGCAGTTGTAGGAAAAAGCTTCCAAGATCACAGTGTTTGTCCAGATCAAACTTGCACCGACTTGAAAGGTTTTCTTACTATGTTATCTAAAAGCACATGAATTGGTTTCCTTAAAATTTATTTTACATATATTTCTCTACTGTACAATCATATTAGGATTCCAATTTAAAAATGCAGATAGGACTGTTCTGCTCCAGTGAATGGAATGGCTGTACTTGGAGTAGCTATGGCAAAGTATATTCAAGTAATGGAGTAATTTAACCAGTTACATCATCATGAAAGAGTTTTCATAGTTAAGATGAGAAACCCTGTATTTCATTAAGTCTGCAACAGTGCTGGAAACACTTCATTATTTAAAGTCAGCCTTCCACATTAATCTGAAGATGAACAGATTATCGTGCTTTCTGTAGAACAAGCACCTCTGTCCTCTAGAGTGCTTTGCAGAAATTCTGGGTCACTATAACCTTCTTGCCCAGAGACCCACAAGGCATCAGCACCAGAGATGGGAATAAAGTCCAGAATCCCAATCTGTAACCTTTCCTGCACTGACTGGGGATCATGCTTCCCCCTAGCAAGTCCTAACACATTATTCTGCTGCTGTAAAATCCCACTGAACTTAGAAAACAGGTAAGGAATAAAAATAAATCATGGAAAGTAAGAACAAAAAAATTGAACAAAGGTGGTTTTATAATCCTCAGAAGAAGAAACTTGGTAGTTTGATGTCAGCTGACCGAAGGACCCCCATGCTGTGACTGCAAAATTAACAAGGGTTTAAACATATAATCAAGTTTAACAAGTTACTATGTATCCGCACAAGCACGGTAAACCATTTGGTAAGCTCATTTTGCCCATGACAAATGCAGGACAACTTGGCTTAGCTTGTTTCTCTTTCCTCTGGGACTAAACTGTTACACTTTCAGTGCAGAAACAGACAAGCTGGTTTTGGGTCTCCACAGCACAGCAACTTGCCAAGTTGTGGTAGCTTGACTTCATGTCAACCCTCCTAACTCTGCTAAGAATATAAGCCTAATGGGATAAAGGGAAGTGAAAAAGCATTTCCTTGCCAAATGTTTTTTTTAACAGGCTTGAAAATGATGGTGACAACTGTATGAAAAGCTTTTCCACCGTTTGAACAGACCATCATGATTTCCAGCCCTCTACAGCCTGGTACTTCTCTGCCTCTTCTTGTCACCACTTCTAATTACCACGCCTAATTGTACCTGCCTTTTTAGCGTACTTGGCACTAGCTGTATAAAAACTTTGGCAGCGAACAATCAGCAGATACAAGACCATTAACATGACTATGCTTTAGGCAGACATTCAGGGGATCGAATCTGAAGGGACAGAAGTCTTCCTAGACCGAGAACTCCTGAAGTATCCAGCTTGTAAGAAAACACCCTTTGTGCTTTAGGAGACTTGTTCTCTGGAGGTGGGACAGCAATGGCTTTCTACAACACTTCAGCTGACAGTTCTGGTTGGTGGGGCAGCTTGTAGCCAGGGCTCCTGACTACAATACCTTTTATAGTTGTAATGCAAATGGGGCACAACATACCCTTCATTCTGAGCACTCTGAACTTCAGCGGAGATACAGGCATATATGTCTATTTTGATGCTTTTTTTGCCCAGTTCAGATTTTTAACCAACTTTGATATCACCAGGACTTTAAGGATGTGCCCAGAGGCTCTACATAATTGGCACTTTTGGCTTATCACCAAATTAAGGGAAAGCATGCTGTAACCCACTCACCTGACTCAGTCATAGCTGTAGTGTACAATACTAATCTCCACATTTATTAAACATACAGTCCCTCTGGAGCTGGGGATGATACAGTAACAGCTGTTCTATTCTGGTTTCTTTTTAAGTCATGAGGAAACAAACACTAATGTGTCTCCGGTACCATTCACAGTGTTCACATCTACTATTGCAATTAAGATATATTAAGATAAACAACTCTCAAGTTCTTGCATCTTTTACAATCCATCCTCCATCCAATTCTCTCCCCCCATTGTTGCCATCATTATTGTGAATAAACGAGTACTGAAATCTGACTCAGCAAACAGAAGTTAAGTTTTATGCAAAAATAAATGAGGTAAGTCATACTGGGCATAGCATCCTCCCAAAAGATACTGAGACTAAACCAAACAAATCAGTAGGCCTAGAACGAAGACAGTGAAATAAAGCAAATACTGGGAAACCAGGGTTTGCCCTGACTTTCATGTCGGTCTGGCCTCCTGCTGGTATAAAATTCATATTTCTCTGTGGCCTTTTTGGCCACAGGAATTAAGAAGAACACTTCCGGATGGTAAGCAAACATGTTGTTTTGGACACAAAGATGATATCAAAAGTCCGTACCATGAATTCCAGTATGGCTTTTAGCCACAGCTTGTGGGTAGGAGCACGGTGGTACAGTACACACCCAAAACACAAGGACAGGCACAGCACACCTCTGGAAGCTGAGGAAATTCACACAGCAGCCAAAAATTTTAAGGAGGGTGCGTCATACAAGACGACACTTTTCCCTTAGCTGGTTAGTGCAAAAAGGGACATATTCCTTCCTCTGCTCAACCCCCAAGAGAATATTCATGGCCCTCTTTCAACTCTGAAACTACCACATCACTTGACTGTGCTGATGAGCTGAAAGCACGTGGTCAGCACCAGCCTTGCTAATGGCCGAGGTAGGTGAGCTGGGCCGGCAGAGAAGGATTGCTTAAGCTTGGTACTGGTCCCTCCATTCTGAACTCATCCCAACTCCAAGTACATCCTAAGCACCTTGCAACACTTCTCCCTTTTCCCCAAGGCATTTGGAAACAGGAGGGAAAAAAGGTGGTAGTGAACTGCATGAAGAACCTTATGGCTGACTGTTTTAGACTAGTTGAATCCTTGAAGAGACTTTAGGTAATGTGAAGGACACAGAGATTATGTGACTGCACATGCATTTTTCAGAGGCAGAAAAGTAATCCCACTGCAGTTAATGGATGCTGTTACACTCAAAGTCAATAACCTTGCGAAAGGGCTTTGGCAAGTCAGTGCCTTTGTATTTGGACTGCAACGCTAGCTGTGTGGCGTGCCTTTGTCCACTTCAGCCTTGCTTACCAGCAGAGGTATAGGCACAGTCGAGCCCTAGGTGCAATTCTGGCTACATACATTGATGCATGTTTTTGTGTTCCAACAGTTTCTGTAGCAGCGCTTACACGCGAGACAGGTGAAAGTGAGTAAACACAGAGATATTAAAAAAGCCACTTACTTTCTCACCACGCAGGTTTACTATTTGCAGTTCAGGCTGCTCTGACAACTGAATGAGATCATTTCACTGCATTGCCTTCCTCCAGCATATCCACCTGATGTATATGTGTGGGGGATCATGGCACTACGGTATCACGTCTGCTGTTACTGTAAATTGGCACTTTGTTTTTGAAAAGCTACAAACTGCTTGTTCATAAACCACTTTGTAATCGCCATTGGTCTGTTTGGTGGGTTGCTTGTTTTTTTCAGATCTAAAATAATTTGAAGATGTTGCTTCAGATTAAGCATCTGTGCCTTGTATGACATTTAATTTGCAAACAAGTTAACACAAATATATTATTCCCGTGTATATTTATTATGTGCATACAGCAGTCAACCCTCAAATGCACTCCCCCAGTCCTTCCAGCAAACTAGGAATCCTCTTTGCCACAAAAACTTACCCTTTTCCTCCAGTAAATATATCCCTTAGAAGAAACTTTTGCCTTTAGAGTCTCATTTTTCATTTATTTCATTAGTTTCCATCTCAGATAACTAAATTCTCTTTTATTACAGCTGGGAATTTTTATAACGTGCAAATTGAAATAATGATTGTATGGCAATACTCTGCAAGTGGTTTTCATTAAGCCTCCAGCTACTATTCCTTCCTCTGTTGGATATTTCTGTGTCAAGGTTACTTTACACTGGACAGAAATTTGAGCAATTTATGTTGAAAAGAATGACTAAAAACCTATTAGGTAACAACCTTGAAAATGCACTGGTGGATCGGGCTTAATTGTATGATCTTGTCATAGTCAAAATACCTCAATCGCTTAAAACTTAATAATCATGCTAAAAAGTGGACGTGTGAATATACTCCAGAGGTTCACATTTCTGAAAATCAAAATTACTACTTGTCTTTACAATTCTGTGTAAGCAGATACACAGTGTCAGAAATACATTTACATTTCTGGGATGCTACACTACAACATTGTGGTTTTTTTGTCAACGGAGTGACTAAATTCATACTCTCTGTTCAAGTAGGATTTTCTGGTTAATTTTAGTGACTTAAAGTAGTTCAGAACCATTTGTGTGGCTTGTTGAAATTTACAGTGTGCTCACATTGTTGATCACCAGACTTACCTTGCTACTTTGTCATTCTGTATTGCCTATTGGTAAATGAGTTTGCTAGCATATATTCCCATTGCTGCCAGGGTCACCAGAAGTCTGAATGAACACACAAAGAGTCCACTTACTTGCAAAGATTTATAGCTACACTGTTTTCTTTTCTCCCTTTCCACTCCAACTTGTCTTCCATGTCTGACATGTATAGAAAAGGGAGAGCTGCTCGTTCTAGTCAAAACCAGCAGCAGACAAGGATCACAGTTTTGCAGGGATTCCTTATTTCTACCACTAATGCATAGGCAAGAGAGAAGCAGTTTACTAATCCACCCTAGACGGTGTACTGAACCAAAGAAAAACGCTGCGTCAATATAATAC
This sequence comes from Opisthocomus hoazin, assembly GCF_030867145.1. Taxonomy (NCBI): domain Eukaryota; kingdom Metazoa; phylum Chordata; class Aves; order Opisthocomiformes; family Opisthocomidae; genus Opisthocomus; species Opisthocomus hoazin. Next base: position 157,047,845 of record NC_134414.1, on the reverse strand, counting down.
CAGCCATCAACAGTCTGCAGTGAAGCAATGAGTTACATGACTAGCAAAAAACATAACCTGTATAACTCCCAGAAGCAACAAGATGTTCATTTTGTATTACATTTGTATGCCTTGCTGTCTAAGGTGGAAGACGGGTGAATTATTACACAATAAACAGATTAGAAATTTTTAAGTCTTGGAAACTCAGCAGCAGAAAGGTGCCGTTTGAAACTCTGTCTCTGCCTGCCCAAAGAGCCTGCTGTTTGAACCAAGCATAATTTCTATGTCAATTAAAGCCTTTTCCCCTGTCTTATTTATGACTGCTACAATTTTGGGTAGCAGAGGAATCAATCAGTTCCAACCAACCAGTGAAATTATTTTGTGAGCTCTGGGGATAAAAAAAAAAACCAACAAAACAGTTTCTGCATTTCTGTTTGAACACAGTTATCTAACGAGCACAATTTACGCACTGAAAACTTACCAATGGAGCGATGAATGCAGGTATGCTGGTTATCACTCAGAAAAAAGCCCTCTTTGCACTGACATTCGTAGCTGCCCATAGTATTTACACAGATCTGCTGGCACCCTCCATTGTTATCCTGACACTCATCAACATCTAGAAGAGAGAAGAAACAAGAAATGCAAGATAATGTACAGGTTCAGAATGCACATCTAGAAGAGCAACGAATCCATGAAAAGGCACGCTGTAAATTAAGCTAATGAAAACTACTCGAACCCCACCAGAGTTAATCCCAATTAATCCATCTAATTCTTTTTCCTGCATCCTAGGTTTAAAGTTAACATAAAAAGCAGTGGGGAGAGGAGTCCAGCTAAGTCTCCATGCATTCTGAGCTGCAAATTGATTTCCAATGCACAATGAATGTTAACGTCCTAAAAAGGCTGTGACCCCGTCTGCCAAGTGTGGTGTTGCACTCTGTCATTCCCACTCCACTTGGAAAGACATACTTCAGGCCTACAGTAATTTCTAGCAGGGGTAGCAGGCAAACACAAAGGGCATTACTGGGTGAAAAGAGTCTTTATAGAGTTCTGGTCTTGAACAGAACAGCATGTTTCAATTACTGGAGTCATAACCCCCTACTTTGTCAGTTTGTTTAATGTTGTTTAATGAAAAGAAGGCTTCTTAAATCTAAATGTTCCATGTCTGTATTGTCATTTTAATAGGCAAATATATAAAACCACAAAGGCAGCATTAGCTACTGGCTGTTTTGAGGGTCCCTGCCTATCCCCCATCACCTCTCTCTGGCATAAAAGTTTTCATGCTGTTGTGTTTAACAGAGCCATATGTTTCAGCATTGGGAAACCACCGTCACTAAAAGTTATCTGACCCACATTCAACCTTGCAACTCCCCTGTTTTGCTCATAAAAAGTGTATCATATCCATTTGCTGTTTTTTCCTTGGATAAAAGCAACTTGCCACCTGAAAAATCCATGTTTTCCTTTTTTATGGAGACTCTGTAACCAGTTAGTTATTTCACAGTATGTGCCAACATGTCAGCAAATCAGTTGGTGTGTGTTTTGCTTTCATTTTATTTTTGGAGGGGGGGAAAAACACAGCAAAACTAAATCATCCACAACATTCAAAATCTCAGGAGAGCTGGCACAGGTCCGGCAGAAATTAATTCCTCCAGGACTGGCCACAATACACTAAGGCAAACCAAGCTTCTTTCGCCAGCCCCCTTGCAGGCAAGGCCAAGGAAGCTCTGAAACGCTGCAGAAACTCAGCCGGTAACTAACAGAGGAATATCGGCTAGTTCCAGCAGCTTGCTCAGCTAAGCCTGCTATTGCTGTTTGTGCTGGTGTGCTGCCTGCACTTCATGTGACAGAAACTGTAGCTCTTTCTCACAGAAAAAAAAAAGCTCTAGGGTAATTACAGCAGTCCCCAGGGAAACCAGGCCGTCTCCTCCTGTCTTGAACTACAATGCAAGTGTGTAGACAGTCCTTCTCCCTTTTTTATTTAGCAGGAAATGTTAAGCACTATTACCCCAAATTTTCTGTATCAAAATCCTTCCCGCCCTCAGTTCTTGCTCTCTTCCAGATTTGAACCTTTTCATAACCCCATCAGAGCAGTTTGGAAGGGCGTTAAGAAAAGGAGACACGAAGCCTTTCCTTGCCTGCTGCAGCAGCAAGCAGGAAAGATAAACAAGACGGCTTTGTGAGACCCCCACTCTGAGTCAGCAGGCCTTGCCGCCCTCTTGGTGCCAGCTCAGACTTGTTCCTTCACAACAGCACGCTGGAATCTAGATCCCCCTCTCTGGAAGATTAGCTCAACACTTACTGAAAGAAAAAGTCTCAGTTGGTACATGTACAAGTCCCAAAATTTTGCTACAAAGTACGTGTCCTGTTTATAGTATCACAAAGCGACTTCAACAATTGCCTTCCAGCTCTGATGAATAATCTGAAACAAATGCAATGATTTATAAACATCTTTTTCTGCTCTTGATAGCAAATGCTGGCGATTTACAACTTCTGCAAAGAGACAGCTCAATTTACCACCAAGCCCCAAATCCATACACTGGAATAAAAGTTATTACAATTTAAACTCTTTAAGAAGTCTTACCAAGAGGAATTTCTTCTAATTGTTTTCAATTACTTGCCTCAAAATTATTTAATGTGCATTTGTGAAGAGGCGGAGTTGAAGCAAGGAGCAGCTGGGACCTAGGACTGCTGTACCTCTGTCTCCATGCCACAGGCTCTCCAGCGACCCTGGGCCTGGCGGCGTAGGGTTCACAGCTTCTCTTCGCAGGCCTCAGTCCTGCCAGCGCAGTCTTTTTGAAGCACTTTGTCTTACTGCACTCCTAAAGGGTAGTATTGCTTACTATCCACCATACCAAGCAATCTGTTGGACTGAATTATTTCCTTGGTAAACTTTCTTTCCAATAAAGTCACGTTATAATCAGCCTATTACTAACCCAGTTTAGAGAATGGGGTAAAAAAGTTTTCTGAAGTTAAGAGAGAGAACTCTATTGACTCCAGTGAGCTCAAGCTTTGGTAGACCTAGCAGAATAATTCCTTCATGTATGTGAATTTTCTCAAAGCTCCCAAATGAAATAGCTGCCAAGGAGGCTTTTTCCTTCATTGTTTGTGCAAAGCTCATTCAATGCAGCTCAAGTTACACAGCTGAACGTGTAAACATCAGTAATGCAGCACATGTGAGACTGCATTTTGGATCAGATTTTCTAGAGATTAAGTTCCACATAAAAACCAAAATAAGTAGCCAGGTTTTCAATACAGCTCTTCTGGCTCCAGTTTTGGAGGCTCTACATGTCAAACCAGGCTGTTGACTGTTTTGAAAAACTGAGGGTGGATCCTCAGAAGCTTTAATTGTTGCCACTCTGTCTGATAGTTTACACCTGCTGGAGACCTGCACCCCAGGGCCTAACTCTAGATATATGAAAAAAGTAATTTATGATGTGAAATCTCTTCACTCAAACACCTACTCTAAGCCCCAACTACACTCTTTCAAAGAACTTTTAATTTATTGAGCACAAAGCTCACTTTCTTTATTACTCTACCCTTTATAAAAATGGGGTTTTTTTAGAGCAGACAGGCATGTCTTCTTCAGCACCCTGTTACACAAAATCAGCTACCCCTGGTCATCTTTTCCAGGACCAGGGTTGTCTCCCTGAGGACAGCAGCCCCAAGGCAGCAGGTGCAGGTCTCCCTTCCTTTACACTGGTGTATGGAAACTCAAATCCATTTCCTAGACTCTTTCTCTTGCAAAAATTCTTTCATCCAGCCTGGCCTCACCATCTGACAGTGTGCTGATTCCTAGAGTACGTTATCCACTGCTTACATGAGACCTGAGCCTCTGAATCCTACTGATAATCCCAGTGTGGAAGCTGGAGCAAGGTTTCAGCAAACCTACATAATCCAAACTCACAAAAAGATGGAAACAGGTTCTCACCTGAGATGAGCTCAGATGGTTATCTCACACAGGTGCTCCAACCCCCATCCTCAAAAAGGGGAGAAAAAACTAGGAGAAAGTGAATATATGTCCTTAAGCCATTCTCTGTAACACTCATCATGAACAACTGTCCTGTGATTACTTCCACCAAAGCCAATCCTTGATAGCAGCATCTAGAAATAACGCAGTTTCCACAGCCCTTAACTACACCTTACCAGCACAAATAAATAGCAAAGGTGACAACCAGCACAAGAGCTAGAATTGCTTATACAGAGTTTAGACCAGAGCGACAAACTTATGTTTCAAGGGACATGAGGGCCTGGACTTCAAATTGTCCAGTCACATCAAGGGCAACAACGAATAAGGGAAGAGCCAGTTCAGGGAGCTGGGAAAGGAGAAGTCGCTTTCAGAAGAAGAGATAATGGATGCATATATATATGCATACATATATCTAGGTATCAGAAGCATTATGCAAATTAAAGCATATCTGAATTTGCATAAGACCTCTAGCTTTTTGGCCCACTGCCTTCACATAATCAAACTTGTGTTCTGTATCCTGGTAAGATGAAATCCTCTACAGAGTGGTAGTGTGGAACAGCATCAAAGGGTTCCGGAAACATTACAGTTTATAAAGATGCATGTTTTATCTATTAAATAAACAAATGCTTTCAGTTTCTTATTTAATTTATCTGATGAACTTTTCAGACTAGCTCCACTGGTATTTCACCCTGATCTGCCTCAGAGCTTCCCACAGTCTTTGGCCTAAAGAAGCTATTCTGATCAAGTGTCCTATTTGGATACCATCGAGGGAGAAAGGTCTGCTAAGGGTACCTGAAACCAAATCCACAAGCAGGAAGATATAAAAGTGGAAACGCTACACAGAGTCAATGTCAAGAACAGTATGTCCACTGTCCACTTCCTCCCCCCATGATCTTCTCTTCCTTCCTTCCTTCCTTCTGACATTTTTCTTTCATGTCAGCATTTTCACAAGCACTTAAACCTGTCAGAAATCTGACTCTCATCTTCAAATTCTCCAAAGCATTTGGGAGCCACAGTACAACTCACTTACTATAGCACTAAGATTCATTGGAGACTTCTAAAAACAGGACTTTGACTCATGATCCAGGGAGCTGATCCTACCAGTTTTTCTCTAAGCTCTTTGAAACTTTTGGAAGATCTAAGATGCCTATTTTCCAGTGCAGAACATTGTGATAGACAGATGAACTACTGATAGCGATACTGCAGACTTTCCTCAAATGTTAGCAACAAAACACCACTGAGGATATCTTGTATTTGTTACAGAAATGATTAGCAACTACAAACTCAGAAAATGCGAGTCCCTGATTCTGGATTTTTAAAATCACTATATTCTGAATACTTCTAGTAAGAAAGCTGGCTGAAAGTCTCATTAAAAAAAACAAAACAAAACAAAAAAAACAACCACATTCCTGGATTTACTATAGTCATAGTTATTCTTATACCAAAAGAACACCTAGCCCAGCATCCTCTCTGCTGTGTAAGTGATACTCAAGAGAAGACTGTAGAGATGGGACAGAACCATTGCTGGCATGGTCTTCCAGCTTTCAGCAATCAGATACCTCTTAACCTTCCTAAATCACTTGCCAGACCATTGTCACTGCTTCTTCTTTCCTGTACGAATTTGTATAATCTCTTCTAAACCCAACATAATGGTGCAATTACTTCTGCAGTTTAATTATGAGTTAGATAAAAAAGACATTCTTTTGTTTATTTCAAATGTGTTCCTTCATAGTCTAAATGAACGGCCCCTAATCCCATTATTGTGAGAAACAGTAAATATTCATTCCCTACTTGCCTTTTCTGCATCTTTCTTGATCTTAACAGATCCCCCAGTCTCATACTGTCTACCTCATCTGTTCTGAGCCCTGAAGCACAGCAATACACAAATATGATAATTACAGAGACAATTCAAATGACTTCAGTATATTATTTTTAAAACAAAAAGTGCCGATTTCTAGAAGTTAGCCTTAATGACTGCAACATTTGGCAAATATTCTTCTGACTTCCCTGTTCCATTCCCTTCAAGTACCAAGATGCTCTATTCGAGCGGGTGTCTTGGAAGATCTTATTTCAAGATAGCTATGGAAACCCAAAGAGTGGATCTGGCACGTAGGAGTAATGCAAGTGCTATCAGATTAGAGGCTGTAGGCAGGTGTTCCTGCTGGAACAGTCATACAAGTAGTGACAAGGTAGTGCTGTCAAGGTAGGGAGGGTGATACACTGCATTAGCTGAGTGGGCCATTGAAACAGGAATCCTTGCTAATAAAAAAAACAATATGCCATCTTTCTTAGACCAACTTTATATGAGCATACAAGGGGAAATAGTAGAATAAAGAGAAGCCACTACCTACATATACAGCATTCTCATCTCCAGGAGATCTGAAATCAGTCTTCACCAAGAATTTAAAAGCAGGGCCCAAACTTTCTACTATTTGCACGTCAGGCTAGAATTCTGCTCTTTGTCCCCTGAAAAATGTGGTGAAGAAAAGGAAAAAGAACATCACACCCTGAATACAGTACTTCATTCACTACCACAGTTGCAGAAATCTTCACTAGAGCCCTTGCTGAGAAAAGATCCACTTGCAAAAAAACGGATCCTACAGCAGTGAATGTTTACTGGAGTAGACATTAAAAAAAAAAAAAAGTGAAAAATTACCTTTCCCTGAAAAATAAAGCACATCATACAGAAGAGAAACATGAAGTACTAATCACAAGGATGTTCTTGGGTGATGAAGACTAAAATAATTCTAAAATGATCAATGAATTGATCCCTAGAACCAGTCTTTTCTTACATAAAAGGGTACAACACCTAAAATGATGCCTGTGATCTGTCCTGGATAATCCCCTCCCTTGATGGACTACAATGACCTATCACCTCAACACCCACTGACAAGGCTTCTTGTTTGCTTGCACAGTTATAGATGGGAGCAACTTGAAAATGAATGCTTAAAATCTTTTTTCTGTAGCTGTTTTGTGACACACAGAGGAATTCTGTAAATTTCATGCTACACAAACACAGTGTAAATGCGGCTGCAACAGACTCCTTTGCTACCTATAGCACACAAAATACTCACTTAACACAAGAGCTTAACTCTGCCGCATGTGACGCCTGCCCATCTGCTGCGCTGAAGTAAACAGCTCCACGGACATTGCGCGAATGTTGCATCAAGTTCAAGTCTCTTGACGTCACTTGTTTATTCCTTTCTTAAACAACTGGGCACCACTATCTGTCCTTTTAGGACACCGAAACCCTTTTTGCAGCTTTTAGCATTTCCAAAATAAACATCCAAGCCCCTTAATGTGACATCTTAGTTGTAGCTTCTATCCTCTCATTCGGTAATCATGTCTATTTTTTTAGACAGACACACACACCCGGTGGCCTCCTGAAAACAGTCCCTAAACTCAACCAAGTTCCCAGTCAACTACTTTTTAGTAAGCTATCCATTCTTCTGATACAGGGCCTTAAAACAATTTCGTATGAATTTGATCCTGCTTCTTTTCATCTGCAGTGCCACTGTCTAGGGAATGCCAGCAGCCTCCCGCTTCGCACGAGGCTCTTACTGTGAGGCTCGGACAGCCCTGGCCCCGTTAGCAGCAAGCTTGCAGTTCCACTGACGGCTATAGCTGCGTGTGGGGCACTCCAAGCGGCAACGCTAGATGAACAATCCTCCATAAACTAGAACAGGGGAAGTTAACCAGAGATGTAAACAAGCAGCAGTCCTGATCAACTGAAGGAAAAATTTGGGACAAGTGGAGTAAATTATCCAGTCTGTTATCATAATGTCTCTTGCTTTGCTTTACCCATGGGCTTTCTCTGGAGCATCACTGACTGCTGCGGGCTCAGCTGGAGCAGTATTCTATACCCTTCTTCCAAGATAACTACTGCTTCTGTCTGCTTCCTTTTACATCTACTTCTAGACCCTTCCAGCATCAGAAAAATCTGGTTTGTGTTAACTCAAAATTGGTAGGGTTTTAGTGTTTGTTTTGATTATTTTCTTATAAAAACGAAAAATATTTTGCTGTGGGTCAAACAAAGTGTATAAATTAACATGAAAAATTAAAGAATAGTTTCATTTCAAGGTGGTAACATTTCCCAGATCTATACTGGTAATCAAAGCCAAGGAAATGGCTAGACTCATGGTTTTCTTTGTTGTCTGTCAGTAACACAGTCAGGGGGCTCTCTAGGTTCAGATGAAGGATTTTAAACTAAGCATTGCAGCATCCACTAGGCTATGACGTCATTCTCACTCTCTGTATTGGTAATACTTGCAGTCCACGAAACGTGGAAGAAATGGGAGAGTCCGCAGCACAACCTTCAACACACTGAAGAGAGAACTGCAGCCGGAGTTGAAACGCGTCGGCTTAGTCAGGCACATATCTACACAATAAACTTTTGGGGAACAGTAATACGCTGAAAATGTTTTGGAAGTGCTGAAATTGCTCCTGTAGGTCAGATCAAAACAATTAAACTTTCCTGAAAGAATCTCCATTGGTGAAAAGTGTTTTGTAAATGCAATCCCATTTTCCAAATAGCTTCAGTAGGTATATTTTCAGTGAATGAATGCTTCATTTGGCACAAGAAGCTTGGGCAAATGAGCATCTATGCCACCAAGGAAACTAATTCAGCATTTCCACTCTCCAACACATGAGTAACACAAAAAGCAGTATTGAGAACAAATATTTTCTCTTGACAGAAATACCTGAAAGATATTCAAGATCTTACAGTAAACATTAATTTTTTTTTATATGGAACAGCAACACTAGCTTACCACTCAACCTAGTTGTGCTGTGTTACACAGTACAAGCTGGATTGGTTGGCTGGTTTGGTTTGACTACCTGGTTTTAAGAAAACAGCCTTAGAAAACAGTTGGGTACCTGTGCACCAGCTAAGCAGCAGCCACCCATTAATACATACAAGTTGCAGTAAATGGGGATAGTGCTACGCAGCTCAACAGATGAACACCATCAACCACCTCATCAGCGTTGCCTTGATTGGTAAGCTGGGAATTATCAATGAAAAGCAACGGCGGCCAGAAAAATGGACTTCGGGAACATCATAACTACGTAAGGAAGGGATAAATTTCGTAAGTTTGGAGCTGGCATGGTAGTGTAAAGCCAAAACAAACAAAGAACCAAAAATAAATCAACACAAACAACGGCCTCATCCCCACCTTCCCCATGACATTCACCAGAGCTGTATATTCATTTCACCACCACCTGGAAACATATAAAACAATTTCTGTAACAGCTATATAAGAGTGTTCATTTTTTCTGAAGTCAAAGTACTTACGAATCATGGTCTTCTGTTATCAGTGTCAAATATATTAAGTTAATGCATCTACTCACTTTACAGTTGTATCAGCTAGGTTAAATACATATGCAAGAGAGAAAGCCTTGTGTTTCATGCACTGGTTAATCTGTAAATGAGAGGAATGATGCAGAGCTCTCTATGGGCAACTTCTTCCACTCAAAGCCTTCCTACCTTTTACTCTCAGATACCTGATGTTGGTTGTACAGAATCTTTAGTCAGAGGGAAAAGTATTAGCATGTTAAGGCAAATGGACTGATCATCCTCTGACAAATTCCGCACCTTGATGTCCCTGAAGTCCCTCACAGACATGTAACCTGTATGAAATCACAAAGTGGACACTTGTTGGAACCTTTTTACTTGGAGCTCAGTTTCCCAGAGTTATTAAAATTCTGATTTCAAATTGAAACACTTGAAGCAAAACTCTGTCTGTACCCAGGATATTCCTGTCATTGCAGAGCACAAGAATGAGTTTTCACATTCTTTCAATGTGCAGTCATCAGCAGGCTGAGCCTGTGGTCCCTTCAGAGCCTAATTGATACTGAATCTATAGTTAGGAGGAGTTCTTCCAGTTATTTTCAAAATGAGTAAAATCAAGTCTCTTAGAGTTCCCCAAGATGCTCCAGAGGTTTTTGTGAGTACTGAACAACACTCAGTGGCATACTGAGAGTCTCAGGCCTATGAAAGCAAATGCTGCAGTTGTACAGGCAGTGGGTATCACAGCTCCTCTCTGGTGTGCGCATAAAAGTTTTGATGCACTGGGACTGGGGCACTGAGTGTCTTGCATAACTAAGCCCTAAACGATTCATAAGTCACACGACAAAAGTCTGGCTCCCTGTCCTGCAAGTGCAGCTCCAAGCCTGTCACTATAAATCACTAGTGGGATCTAGAACCCATTCCTTGCTGCCATATTAGTAATTTTTCTTGTGTCTCTGACTAATTTCAGAAGGAGTTTTTTAGTTATGCCTTCAAAATAAACCTCAGAACTAATGAAATAAATGAAGTTTCTCAGCTTTTTCCAAAGGAAATCATTCAAGCTCCCCAGTTAAGCCTAAATAAAACAATGTATATCCTCATTATATTGAATTGCAAAAACTATTTTTCAGAAAGTAATATTGAAACATTGCTACTCTTTATTTGCTACTATGTATCTGAAAAATATGACTGTGGTACTCTTAACATCACAGTATAAGTGGTAAACTTCTCAGCCTGTATTGGTCACAATAGAAATACGCTAGGAACACTTGCAAAAAAATAATTTTAGGGATTTTTTTGTTGATTCAGATACACAAAAATAGATCGCCTGACTTTCAAGTTGCTTGTACATTTATAAACGCGTTACATTGGAGAAACTGTGTAGGAGAAAAAAATATTGTAGAAAAACGTACTTCTCTCCCATTCCAGCTCACTTAATTGAAAAGAATTATAAAAAAATTTCACCTATGAGCTTTCTCTGTTTAGTATGTTGTCTGATAAAATAGCTAATACAAGAAAAAAAAATTGCATGAAAACCAGTATGGTGTACACTACAATAAAAAAACCCCACTTTTTTCCCATGAAGAATTACCCAATTTTATAGTCAAAATTTTCAAAGTAAAGCCAACCTTCAAGGTCTTGCAACAGAAATATTGTCCTCTCTGCATAGCTCTTCTCATGAGAGGAATAAAACCCATGAAAGAATGCTAGAGCACACAAAGCTGGAGGCTCCCAGAACTCTGGATGTCCGGCTTGTGTTGAGGAGTGTCTGTAACACTGCTGTCTACATAAACTCAGCAAATACCTCTTTCCATTCTTTTGAACTCTTCAATTCTGCTTCCATTCTTGTTTAACTAAGGTATGACCACTCTGCTGAAGAGGCTGTACTATAGCCTAATACTCATTACTGTAGCAACTTTCTTCACTTAGAATTTTCTTTTGTTAAGATGGAGAGGAAAAGCTTTGCCCAACCACTACCATTCTGTGATTCTGTGACTTTCCTTTCTGCTCCTGTCCTACAGCACAATAGCATATGTCCACTTCAGTCTTACCAACTTCACAAAGTATATTTCAATTGTTTCAAAACCTTTCTTTCCATATGCCATAAGGCCTCTTAACCACAACTTTTGCTTTCATCCTAAACCTTCCAAATTCTCTAAACAATCATTTTTGTAAAGTATGCCAAATGGCTTTTTAATTAATACTTTAATTAATGAGTAATTATTATTATTATTTAGATGCCATACTAAAATATGCAACCATCAACTAGTCCATGTTCCTTCCTGCCCCTCTTTTATGCAAAACTACATTATGCACTGTGATACAATTCCAGTACACAGGGAATATTTTGAGATACTTGAGAAGGATCTGGATTGAAGTCTGTAGAAGGTAACAGAACCAGTAAAAATAATCCTCTATATTGGTGCTGTAGCCTGATTCAAACTTTTAAGTTTGCACCTTGTACACTGAAGTCAAAAGGGTAACGTCAAGATGCACAAATTCACGGAAAGCATTCGACAGCAAAAGCAGGGTGCTACAGAAAGCCAAGACCCTGGAATCTACTGAACAAGGAAATTCACTACCAACCTTTCTTCTGGTACTCATCCATACTCGAAAAGAGTTTTGTTTCATTTTCTAATACAGTAAGCAATTATGCAGCAGCTGTTCTTTTCGATGGCTATTTCTTGACTGTAGAAAACACACTGTTTATCATAAACCAACACCGCCAAAGACTGGTTGCCTTCTAAGCATAGTATAACAACAGTGACTATAATTGAAATCGGAGACCAGATGACTTCACTGCTCTCTGCTTTGTCTGATGTCTTTTCAGTGTTTTAACTAGATCTATGTAAATTCTAGGATTGACAAAGACACCTTCCCATGAGGGAAGACTTGAATGTCATGCACATCCAACCCATAAACACACCCACTATAGGTTGAAATCCTGCACTCTCAGGTGAATACATGCTCTCTCTCGCTTTAAGTAAGAGCTAAACACAATGTGGCTCCCAAAACTTTGGTTACTCGTAATACATTTTATAGTTTTTCTCTTACGTTATACATCAGTACAGGCCACACCACCTTAGAAATCTGCTATTATGAGAAAGTTAAGATGAATTAGCAAAAGATATGAAACTAATACAAACAAGATAAAGCAGTAAGAATGCAGAATAAATAATGCAGAATAAAACTCTGACTTTGCTGAACTATGACACAGCCACCTACAGCCATATCAGAGCACCCATACAGGATTTAACTGATATACTTCTTAACTTCACTCTCCAAGCTGGTTATTCTTTACTCTCCTGAGTGTTCCATACAGAGAAATCTTTACTGTGATTGATTACCTCCTCCAGGGAGTAAGTATTTAAAAAGAAAAGAAAAGAAAAAAAAAAAAGACTCAGACAACAAGAAGACTTGCAGAAACAAGAGACTGAGATTGATGCTGCTGTCACATAGCTCCCAGTTTCTTAATTTATTATGACAGTCTGAGAATCTAACTTCATAGTTGACAGCGACTAAGATTTATTCCACACTGCTGATTACTTCCCCATACCTAACAAAAAACCTTGGGCCGATGCTGATTTATACTCTTACTTGTTTTGGTACTTCTCAGATCACATTGGCTTAAGAAAGCAAACATATGGCAAACTAACATGTAAAGAAAGTTTTATCTCATTTGAACTCAAAAGATTAACATGGGGTGACTAAACATTAGAGTACTTTTGAAGGGGGAAACTTTCAGCTACAGAAATAGAAAAAGCAGAATAAGAAAAGCAGCCTGTTCAGATTCTAGCTTCAGAGAGGGCTGGATATCAGAGGCCTTTCCATCAACCACAATGAGAATTCCATATTTTTATTTGCCTTCCAGACTGAACATGGATGTAATTTCAAAATTAGTCTCCAATTTTGGGCTCCAAACTTCCGACAGCAACAATCTTATTTTCAAAGACGTTGATTAACTGAAGTCCATGGAACTGCACCCATGAAAAATCAGGCAGCGGTTCATCTGAGCGACAGTAAACATACACTTTAGGATGAGGGCAGTCACACACACAAAATACCTGTTTCTCTCTAGTGACTCCAAGGTGAGTACAGATAGATGTCTTGTATGCAGACATTGACACTCCACCAGCTGAAGCACAGTCTCGGACATTTAAAGTAAGTGATTCTTAATTTGCCTGCTTCATAAGCTTTATAGAAACGCAGGACTTGGCTTCTTGGTTGTTAAATGTTTCTAAAATTTGTATGCAAACACCATGATAACAATTCTCATCCATGTATTATGGAACTTGCCTTGAAGAGCGGAGGTTGCAATGGCTCAGAGTCTGGAAATTTCTGCAGTTACCAGGTGCCATAAAACTAAATCTGAGATTTAAAAGAGGAAGATCATCAGAACTAACATATTATAGTCCCATCTCGAAAGAGAGGTTTAACTTTTTACAATTGGCCGTTACCACTTGCACTGTGAAGACTCTCACAAGATGCAGTCAACCAACTAACAAAAGTAAACACATATATACAGAAGTTGGACGTAAACATGTAATACAGAATTGTCTACAGAACATTTACTTATCCTCCTAGTTATTCATATTTGCTCAGCACCCAGACATCAGTTAGTGGAAGGCACTGCCTAATAGTAGTACATGTTATAAAATCTGATGCATGCCTCTGTACCACAAAGATTGGATACTTTAAAGATCTGAAAACAGTCATACAGTAAAAATCAGTTTGCTGAAGAAACATATCAGAAAGTAACTTCCTTTGCCATTTAAGCTTGCTTCTGAAAAACAAAGAACTTTAAACAATGCACTCTGGTTTTTCATCCTGAAAGAATGCATTCATCACTAAAATCCAGTTAGTTATGCAATTTGCAGCGTGGATTTTTGCGTATGCAGCCACTGCAGCTTGTCTGGGGGAGGTTCAGCAACTTCTCCCCATTTGCAGAGGTCCTCTAATGCCAAGGTTCATACTATGCTCCAAGGACACAGTCAATGCCAGTCATTGCAGAAATACAGAACACACAAAGGTTTAAAACATACAGCTACATCTATGGTTAAAACTTGCATTTCAACACTTTTCATCCTGTCTGTCAGTGTATGTTCTGTAGGGCCCTATTCCCATCTTGTGCCTGGGCCCCTCACATTTAGAACACATCCCCGCTACCTAACCACTGAGCCCTGATTTGGGAGTCTGGCCTCCTTCTCTTAAGACATTAAACAACTGCCAAGTCCTGAAGTTCTGCTCAAGCAACACTCTCACTGGAATCACTGGAAACAAGTAAGAGCTTCAAGATTTAGATTAATAACTTTCTCTAAAAATATATCATAATTTTACATGTGTTTTAATAAAAATGAAGAGTTATGAAAAGAAGGCTATTGCATTTATTCAATCCTCCTTCGTCTGCCAAGGAGCTTAAGATTATCAACCACGAAAATCTAGAAGAGAGTTTATGACTGATAATATTATTAGAGTCCCTGCTGATGTGCTAGAGTAGGACAATACTAAACTGTCAGCTCACCTAATAGTCTCCCAGAACTAGGAACGAAGGCCAAGGAAAACTGGAAGACAGCCAAGAAAATGGACCATTTTTCAGCTTCTCCTTAAAATACTTGTTTTTATGAAACTAAAAACAACTTTACAAAAACTGTTTAGTTTTATATTTAAAATGTTCACATAAAAAAAAAATCTGTATTTGAACTGTTGGGAAACATAAAGAAAAATAAACATCAGTAACAGAAGCATTCACTTGGAGTTCAAGCAAGCAACACATTGTGCACAGCTGTCTGGAGAGGAAGAAAAATACAGCTAAATTAAAAGGAAGACACTGGTCTCTTTAATCATACCAGTGATTATGCAATCCTAAATGAGTTATGTACCACTTCTCGACATTGTACATCTGGGAGCTTTAGAAATGATTCCTCACACGCTTGCAACTCTCCTCCCATTTCATGTTGAAAGGCAGATTAGGCCATAATCCCCCATCCCAGTGTTGTATACATTCAGACAAACAGAAGGGGAGGAATAGGTAGATTTTGGGTTCTAACTCTTTTGGGTTTGTTTCGGAAGAAAAACGTAGAGCACTGGAACATTCACTGAAAGAGGATGAACGATATGATGTGATACACATACATGTGCATACATACTAACGTTCTTTTTGTCAAGTCAGATTGAGGATTACTACTACCCAGTCAGGCATTGCGCCTACACGCCAGCGTCAAAACCTCTCCTCTCTTGAAATAAGCCAACAGATTTTAAGGAGCACTACAAGACAGGAACCTGGGCTTAGATCCTAACCTCAGACCTTAGAAGAAAAGAAATTGTGTGATTTGAAACATGAACCCAATTTTTACACCCATTTGGGATCCCAAAGCCCATTTTATAACAGGCAGATGTTACTTCGAGGCCTGTGACCATCTGCTCCTGGTTTGTCTCAGAAGTTTCTCCTTTCACTGCAGGCTCCCAAACGCCTCACTGCGACTGTCTCTCTGCTTGACCTGCCAAAGCTGGCAGACTAGAACTACTCCTGGAGCAGATGCAGTTGCTCTGGGGAAAGTGCCACCTCTCCCTTCCCACAGAGGCTTCTCCATATGACTCAGTCACTTTGTCAAGAAATGCAAAATAGCATCTGAGAACAGACAAATAAATCAGTAATGTCCATTTTACAGGCTGGAAAATCAGGCTTTCTCCCCAAAGCACACCTTCAAGATTGTGGACATAACCAGGCTATTCAATTCTTTACTACTGTATTCACAGCTGACATTGTGCTTGCGTTTTTGTCCACCACACTGAACATTCAGCTCTTGCAGAGAGCTGCACGGAATCTATAATGCACACTAGTAAATGCATTTCTGGCTTGATTTATAATCAGAAGTTCACTCTGCTTCCCAGGACTCTTCTCAGTCACACACGGGATTAACTCCTGAAGAACCATGAACTGTACTGGATCACCAAAACCTACTTCTGTAGTTGTTTTCAGGAGGTCTGACATACAAAAGAATTAATTGAGATATCATATTATAGATATCTAAAATTAGTAAATGTTACTTTTCTGTAAAAGAAATGAAAGTTAGACAGAATATTTGAAACAAGAGTGAGTAAGCAGGGATTCAGTAGGGTAACGATTCTATTCTTGGCTGTGCTGCAGACATCCAGACATCCTGCATGAAGACTGAGAAGTAATTTAATCTGTTTGCCCTAGTTCCTTACCTATAAAACAACAAAAATTCTATTTCTTTTCCTTACAGGATTTTCTGAGGACAAATCTATTAGTGTTTACAAGGTGTCCACGTACGTTCCTGCATAACAGCAATTAATATCACAGGAAAACCTATAAATAAAATAAATACCTCTCCAAATACATCATGATTTTTTTTGTCCATGCACCTTTGTATCTTTTTTGATAGTTTCTAATAAGAGTTTACAGCCTTCTTGAGCACACTTACTGATCAGAGAAATTATAAAGAGCAGAGGACTTCTAAAGATCAACACAGGTTTCATGAAGAAAGAAGAGTTAAGATGAGTGCAACCTGGAAGCAAGAAGTGTTTTTGTAAAAAAGCAAGGCTTACTCCCTTTTAAAAAGCAACTATCACAAACCACAGCTAAGGAGAAAATAAAAAACTCCAAACAAAACAGAGAGAGAGAGATACGTAGCACTTCATAGCTATTAATATTTAAATCTGAATAGATAAGCAAAAGAAAATGATCACTCCATGCAATTCCATTCTTCAACCGGAAATATTGGTCACACCCATATTTGGTTTGACAAACAGAAAACAATGAGTTGTGTGGGTTGTGTTGATTTTTTAGGAAGAAGTACCTAACTATGTGTACACAAGACTCTGCCTCCAGGAATAAAGGACAGAAGAGCAGAATGTGGCGGATGTATTACAAGGTTTTCTCAAACTAAGAACCAATGAAAGTCAGTTTTTGTTTCTATATATTTTTCTTGTACACTCTTTTTTCCCCCCATTTTTTCATGTTCTGATCAAATGTACGTGAATTCCAGAAGGCTTGGAACAGTTGGAGTATCAGCTGATACTTGAGCCCTTTGGCAAGGAAATTTTGCAAAGCAAAGCTCCCCGCTTTCTCATCCGATTAGTTATAGCACTCTCTTCCACCTTCTATTTCCAGATTCTGAATAAGTTTGTTAGACTTGGTCAGGAGTACCAACAAGAACTGCTTTCAGCAAGGTTTCTAGTAAGCTTTTCCTGGATAAGTCACAAGGTTTAGCAATCCATGATAAGCTTCAGAACAATTCCCGTCCCAATAGTTTGACAATTCCCATCCCAATAGCTTGAAAGTAAACTGAAAAACCCATGAAATTCTCTTCTACCCTCCTGCGTACATTCTAGAGCCACCATAGTGACAGCTATGCCAAGCTCCCCTGAAAATCTCACCGAAAAGGAAGACAAATTCTCAAGCCTTCTCTATGACATCCCCATCCATTGTGTATCTCACTTTGTACAACATCCAGGCTCAATCTACCTCCTCTGCCATCTGCTCTCTGTCTCACTGAAAGCCTCCAAGAGAATGTGAAGACAGAGTACAAGTATGCCCAACCGCCAGTGAGGCCTCCAATCAATAACACACTTACACATATGCAAAAGTCAGTCTTCTTACTTAATATTAAGCCAAGTAAAAATACCTAGGCAAATTAGGAAGACCTTGAAGTGTCATACTGAATCAGAGCAGGGAGGATATTTTGAATAACCAGTCTTAAAGACATTAAGTCTTATCCATTGACACTCTGTAGCAAAGATCTACAGATTTTACCACATATCTGAGAACAGACTCTGATTTATTACAAATGAGATGGGTAAAGTGTTTGGCACTAATAGGAAAGATGATCAGTTATGCCATCACCTCTCCTAAAGGCAAGAGAGAACAAAAATTGATAGCGTGCTTCAACATGTGAAAGACACAAAGAAGGAAAAATCAACTTATCAGTAACATCACAGAGAAAAAATGATCAAACAGGGAAAAACATCTGGACAGTCAGCTAATTTCTTATAAAAAAACAGACTGGTATTTCACTTATGAGAGGGGAAAACATATTTCATGACTGGTTTCAAATGAAGGATAAAGAAAACCTATTGCATGAGACCAAATATTAGTCTTACATCCACTGAGCAGAATTTGGAGCAATTTTGGGAACGAGCTACTGCTATTTCAAGTGATTACAGGGCTAAAATAAATTATTTTTAGCCAGACAAGGATCTCATCATAGTTTGAATTCCCTGTGGTGTCATTTCATGTTATATTTGAGAAAGTCCTCAATAAAAATGTCAAATAGAAAGCCAGTCAAGTTCCCCTGAGGACAGTTTTGGACATTTTCCAGTACAAATTTTAGTCTTGAATTCTTAACCAAACACCTCTTCCCAACAAATAAATAAATAAATAAGAAATTTCACTTGATTACAAAGAGAGAAATGATTAGAAAGAGATAAATGTTGAAATATAAAGTCAGGAAAAAAAGACTTCAGCTGTCAACTGCATCTTATCTAATTAGTTGTGCATACTCCAAGTTTGTTATTTATAAAGACTGTAATCATCTTGCTATACCGGCGTTGCTAAAAAGACATCCAGTGAAGGTTTAAAAAGGAATGTAAATCCTGTCAAGAAGAGATGGCATAAGATTTTGCATCGACTTCAGCCAAGCAAGAGATGTAGAAGTCCTGATACAATGGTCTTGTCCATTGCAATCTGTTTCCTAGAGGCTCCCAGATGGCCTACAGGACTATCAGTGAGCTATCACGGGGTTCCACTCCCAGGCCTTCTATCTAAAATCACTAGACAAAGATTTCTGGTGATGTATGTGTTATAAAATGCAGCCCAAGTCACTGAGAGAGCAACTCAGCTTCTAAACATCTGAGTCAGATGTCGTTTTAGATTCCTTACGTTATCCCATCCAGTCTCCATCTCACACTCCAGATCTGCTCCTGTAGATCTCACACCACACCTGCCAGCTCCATGGTGTACTCCTGGCATGAAGCTCCTATGTCTAGGCAGTCAAATGACCCCCTAAGAGTTCTTGCTGCCTGGCTACCCACACACTGACAAAATGGACCCCAACTGTAATGCCTGGAAGGCCAAAGAATGAGGGAGAAGTAGGAACAGTGTAGTCTGATGTGGGGTCACTCCTAGCAAATCTTCTGTCCAAGCACATACATATCCACGGCACCGTATGAGAAGATGGTTCAGGCAGGGTTTTCAAAATCAACCTACCACGAGTTTTGTAGGCTCCTCTACAAATTCTGCAGAAATGACGTAATTCTACACAAGATCCACTGCAGCCCTACTTAATGTGTATACAGACTTAATTTCAGCAAGCTGATCAAACATTACATGCCTCTTCTAAGAGGAACATAAACTTGATACATAGAATAAATTATACAGTACCTTACAGCAATCTTCATTTTGACAGTTCTGTAAAGTCCTATGGAGCTTGGGGGGAGGGAATCAGTAAAAGAATGCATTGAACTGTGAAAAACATTGTCACTAATCTTACAAAGAGTTCTTGGTCTTCTCATAATCCATGAAAAATAAGTGGTTTCTCAAAAAGCAAAAACAGGTGGAAGCCAGTGGACTAATCAAAACTTTATTTCCTTTCAATGACTAATTTCCTCCCGGAGAAAAAAAAAAATACCTTTGGAATAAATTCACCAAGTTTTACATGCTGGGAAAAGTTTATAAAAGGTTACAGAAATACTGATTTAATCATGTGCAAATATAAGGTTTGTTTTTTATTTGAGACCTCGCTGCGTCCTCTTAAAAACAGCCAACAGCATTTACACATTTCTGGTAGCACAAGTGAAGGGAAATACAACTATTCCAGAGGGAAAAGACTAGACTGTCCCTCTTTTCAAAACGGGTACTGTGCTCATGGGCACAAACAGGCTGTCCCAGCAGCCAGCATAACCGATAATGCCAGCAGCCAGCTAGTGACCAAATGATGACAGAAAACTGAAGTTCTCTAGCAATGAAGTCCCAGATCCGAGTTAGCACACAACAGTTAGTCATAGCAAGAGTTGCATGGCCACCATCAGGATTAAAAACTTCACTCTGAGACCTTACAACCAGACACTTCTGTCCCCAGTAAACTCGCTCAAATTTTAAAGGCAGAAAGAGGAATGTGTCTTGATGACCTTTTCAGTGCCTCTAAGTAAAATCAGTTATTTTACTGAGACATAACAAAGACCATTCATCAGTTACAAATATTCAATCTGCATGTGAGGAACAGAAACTTCCCCAGTCCACGGTCTCAAAATCAGAAAAGCAATTGTGACCTCTTAGTCTCCTGAAGTTGCACACTGTGAAAAGGGAGCCCTTTGCTATTATTCCCACTCATCTGTTCACCGAACCTCTTCTAGAAGCAACATCATTCCTAACATTTGTGGGGTAACACAAAAAGTCAGCTCAGAGTAGAATATGGGCAGACATCGATTCTAAAAAACTAAAAAGATCTCTTGGCAAGCTTTGGATCAATACTTTCAAACATAGCTGCCTGTTATGCGTAATGGCTGATATTATATTGTAGGCTTTTTTTTCCCCAAAAAAAATCCCCAAGTGGCTGAATAGAAACTAGCGAAGAGAAAATTAGAAATTTGGCTACCTCTGTAGATCCAGTCTGTATGTTTCATGATCAGAGAGCAACAACACAGATAACAGGGGTTCGATGAGATCCCAGAGATCTCCTGAAGCATTCATCCTTTATCAGGTCACTCCTTCTGCTGTTGACACTTGCTAACCTACTTTCCCCTACTACTATGGGAATAATTTGGAAACAAAGTTGAAAATAGTAAGCTGTTTGAAATAACGTACGTGCAGTTATCTGAATTCCAAATAGTCAAACCATTTGATTACATAGAATCATAGAACAGTTTGGGTTAGAAGGAACCTTAAAGCTTATCTCGTTCCAACCCCCCTGCCATGGGCCGGGACACCTTCCACCAGACCAGCTTGCTCAGAGCTCCATCCAACCTGGGCTTGAACACTGCTGGGGAGGGGGCAGCCACAGCTTCTTTGGGCAACCTGTCCCAGTGTCTCACCACCCTCATGGTGAAGAATTTCTTCCTACTATCTAATCTAAATCTAACAGCTTTCAGCGTAAAGCCATTACCCTTGTCCTATCGCCACATGCCCTTGTAAAAAGTCCCTCTCCAGCTTTCTTGTAGGCCCCCTTCAAGGTACTGGAAGGCTGCTCTAAGGTCTCCCCGCAGCCTTCTCTTCTCCAGGCTGAACAGCCCCAGCTCTCTCTGCCTGTCCTCACAGGAGAGGTGCTCCAGCCCTCTGAGCATTTTTGTGGCCTCCTCTGGACTCATTCCAACAGGTCTACATCCTTCCTGTGCTGAGGGCTCCAGAGCTGGACGCAGGACTCCAGGTGAGGTCTCAGCAGAGCAGAGGAGAGGGGCAGAATCGCCGCCCTCAACCTGCTGGCCATGCTGCTTTTGATGCAGCCCAGGATATGGTTGGCCTGCTGGGCTGCGAGCACACACTGCCAGGTCATGTTGAGCTTCTAGTCAACCAACACCCCTAAGTCCTTCTCCTCAGGGCTGCTCTCAATCCCTTCTCTGCCCAGCCTGGATTTGTGCTTGGGATTGCCCGGACCCATGTGCAGGACCTTGCACTTGGCCTTGTTGAACCTCCTGAGGTTCACACAGGCCCACCACTCAAGCCTGTCAAGGTCACATCCCTTCCCTCCAGCGTGTCGACTGCACCACACAGCTTGGTGTCATTGGCAGACTTGCTGCGGGTGCACTCGGTCCCACTATCCATGTCACCGATGTTAAACAGCATTACTATGTTTGTGGCTTGTTTTCTTAAGAGATATTAACGAACATTAGTATAAATAGAGTTTTTCTTTCTTTTTTAAATGAATGTCTGGCTGCTCTTTGTATAAGAAATACCTCTTCCACAATTAATCTTATGACTACCACAGGTTGAGGGAAATAAATCTATTTAGTCTGTTCTACAACATGAGAAATTTGGAAGTTTGAGTCAAAAACCTGTCAATGGTCAGGACATATAATCCATCTAAACAAATATTACTTAGTTTGAAAATGAACACAGTAGGAAATACATCTACTGAAAGGCTAACCAAATAATGGCTCAGAAATTCTAGTTGTTCCACAGCTTCAGTGAGTGTGGACTGGTGCTACCAGACTTTATTGTTTCTGGTTCACTACCTGATTTCTTGACTTTTATTGCAAAGAATCTGTTTTTACCATAGTAAAGGTGCTGCATGACACAGAAAAAATACCCCTTTTCTGCACTGTTTTATAAGCATAGCCCTGAAATGAATTTGGGACTGTACCAAACACTGGTCTTTGCATCTACACTAGGAATATTGAGAAAGATAGTCCCTAGGTGCTAGGATTTAGGTAAAATGACTACCAAGTAAGCAGGTACGGGAAACCGGATGCAGCAGTCAAGGTTCATTTCCAGGTAACGGGTGTGAAGGAATTTCAAAACAAAACCTATACATTTTAAGCTTATAGGATAAACCCAGCCTATTTAAACCAGAGCAATAGACATGAAATAAAAAAAACCAGATCCCATAATCCTCAGACTGCTGAAGCAATTAAAATCCTTCTCTGTACATGGCAGTGTCCCTCCCCTTTGTAAACAGCTATTCCTGATAACTGTTTCTTTGCCCTTTTTTATTGTCCAAGTATTCCTTCAGCAGACCTGCACTTTTAACATTCTGTAATGTATGTTCATACAGCATGTCCTAGAACTATGTTACCCTAAAAGATAAAAAAGGGCAGGGGGAGCTTTAAAGATATGACTGGAATTATGGAAATTGGAAGAAACAGACAAAATGTATTTAAGTGGATGGGACAGATTACTGTTTTAAGAAAAGAAGCCAAAACATCCAGCACAGGCTTTGGAGGTCAGCGAGGGGGTTTAGCAATGTCAAAGACGGGCAAACTGATCTGAGTATGTTAGGACTAAGAACACCAGCCTTAAAGGTCTGGTCTAAACAACACCGTAGTCAATGGACAGGTTTGAACTTCTTCAGTGTGATTCAGATCAGATCTTTACTGAAACCATACCAGATGACAGACTGCAGCAAGCAGATCAGGCCTTCCTACCACAGCCATGAAATGAAACTTCCTTGCCAGCATTCACCACTTACCAAGACAGTTGTGGCCATCATGGGCTAACATGAACCCATCGTAGCATGTACACCTGTAGTTGCCTGGAATGTTGATACACTCATGGACACAACCCCCATTGTAGAAGTCATTTTCGCACTCGTCAATATCTGAAACACAAGAGGAAAAAGAAGCTTTTGTAAAAAGAGAATACTAAGAATACAGAAAAATTTCTCCAATCCAGCACAATCTTCAAATACATTCATGTTCCTAATCTTCCTGTATATTCATATTGCCTATTTCATCCAACAGATGGCTCAGGGAATTACTGACTGAATATGTCAGGGTCATATACGACTGAACAGCAGCAAGCCAATGTACAGAACACTCCTTCCCAAAATAACTGTAGTATCAACACAGTAAATAATGATATGTCGTCAAAAATTAAAAAGAAACACCTGATTTAGGTACATTTTTTATACTTAAAATGTAGGTTTTGGGTTTTGTCTTTAACATAATCAAGCTGGTGACACTGTGGCTGGTGTCACTGTCACAAATTTGGGGGTTTTTTGACAATGGGATAGCCTACATGGCACCAACCTTGCTGGCATCAAATGGGAGTCACCTTTCTCAAAGGGGAAAGAGGGTCTTTGCTCAGGAGCTTATGGGGCTCATCGGCAGGGCTTTAAACTAGATGTGAAAGGGGAGGGGGAACATATCAGGCTTGCCTGTGACAAGCTGTGGGATGATACGCAACAGTTAGAGGGACGGGGTGCTACCATGGGCCCTCAACTTGTTGCCCAGAGGCATGCTGGGGACACTGCAGCACAGCTGAAGTCTTGCGGAGATGAGCGGGGGTTCCTGAGGTAGTAGGAGCCAACAAGGAAACTTCTGTGAAATACCCCAAGGGAAATAAGGGGTGTTCCTCTAAGAAGGTGACACAGCCAACTGTCCAGATGAAGTGCCTCTACACGAATGCACACAACATGGGCAACAAACAGGAGGAGCTGGAAGCTACCATGCTGCTAGAAAGCTATGACCTAGTGTGGCTGTCAATGGCTACAGGTGGTTCAGAAGGGACAGGTGGGGAAGGAGAGGTGGAGGCGTTGCCCTCTGCATCAAGAAATGGATAGGAGGCGAACAGTTGCCCGACAACAGCCACAAGCAGGTCAAAAACTTATAGGCAAGAATCAGAGACAGAGGCAACGAAGGAAACCTTGTAGCTGGTGTCTACTACAGGCCACCCGATCAAGGGGAGTCTACTGACAAAGCCTTCCTACTCCAGCTCCAGGAGGCTTCATGCTCACAGTCTCTCACCCTGCTGGGGGACTTGAACCACCCCGACATCTGCTGGAAAAGTAACACGGCGAGCTGTAGGCAATCCAGCAGATTCCTAGAATGCGTTGAGGAGAACTTCTTAAGCCAGGTAATAGACAGCCCTGCCAGAGGGGACGCAATACTGGATCTGATGGTCACCAATGCAAGTGAGCTCATCAGTGACGTCAAGCTTGGAGGCAACCTCAGCTGCAGTGATCGTGCATTGGTGGAGTTCACAGTCCTGAGGAATATGGGAAAGGTGAGGAGTATAGTCAGGACGCTAAATTTTAGGAAAGCAAACTTCCAGCTCTTCAACGAGTTAGTCAGTAGCACCCCCTGAGAAATGGTCCTCAGGGACAGGGGTGCAGAACAGAGCTGGCTTTGAGGGTGCTTTCCATAGAGCGCAAAAGCTCTCTTTCCCCAGGTATAAGAAATCAGGCAAGGAAGGGAAGAGGCTAGCATGGCCGAGTCCAGCCCTGTTGGTCAAACTAAAGAGCAAGAGGGAACTGCACAGGCAGTAGAAGCAAGGACAGGCATCTTGGGAAGAGTATAGGGACACTGACCGGTTGTGTAGGGATGAGGTCAGGAGGGCCAAGGCACAGCTAGAGCTGAATTTGGCAAGGGATGCTAAGAATAACAAGAAGGGCTTCTACAGGCATGTCAACCAGAAAAGGATGGTTAAAGAAAGCGTACCTCCCCAGGTGAACAAGAATAGTAACCTTGTATCAACAGATAAGGAGAAGGCTGAGGTACTCAACTTTTTTGCCTCAAGTCTTCACTGGCAACTCCTCTCCTCACCCCTCCTGGTTTGACGGACCATAAGATGGGTACCAGAAGGGTAAAGCCCCTCGCACTGTAAGGAAAGAACAAGTTTGTGACCACCTGAGGAACCTGAACATACGGTAAGTCTATGGGACCTGATGAGATGCATTCCCAAGTCCTGAGGGAACTGGCTGATGTAGTTGCCAAGACACTCTCCATGATATTTGAAAGGTCATGGCAGTCAGGTGAAGAACCTGGTGACTGGAAGAAGGGAAACATTTGTGCCCATTTTTAAAAAGGGTCAAAAGGAGGACCCCTGGAACTACCGACCTGTCAGCCTCACTTCTGTGCCTGGGAAGATCTTGGAACAGATCCTCCTAGAAGCCATGTTAAGGCATGTGGAGGACAGGGAGATGATTCAAGACAGCCAGCATGGCTTCACCAAGGGCAAGTCCTGCCTGACCAACCTAGTGGCCTTCTATGATGGAGTCACTGCATCAGTGGACAAGGGAAGAGTGATGAATGTCATCTGTCTGGACTTCTGTAAAGCCTTTGACACGGTCCCCCACAACATCCTTCTCTCTAAATTTGGGAGATATGGATTTGATAGGTGGACTGCTTGGCGGATGAGGAATTGGTTGGATGGTTGTATCCAGAGGGTAGTGATCAACAGTTCGATGTCCAAACGGACACCAGTGACAAGTCGTGTCCCTCAGGGGTCTGTACTGGCACCAGTGCTGTTTAGTATTTTCATCAATGACAGAGACAGCAGGATTGAGTGCACCCTCAGCAAGTTTGCTGACAACACCAAGCTGAATGGTGCAGTTGACACACTGGAAGAAGCGATGCCATCCAGGGGACCTTGACATGTGGGTCTGTGTGAATCTCATGAGGTTCAACAAGGCCAAGTGCAGGGTCCTGAACCTGGGTCAGGGCAACACCCACTATCAATACAGGCTGGAGGATGAAGGGATTGAGAGCAACCCTGCCAAGCAGGACTTGGGGGTGTTGGTGGGTGAAAAGCTGGACATGAGCTGACAACGTGTGCTTGCAGCCCACAACCATATCCTGGGCTGCATCAAAATGAGTGGCCGGCAGGTCAAGGGAGGCGATTCTGCCCCTCTACTCTGCTCTGGTGAGACCCCACCTGGAGTACTGCATCCAGCTCTGGAGCCCTCAGCACAAGGAGGACGTGAACCCGTTGGAGGAGGTCCAGAGGAGGGCCACCAAAATGCTCAGAGGGCTGGAGCACCTCTGCTGTGAGGACAGGCAGAGAGAGTTGGGACTGTTCAGCCTGGAGAAGAGAAGGCTGCAGGGAGCCTTCAGTACTTAAAGGGGGCTTATAAGAAAGACGGGGACAAACATTTTAGCAGGGCCTGTAGTGATAGGACAAGAGGTAATGGTTTTAAACTAAAAGAGGGTAGATTTAGACTGGATATAAGGAAGAAATTTTTTACAGTGAGGGTGGTGAAACACTGGTACAGGTTTGCCAGAGAGGTGGTAGATGCCCCATCCCTGGAAACATTCAAGGTCAGGTTGGACAGGGCTCTGAGCAGCCTGATCTGGTTGGAGATGTCCCTGCTCATTGCAAGGGGGTTGGACCTAGATGACCTTTAAAGGTCTGTTCCAACCCAAAGCATTCTGTGATTCTATGCAGACAACGAGTTAAACCTTTGACTTTGTAGTAACAAACAACTATTTGAAATATGCTATTAACATGGCACAAGACAAGAGAAAAGTATACCTTGTTTAAGAAAAAATTGTCTTCTCAGAACAAGGAAGATTTGGTATATTCCTGACAGTACATCAGGCTGTAGTTCTTTACAATAAACCTTGAAAAATACGATTTCTGAAATAGCTGTCACAGTTGACTGAGCTTTATGACATTACTATTGAGAATTTGGTAAAGTTTTGTCTGTCTCTTGCCCTCCCCCCACAAAATAAGCCCTATTATAATTTTCTGTATGAATTCATGGACAGCAACAACAACAACAACAACAAGTCCAATGTTTAATTCTTAGAAAGTATTCTAGAATTATTTTTAATTAGTTTGTTTTTCACTGGATTGTACCTGAAAGAGCAGCATAAATTATGAGAGATGCATTCTGCTTCAATTACAAACAATCCTGTTATGATCTTCCCTCCCTCATATAAAAAATCACTTTTTCACTCATTCTAGAAAGTGCAAACTTTCTTCTTTTTACAGATTGTATCTTGGCTTATAGGTGGAACATAAACCTCACAGTCACTGCTATGAATCATTCAGTGGTGCACACCAACCAACTAAAAATACACAAATAATTACAGACAGCCTCATAACTTGATAACTATCAGCTCTACATCTGTGGTGCACTAGACCAAAACCCCAGCTACTGTCCCTAAGTTAGACAGTGCATGATAAACAGACAAAGTCATCTTTTTAGAAAATCACCCGTTAGTACATCAGAGCTGCCCTGGCTGTACGTTTCAAACATGCCTTCCATTGCAGAAGTGGTTGAAATATTTCTATATTAGGTTCGCGTTCACACAGCCTTTTCTTTTTTTTTTTTTAACTTTTAAAAGTGCTCCAGGAAAAGCTTTGCTACATGGTATCATACCCAGCCGCAACCCCAAAACAGCAAGGTAGCTTGGTAAACCCAGATTCTTCTGAAAAGCCATCTCAGACTCAGTCACTCCATGCTTTGAGCATTTCTGGCCCTCAGGTTGAGTGTGGCTAGCTTCGTCCCTCGCTGCACAATCCTCTGAAGTTCCATCTGCTAGAGCAGGGACAGGCTCTTCTCTCTCAGGTCTGCCCCTCCCAGAAACCTTCAGCTCAGAACAGCCCAGGTCTCCACCCGCTTCCCTCCAACAGCTCTGATGCCCTCCTACAATCTCCTCCGCAGCTTGAAATGGGAATTACAAATCTGACACCATCTGCAAAAACAGCTAGCTTTTCTGATAACCCAGCATTCAGCACCACAGAAATGCTGGAATACAAGAGCTGGAGAAAGGGTCTTCCTAACAAAAATGCAACCTGCTGCTTAAACTTCCTTGTCTTTCAACCACTGCTCTGGTTCAGAAAGTTCCCGTCCTTCACTAACGATTTCCACCCATTAGCTGTACAAGTGCTGAGTCAGCACAGCCTACGGACGTGCTCTACCTTCTGGAGTGCAATATGACAACACAAAGATACGTCTGTAATTCTTCCCGAAAACAGTAACCAGCCAGTCCATTACTGCCCGTCGGGCTCACTCCGAGCACCCCTGCAGCACGGCAGTGCCATGTCCCCAAGGATCCGCTCTCCTCTGTTTGCAGCCCCGCGCGCCTGGGTGCACGCTGCCAAAGTGCTGCAGTCAGGTTTCTGCTTAGCAGATATTTGCAGCTTCCATTACCACTCATTAATATTTCCAGAAATTTCTCAAGCTACAGGGACAAAACCAGCTCAGCGGTAATGCCATGTTTTAACAGGCCAAGTCAGTAATAAAAAAGCACGTAACAGGATTTTGATGTCAGGCATGTTGGGCATTCCTTCAGGACACTCGGGAAAAATCGTACCTTCATTTTAAGATTTGTGCTTAATTTTTATCCAGCACCAAGTTTCTTCAGAAGAGGCAATTCAGAAGAAAGTGTTATCAGTTGTTATGTTATGCAGCATCAGACTGCCAAGGGCTGATCAATTCGTTCCCTTTCATCCAACAATGAATCAAATACGACTCTTTGTTTAAACATGCAATGGGAAAGCTTTTGAGAGCGACAAAAATCAAAGACACGTGAAGCATTTTGAATGCTTAGCCTTTATACAATACTTCATTCTAAAAAGCTGTACTACGATTAGCAGCACAAGGTGCTGATGTAATACAAACACTTAAGTTCCAGAAAGGGTAATCTAACAGATACATAAACTAGAAAAATAACAAAAGGAACAGATTCTTTTTATCTCTCTCTCTCTTAAGCAGTTGCAGTTATGTTAAATTTTGCAAAAAGATTAGAAGCTCACTTCTCCCTCTTGTACTCCAAGAGCTGCACAAAACTAGGAATGGAGCCAAACATTCTACCTATTTTTAAGAGCGATGTTGTGGGTTTTTTGGTGTTTCTTTCCCCTCCAAAAACACATTGCTGTTTAAGAGACTTCATCTGGCAAGGCTGACTGGAACTTCTATCTCCAGTATTGCTAGTAAAGCACCAAGGGGATAAGACTGGTGAATTTAATACTTTATTTTTTAAATCAAAACAAACAAATAAACAAACCCCACCAAAAGCATGCACAAAGCCTGCAAAGTCCAAATGCTGAACTTTTCTCAAGCTCCAGCTGCATTAAGAAAAAAGCAGACGACATGCCTGCAAACGATGTGAACATCAGCCCACCTTCTCTGCTCATATACCTGGAGGAGGGCATTCTTTCAAGAACGCCTCAGTGAAAGTGCTGAACAACTGTAATTTATGGGCAGAATATTACATCAGACATCGCAGGACATGGCTTCCTTAGTAAGCTTAATATAGTGATAAAAGCAATAGGAGCACATTCAAACACATCAAACCTGCAGGCTTGCTCTTAGTTTTATCTACTGTAAAACTCCAAACCTGCAGGGGCCAGCTATGCTCATTTCCTTTCAGTTAGGTCATATCCTATTCTTCTCTTTTTCCTGAAATTGATAGAATCAGGGGTTAATCAAACTCTTGGCTCCAAACAGCTCTAGCTCAGAAAGTTTACTCTTCCCACTGATTTTGTAGCTTCAACTATCCTTAACGTTTTTAGTGCCTGATCACTTCATATTGTCTTTCACCATGAAGGAATTACCATAACACAAAAACAAAACAAGAGAAGCAGAGAAATGTTTGCATCTGACCATGGAATTGCGGTGCTGGATACAAGTGCACATGCAGTTGAATTAGCAAGGTTTACTGCAATCTAGCTCTCAATGGGAAACGTAAACTTTCATCTACGCTGGCAAAGTATTTACCAAGTTTTCACTCCAGTAAATTCTGCCTGTGCAGATAGACAACTCTTGGGGTTTCTAGTGAAGAAAACACCTTAAAAAAGTACTGCAATTCCCTCTCTAGGAGGAATTCATGTCACATAGTATTACAATGGCAGCAATTACAGGAGCCCTGGAAAAAATTAAATGCACAAAAATGATTAAGAAGTGGTAGGGCCATTTATAATAATGATATAGTCTGCCAAGAACCTATTTGGGCTTACATCCTCAGCTGTTGGTGACCTGGTTGTGACCTTCTCTTTCTGGAGCTGCTTTGGGAAATCTCAAAAATACACGCTTGTTTCAAAAGTTGTAAAGGACAAAATCATCAGGAAAAAAATAGACAAAAAGAAGCTTGCTTACTTGGGTGCACTAGTAACTGTACTGGTTCAGCTATTTGCCAAGGCGAAAGAAGCTTGGAAACTACATTATAATTCCTTCTAGCAAGAAGAGGTGAAACTTTTTGTTCCAGCCTGGAAATAACTGCCTTTCAGGAGCCCTAGGGAACACAGCACCGTTACGCTCTGCTGTTGTCCTCTTCAGTGAGCAGGGGCGTTATTTACAGAGTACATACTGTAGGAGACTGCGATTGTTATCCAAGCATCCAAGAACTTTCTTCAAACACCCGGACAAGTACCTGAGAAAATCTGAGCATGTGTTACCACGAACAGTGCTGTGATTTACAATTACTGTATTTCAGTTATATGAAAATAATTTGAAGTTGTCTTTTTTAAGCGACCTAATTCTTCTTAGTCTGAGGGGACCTGTATGGACCTTCTACAGATTGGGGTTGATTCTTCTTTCATTATTACAGGTGAAACTGACCTTATCCCAGAGATTTTTTTCATTTGTGTGTTCTGCAACAAAGCGATGGCACTCTCAGAAGTCTCACAAGGCCACCCTGCAGAGCAGCAGCTCTTCCAGGAGCACATACAACTTTACTAAGAAATGTTCAAAATAAAACAAGAATCACTCTCTTCTGCTTCCCGTATCACGGTGTTTCAGCTTTCTGTTTCAGCAGAGAACAGAAGACACATCAGCATGCAATAATTAATGTCCAAAAGACAAACCAAACTGTAAAACAGAGTGAGGAAAATGTTAGTTCCCATTTTGTCTAAACATATTCAGCAGTGTCATGAAATTTGCTGTGTGCTAACCATCTTCTCCAAGCATTAACATTCTTTGCTAGAAGGCGGCACAGACTTTATGCCAGAAAAATAAAAAATCTACCTCCAGCAAAATCCATTCCCACTCTTAATCATACCAATTGCCATTCATTAAGTTCCTGAAGTGTCCCAAAATCATTACAATACATATCTAAAAAAATTTATTTGTCAGCAGAGCTGCAGATCATCATGGGCAAAGAAACCAGAGAAAATGTCTGCATGGCATTGATGAATATTGGATCAGTGTCCTAGCTAAACTGTCACAGAAGCCTTCCGACTATTAACGTGCAAAAAGAACAATGGCTGAGGCCTGAAAGTCAATGAGCCAAACTGAACTTTTAGTGTTGAATTACACAGATTTCTACAGAAAACGGGAAAGTGTGCATTGGCACAACCTTTATCTTGGCTTCTGTCAAGGCCACAGATCCTAACACTCACAGTGCAACAGAAGACATGCAAAATAGGAGTAGGATTGGGTAGAATCTGTATTCATTTGAAAGCATTTCTTGACTACTAATGTACGGGAAAGATCCGGAGTTAATTTAGTAAACACAAATTTCAATTGACTTTGAAAGGAATAATTTGTGTGCTTGGGCATTTTAAAATGATTAGCCAAAGGAAGCTGTCTGCCCACATCAATTTCTTCTAATTTAGAGAACCACAAACAAAACTTAGCACACCGATATATTATGCAGATGTGGAATATTTCCTCAAGGAGCTGGATCCATAAAATAGCTAGAAAAATAAATACTAAATTCTTTGTAAGTGTATCTTGATGAATAAATTCACATATTTATTCAGTATCTGAAGAGAAAAATATTTTGGTGTTCATCTTTATCTATTTATCTAGATGCTTTAAACAAACTACTGCCAAAGAGACATTATGGAGGCAGTAAGTAACACTGTACCTACAATCTTGCCAGCAAAGAAACTGTGTTTTCACCTTCCTGCTGCACGAGCTGTTGCTGCTAGTCCCCTACAGCAGACCCAGCATACCACTTGCAGTAGTCTCTACTATCAGTCAGTCGTCTTCTGCTCAAAAATGTCATACTACAGTTCTGCAACTGCAGCACGTTGCCTGCTTAGCCAGAACCGGTATGCAGCAAAGAACACTGCAAAATGCTGGAACACATATTTCCATGTGGTACTATTTTGCACTTTCATGGCTTCTCTCTTAAAAGCTTTCAAAAATTGTTACTGATTCTTCACTGAGATTTGCTCACTGTTCCTCCTAGGACTAATGCACTATCTGCATTGCCACAGAAAAATACAGAAGAGCTCCTTCCTAGGCTCCAAATACCATACAGTTAAGAACAAAGCTACAGGATGAACAGAGCTGTCTTCATCACTGCATAGTTTTATGCAACCTTGATCTCCTATGACTGCAAAAGAAGCGACCTTGTAATATCCAAAAGTGAAATGCCCTGAAGTGAAATCCCAATCCTACAAAAGTCAAGAAGCATTCTTGCCACTGGCCTCACGGCGCCAGAAAGACACGTTTCCTGGGACTCCCAGCAAAGAGATAAGTGAGACGGGATCAGCACTTAAATTTCTTGTTCCTACTTCCAGTTCAGAAATAGCAACAGTGTAGAATCAACATCGTTGCTTTACAGGAACAGGCAGAAATTAAGTAACCTGCACGCTAACAAGAATACAAACAAGTTCAAACCCTGGATTATAACGAGATCAGCATCTTACTCTTTTTAATGACTGGACTTGGGGACTATAAAAGCCATTAAAATAAGTAAGAACAACATGGGAATATTTACATACAATCAGTTTCTTTGGCAGATTCTACATTTAAGATACTTTCAGCAGTTACACACACACACTGGATGACCTGAACCTACAGCATTTGTATTTCTCATATCAAGTTGCACCTTCCTTGAGAAGGGAACCAGCTCCAGATCTCCAGGCCAGGAAAAAAGCTCACACACAGGTTAAAGATCATTGTGGCTAAGTGCATGCCAGATCTGGCAAAAGTTCAGCGCTCTAGAAAGCATTCAGCCTGAGCAAGAACACTAAAATGATTAGATTCTCAAGAGGAGTTTAGCATCAGCACATTTCCACATGTTCAAAATTATCTGAAGTCTGCTGAGCTCTGCTCTGAAAATTTGCAAGAGCTGACCCAGCCAGAGGTATGAACAATCAGCTGGGACAATGTTCTCAGTTCGCTCAACCTGAGCTGCTGACATATTGCTTCCCTCTGTGAGTTTTGTGATAGCAGAATTCAGCATCTACTCCAAGACCAAATTTTATGAAGAAAATACTTGCATATGAAGATTCATTCCATTTTTTTTCTACCTCAAACGAAATCTTGACCTTCATCTCAGAGTGAAGTCCGTTTCTGAAAACCCCTCCCCATGAAAAGCTTTGGAAGTCACTTTTTCTAGAAGAGAAAACAAATTAAAATCTATCATTTGTTACATATGTTTTTTCCTGAGATGCTTTACTTTTTGACTCATAAATGTTAACATCTTTATTCTTTAGATGCTGTGACCTTGGAAATGTTACGAGCTAATGAATCAGAGAGGAAAACACAGTGCAGGTTTTACAGCTTTCAGGTTGCCATGATGTTTTCAAGACGCTTGTGCCCAACAAAACCGTAAAATTTGATAACTATTAGGACTACTCTGAGAGCCAAGGTCAAGAGTGAGCAGGCTGGGAATAGGGTAAAATCAGAAAAAGCAGCCTGATGTTTCTCAGTGGAGAAAGGAAAAAGAACAGGTACAACAGGTTGTTTAGCATACGTTTTCTTCAGTGTAAATCCCTCAAGAGCCTTTCCACTATGGGTACTGCCCCGCCAATGTTTTTCCCATTAGTGTATCCACAAAGAAGAAAAAAAAAAAAATCAATTTTACAACTTCCTTCAAAATGTCACAGGTCCCTATTTTCCAGTATAAAAACAGCAATAAAATGAAAGTTAATGGAGATGATTTGGATGAAATTTGAGGTACTGCTGGGGTGTTTTTCTGGAAGCCATTTCATACAGTTCCCAGAAAACATCAAGCACTCTGTCGCAATTTTATTTGTTTCCTTTTCTTCTGTGATGGCTGAACACAAAGTTCATAATTCTTTATATCTTGGTAAAGTACTTGCCCGAAAAAAGGAGGGAAAAAAATGGAATGCAAACCAAACTATGCAGAGGTCTGTCCAGCTGATTAAACAGCACATGTATTTTTAAAGTGTGAACGGCTTCATATTTAGAACTACCTTGCCTAAAGACATTTAGGATGCATTCGGAAGGTAGATGCGGCATTGTCCCCTTTATCACTGGCTGTAAGATGGGTCTTTTTTACTTTTCAATTGTTTAATTTTTTTTAATATTTTGTTTCAATATGTAATATGTTTTAATATATTTTTTCTCTGACCACAATTATTATCTCCCAATTTTAGAGAAAGCACAGAGGCACCTATCACAGATCTTTATTTTGTCCTGTGTCTGAATCTGTTTCCTATTATTACACTGATCACAGCAAGAGCAGATCAAATTGCCAAGTTGCACAGAGTAAGGATGGCCTTATAAGAGTCATCTTCACTGCTTGGGGAAAGAACAGACAAGCTTTCAGACACAGAAGATCTCCAAGGAGGCAACGGAACATGTGAACTTCTGAGTACATCAGCTGTAGAAAAAGTAGGTGTGTTTAGCTCTTGTTATTTTGCCAGTTTTAGTTAATGATTTTCGAATATTGTTTAACACACAAAGGGAGAATTAAAGATGCACATTTAAAGACTCTAGTGGCTAAAAAGTGTAAAGCACCCAACACTCTAAGCAGAATTCAGCTGACTCAGCTCAAATATTGTCAGATCACACAATCACAGAATCACAGAATAGTCGGGGTTGAAGGGACCTCTGTGGGTCATCTATTCCAACCCCCTGCCGAAGCAGGGTCACCCAGAGCAGGCTGCACAGGACTGCGTCCAGGCGGGTCTTGAAGATCTCCAGAAAAGGAGACTCCACAACCTCCCTGGGCAGCCTGGGCCAGGGCTCCGTCACACTCAGAGGGAAGAAGTTCTTCCTCATGTTCAGATGGAGCTTCCTCTGCTTCGGTTTGTGCCCATTGCCCCTTGTCCTGTCGCTGGGCACCACTAAAAAGAGTCTGGCCCCCTCCTCCTGACCCCCACCCTGCAGATATTTATAAGCATTTATTAGGTCCCCTCGCAGCCTTCTCTTCTCCAGGCTGAACAAGCCCAGCTCCCTCAGCCTCTCCTCGTAGGAGAGATGCTCCAGTCCCCTCATCATCCTCGTACCCCTCTGCTGGACTCTCTCCAGTAGCTCCTCATCATTCTTGAAGTGGGGAGCCCAGAACTGGACACAGTACTCCAGATGGGGCCTCACTAGGGCAGTGTAGAGGGGGAGGAGAACCTCCTTCAACCTGCTGGCCACACTGATGAAACAACGCAATAGGTTGTGAAAATCCAAAGTTTTTGCAGTAGCTGAATGATTGTATTTTACATTTTTGGTGAATGACCATCACATTCTTCACTCATTCACAAGAAATGTGATCTCTGGAGACTCCTTTCTTTATATTTTTCTTAAATTCACCTTCCCTTCCTCAGTTTCCTGTTTCTGACCTCTTTACTGTACGTTTCCCTCCTTGCTTAAACTTCCAGTTCAAAGAGTTAGAACATTTTTAATGCCTGGACATTGATATGCCAATCAAAGCGACAACAGACAAATGAATCTACCCCTCTGATTCATTCTTTTAGGAGGCCTGCAGTTCAAGGCAGGTATTACTGCTTCAGTGTACATGTACATTGCCAATGGAAAGTTATCACTGAAGTACAGAGGAATAAAAATTACTTTAAAAAATAAAAAAAAAAACCCACAGAAACTGAAAGCTGAGATTCTGCATGCACTTGGTGCAATTTGCCAGCCACCCAAATAGTTTTTATGGTGGCATATATAACACTCCAGAAGCAGGAATGGAGAGGAGATCAAATAAATGGCATGGAACACTCTTCATTTAGGACCTCACAGAGTTTTTGACTGCTTATTTCACTAGTCTTACTATTGCATGAACATCAGGTTTATATAGTGCTTTTTACCTAGAGTACCTTTTGGGGACCTAAAACCTTTGAACAGCTACAGTCATTTACGGAAAAAAGTCATTAAGCAGAGTTCTTTCCCTGGGGAAAATCTGTTTTCTATTCATATACCTGAGTATTATCCCTATGTGATAATTGCCATCTCAGCCAGCACAATGGAAACTTATCTGGAATTGTTCCAGTTCCATTCATGGTTAATACAGTATTTTTCTAGATAAAACCAAAATTATTGTTATTCTGCATTATGAATCATGAATCCTTGATTAGAGTTTGTTGTGGTTTGACATTTTTCTTAATTGATATTTAAACAGATTGGCTACAACTTCTTTGAACTGCAAGCGAGATACCCAAATAAAGACGGATACCTGCAGAGCACATAACAGTTTTAGAGTCTGTCTTTATTTAGTAGCTGCCATGCCCAATGAGCTCAAGCAGAGAGATTTCCTGTTCACAAGCTGTTATGAATGTGAAACATGACATTCGACAGCATTTTTCCCACCGCTTTTAAATCACAGCCATTTCCACCACAATTCTCTCTTTTAATATCATGGGAAATGTCTGATTCCACATCTAATCTTGCAAGTCCTTGGAGATCTAATGGAAGAGCATTTTTGTATGCCTTACTGCCACAGCTGGTGTGCATGCATCCTAACGATTATCGTTTCAGTAAGTCATGGCAGGAAGTTATTCCTAGATCTTTAAATTGAAACACGCATCTAAAACTTTGAGGGAGAGCTTTAAAACAGTGAAACCAGCTGATTAACACAGACGTCATTCACCTACTTCACACAGCCTCTGTCGGCATCCTCAGATTGCGTACCCCCAACCTTCCTTTGCATTTCATTTTCAAATTCCTGTCCATTCACAAAAGGAAACAATCTCAAGCCTTAATACTGAAATAAATTTCCTTATTACCTGTCAGTGGATGAACATTAACTTGTTTTCTGGGTCTCTTCATGCAGGAGAACAGAAAGTCACTATTCCTTCTTGCTCATTTCAGAACGAGTCAGCAGCAGATCACGCACGGCAAAATGGAAGATCTCTTTATATCATCTAGCGCATGCTTCATTAGTCCCTGGCATATTAACACTACCTTGGTTTTAAGCTGAGACAGCTAAGGCCACAAGCAGTACGACAGGCTATACAGCAGTGGTTTTCAGCCTTCTCAGAGATGAGGAACTGTTCTGTTTTCCAGGAGAGGTGCAAATCCTTGAATAGCAAATTTCTGTCTTCTGACAGCAGGCTTACCTTTTCAAACTATTTCTTCCATATGTGCTTTCACAGTAGTCCTTGGGCTACCGCAGACTCCTGGCTAAGAACTGTTCCGCTATGCTGGTTAACCACTTGGGAAATATATAATGTAATCACGTAGGATTTGTAAAATGTAGGGCTTCCTGTCATCCTGTATTAGTTGGCAAAATCCCTACTTTGTATGGGGCATGTGTACACAACACATTAATTTTACCAGCCTACAAAAACTCCCATGACAGTACCACACAACTAACCTATGAGCAAAGCAGCTCTGCATAACGTACACTGTTGTACGCTGCCAAGAGAGAATCATCGCACACACTCAAATGACCTGTCAGGACTGCCTTTCATTTCAACTTTTACTGAAGTTGTGTAGCTACTTCTAAACATGATACACTGGGAATCCACGGATTTGGGTCCCCTAACAATGCTGGACCTAATAGCTATGAAGCCCAAGAACCCAACTCTGCCTATTATTTTGTCATCTGTTCCCCATATATGGACAAATTCAGACAGTTCTCCAACAGCAACCCTAATGAAGGGAAGGCCTCCCAGCATTTCGGTTTGCAGTGAACATCAGAGCGCAGCCTGCAAGGACTGCCACTCGAAGTCCTACACAAGTGTGAAGACTCTAACTCCTCACCTATTAAACAGCAGCTGACTGGCAGACAGCTTCAATGATCAAATCACAGATGCATCTTTGTTTCAGAATCATTATGTTTACTTTTGCTGTAAATAATTTTTCCAACTACAGAAGTGTTTGTCTGGACTAGGAAGGTCCACATGACAGTAAAACAGCTATAACACACATAGAATGTAGTGAAAAATGAGAGTACGGGTCATTCATTCAAACTCCATGAAATACAAGTCACACACCTCATGGTAATTAAGACTTCAGAGTAACTTTGGCAAGAGTAATGTATTAACACCAGCATGTTGCCCAACTTCCAATATCCATTATCTTACATTACACTTTTCTTATCCAGGAGATAGTACGGAGGATTTCATATTTTTCTTCTCTCTTCCGTGGTGCTGTGCACTGAGAGGAAGTCTGCTTAAGAACTATTTCAGTGCTCCAGCCTAGATACAGATACACTATCTGTATATAATTTATGTTTTCAGGAGAGTGGCAAGTATTCATTATTCTCATGAGTCTCTTGCAGGGCTGTGAGTACTCAGCATCTTCAGGAAACAAACTGAGCAGAATTTGTTGTGATGACCTTACATTTAAGAGAAATGTCTCCTGTATGAGGTTAATACATTTGCTTCAAAAAGATCTGAGAAGACTAAACTGAACAGAAATTAGTTTGAAGAATTACAAGAAATTTTTTAAAATCTGAGACAGGCTTAGAAAATTCTCAAATTTGTTTTTGTCCATCACCCTTCAGCTTTGTGCATTGTATAGAAGGCAAAAAAAATCACTAGGCTACAGAAACTAGTATTATGAGAGAGTCGAAGATGATCAAGTCACATTTTGTTTCTGTAATGACATATTCAACTTGTCACAGAACTGTGTTTCAGAACCTTAACTTTCAGTATGTGAAACCTTCTTAAAACTGTGATAATAAAGATAATACCCTAAATGTGAGTGCACGTAAAGCTCTGTCTGAAACAGTTCACAGCTCTAAGAGCTTTCTCAATCAAAAGTCAGTGGATTTGGGAACTGCACAATTATGAAATGCGGAATTCTTATCAAGACAGCAAAACATTCAGCAACTTTTCCACACAACTCAGAATTCTGGCACAGCCTCTCAGCTTCTGAACAACTACTCCATCTCCACCATGTGCAAAGTACCTGCCATGTAATTTCATTTGGGTGCTGAGACCGAACATTTTCCATTATTTGAAAGCATGGCCCTGGCCAGCATCAGCAAGAAGCCCTATGTGCTGTTGTAGTACATCAAGGCAAAAGGGGTTTATTTTCAAACAAATATTACACTAATGCAATTTTTGGATTCAAGCTTTTTATTCCTGAAACAGAGAACCCTGCCCTACTGATACATGCTTACAATTCTAAAATTTTATTCACAAAGAGAGTTCATCAGTTATGATGTAGGCTCTCCTTAGTCTTCTGAAAAGCCACGCAGAAATTGGTCTTGTGAGCCAGAGCTCTATTTACCAGCAGAGACAAATAATAATAGAGAAAAACTGAAAATCAGTGGCAAGCAGCCTTTGGGTTTTGACCTGCGGATGTGTAACAACTGTCCTGCAGAGACACAGATGTACAGACAGTGAACAGCAGCACGGAACCCATCAGCTTTTCCATCATTACCCTTTACGGACTCTTCAGAGCATTGCCTGGAGTCTTGGCCAGTAGAGAAGTAAGCAAGAGCAGGGGCTCTCTGAACAGGAACTAATGAAGTTACACGCTCTCCTTTGCCCGGCATGCTGGGGTGAGGGTTAGATGAAGCCAGGGCAG
Source organism: Opisthocomus hoazin (assembly GCF_030867145.1). Taxonomy (NCBI): domain Eukaryota; kingdom Metazoa; phylum Chordata; class Aves; order Opisthocomiformes; family Opisthocomidae; genus Opisthocomus; species Opisthocomus hoazin. The sequence continues at coordinate 157,007,599 of NC_134414.1, read as the reverse complement.
GCTGTACAAACACCCATTTCATAGTGAGAGAAATCCAGGAAAAGCAGTAAGGATGAAATATAAAATTCAACTGTGAAAAACACCATTGTTGACCTGTGAATCATCAAATATTTTTGATTATGAGCTGTGCTCACATCTGACGTTTGGAAAAGAAAGAAAGATAGAACAAACAGATGCAATCAACTAGCTTTGCCAAGAAATTAGACATTTCTGCTCCAGCGCTCAAATATCCTGTACTAGAGAGCATACACAGCTTCCAGCACCTTTAATGCTATTCAGTGAAAAAAGAATGAAACTGCAGATATGGAAATAGTAACATAGGCATTTGCTGAAAATCAAAGAGAGCTCATATTCATAGCCTGGAAATTTTCCTTTTGTAATTTTATGTAATTATATTTATTTGTTATGTTGGGGAGTGTGTTAGGCAGAAAGAATCAAATGAGGCCTCCAACTTCTGTGCAGTATTCAAACAATAACATGCATTTGACGCAAGGAACCATAGAAAGCCAGGCAGTCCAATAGTACTTCCCTCCTCCCTAACAGCAGAGGGATAAAAGTGGTTAAGTTTACATAAATATTTGTTTAGTCCTGTAGAATTATTCCAAATACTCTCATTTAGATGATTTATCATGAGATGCCTTTTACTGCAATACTATTTTATTATGCGCAGATAAGCAAAATGAAGCAATCTCTTGACTAAAGACTTGATTAATAACCAAATAAAAAGTTTGAGGTTTTTTTAGAATTGGCTAGTACATTCAATATAAAACTGGAGATTAGCGGTCACTTTCTGAAATGTTCTTTATGCCTTCCCCATGATCCTCCCTCCTTCCCATCTTTCTAGACAATGCCCCTTTTAAGGCTGTATCTGGTATATACTCCTAGTATTTTTAAGATATTAATAGAACACTTTACGACATCCTTGCTTACCCACTGAAAACAGGGCACCAACACCTGACTCGCCCATTATTCATACAGTACTTCAGCCTCAGTAAAATGCTCAAAAGAAAATAATAAGGTTATGGGTGTTTATCCATGGTTTAGCAATGTAACCACCTAAAGTTAGGTTAAACATCCAGATCAAGCTTTTCAAAGTGTCTGTTCATCTTTCACAACTGACTTGAGATTCTCCTTAACGAAGTCTCATTTTCAGAAAGCAGGAAGGCCAGTCATTCTGAAGCTGTTGTTAGTTGCAAAGCCAAAAATTAATATCTGGTTTTGTAGGGTTCAGCCATGCAGAGAAACATGATGTGACATCCATGGTAAACAACAGTAGACAGGAGGCTGAAGAGACACACGCGTATGACTACCCGTTCCTACACAATTCTCTTCCAGTATACCGAGCATGGCTAATCACCCACCTACCAGCTGTGAGTTTAGCAGAACACCTGTAGAAGCAAACATACTCATTTTCCATTTCTTTTCCGAAGATGCCATTAAACACAGCGATTTGAATGAAACTTCCGTCTTGAGAAGTCTCTAAATCTCTAGCTGCGTTCTTCCACGTCCTGTTTTCTTATAATCTACCCTCAGCATCCACTACTGGCCACTGTCAGAGACTGCACATCAAGCTACACAGATCTTCAGTCAAACTCAGTATGGCCAGCTTACACACTTTTGATATTAAAAGATAAATACACACAGGTATGTGGTGTGGGTAGAGATCAGAGTTCTTTGAACCCGCTGTAAAGAGCCCTGATTCTACCTTCTTGCAACGGGTATAACTTAGCAATCTTTGTATACTCCATCAGCACAGAACATACAACAAACTGGACAATAAGAACTTGTAAAAAATGCCTAAGTGGTATTCCAAAGATCAGGTAACTAAGCAAACAAGACTGACATTCAAGAAGGTCTGCCCATCTCCACAACTGGCACAAGTGACTTTTTTTAGAAGTTACTTCTAAGTGCACACAGAGGTCTAGCAGGCTTTGTGTAAAGGACTCTTAATTTGTGTTCATCTTATGCAAGCAGACAATTTAGCTACTGGAATTAAAAGCAATGCAATTTAAACAAAGATATGATCACACAGTCTAGCAGTGTTTCCCGAGTAGGATGCACCAAGAAAAAAAATCTTAAGGCTGAGCTCTAAGAGAACACAATTTAAAAAATGAGCTTTTTCCTACAATAAAGTTGTGGGGGATTTAGTTCTTTTAACTACATGCCTGTGCTGGAGGGGTGGGGGTCTATTTTAAATTACAGAATAAAAACATGTAAAACTGAGACTGGGAGGATGAATTTCATAATGATCAAATAATATAATTGCCGCTTTAAAATCCCCTGTCCTGGTTAAATTCAAAGCACAATTAGGTACAGAACATTTTCCCTTAATTTCAAAGGACTTTGAATCTCACAGCTGCAGGCTCTTTGGCCCAGATACACCTCATCCAACTTCACATGCCTACATTGTAGAAGTCCACATTTGAGTTAGAAAGAGACTGTTATTTTCAGGACATGATTTATCTGACCTATTTTTGTCTCCATTACTACAAAGTGAACTACATTAAGGAAATTCCTGTTCCTCTCCATTAGCTACAGCGGGAAAGCAAGGCGAGCCACTTAAGTGTAATGACACGTACTACTGAAATCCGTACTTGGACAGATGAAATCCATCCTTTGTCCTCTTCGGATACCCCTGGAATGAACAGAAACTCTACCAGCACACCAAATGCTCAATAGATAGAGCCAGGGCTTCCCTCCCAATATAACAGACTTCATTTTTACGGGAAGTTAGGGCTTAGGATGGAGTGCAACCTGAAGGCCATAATCAACTGTGTGAGCACAATTTAAATGTTAAACTAAATGAATTATAGGATGCATTATTAATGGTTATAATTATATGCCTAGTACACCAATTAGTTGAAGCAACTGACAAGTCTTCACTTGAGGACAGAGAAATGCAGGAAGCTAATATTTGTATTAATTCACATGTTAATTTTGTAACTTCTGACCCCAGAAAACTTTTAAAACAAAGGGTAGCAACATGTTTTCATATTACCACAGGAAAAGTAAAGTAATCCCACCCCCTACCAGTCAAACAATTTTACAGCCAACAGAAGGCAAAAAACCACATGGAGGAGATATTTTTAATTAAGTGCAATATAAGGAGAATAATGGTTACCCGTATTCAAACTAAACAATTATTATCAAAAGGTCCTTAGCATTTTCAAATAAGCCATTTAAGAAAGGCTTACTATTTCAAACATAGGCTGTTTCCGATTATAAAGTAGAGATTTTAATTAGGATTAGTAAAGCCTAATGCAAGCTATAATTTGGTTCCTTTAGTTAGCAAATGTCTATTAAAACCGAGCAATTAAGGTTAAATGGGTTGAAGCATTTAAAGCACTCCCCCCTGTTTCAAATACTACAACAGAAAATACCACATCAGTGACTAATTCAGACCAGAAGACATGTATTTCCCTTGAGTTTTATACTTCCTTATTGATCATAAAGTTTACTAAAGAACAATCCATTCACAAACCAGATTTTCAGTGGAAGATAACATTGTCATATGTTTGTATGTTACAACTTACCCTACTTTATTTAAAAAACAAAATACCAATTCTGTAATTATACAACTATAGTATAAAGTTTGCTCTTATTATGGCTTTTCTCCCTTATTTTTATTACTGAACTATATAAAATTAAGTTGTAAACTTCCAAGTAGCATATTTCCCCCTTTTGATAGTCGAGTTCATAGTTCGCATAATGGTCTTAAGTGCATATGTTGTGTGTGTACTTCTGACAGGTACAGGTAGAAGTATACTGCAATTTGTATTACTTAACATTAGCTGCCTTTCAAAGCATTCCCACCTTACCTTCCACTTCCCATTTTCACAGCTCCTCCAAAGACTAAAACTCTTCATGCTTGGTCTCCTCTTTGAGATCAAGTTACCTTAGCAAGTCCAAGTAAAATCAGCTGAGCAAACCTGACACCTGTATTTCTGAGGGCATGACACCCACCCACACATACCCCCACCCAGCTGTGGCAGAGCCCTCCCCAGCACCCAAACAGCCAACCTCTCCCGTTTTCTGGGTTCTTCAGAACTCCCCATGAGCACACAGAGCTTGCCTATATAAAGCGGGTAATGTGATCGAGACACCAGGCTGTCCTTTTCATCAAACACGAGACCTACAGAATACGCTGTGTGCAAACAGGATGGCTCAGGTGGCTGCACAATTACGAACACCTTCACTCTCCTCAGTGAATGGCAACACTAACAAAAACCTGCTAGTCCTTCCAGAAAGCGCCCCTGTCAGGCCTCCACCCATTGAGCCCAGCCTCTTGCTGACTCGGGCAGTTATATCACGGAATCCTACTCAGGATTAGGATTGATGTTGTCTTCCCACTGCAGAGTAGGCTACAGTAACCGCCTGTTACCTTCCATGCAGATCACCAAAATATTGTTTTAAAACCACCTAAAAGTTACCACCAGTTCCTAATCATAGCATCAATATCAATGGCAATGGCTAAAAGCCTTTCAGGATAAGCAGTACAGGAAGATATTCTAGTAACTCTGTTCTACTCGGATAGAGGCTAACACAGATTTACAAGCTGGAATTCCTCAGGATCCTTCAATATATTACAATGATACGCTATAATACAGGTTTTCTGAAGGAATGTGGGCACACACCGGTATTCATATATGCATATGCACTCACGTTGTGCAACAGATGCCAGTGAAAGCAGTCACATATGTGCGTTGGAAACATTTGCATTAACTCAGAAGTAAATTATGTCAATAAACTATTTGAGAAACTGGATTACTGCTGCTATCCTGAATAGATTTGTGTGTATTCTCTATTCAGAATAAATGCTAAAGCTTTTGAGTTTTGCTTCATAAGACCACATGCGATACAGTCAACTTTTTTTTTTAATATAATGCAGTTCTCACACTTCCCTCAAGAAAAAGAATTCAAGATTTCAAAACAGAAACAGTGAAAGGATGTAAAGTTCCATGTGCATAAAGAAGATTTTACATAGGTTTAGAAGTGACTGTTAACATAAAACTTGAGTGATAACACCTTGGATTTTGTCCATATGACAAAAAAAAAAGTTGTTTCCTAGTCAACTGGAATAGTTAATCATACTATAAACAACAATTTGAGAGTGGTGTTGTTATTGTTAAAACTTTTGAGAGAACTGTAATAGACAAGTTCTTCCATTCTGAAGCCATAATCTCCTTAGACCTAAAACTGTTTGTATACAGAATAAGCCACTTCCATTTTCACATAACAAAACAGCCTATACCTAATGAAACAAACGATACCCACCCAAACAATTTCACTCTTTAGGTTTTTATTTCAGGAAAGCAGGCTGAGGTTGTCTGCTCCTGCCTTACACTCATTCCGTGGCTCACTCATACAAGTTAAAAGAGTCAGAGGTCAGAGCAATTCTGGCAGCCCTCCCTCCCTCCCTCATTTATTCCTTGCGCTCTGAATACGTCTACATGCTCCAGTCTGAAGAGAGGTAAATTCGCTTTCCTAGGAATTCAAGCCAAGCAAAAGCCACAGGGCTCCACCTGTGCCTGCCCTCTAGTAGCCAGAGAGTTCACAGTTCGTCTCCCTAGTCAGTCTGCAACACAGCTGAGCGAAGCTGGCTTTCCCCAGCCACCATGAGAGCCCTTGGGAAACCCCCGCGGCAGCCAGAAGCAGGCCCAGTCAGTCTGGAGCAGCTGCCTTGCTGGCGTGTGGCATGCCCAGCCTGTTATCAGGGATCAGAGGGACAGCACCACTGCGCAAGCGATAGTTGGGCGGATTTAAGGGAAAAGTGGCATGCGTGGGGAAGAACACGGAAAGAGGAACTTCGATCCTATGTATGTTTAGACAGGTTGGAATGCATCAGAAAAATGGCAATTTCTAAATGAAGTCAGAATTCTGTGCTTTGTAATCAGATAAAAATATAGGCATGTCTCCAAATCACAGTTTTTATGGAATTCTCTTCAAGAACATTTAGCAAACAGAAAAGAGCAAAAAGAATAAAGGCACAACTCTACTCATTAAAGACACTACCACCTCTAGAGGTATGAAGTCAGGTATCAAATTCCTCCTACATACGTGCTGCCAAAAAAATTTTGATATGCATTACCTACACTCCCCATTCAGCAAACAGATACCGACTTCCTTCAGCCACTTTTTACTGTCACAGGGAGACAGCGTGCCTGCAAGTTTTGAACATAGCCTCCGCTTCTAGATAGTGAAATCAGAACAAACGCACTTCAGTGCGATTTGCCTCTGTCAACAGCAAGAGCTGGGAAGCACAGCAGTTATGTCCTGCAGTGTTTGTTGGACACACTGTTGCGAAAATAACTACTCCTGCAAAGGTTCCCATTCTCTGGTCTCTGAGGCAGATTCTGCAGCAACACCCTTCCCCCGCCCCCCCAACATTAACAGTCACCAAATCAGTATTATACATCACTTCCCCCCTGTCAACATTTTGATGTCCCCTGAGCACGACGCCTTGTTAAACCTAAGGACTGGCAGTGGTTCATGCAGACCAGGGCATGGAAACAATGGTATGCAGGGTTTAGCAATCTCAAGCTGAGAGAGCAAACGAAAATTGGCTTTTAGCTTCTCTGAGATAACAGCTCATCTGCTTAACAAATTGATTATAGGAATCAGGATAATCTGAAGGTCATTTCATCTATTTAATATTTCTGATTCTGTCCTTGGTTGCTATACTCTAAGACATCAACAGTTGTGAAAGCATGGTCTTGAATTTGATACGTTATCCATGGGGCCTACAGCACCAAACTGCTCACGTGTTAAGAACAAAGTTCAGGTCTAAAGCATGCGGCAAAATGAAGGTCTTGCAGCAGCTTCTTAAATGATTCAGATTTTTTTTTTTTCGCCCTGTTCCTTGGTCACTGAAGGAAAAACCATAATCTCCTACAGCTCCAGAGAAGGAGCAGTGTAAAGTAAAATAAGACAGTATCTCCAATTTAATAAAGTACTTAAACAGAATGACTTAAAGGGTAACAGCTTCTTAAGTTTAAGCACGTTCTCAAGTACTCTGATGAATCAAGGCATTTGAACAAAACAACTCTTCGAACTGTAATGTAAGTGTATTCCTCCAGCAGGGCATCTTAAGTGAGCATCTTAAAGTATCTTCAGTTTCTTTCTAACTCAGCCAAACATTTATGTGTGGGCTAGAATTTTTCCTCCAGGGTATCTGCTTTAAAGCAGGTCTTTGTTTCATCTGAAATTTAAAACAAACATATACATACTAAAACAAAGAAAGAAAAAAACCCAGAAAGTTGGCTTTTTTCTAAAGTGATTATATGGAAATTTCACTGCTTTTCTATATTAAAAAAAAAAATCTCCCCCAATTACTTGAACAGACTTAACGCTCTCAGGTTTTGTTTCCTGTAAAGAGGCGGGGAGTTACCTTTCAGTAGATTTCTTGGGACAGAAAAAGCTGGCCAAATTACAGCTGACAATTCACCAAATAAAAAATAGCCATTTAAAAAATCATTAAAAAGAAAAAAAAAATCACAGTCAAATAAAGTCACAATTTCAGCAGGCATCTACTGAACTTTAGGTAACTAAAGTTTCCAAAATGTCCTTCTTGGTTGGTGTTTTTTCAGCCCTAGGCTGCAGCTTCACAACACAAGGGCTCCAGAAACTAATCCAGATTAGGAAATCTATTAACCTGGTCCACCACCACCTTCTCCCTGCTGTTTGTTTCAGCCCCAGTTTATTGCTTTTTCAGTGTAAAACAGCTTACAGAGCCATGATGTAATCCTCTGTTTTTTCTTCCACTTTTTGGAGGATTATGCCTGTGATACTCTTCACGATATAGCCCCACATCAATTGCCCCTGTGCGAAAAAACCCCGCCATGATCAAGCAAACAGGAACTTCCTGAATCAGTGCAGTGAAGTAGAGCATTACTCCTTCTTCCAACCAGGCTGTACACACATTCTTCCTACAACTTCCTGCCATACATCCTCCATCCCAGAGCTACCTGAGGCTTGGTCAAACTCGCCCTATAGTTCAGGCTCTCAGCTACCCTGGTCTAGAATGGGGTTTGACTAGTACCATGGGTACAGAGACTGACTGTATCCACCATCCACGATTCGCACTACCTCCATACGGTCCTAAAAGCATCAGAGTGGACGCTACCTGGTGCAAATGCAGAGAAGACAAAAGCCACACTAGTGGAGTTTATTTGGCAAGGTTTATGGAAGTAGCAGAGGGTCACATTCCCCAGCTCCTCTGCCATCATCCAGCCAGAGGCTCCCTGACGATGTCATGCATCAGCTTATGTTCAGCCTCAGAACAAAGAACATGTATTTCGGTAGTGCAGCGGACACACATGAAGACAGTCCCCATAATCAAACAGGAGGTGACAAATGGTGGTGAACAGCCATGCAAAAATGTCTTTCCAGCCAGTCACCTGAAGAAAGAGCCATGGGTCTGCAGGGGTGGGAACAGCAAGGAATATGCTGAGGGACAGGTGAACTCTGAGCAGGGGGGGGAGGGCAAAAAAAAGGTGGAGAAATAGGAGGAAAAAAAAAACTCTGAGAGCTGGCAGGTGCTGTTTCAACTTGAAGACAGAACTCAAGGGAGAGGACTGGTAAGAGGTCCTCAGAGCTTGCAGCTACCAGCTATCCAGTCCCAGGGGTCTTGCTGTGGGACACTGGCTCTCGGAATATACTGCCGTAACTGCAATAAGCCACTGAGAGAGGACAAGGGAAGGGAAACTGAACAAGGTAAAAAAGCAGGTGACAATACACAAGGAGAGAGCAAAAGAAAGAGAAGTAGGATTTACAGCAGGGAAATGGCAAGGTTAAGAGACAGCTGAGTAACAGAATATACAAAGCAACAAAACGAAGACTGCAGGGAAAGGGGACTGCACTAAAAGTAAAGGTGACAGGCGGGAAAACAGGGAAAACCGAGTAGTGTCTGGCAGACGTATAAAGAATGAAGACAAAAGAAGGACAGATGCTTACATCTTGAGCTTAGTGCGTTCTATTTATGTTCCTTCATTTTACCATAGTTTTCCTTGCAGATAATTTACACTGCGTATTTGGGGGAAAGGAGAAGTTCCTTCTAAATACCGAGTTTACATCACCACAGGAGGCCACCCTGGGTTCTACAGCTTAACAACCGTTGACACTGATGAAATTTTATATGTGTTTGTAAGTTCGCAGAGTACCCACAGACCATCCAGCAAACAGGGAACTTATCAACTATTTAGAGAAGTGTCCTTGGAAAAATACATATTTTTTCCAAATTGAGAATCACATGTAACACTGCTGCAGAATGAGGCCATATTTTTAGCGGTATGGTATTTGTTTATGCAAAATATAGTGATATTTGTATCCAAGAAGCATTTCTAGAAAAAAAAAAGTTGGAGCAAATGTTCTTTTCTTAAGTAAAAATGGAAGATTTCCAAACTGGACCACCGGGGGAGCTGTTCACTGAGGCAGCGTTATGGGCTGCCAGCAAGCAGCTCTGAGATGTGGGACAGGGCAGGGAGGACACGGGAGAGGAGAAAACAATAGGGTGTGTGACACGTGGGGACTGATGGCACTGTGAGCAGTTGAACGGGTCATGTCATCCCAGCCAAGGAATACTCTGGTTTTATTGGACAAAATACTGAACAAAGTCAGAAAAAAAAAAGCAATCTGAAATAAATAAATAAATAAAATCGGGACTCAACCCTGGCCAAAACAAAAGCACTATTCAAGGAACAGACAAAACATGAAGGAGAAAAGAAAAAGTTATCATAAACTGTTAATTCACTTAGGCTGTAATAAAACTCTGGTTTATTACAGAATATTCTCAGGAGTATTTTCTTGCTTGCTACTTCTTCTCCATCCCCTAAGAAACTCCGTTACCTGAAGTAATTCAGAAAACTTGCAAGCTGAGAATCAAGTATTAAATGGTGCCAGACAATGAAAAAAAAAAAAGCCAAAAAAACCACAGAAAAAAAGAACCAAAAGCACAGATGTAGAAGACTTCTTCAGAACTGGATTCTGGGAAACACATTTACCAGCCTAAACCAAAAAAGATGCATCAAGTTACCCAACCAAACAAGCAAGATTACAGAGAAGGAAAAAAAAAAAAGTAAGTAGTTACTAGCTCAAATCAAAGAAGCGAGTTTATATTCTCCCTCCCCCATTTTTTGACAACATCTAGTGCTTCAATCTGGAAGCTGCTTTCAGTGAAATCAGCACAGTAAAGCTATAATCTGTGTGAACAAAACCGGGAAGGAAGATTTGACCCTGAAATAAAAATCACCACAGAACTGGGAGATGGCAGAGTATCTCTTCCAGTATGTTCAGATGGGCTGCTGCAAGCCAACAGGACAAAATGAGCATCACAGACTTGCGGCAACAAATCTCATCCGGAAGACAGACGTTATGGGAGGGTGACGTGAAGTTCAACACACGACATTAATGTCATCTGTTAAGGTGACATCTGTTAACTGTAAAACTAGAAAGCACAGCAGGTTCAGTAGCTAATATTCACTGCAGACCTCAAGATTACTGGACAACCAGTTCCAAAGTAATTAAATCAGCGTCAAAGCCTCCAGCACTACGCTGAGTTCAAGTCACAAAATGGTTATACAGAAAATAACCAAATTAGAATAAGCACATGAACAAAGGATGAAACAATATTTAGGGAAAATGTTCACATTCCATCTTTCTGCAGCTTTTCAGAACAGGCAGACAAAGGATGTAGATATCTGTGGTGTATTCAGGGGAAAAAGACCTCAACACACCAACACAGAGCTATTCAGAAAATCCTTTGTTCCCCTAACAGATATGTAGTGGGATATTATTTCTAGACATTATTAGTGGATTTGACCAAACCAACCTCCCAGAGCACCTTCTTGCAAGCAGTAACAGCAAGACTATGGATGTACTGGTAATATTCAGCCTGAAATGAGTCAGTATTTGCAATAGCCCAGAGGATGACCCTTGCTTGAGAGAACGAATTCACCTTCTATTGCACTTAGCAGAATCATCAGTCAGGAAGAAGTCACTTCAGCTGCCTTGTTCAGTGGCATCACCATTACTCGTCAGTGAGACAGACAGACAGCACAGGCCTGAGCCCACTAGAGTTGTGCAAGCATCAAGATGCCCAAGTTTCAGAAACCAAAGGACACTCGACAGTGTTCATTTACTCTCACACAATGTCAGCGATAAAGATACTCCACTTAAGAAAGAACTGCTGAGAGTGGATTGACAGGACACCGTGGAGCTCTGAAAAGAAATGTGATCATTGTTCCGTTTAACAGACCTCCAGAAGCCCCGTACGTCCTTCTCCCTGCAGACAAAAGGAGGCTTCTGTGGGAGATACTGGACCAGGAGCTGGGAAGCGAGAACTCTGAAATGTCCTGTGCTGTTTCCAGGCTGATTGATTCAGAGAAGCCCTGTCACAATACTCGATTTGAGAAGAACACAGCAGATATTTGACAAGAAGATAAATTGCTAAGATTTGTTTAAAATCCCTCAATAACAGATCTAACAGGTATAAGAAGAAACTTGGCCTGACACCCACAAAATTACTGAATATGATAATTCGTGGTTTATCTGCACCATTTCTTTCATGTATTGCTGCAAACACCGTGAGTAGTTTAAATTTTGGCTTATGGACATTATTGCACCTGCAGCATGAAGACAGATTTGCATGTGCTATCACAAGAGTCTCAAACATTTGCCAAAGTAAGATATTCACTGTCCTGTTGTTTCCACAAAATTCGAATTCCTAGTTCAGAAAAGGGCTTTGAGCTACCAGTTTAGAGACGATCTGTATGACGCTCTGTGCTTTTCTGTCTGCAGTAACAGGTCATGTCAGAAACAAAGCCAGATGTCACAGAACATCAGTGGGAATAACAAAATCTAAGTATACCAATGCAACTGTTTTTCCAGATACCGTGCTATTTCCATCCGCTGTACAGAGACAAATGGTAGGACCTATGGCAGAAGTTGCAATGAGCAGCATATCAGCCACAGATTAGGAGATGCCCTCCTAGACTGACTGTTTGGCTGTACCTGTTCCAGAAGCTTCCTTCAGCTAAGCAGCTCTTAGATGGGGTTCAGAAAGGACAACAGCACTGGGGTTCAGAAAGGACAATTAGTTTGTGTTTCCAATTGGGCATATGCAGACTGTAACCTGCTGTGGGGCTGAATATATCTGTGACCGAGGCAGGAATGATTTATTGTATTTTGAGCTCATATCATGCTTAAACCCAGTGAGGTGCTATCACCGGGGTAATCAAGAATAACAGCTCCCTTTGCAGATTACCATGATCACCTGCCTGTTTACCTGGAACGATTACTCACATTAGGAAAAGGACTGCAAGTATATCAACGTATGACAATGTTATATCAGCAGAACTGCACAGGCCTACTCCACTAGCAGTCAAGCAGAACCGCTGCCAATAGCACAAATGTCCAACACAATCAGAAATCTGAAAAATCACCCTCTCAAGGCAGACTCTGAGGAGATACTTTGCCATGGTACGTATCTGTCACCCTCAGCAAGAAGTCCATCAATATCACTATGAATCTTCGCAGCCAGGGGGAGAGGGGTGGGAAGTACAGCTGAAAGCTGTGAACGTTCTCTTCTGCATAAAGAGTGCAAGAAACGTGATGACAACTGTATGAGACCAATTATTAAAAGAACTGAAGAATAGTTATGCAAATCCTATGAAAGACAGTAGAAAAAATGCACCAAGAGGGAAATCTTACTCAATATGGGAAAGCTCAGAGAAGTTTTGCGACCCAGAAGCAAGAGGTCCCAGTGGACATGTCTTCAGGAAAAATCCCATCTACCCAATCACACCCTCTACACACTGTAGAGAAAGAGTACTACGTGTAAGGTATCATCCAGAAGGAAAAGAAGCTACAGTTATAGCAACTCACTGAAACCACAGCCACACTGGGGATAAACAGGAGGCTGAGGGAAGTAATATTTCAAACAGAGAATCAAGTTAACACACTAACTGGAAATAAAATGGGCACAGATAAACATCTACCAGAATTTATACAGAGTGTTTTAACCATTAATGCCATGAGGGTTTGGAATAGCCTGAGAAGTAGCATGGGAAAAAAAAAAATTAACCAGATTTTAGAGCTAAACCCCTTCATAAACTGTTCGATGACAGAGCACCCCACAACAGCAAAAACGCAACATTGTCACTGGGGACAAAGGAGGCCCTGGCAAGGCCTAGCCAACCGCAGGACTTGGAATCCTTTCGCACCCTCTGGGATTTCCATTGCTTTGACACAATTTTCCAGCTAACAATTTCATTGAGACACCAACCTGCAGGGAGATCAAAAGTCGATGTAGATAGGGTAAGGACAAAGATCTAGGGAGCATGAAAGAGCGTGCTTGCAGCTGAATGCAGGCCACCGCATTTGAGGCATCAACCAAAATCACAACACGGAAGATTTCCTGGGCAATACTGGGTCTGCCGGGGCAACTGAATCAGTTATCAGTTAACAGATTTTGTGTGTTGAACAGAAACAGGCAATTGAGAGCAAATATTTTTTTAAAGATTACGTGGGTTGGATGCATTATTCTGTCCTGTAAAAACGGCAGCTACAGAATTTGTGGTCAAAGGATACTGCTGTATTATGCGACATGGGGAAATGTCATCCTGGCAATGCTGACCACGCCGCTTGACAAAGCATAGCAGATAATTGGTTGAAAAAAAGATAAACTGAAGTCTACAGAGCGAAGCAGGAGACAGGACACAGGAGGAACAAGCAAGTCTTCTGTCTGGAGAAAAAACTGTGCTCTGTGGAAAGGCGTAAGCCCGTTGGTTCAGGCAAGAAGGCTACTTGGAAGAAAGGAAAGAAAAAAGGTAGGGTAGATCTGCGAACTGAGAATTCATCTCCAGTCCTCAGAACATCTGGAGAAACCCAGTCCAAAAGACATTTTGGGAGAAAAGCAAAGTTCAGAAACAAATTCCCTGCTGAAGGAATTTAACAGACTGTCAAGAAAATGTTTAATTTCAGTATAATTGCTGCTAGAGCTCTCCACACGTCCTTAAAGGAAGGTCTTACGTATTTCTCCCCACCCTTTAGGTCAGAGCAGCAAAATATGCACAAAATCCTGCACAAGTTGTGCTGGGCTCCACATTTCCCATGGATCCCATTTTTTTAAACTATTTCTTTTCTTTGAATAAAAAAATTATAAATTAATACACTGGACATTGCTTTTATAAAACTGAAGAATCATCCAAATTGTGTCAGTTCCCATATTCTATCTCTTTGTCTAAAAATGGATTTTAAGTGAACGAAAGCAATATTTAAGACCGATGTTTAAAGTAAAATGACATGCAAATCCCTTTCTAAATCAATTGTAATGCCTCAGTATGGCCTAAACCAGCAGCTCACTAAAATTTATTAGAATAAAGTTGATCATACAGTGTCGTTTCTTTAAGTTCACTGCACTATATAAATCACAATTCTGCTTCTTCAGTAAAATCTGGCTGCATACGAGAGCCGGCACTAGAAGGGAGTTAGTTAAGCTATAATGAATGTTCTTCAGACACGAAGCAACAGAGATGTATTGCTACAAACTTAGTTAAAGAGGCATATTATCTGTACAAAAGACATCCTTTTCTTACAGGTGTTTCAGTGACCAAAAATCTTATTTAGAAAAGCTCAGTTATAAAGACCCAGAACTGTTTAATGACCCAGTTTTGGTTTCAGCAGAACAAAAACTGCTCAGTGTATTTCATCTTTGTTATTACAAGCACAGTCACTTTTATCTTAAAAGATAATTTTTAATGACTGATGACTAGTGTTGTCTTGCAACGGAATTTTAAATACCAATCAGTACTGCTGGTCTGTTTATTTCTGTAAGTTTTGAATGCTTGACCTCAAGATGCAAAATAAACCCTGTCTATGTGAACAGCAGACCTTAAGCAGGTCTTAGGTCTGCCACTGACTTGTATGAGCCTTCCTTCACCTCTATAGCTTCGAGTTTACTCACTTATGAAAAGGACATAATGATATCTTCCTGCCACTGAAGGTGAACAACTCTGGTAACAAAGTTTCAAAGTGCTTTGGGATCAAAGTAAGAGGTACTACATAAGTAATCTAAAATAAGCTCCAGAAAGAAAGCACCCAAAATGATCGCAAGCTTCCTGCTTACCCCAAAGTTTCATACTAATTACAACCTTCAGATATAGAGTTGATGCAAAATCTTTAGAACTGTTACTGCAACATTGTAAAAAAAGTTATATATCACACATAGTAATAATACCTGGTTTAGACACCTTACATTCATTTCCCTGACTAACGCTGAACAATGAACATCCATGCAGAATGTGCTGCAGTCTGCCCGAGCTTACTTATCAAGCTTGTGAGACACTAGATTCCATCAGACGTAAGAGTCTGACATCAGCCACAGAAATTCCATGATTCTGTACACCATGCCACAGAGAAATCTGATTTTTCACAACTTACCGAGGTCTTTTTTTTACTGAGACAAGGTAAGTCAGGCAAAGAGAAGTATGTGTATTAAATAAGCATGAGTATCAGCCAGGTCTACCATTAAACAGAGCTCAACAGCTAAAATACGAGTAGTTAAATCTTAAGGAAACTTTTGATGTGGAAAACCAATAAAACAAGAAGTATCAATTCCGAGAATGCTGTAACCTCCACAAGCTGTGGCCCTGAGTACATTTTCTTCGCACAGACCTCTTTCCCTACAAGGGAGGAATAGAGGACAAGCGGTGCTGAACAATCATTCTGTTTGCAAGAAAGAAAATCTGGCTTTCAAATGAACAGCAGCTCAGAGACGGTAGAGCACCAAGAGGTGGACGTTAGGAATTTGTCTCTGTCAATCTAAGCCCAAGACAGAAAAAGATGACAACCACAAAAATGCTTTATGAGAGCACTTAAACAAACACTTTGGAAGCCCATGGAGAATAATACAAGGTTTCAAATTTTTGTAGACTTCAGCAAAGTCACTTCTAGGTCTTTAATCTTTTTAATGGACTGGCCATAGACATTTTGAAAAAGTTTCAGTCTGCTGTAGAGAGAGACTTGGAAAGAGAACTTTTATAGCTGCTAAGCATCTACGAGTAGGAAAAAATAATAATCTTGCACCTTCTATTTGCAAGGCATTCTGATGCGATTACAATATTCGTTCTTGTCACCAGAGAACAATCTCTCTGCTGATGTTCAACGGACAAGATGGAGTTCATAAAATCTGAAATATGAGTGTACATAGCAGCTAGCAAAACATGCCAGGTCTTTTTCAGTTGCAAGGACTGATGTAAGGACACACAAAAGTAAAACAACTTTTTAAAGTCTGTGTAAGTACAATAAACATGACACATGTATCGTCTCAAAGAGAAGCAAGCTCCAGCGTCCTGTTTGAGCCGACGCAGAAACAATACCTCCTGCCACCGGCCTGGGGGAAGGCAGCTCTCGCCGGGTGACGGTCACCCACATGTCAGCCAGGCGGGGGGTGCAAGACTCCCTGCGCCTCGCCAGGACCCGAGGAGAGCGACCACGACAGCCCGCAACACTGCAGCGGGCCCGGCTCCCCACAGCAAAGCCCCGAGGCGGGTGCACGTGCTGGGCACGGTGCTTGGCAGCGGGCCGAGCTGGTGCTAACGCGG
Organism: Opisthocomus hoazin; assembly: GCF_030867145.1. NCBI lineage: Eukaryota > Metazoa > Chordata > Aves > Opisthocomiformes > Opisthocomidae > Opisthocomus > Opisthocomus hoazin. The sequence continues at coordinate 156,991,001 of NC_134414.1, read as the reverse complement.
GTGTCGCCCCGGCGGGGAACGGCACCACCACCCCTCGCACCACGCCACCCCCTTTTTTCCCCCCTCTTTTTTTTTCAAAAGTAGGCCAGCAGAGACGGTGTTTGTGACACCGGACAATTAGCAAAAGCAGCAGGGGGATGCTCGCTGACAAACACCGAGATTCGGGGTTAAGCAGCTGTAAATCCGCATTAATCGTTTCAGGAATTCAGCTATTTACAAAAGCTTCCAAAGAGCAAACAAATCAGAGCCAGAAGGGGAGCAGAGACAGGAGAGGAGCCGAGCTGTCCTTACCTTCGCATTGTTTCCCTTCGCCTTTGTAGCCTGGCTTGCAGATGCATTTGTAGGATTTCGGCGTGTTTTGGCAGATGGCGTCGATGTGACAGTCATCAGTAGCTTCTGCGCACTCGTCAACATCTGGAAGCAGAGAATGAACCCCGAGGGGTCAGGTCAGCAAGGGAGACCCGGGACCCAGAGCACCATCCCGGCCAGCCACGACCCTTGCAGCAGCGGCCTGCCTGCCGAGCACCACCCCGCCAGTGGGAACCTCTGAGGTCAGCAACCGCGTGACCCGACGCGTTCTCCTCCTCAAGTCATTGCCAAGCGCTGCTCCACACCGAGCCAGGTGGGCTTGGCCCCGTGTGTCTGCATTAGGAAATCATTAGACACCCTAGAAATTAGCGTCTGCTGCACAGGTCTGGTACCGGAGACCCACACCTCAGTAAACCAAGAGGGCGTTTGAATGACCTGTAAGAGGAGAACGTAAAAGCCTATTTGCATGTTCTAGCAAAGAGATCTTCTTAATTTAGAAGGACAGACCCTAACTTAAACAGACTATGCTGGCGAGGGGAATGAGAAAAAGAAATGTTTGAACAGCAAAACCACGTTAACCCTTTTTAGTAAGAGGCAAAAAAATAAATAAAGGGAAGACCATATGACACTGGGTAAGTCAGCGCAGAGAGAAGCAACCTGCAGTAACGCGATCTGCACGGACCGAGACCGACGGGACAAGGTCCCAGCAGCCTTCCCGGCCCCTGCTCGGGCCGGTGCCTTACCGCCGGGCCGGGCTCCGAAACGGGAGGACTCGGGCCCGGGCCGCTTTTCTCGTTTTCAGGGTAGGAAGCCCCCACAAACATTTCAGCGACGGGCACCCATTTTCTCCCCCGGACTTCGAGAGGCTGGGGGAGAGCGGGAAAGCGCCGGGATTTGGCAGCCGTGGGGACGTTAACGAAGGGAACGCAGAAGAAGCAAGTTCCGAGCTATCGCGGGCCGGCGAGTGCCGTCCGGCGGGAGCGCTCCAAGCCCTGCCCGACCGGTCCTGCTCCCGCAGACGGACCCGGCCGCCGCGGGGAGGCGATGCCCGGGGCGGGGCGGGCCGCGGCAGCCCCGCACGTCCCTCGTCTGCCCTGACAGCTCCGCGCCGCGGCCGGCGGGAGGGAGGGAGCGGGGCAGTCCGGCCCCCGGCTCCGGGGAACGCCGAGGGGAGTGGGGGGACCCGCACAGCCGCCAGCGCGGCGCGCCCAGCGGAACCCCGACGGGAGTCGCCGCCGGAGCGCTCGCCCGGGGATCCCGCCCGGATCCTTCGGGCTGCTCCGAGCAGGGAGAGCAGCGTCAGACACTGCGGCACGGCCGCGGCGCGGCAGGCAGCAGAGAACGGCTCCCAGGGGCGCAGACCGCCACGGCCCCGGGAGCTCCTCAGGGCTCCGAGCAAGAGAGACAAGTGCCCGCACTCCGCCCTGTCCTTATCTTCTTTTTCCTTTTTTTAAAAAAGAAAGAGGGGAACGGTTTGGTCTTGCCCAGCGCGGAGCGCTGTATTTTCTGGAGAAACGCAGGGCTGCTGTAATCCGTTTCCTTCTTTCTTGTCCATTCGTTTATTTTAACCGCCGAGCCGGTTCGGATCTAGCTGTGATTTACGTGAGCGAGCTCAGGGGGGTCCGAGGGTGTTGCCCAGATCAGACACAGATCCAGTCAAGCACAAAAAGAAAAGAAGGTGTGGGGTTTTTGTGGGTTTTTTTTTGTTTTGTTTGTTTTGATTGTTTTTGGGTTTTGTTTTTTTTTTTAAAAAAAGCTTTGGTTCATACTTTTGACTCATTAAGCCAGCACCCCCCTCCCATCAAGATCAGCAAAAGTGACAGCTTGACTCTTTATAATGCCGTCAAAAATCCAAACCGCATGGAGCCAAGGGGGACATTTCACAGCAACCAGAGGATGCCTGGGAGTCAGGCGTGAATGCCAATGAGTCAAATGAAAGGGCAAAACCAAATACGAGCCCCTGCTCTGCTCCGCATCTCACACTGCATTTCCTGGACTTTCGGAACTTCGACGGTGACCTCGTTCGTGTCGTTGCCTTTAAACTCTCGCACCTGAGGAAAAGCGGTTATTCCGCCCCCACCCTCCCACTTCACCTCAGAGGGTTTCTGCTAGCGCGGCTGCAGAGACTGCACACGCGTCTTTTCAGGAATCACTCTGGGCGTGCAGCATTCCTAGACAGATGGGGGTTTGCTTTTTAAACACCGGAGCAAAGAGCTGGTGCCGTTACTGCTACCAATCCCGGCAAGCAGCGGCAGCTCTGCGGGCTGACGCGCGGACGGGGAAAACCTGCGAGGCTGCACCCGCCCGAGGGTGCTCCCCTGAGGGGTCTCCGGGGCTCGGCGCGCACCTACCCCGCGGGCGCTCACAGAAAGTAACTTTCTCGTCCCGGTCTCTCCCTCCGGACGCCCCCGGGCTCCGGCAGCGTCAAACACGCGAGAAAACACCGCCCCGCCACAACTTCCACCGCGCCCGGCGCCGCCCGCAGCCGGCAGCCGCCCCCCCTCGGCACCTTGCGGCGGGCAGAGGAGCGCGGGCCGCCCGAGCCCCCCCCCTTACCTGCGCCCCCGCCGCCTCCCGCCAGCCCGCCGGCCCAGGCCAGGGCGAGCAGCACGCAGCAGCGCCGCCAGCAGCCAACGGCGCCCATGGCCAGGATGCGGCCCCGCCGCCCGTCTGCCGGCACGGACGCGCTCGGGGCCGGCCGCGCGGAGCCGCCGGCGCTGACGCCCCGACAGCGCCCCGCTGATTCGCCGGGGCTCCCGCGGCGGGGGCGGGGCCAGGCCGCCCTCACCGCCCCCGGGACTGCCCCCGAGCCCCGCCGCCGGGGGTGGGGGCGGTCGGCGGGGCGGCCGGGCTCCTCCCCGCCCCGAGAGGCGGCTGCGGGGCGGGCGTGCGGTGCCGGCCGGCGCGGTGCGCTGCCAGCCGCCGCTCGCCTCTCCCGGCAGGTAGGGAGCCCGCGGCGGGCTCCGAGCTTTGTTCCCCCTCAGGGGCCGGGGCGCGCGGGAGGACCGCTAGGGCCAGCCACCCCCCCGGAGGGCGCCCCCTGCAGGGCGCAGCCACTGCCCCTCGCAGGGAGCCGCCAGCAAACGGCCTCCCTCCCCCCCCCATCCCCCCCCATCCGCGGGCTTTGAAGGCGGGCAGTCCGGCGAACCCGGCCGCCCATCTCCTTGGCAACCGCTGAGAGGGATTCTTCCCCCTTCCCGGGCTCCGACTAAAAGAAAACTTTCCTTTCTGTGCCCCCCCCGCCTTCCTCTCAGCCTCGCCGAGGTTCCCGCTTGCCTCGGGCCGTCTCCAGCGCCCAGGCGCTCCCCCTGCGCAGCCGGCCGCCCCGGCCCATCTCCTCACAGCCCCGCGGCGCAGCGTGCGGCCCCGGCCCGGGCCAGACGCTGTCCCCCGGAGCCCGGGCGGCTGTACCCGGCCCTGCTGCAGACGCGCGTTCGCTGCCACCGCGCTGAAGGAGAAACTCCTCCCGTTTTAAACCCAAACGTGACCCCGGAGTCGTCCTGTTCACTGTCTTTAAGCCTGAAGAGAAGGGAAGGAAAGGCGGGAAAAGTCGCTCAGCCCAGCTGCTTGGTCAGGGCAAGCACACACCGCGCTCTGCGGCGTGAACCCAAGCGACGGGTGCAGGGCGCGCAGAGCGCCCGCCTCCTGCCGCCGACAGCCCCGCTCCGGGCACCCCGGCCTTCCCCTGCCGGGCGCGGCAGCGGCACCAGGGTTTTACTCGGGGAAGTACGAGGGTTGTCCTAGGTGAAAAACAAGGCTAAACCTTCTTACTATTTTTTTTTTTAATTTCATAATTGGCCTTGTCATTCCATTTCCATGAACCCGTGCTACAATTTATCATCGGATAAATCGTCCAAAAAGTTTATTTTCCATGAAGGAATTCACCAGAAATGTCTAAAAGTGAACCACCTCAACTTTTTAACAGTCACCGTGTGATAAAACGGTTTGCCAAAGCAACAAGATACTCCCATTGCCCTGGTGACTCGCTCTCTAGCACGTATTGTGCCATAGGAACTGCATCTGTGAAGTTACTTGCTACACTTGTGCCTTTTCATCTTCCCTGACTCGATGTATTTATAATCTGTACAGTACTAACACTACCTGTATGCACTCACCTTGATCCACGTACCACACTATCCGTATACATCCTTGTACACTCCAAGGGTGACATGCAATTGAAAGCTAAAGATCTTTCATACCAGGTGTCCCTCTGCTAGCAAGCTTGCCTTTGTTTTTTTTAACCAAGTTCCTGACTGACAGAACATATGAGGAAATACAATGGTACCATGTTTATCAAAAGAGAGCCTGAACCTTAAATTAGGATCAGCACATACAATCCAGAAGGGTCTTTTCACCAGTCCTGCTTGCTAAGGGCCACATCTTAGAAAAGGGATCCTTGTGGACTTTCACCTTTTCCACTTGTAATTACGCTTCTGTGCTTGTTTATCATCATCTAACATCATCCCTGTGTCAACTGCAGATGCCTCCATGAAAAATTTTATATTAGAAGTAATGGCAAAGCAGCTTCTTCCAATGTGGAAACTGAGAGCCAGATTCATGACCATAAATCTGCTCTGGGGTAAGCAAGAGCTACCTGAATTAAAGGTGGAGGGGGCCTAGCCTGGAACCACCGCCATTGTTTAGGCTCTCTGCCAATGTACTTGAGCCCTGTCTGAAAACCTTTGGGCAGTCTGCAGCAACAGCTTGCATGTTGATAGTTTACATGGGCTTCTAATGTTCTTCCAAACCAATGTCTTTAAAGATTTCGGGGAATATTCCAATAAATTAATGTTTTATTAGGACCCATCGGTTTGCAGAGTAGAAGGTCCACGAACAACTGCATATTGGGAAGGCCAAGATATATAATATAGAAATATAATAAATAGATGTATTTTTGTATAAATGGAAGCGTGGCTGCAGAACAGTTGGCTCGCCTCCTTTCTACCACAGACATGCACCATTCCAAAAATACTTTGTGAAGACAGAACGGTATCTGCAGAATTATTTGATTTCTCGGTTTGCTATTTATGGACACCTGTATATTGGGGCTAATGCTGCCGCAGGAGGCTACATAAGCTATAGACAGGGCTAGGAATCACAGCAGTCACTGGACAGGCCATGCAAACTTGAGTAAGTTGCTGCACCTCTATGTTTCTGTTTCTCTTTTGTCCTTCTGTCCATCTTTCCCATTTACAGGGCAAGCGCACTGTAGCAAGGCCTGTCTATCACTGTATTAATACAGCACCTTACAAAATAATATACTAAACTTATTTTTCTGTCTCTCCAATTAGGGCTTTCATGAGGCCAGTGAGACCCAGAAACCCCGACTGATGAATCCTTTTATTTAACTTAAGTTCTTCTCTTTCCCTGAGCTGTAGTGTGAAGGACCGAGTGAAGCCTGGCCCCCTTGCACAGGGGACAAGGAGGCCGTATGTCAGAGTTTGTGCAGGGAGCATACATACTTTGAACCTTGGATCATGTATCTCCAGACTTTATTTAAATCTTTTCTATTAGGAAGAAAGGAACAATATAAATCCAGCTCTTCAAAGAAATATAGACTATTTTGGATTTCTGCTTTGGGGAAGCTTTTGAAAGTCGAGGAAATGGACATGCTTAGCATCACATGCTCAATGCTATGTTATTCTTTCCAGGAAAACGGTATCTAAATGTCCTGTAAGTTAAGTAGCAGCATGCAGCTGAAGTATTTCAATGATTTTTCCTTGTACTTTGGAGGGGGGGGGGGGGGGGGGGGGGGGAAGTCCACCACAATCCATAATGAAAGTTTTGTACAAGAAAATTTGGTGTTTGAGAGGAGAAGGATGTTTTTTCTTTTTCCTTGGCAGGAGTGGGGAATTACATAGCAGCTGCTGTAACAGTTAAAAGGGGATATTTATTCCATAGCTTTGGTAAGATCACAATCAATTTCATCTCATTCCCTTATAAGTGAGACAATGGCTGAAACCTCATGGAAGTAGTGGTAAATTTGGATATTCTGGCCAAAAAAATGTGTAACTCAGTGCCAGACTTTGAAGAGATACATCAGCTCATGCTTGAGGACAGCTACTCTCCCATTTCTACTGTGATGTTACCTTCTTCAAAACACATCACCTGCTTCATCCAACCGACTCTCCCCTTTCATTGCCACAGTTCCAAAAGAGATTAAAACTCACACAAAAACATTTCTTTAAAGTTGTAAATCTTTTAACACGGTGGATCATGACACGCCTTATTGAGCGTTGCAGATCTACAAGTTCATAAATTGCTTTCCCCTTAGTTGTCTTCTGAACAGTTTTCCATTCATAAAAATGCCTTAGCAGCTAAAGAGGGGAAAAAACTACCAGAAAGAGTAATGGAGATTTTTTTTCTTCCTGCCTGCACTGTAACCACTGAGAGGGAAGATGAGAATATTAACGAAGAGCTGGAACATGCCACCATCACCAGAAAGAACAGAATAGATCCTCCATTACTGGTACTCACGCCTTCCTGGTTAAAGGCATGTTTTACCAAGATGAAGGTTACATCTCAAACAGGAGAATGAGGACTTGATGCATAAAGAGCTGGGTAAAACTTCATGACCTGCTTTATGCAGGAGACTGGATACAGCAGTCTCCCCTAAAATGAATAAGGGACATCTACAAAAGCTGCAAGAGGAATTGCACAGACCAAGGCTGTATGTACTGCCTGTTACGAGGTTACACCACAGCAGGTGGAAGAGGAGGACAAGGACCTGTGGAAACTCGCAGCTGAAAAGATTACCTTTCTCAAAGTCCCGTCCGTCAACTCTGTTGCCAAAATACTTTTAGAGGTGGTGATGTGTCTTTGCGTTTACAAGGAGATGGGCAGCAGCATTCTGAAATGGTTTGGTTTTAGGAAGTGAAGGCAGAAGGGGACCCAGAAGGCAGCTATTAAGGGGGCGGAAAGACAACTAGGGAAACAGTAGCTGAGCATTCAGATTTCTGTGCCAGTAGATGGTGAGAACACCCTACAATTCAGCAAAAACCATGCTAGCTGAAGGAAGCTAAGCCATAGCGTATTCACCTGGACTTCACAGAAAGATGCAGAAGGTGCTAAAATGCCAGCATCGAATCCTGTCCTGACTACAAAGGGGATGAAGTGAGTAGGATCCCATTACTCTTTGTCCATCCACTAACTACAGGCCAGAGCAGGATCAGAATTTTAACTCAATGACTCCTCCACAGAAGCCCTCAAAACAGTAACTTTATGCTAGCACAAGCTCTGGCTCCTGATCCGATACAGACTGTACTCTTACCATTGGCAGCTCAGTTACTCTCAAAATGAATTTCATTGATTATTGTGATTGCAAAGAAATACGTTGCATTGCTGCTGTTTTAACATGCTGTCCTGTGGAAGACCCAGGTTTGAGCAGTCTAAAAAGATCAAGCAACTCAGAGGAAAGTACTGTCTTGAGTATTTTAGGCCTATGCCAGTCATTTATAATCTTAAATCCTGGATAGTCATTAACTGCTCTGACTGCACAGGCCAGCAACAAAGAATTATCGTAACCCAACAGATGAGAAAGCTTTTGGGTTGTTTTAGGAGACATTCTATGACCCATCTTTTTAAAGTGAATTTCGTTCAGAAATTGCTACAGCTGGCTCTGATTTCTTCTTCAACGCCCTGACTGGGGCACTGGAGCAGGGGTGCTTTCTGTTGTCCCCCTTACAATAATGCACAATCTGCAGTCAAGTTATATGAGTGCTTTCCCAGTCTCATCAAGGCCCTGAACATGCAAGGAACACTGCAGCATGTACATATTCATCAGCAGGACTACTCTTGCATACAGACTTCTGCAAAGACTGTCTCAGCAGGCTCAGAATCGTATATTGCAAGATAAAGAGGAGGGGCCATGGCCCCTGCTCACAGTCCTTTTATCCAGCTTAGCTCAAAACCAGATGTGGGGAGTAACATGGCTCTAATCCACGTGGGCAGTCCTCTCTGCTCTGTAGAACGTACCATGACAGCAGTTCAGAGGAAAAAGCTGATTCCACTTCACAGAGGACTGAAAATTGGGAAATTTTATTTTGTTCCAATTCAGACCCCTGCCTACCTTCACTCCACCCCGCCCCACCCCCCCAAATAAAACCTACTCCCAGAAGCCCCAAGATCTCCAGAAGCTGCAAATTTCTACTGCAGCCTGACAGAGCAGCTGCAGAGGTGAGCGCGTTGGCAGGACGTCTTGCCAAGTCATGGTAGGATCCTGTAACACCCCTGCATCAGTTCTTCTGGACCTTTCCTGAACCCAAAATGTTTCAGTTTAAACATTAACAGCAGCAATAAGACTCTAGGAAAATTCCAGCAGAAGTTCTTTCTGAAAAATTTCTCCTGACTCCACAATCCACAAACAATTTCAGGTTGTTTCTCAGGACACCTTTATGCAGAAGGGAAAGAAAAATACCCCTGATGCAGCCTGCTCCTGCAGTTTTGCTCCCTCCCCACCCACCCATCCTGCCACTGAGGGCTAGAGTGAGATTTGTGTACCAACTCAAAGTTCTGCGCTCTTCAGGGAGGCCCACAGTACCAAAGCTACTCTCAAGACTTTCACTTGAATTTGCCATAATATCAAAAGGGTCCAACACTGCTGAAAATTAGATAATTTTCTATTGCAGCATCTGTTCAATTTATTGCAGGGAGAAAAATTCTTCCACCAAAAATACCTGGAGGACCAAGGACCAGGTCTGGGCATCAATGCCCTTACCAACCCAAGTCCTAGCGAGCTATGTAGTGAGGATTTATATACAGATTTCCTCAGACCGATATGCTCATTTTAGGGCAAGTGTGTATACGTACTAATCCCCTTGTTTAGCTGCAATGTTTACTGCACATAATCTACAGTGTAAGAGCTCATTGCCATATAAACTCAATTTTAAGAAAGAAGTATGTTGCTAAAGAGCTGCTTCAGATCAAGCCCTGACTTCATCCAGTAAGTTTGGTCTATTACCAATAACAACTTCTATGCTAGACAAATTCTGTGTTGATCAAGTAGAGTTTTATTCCTAAGTAGGTGCCTATGTCAAACTATAAACACACGTAATTCTTTGTACTGTAACTACTTACATTTGAATTCAGTTATTCTGTTCATCCAACACAGCTGAACAGAGACTGTCTTTGGTCAGGGAGCCTGCATCTCCCCTGCTTTGACTGTAGCCTAGGCCTCTTCAGCTGTGATGAATGAATATAAAATACTCCAGCTGCCACCTGGAAAGACAGCCGAGTATGAGGTAGATGGCAGCAGAAAGTTAGGCCTATAGTGTTGCAGCATGAGGACTGTGGTGTTCACCTGATAAGAAATGACTAGAACAGCAGCACCAGAAGACATTCAAAGGTTCAAAACGAGAACAAGCAAGGTCTTGTCTCCTGTAGTCCTGTAGTAAGCAGCTCTGTTCCCATCTCTAGCTATGCTCTGATTAGCTAAGGATTCTGACAGATAAGAAGTTTCAATCATTTCCCAGTAAATAGAATAGTGCTTCTGAATGGAGAGGCGTTCAAAGCAGGGAGAAGATGATTTTCCTCAGTGTCTTTTAAGAAAGAAGGAAAACAAGACTGTCTTATCACACAATAGGATCTTTATAAGAATACTTGTATGAAGCTTCTTTAACTACCAGAATATTGTTTAACTTTTAAGAAGACTAAGCAGAATCTTCTTTTATGGAAGGATAAGCTGTGTTCCTCACATTTTTAGATATTCAAACAATTAAAATGTTGATGCTGAGGACTATTGTGAGAATTACCAGGGAAGATGAGCATGTCTTAGTCTGAAAGTAAATGAAAAAGAAAAGTTAGGCCTAAGACCACAGTTGCGTGCTTAGGGTTTTAATGGGCACAATACAACTAAAATTCAGTTCCCATAGAACTATGCAGCAAAAGAGCATGTTTTGAGTAGACTCATGCTGTGCTTCTCAACACACCAGACAAATCTGATGGACCGAAATGAGCATTATGATGGTGGTTTAAGAGAAACTTCCAACAGAGAAGATATCACAGAAAACACCAAGCTCACATCTTTGCTTCTGACTTTTCTACAACATCAACCAACACCTTCCCCTTCTTTAAAAAGAAAATAAGTCTATACACCCATGGGTGTTGATATTTGCAGTTCTTGTAACCTGAGTTTGCAAAGAGTTTATCAAAACAAAAGGTCAGCAAATCTTCATTCCTTCTACCACATTTTCCCCAAGTCCCAGGATCATGTTTCAGAGTCTATTCTGACTGCAGGTGCAATTCTAGTCGCTGTCAGGGAGCCCATGGCTCACGGGCCACGCTCATACAGACGCCAGCCCCTTTTCCCCATAGTGCTGTGAAGGACTCAGCAGTGACCCCTCTCCAGCATAGAAAGGAAACATCCTTTCCCAGACTCCTCATACTGAAAGTTTGCTGCTTCTCTGTGGTAGAACACTTATCTTGCACTCACATGATTTCCCAGTAATCATCTTTACAGGAACCAGGAACTGGGGTAGCCTGCTTCAACCTTAAAAGCACAGCCTGCTCAGTTACACACTTGCAAAGGCTTTTAAAATACATCATCCCATCCAAACGTACAGTGACAATTCCAGAAACCCAATTATCATTTTCTGCTAAATGAGTTCTTCTCCCTAAGGGCTCTCCAGAGGAGCCAATGCTTTAGTGCGCTAAGCTACCTATGAGATAGCTGAAGCTCAGCCTAACTCAATTCCTGACAGGCAGCTGCAGTTTCAGGTGGTGTGAAATGGCAAATAAGAGAGAAGATTACCAAATAGAATTAAATGCAGCATCCTCAGGAGACCTGAATATAGAAAGGGTAAAATTCCACTCACCTTAATCCTGTGTATTGTCCTGTTCTACTGAATGGGCATAGCTGTATGAGTAAAGACAACAGGATTTGGTCTCATATGCTTACTGCTTCTCTTTTCAAATTATATGAAATGCACAGTGTAAACCTATTAATAGTGTTGCAGTTTGTTAGTATTATTATGTCATTAGAGATGGATTGGATTAACACAGGTATACTAGATTACAGTGAAAGTAGCTTACAGAAGAGAACAGGATGGTAAGATTGGTTCACAAAGATACGCTCAGAAAGCTTATGAAATCAGGAAGAACACGTACTATCACTAAGTGAAACTACAGGAAGCAGAAGCTACTGACTGCTTGAGAGGTCCCAGATAAATTCTCAGCATACTGCAACTGATCATGCTTTAATTACACATCTAAAATAATTTGGAATTAATTTCAAATACCTACAGTAGAATTATAGACAAGCAAAAGCAAAATCAATACTTGTCCTACCAATTTCAAAGTGAATGTAAGGTATCCTTCGTCACCAAAAAGGCCAAATTAGGTGTACGTAGATATCTACATGGGTCAAGACCAAGACTGCAGATAGCACATGTAAGATCTTGTTGATGTTCAGAACCTGCTTTAAACACAGCATCTCAGGTTTCTCTCTTTATACCTAGAAACAGACAACTTCATCCACATGTAAGCGTTTATTGAACTGACACTGAGCATGGTGATACCTACCTTCTACAGCTTTCCCTGTAGGTTTTGTCTTCAGCTAGCATGTGATTAAATGTTCAAACATGATCTCAATTCTCATCTGCTTTCTACCTCTGCACCTCCAACCCAACAACTGAGAATAATGTAGATCTTTCTACCAGCTTTATTCAGCATTCAGTTATGCATTCAAGTTTGTGCCAAGGGTGTGCTAAGCCTGCCAGATCTAAACGGCAAGATGAACAACTCCGCAGAGCGCAAAACAGTAGCGTCAGCCCTGTGGGAAGCTTGCACTGCATGTCCTGGCTCAAACGGAACACAGTGGAGGTGTAGCTGAGCCCACAACTGTATCTGTAGTGGAAGGATCCCACGAGCAGCTGGGCGACAACTGCAAGCACTGCCAGCTGTGCCAGCCAGAGTCATCTGTCCGTCACCTTGTGCTCCCATTGCTCGGCAGCCATGGCTTGGAAACCTGGGACTGTGCACACAGTTTTGGGAAGAAAGCGCAACAGGAACTTTCTCTCTAGGTACCAAAGTTAGATGAACATTATTCCACACAAGGAGCCGACAGGATACAGCTCAAGAATGACTCCTAATAACAAGGTACAGAAACTCCAGCAGATTTCCTATTTGCAATTTCAAAAATTTTTTATGACGCAGCCAGCATTATACAACTCTCTTCTGCACAAAGACATCAATAAGTATTCATTAATTAGGTCTCATAACACAGAACAGGGGAGTGTTATTCTCCCCTTATTGTAAGATAAGGGAAAGAAGATGCAGATAGGTTAAATGACTTTCTCAGGTTCACACAGGAAGTTTGGAAACCCAGAAACATAGTCAGAGTTGAGAGCTGCAAAGGGTTTTCAGGTGTCTCCATTATACAACTAAGAGTGGCTTAATGCAGTGACTGTGAGCTTCATGTATGTTTGAAATCGGGCCACTCAAGAGGGTCTGCCAATGACCTTGGTCCCTGTTCTTGACTCCTGCTCCAGTCTTTGGAGCAAGCACAAGCACTGTGCAAAGCACAGTGTGCTGCCCTACCAAGATACAGTGGGAGCTAATTAAAGACAGTATCTTAGCCACCCAAAAACTAAAGCTCCGTGTTCATTAAGCGCTGTTCTGTTTTCTAATCTGTTCAAGGGAGCTTAAATATGTTATTTTTAGACTAGAAACTTGCGATAAGTCCTGGGTTTTGTAGAATAGTTATGCTCCAAGAAATCCTTTCATTCAAAAATAGATGATTACAACAGTTTCTATAAATTGTTTTACAAAGACAGACATTACAGTTTGTTCTAGCTTTCGCTGAAATTAAGCCAGCAAATCTCTCACGCCAGTACTATAACAATAATCATGCTGATAGTGTTATTTCAGTTTACCGAAGCCAAAATCCAATACGCTACAAATTAGATTAAGCACCAAATAAAATTAAGCAAAAGATAAGCAATGCTAAAGAAAATGAATACTAATAAAAATTGAAATGTTTAAATTTCTTTGCTGAGTTCAGATACCAGCTCAACATATCTAAGCAATCTTAGGTTGAACTATACCTTTATTTCCCTTGTCATCTGTCCCACCTCCCCCACCTTGGTTTTTGGGGTTTGGGAGAGAGCGTGTGCATTATGTTTTTGTTTTTCATTTACAAGCAGATTTTGCAGACAAAGACATTATGAAAGAGCACATTTTGGTTGTGAGGCTACTGGTTTTAGGAGAAGGGAAGGAAAACAGGGCTCAGACCAATTAAAAGCTTTAGAGGAGAAAGGCAAATCAATTAAAAATGCCAGAGGGCAGACATTGCTTAGGAAAAGAAGAGACTGACAAATCTGAAATAGCTGTGTTTGACAAGGTCCATAACGGCAAACAAAATAAGTTGCATTCATACCCACACAGATCTATGCTTTTGCGGGCTGAATAAACAAGCCACACGACTGAGTGTTTGGTGAGTACTTTGAAGAGGAAAAGCAATGTATAAGATGTGAGGTGTTACTCTTAAGACACCTAAGGCAGCCAGCCTTCAGACTCAGCTGCTGAATTATTAGTCATATTGATCTGGCATTGCATTATTTTTTACACCACAAAACCTGGTAGTTACTCAACAGAACACAGGCACTGAAAAATCAATAGTCATAAAAATATTTGTAATTTGAGACTTCAAAAAATTATATTCCAATTTTGGCAACTTACTAGGAATAAGAACCAAAACTGCCATTGCTGAATGTATCCTTTGACTGTAACTATAATTTAAAAGCATTGTCCAATGTAATTTCTTCTTTTTTCACACAGTGATTCCAGGCCAATTATCCCCATCCAACACCACCACCCCCCCCAAGAATAGTGTTTTGAAGTCAGCCAATGAAACATGTTTTATTTAAGGACTATATTCCTAGTGCAATGGATTCTTTGGAGACCTAAAGGTTGCAGAGCACTTCATTAGTTCCACATAATGAAAGAATGGTGCAATTGAAGGAGGTCTCTAAGGGAGAATGGTGTGAAAATTAGAGACCCGTCTGCTCACTTGCAAAAAAAAAAAAAGAAAAAAAGAAAAAAGGAAACCCCAAAAAAATGAGAAAAAGGAAAAAAAGGAAAAAAAAGAAAAAGGGGGGGAGGAAAAAAAAAAAAAGGAGAAAAATGAGAAAAGGAAAAAAAAATTGTGGATTTTCTAAATAAAGCACACCGTCTCCATTCAGTCCATGGAGAAAGGGTGCCTACTCAATCCTCTTACCATTGACAATATAATAAAACCAGAGGAACTTTTTTGAAGTAGATCTGCACATTCCACATTTGGATTGAGGGGCAATGGACTGTTTAAATTGCTATTTACATTTCCAGCTGTTTTACCAGTGATTTGCCCAACTTAATAGCTCTTTAAGCTTTTAAACAAGAAAATAGCTATTCTCACGATTCAAAGAAGAAACCATGGTTATTTCAGACTGCCTCCATTGTAAAAGGCTTAGACCCCTCTGTCTTTATAGACGCCCTTCTCTTTATAGTACTTCCCTTTTCCATCTCCTCCTACTTTCTAAATCTTCCTCCATTTTTTAGTTCACTTTTTACATTATATACTTTTAGCAACATAATGCATCTTTGCTGATGCTGGTGATTCAAAGAAAATGTTTGCAGGCAGCCACCAAGGTTCCCAAGAGAGGGTTAAGTTAGCAAGAAAATTAGATTTGCGTGTATAATCTTCTGCTAGTTACTGGGGTGTTAGCCAACGTTAAACAAATGCTCTACAAATGTTGAAAAGTGTATATTTATTTATCCATGTTCCTCTGGCGATGTATTAAAAAAAACAACTAGAAATGTGTACAGGTATAACGTAAATTGTATTTTCTGCTTATTTGTTAGGTGAAGTGGAAGAGGAGGGCAAAGGGGCAGTCCACAGATAAGAATGAGGCTAAGATGAAAGGTTAAAACAGGGAGGGGGGTTATTTCATAGTGGCTCTATAAACCGCTGCAATTATTTTGTTATAATTTGAACCCATTAGCTTGTTTAACCTAGTGCTAATAAACTGCAAAATCATGAAGAAGAAATTCATAAACAAACACCAACCCCTCTTGTTTTTCCCCTGATCAAAGCTTCAACATTTTCCTTTTATTAACTCTAAATGTCCCCTGTGTTTACAGATGATTGTAACACTAGTCAGATAGTGGGGCAAACAATCAAATCCAAACCTTGCAGAAAAGTGGTAGCAGCAACTCTGATTAAAATTTTTGAAATTAATACAGTTCTCTAAAGAAAATTATGGTAATGCTTGGAAAAATGTAAATTCTTTTCTCTTTGGATTGTACCCTAGCTTAAATATTTTGAGAGAAAGGAATTGCAGCTGGTATAACGCTAAACACCTGTGATTTTGTTTTAAAGGTAACACTTCATATTTAGCAGTCAATATATCCTAAATTAAAATTCCCATTTTTTGTAAGGCTTGCAAAAAGTAGTTTATGATCCCCAAACTGGCATTGGCTGCTGATGAGCAAATGTTTGACCTGGTGCAGCAGCAGTAGCACGTCAGTGACAACATAACAGTATCACTAGGCAAGACAGGACCAAGAATCAACGTGTATTTGAATTACTGTGGGTATGAGAAAATTGGCTTGTAACTGCAATATCTGTTCCCATCAAAAAGGAAGGGAAAAAATCTGCACATCCATGTCACTGAAAGTTCTAGAGAAAGCAAGTTTAAGGGTAAGTCAAGTGCCATCTTTCCCTGCAAAGCAAAGAAAGATTATCAAACAGCTCAAAACCCAGGGTCCAGTAGGGGCGAGAAAAATCTGGAAAAACATCCAAAAATTCTAAGTACAATTAGACTTTATAAACTTTGTTAGTGAAAAGAAATTCCATTGACTTCTAATACTCTGCAGGAGGCTTGAAAACAAGCAGTATTTGGCAGATTTTTTTTGTGAAAAACTGTTTACTTAGATTTTGAAAATTCTGAGGCAGCTCTGCTATTAATGCCAAAAAGAAAGCAAATATATACTGGGGTGGGAAGAAGACTTTGTAAACTTCTAACGTGACAAATCAGCCCTGCTTAGGAGTACTGGTGAATAAACAGCACTCTGCCTAAATATCTAGCATAAGAACACATGAAAATACTGAAAGAATGGCTTGAAAGGAAGTTCCTTGGAGCAGACATTCATCTTGGGGCACTCAGTTCTAAGAAACTTGATGCTTTCTCACCCTACACAAGACAGATTTTTGGTTATACATCAAATAGCTCCTGTTTCTACCATGTTTCTGTTACCATTGTGTAGCATAAGAAAGGAAGACTGCAAATCAGATCTTGCTCTGTGCCAAGCAGCTGCTCTGTGAATTTAGGTACACTAGGTATATTGCCCTCACCTTGGTTTCAACAACTAAAAACAGCATTAAGATCCATCTTTGTGGAAGTTCCTAACAAGAGGAGAAAAGCTACTGCGTACAAAGTGAAAAGTAGCAGCTTATAGTCCAAAGTCTATTAATAGCCAACAAAGCTGTACAGCAGAGAAGCCACAGAAGTCACACTTCGAGTAAAAATATGTTTGAAAGTAAAACTTCCCAGCACTGAGCAAGATTAACAGCAGGTGCACTTCTGTGAGCAGCTCCACTAAAAACAGTTGTTTACAAAAATGAAAATCGGTACAATCACAGCTGCAGGATCAGGACCCATTCTTGAGCTGCAGGAGCCCTGTATTAGAAAATGCATTTGTATTAAATCACTGTGACTACTTTGTCACAAAGATGGAAGTTTTACTGCCACGGGAACCATAGTAAAAGGTCAATGACTCAACCCAAGTGCTCTACAGCATATGAACAGTTACAAATTTTATGCAGCATTCAGCTGCCACAGCCACCAGATCTCAGTAATGCCTCCTGGCAAATCTCATTAGGCTTCCTCCTGTTCCATTAAAATCACTGGAGGTTAGGGAAGAAGGATCAAATCTGTTTTGTGTTGCCTGAGGATCTGTTGCTGCAGATCCTCAGGTATAGGTCTTCATGCTTACCTATTCACTCACATAGGTAAGATCCACCCCAGAGATTATTATTTCTCTAAGAATCTGCATAATACAGATAGTTCTTAGAGCCCACAAGGTAGGAATTGTGTGACAGGAAAAGTGTGACACAAGCACGTTGTAAATGGGGATTAACACACAGCTGAGATGCCTGAAAGGCACAGCAACTCTGAAAGCACACACAAGACTGGCAGGTTACCTTCACCTCCGATATCCTCTTCCGATTCCGCAGTCTGCCTTCACCGCTCCAAAACAACCCCACATGCTCCCAAGGACACCAGGGCAAGGGAGGCTCCACATCCTTCTCGCTGCAAGGCTGCTTCGCCACCTCTTGCGGAGAGCCTGCACAAGCGCTTCCAGCCGCGTGTTAACTCGCAGGGTGTGGCCGGGGCCACTCACCTGCCCAGGCTCCTGCACACCCTCCCCGGTGTGCCCCGGCTCACACACCTGCAGCCCCTCCATCAGAGGGCCTGAGGGAGCCTGCGGCTGGAGGCACACATATAGCCTACGCAGGCAGCAGCACAGGTGAAGGCTGTAAGAAACTACTGCTTAGTTCTGCCTTGGAACTTCTTGGTATTGTCTTCCCTAATGAACATTGTGAACATAGAAAGGGATTCATAACTCCAGAAATGGTGTTGTCAGCAGAAAAGTCTAGAAACAAAGGAGTTACTCTAATCTTTATTGCAGGTTGTTACATTTCCAAAGCTTCTCAGGTACTGGGAGATTGTCTGGAGATAAGGGATTGTTTGGGGAGATACACGCAGCCAGCCATGCTCGCAAGCTGCAGGAGACGTCTGAGCAAACCGCTTCCCATGGTACTGGAGAGAGCGGTCTCAGTATAACCCTGGGCCACTGCGAGGTTCACCAGGGAGGAGCCGGTCTCTAGGCATGGCCAATTGCCAGTGCTTCAGAGGAACTAAGCAAACACTAACCCAGAGTACATCTGGCTAATTGTATAGTGGGAGAAAAAAATCTTTCTTGACCCCAGTGGTTACCCAGCTAAACCCCTGAAGCACAGGCTTTTATTACAACCATTATCTTTATGCAAATGATGATCATGCTGAGGACTTATTCTGCCTGTTACATATGAAGGAAGGAGCTGAATGAATGATACATTCTGGACAGATTCCTTGGCCAGAAGGGACCATTCATGCCAAAGCCAGTTTGAAAGAATATCTTTTAGAAAGATATCCGAACTGCCTCTTAAAGACTCCAAGTGATGTCAATCATGCTGCCCCCTTCATCTATTGTTGTAACATTCAGTTACCCTCACTAGTAGGCCTCTATCTGAAATCAATGTAAAATTTATCTAGCAGGAGCTCTTCCCCATCAGACCAGTTTCTGCAAGCCTGAAAAGCAGTCATAAACTGCTTGGTTGCATTGCTCTGTTCACATGCCCACCGACGGCAGTTTTAGAAAGAGCTCTGCTAGCCCTGAACTGCTCTGTTTCAAGCTTCAGTGCGATTCATAACGTGTCAGAGAAATTCTCTCTCAGCAGCCAGAAGTTCTGCAAGGAAACTAGGCAAAAACGTGGTTTGTTTTTTTTTTCTTGAATGGAAAAAACAGACAGACATACCAGAAGCAAAGAAGCAAAATGAAAATGACTCCAGTTTACAAGCTATGGCACAGAGCGTGGCTGCAAGGCAAACTCTTTTATCCTTACTTAGGCCTCTGTCCATTCCAGTAACCTATACTGGCCATACACAAAAAGGCTGCTTGATCTCAACCTTCCAAAACGGACCCCAGGAGAAAGCACAAGCAGGGAGAGAAAAAAAATTAGCGCAACAGTAAGTGGGATCTGAGACAGCAAGATGTTTCATGCAGCTATTGCCACAAACTCAGTGTGATGGCTCAGAGCTCTCAGCGCTAGAAAGGCACAAACCGTTAATCTAATTGTAATGGATAAAACACGGATTCTTGCCAGCTGGAAATACTGCAGCCAAGCACAGCAGAGGCCATCTTAGTCTATGTCTTCTTGTTCCAGAAATGTCCAAGACAACAGAGAAGAGCGGACAGACACATCATCTGGCATTATGGAAAAACATCTTCTCAGCAGCTCTGGGATGTGCTCGATCAATAATTGGAAAATACTATTTGGTTGAACATTGAGTAGTAGCAGGTGCACCTACTACACAGCTATTAAAATGCCTGTTTCTGCAATCGATTCCTTACATGGATACTCCTTAGCCTACAGACAAACCAGTTTTCAAAAGCCCTGTCACTTAAGGCTTCACTTGTCTCTTAGCTCTGTTGCCACCACCACAGCAGTCACACGAGTACATGTGTACCTGTGTTAGGTGAACCACTGTGCTTCCTGCAGAGCATGCTTCCGTTTTGCTGGGTGACACATGCATGAGTACGGCTTCCTGAGTGGGTCTGGTGCCCTTCTGAACTCATTTGCCTCTGTCCTTTACTCACTTCAGATCGAACAGGTGTAATTCACACAGTTACCCCACACTTGCTGCCCTGCTAGGTGCACTTCCTTTCAACTGTAAATAACAGCCCCGTAGCTAACAGGGAATTGACTGAAAACCTTTTCTATGCCTGCTTCCTGGCTGGTGTCTGACTCGTGTTGGAGCCAGTCCAAGTACAGTACATACAAGGTGTCCCTAAGGTCAGAAGCGCAGCAAAATTTATGTGTGTTCCTTGACATTAGTTCACCCAACATTACTGCTGAAAGTCCTATGCTGAGAGTCCAGAACACGAGCATACGTAGACATTGCCTCCCCTAGTTCTTTTTAGGAGGCTCAGAGGTATGAAGCATTAGCTCCGTAAAGACGCCAGGCAAAGCGAAGACTTCAGACTCTTACTGTGGATCACACCGAACAGTATCATTCTGTGTGGTTTTGCTGAGTTTCTTTTTTAGGTCATGAACTTGAGTCACTGAAGATACACAGTGTGTGTCTGCATGAACAGCCTAACTTGCCTTCAAATGCTCTATACCTTAATATGCCTCAGGCTTGCATGTGAAAGTCTTTCACAATTTGATTCCCAGACTGTAAGTTCTGACCATTTGTATGTATGTAAAAATGCTCAAAAAAATATGTAAACATGCAAAAATACTCAAGATTAGATCCCTGGCACGCTGTGTTATGTGAATGCAAATATAGCCAGGACTCTGGTCCTCTGCAAGGACAAACCCTAAATTTGCTGCATTCAAAGAACCTCAGCCTCAGAAGCCAAATCTACATAAACAAACCATTCCACTAGCTGTGCACGACAAGCTGTGAGGTGTAGGTGCAGACCCACGAGGCTGAGAACCAGAAGGGATGTCAGAACTTGCACAGCAGATCTGTGGAGGTGTTGCCTGCATCCTGATACACGTGTGCTGTGGTTCTTCAGAGCACTTGGCAGGAAAGTTTGCTCTGTGCCAGAATCTCTCTTACTACAGCACATTTCCAAGGCAGAACAGCTTCTCTGGGGCCTGGTATTAACATTTTGGCAGACAGTCCTTTATGCTGTCTGCGAGCACTTCTGTTCCAAGGCTGGTATATATATATGTGGTATATATGGCACCGAGACTAAATTTCTCACCGCTACTTTGCCTTCTAGTGGGAAGTTAACATATGCTATTGCTCAGCAAAGGACAACATTACATTGTAGTTCCCTTATTCAAAACAATAACAACTGTCTCCTGCACAGAAAACTAATAGGCCCTGTCCCCAGATGGCGTAAATTAGCATGGCACCACTAATGTCTGATTTATAACAACTGAAGATCCAGCCTTCCCAATATCCACATGATTAAGCATGCACTTTAGTAGCCTGGAAATGTCTTGAGGGCCATGTAATTGTGTGGTAATGAACTAAACTTTTAATTAAGTTCTCATTTTGAATTAGAATCAATAAGTCAATAAATAGTCTTCACTTGATTTAGATGATAAATATGCACAGCTGAGGCTGCACTCCATGTCCTCCCTAGTTTTCAGGCTCTCCTTTCTCCTCCATATGTCAGAATCTAATGAAAGAGCTCTGAAGTATGGTCCTAATATATTATTGTCACACACGGTGATAATACTGGCAGGGTTAGGAAACTGCCAGGTTTCTATTACAAACCCTGTTCCCTGGGTTTTATAGCATGTGTGTTTCAAACTGCAGTCAGCAAAGTTGTTTTTACAAGGAGCTGTCAGCCCCAGTGTGAATTTTTGTCAAAATAAAATTAAAAATGGATTTGATTGATTCAACCTGTCAATTTTTCAGGATTTCTGAAGCTATTTTTTCTAACCTCTAGCATACTATGCCTTAGATTTGAAAAATGCAGTTTCATAGCAAGCTTTCAAACAAGACTAATTGCTGATTTTTGTTGGAAGGATAGAAAGGGCAAATAGGTTTGTATGGTGGTAATGACTCTTATATTTTAAAACTAGACAAGACCTTTCTGACCATCTAGTCTGACCCTTTGAATAGCTAGGTCACAGAATTTCACCCAGTAATTAACACATCTGTCCCAGTAACTTCCAGGTTGAATTACAGCAGATCCTTAGAAAGCCATTACCTCTCACTGGAGGGAATGTCACAGGCAAACTATATAATCCAGCACTTGCAAAGGCAGAGTAGAAGTTATCACTTCAGACTTCTACTCTTCACTCTGATTCTGACTCACTGTGTGGTCTTAGGAAAGTAACTTTTCTGATTTCTCCATTTTTCCATCTTCTGCAATGAGGAAAATAATATTTAAAAGCCTCAGAGAGGAGGTGGTGAGATGTAATAAATTATTTGAGGAATGCTTTGAACTATTCAGATAAAAGATGCTATTCTGTAAAAGTAAAGAAAGCCACTACCATGTATTCAATTTTGAAAACTGATTACTTTTCAGAATGTGTTCTTTCTCTGCATTTATGTCATGTTAACAGCTACTGCTGAACAAATCTGGTTAGGCGAAGAACTGAATCTCACAGTCCATTGTTTCGAATATTTTAGAAAGAAATAGTGTAAAAGTTGGTTTGGATATTTTCACTCAACTTGTAATATTGTTCTCTAGTAGAAAGGGTGGTTTTCATCACGACCAGGTTTTGCCTTGGTTTCCACTGGATGAAGCACCTTTCAGTGGGACTCTCTCAGGGTCACAAAAACTGTCACTTCCTTGGCTGTCCAAATATCTGGTAGAAAATTGGGTTCTGGGAAGCAATTGCTACCTGTCTGAAATTAATGGGGCAGTTTGTACTCTGGACCTTCACTGTGGCTGGACACTCAAAAAATAGAGGGTTTAATCTTCAAGACCATGATAATAATGCTTGGCACTGGCATGAAGAATAATTCAGATCATTATGCCTTAAAAAATATCCAGCATCATTCAACTGGAATATCCAGGACCTTTTTCACAGGGACTTTTACAATAACGTTCCCATAATAATCCTTATCACTTACTGGCTATATCTACCCTGCTTCAAACAGTGATCTCTGGCACTTAGGCTGGTCCAAACTGGCACCTCTGTGTCCCTAAGAGATTATTGTTTTATCGCAGCTTTCTAATTCAAAGTGTCCAGAAAGCAAGGGAGAAGTAGGACAGTGAGGAGGGTAAGGTCCACAGCCTATGGTACTGCAAGGTGCTCAGCCGAGTAGAATTAGTTAGCCAACCCACGGAAGGACCATCACAATGAAAACCACAGAGATATGTGCTGGGGACATCGGCTCTGAACACCTGAGCTCCTGGCCCTTCATTATTCACCAGGATGTTTTCTGTGCAAGAGACCACAGCTGGAGCAGGACTCCAGGTGCAGTATCTCAGTGGAGAATACAGAAAAGAGATGAAGAAGACACCAGAGCAATCATTGCTGCAGCATGGTCAACCACTGCTACATACAATGACTTTCTTGTAAGACAGAAAGTGTGGGTGGAATTCTCCCAAAATAATGATAAACCTTCAGACTTACAGATAAATTTGGATTAACGGAGCTATGTAGCTGGTCTTAACCTGGTTTCCAAGGTCTGTACAGCCAGGTGCTTTAGAAGCAAAATTTCTACAGTAAGAACCTGTGTTCTTTGCCTCTGTGTTTTTCCAGCTCAGTTGAATTAGAAGGTCAACACCAGTTTAGAGTTCTCAGAGCCTTTGCAGGACTCAAGAGAAGTGATGATTTGGGAGGTCCCAGGCTCTGAATCCTGGTCACAGAGAACTCTAGACTGAAATCTAAGTCTAGTAACATGCCCCAAGCTCCCAAAGTCAAAAGTAGTGATCAGTCTCTGCCCTATCTGGATGGGCTGAGCTGACACTACAGAGAAATAGTGGACCAGACTGTAGAAGTAGCACTGATAGCCTGATACAGCTCTATGAAAGTCAGCCTTCACCAGCAGAAACTCTGATCCTTCACCTACAGACAACAGAAGAGAAAGAAAAGCTGCCCATATTTTTACTTCAAGTGGAAAGCAAGCACAAGAAACAATTAGCTTTCTAAATTGCATTCACTAGTGCTTCAACACCCACAGCATTTCTGCCTGACTCCACACAACAGCTTTAGGCGGGTGGAAGGGCACGGTCAAAGCCATTAGTAACAATTCTGGTAAAGAACCCCAAGTAGCATTAAAGGGCTACCATGATCATATCCAAAGAGTCTCTCTGTGAAGGAGATACTGACGCATCCTGGTTCTGTCCGGAATATGCTACGGAAAGCTTCCGGGCAGCAGGTGCTCAATGAAAAATGTAATCTCTTCATACAGCTGAAGTTCAGGTTTTTGGCAAAATGAAAATTCTTGTGGGAATGGTCTGTTTGCTGTGATCATTTCCTATTTTTAACTGAAAACCTGAAAGCTGAAATCTTTTAAGACAATGCCTAAAAAAGTGGGGTTTCAATGGTATTCTGACATTTGCTTGGTACTGATATTTTCCATAGAAGAAAAAAAAAATAAATCAGACACTCCACATCCAGGCTGAGAGACACCCCCCCCCCCCATCTCTCTTCCTCTCTGTCCAGCTGCCGTCAAGGGAAGAGTCACAACTTCAGCCATAGTTTATAAGGCACTTTTGTAAAAACCTTTGTCTGCAAAAATATCTGGAGGACAATGGATGCTTTTATTCGGAAGAAGAAAAGATCTGCCATTAAAAAAATGCAGAAAACTGTATAATCAAAGAGAACGGAATCAAACATTGGGGTAGCATGAGACCTGCTATGTAGGCGTTTGCCACAAACCCCCTGATCTCCTGTATTTTGTTACACTTGCATATTGCATAATCTTTACTTCACTGTAATGCTCGCTTTGCATATTGAAATTATATCTGCCTGGTGAGAACAAACAGATGCAAAATTCTCTGCGCAGGTTCTGACCTGGCTGGAGAGGAGCACCCTTGGTTCAGAAGCTGGGTTGGCAAGGCTTTGCATTCTGAGAGTTTACATTGCCTCATGGCAAAATCTTCAGGGTGGGGATTATTTCACACATTTGTATGAAACACAGCAGGACTGGTTTTGGTTGTCCTTGCTAGCTTCAACCTCACAAAAATAACAGATATTTTTTTGTTCACACACAAGTTTGGATTTGTTTCACCAGGATTTGTTTCACCAGGATTTGTTTCAATGTCTTTCAGCAGTTTAAATGTGGTTGTTATTACCAGGGACAAAAAAAAAAGAGTCAGGAAAGGGCTTCTTAAGAGTGCACACTAGCAATTAAAACTTCTTGAGCTGGGGAAAGTTTAGATTCAGGACCATCTTAAACATAGGATTAAACACCCTACATACCATGATTTCAGCAAACACTTCGATACGATATACTAAATTCATTCCTGATTTATAGTATTGCAGTAGAGTTGTACCAAGAGGTGAATTTAACACACTGACAGTGTGCGGTGAGAAATGCATAGATGTACAGGTAAACATCCTGAAAAGCACTTAGAATTTCATTTCTCAGAATGTTCTCCTGTCCCTTTGGGCACCAGTGGTGACTGGAAGTACATTGGAACAGAGCTGGTCAGCAAAGGCTACAAGAATATAAACACAGGAAGAAGAACGAAAAAACATTCCCTGAAGTGAACACCACTGTCTCGTCATGACTATGTTCGAATATCTACAGTCCAGATCAGTTCTGCATGTAAAAAATTACCAGAATCACCTTTCTCTGTGAGGTGCTCACCTTTGTCACAGATAATTTAAGTACATAAATTGCCACATATTTATTCATTGCTGGCTCACTATTGAGCCAACATCATTCCCCCTCAGTCTCTAGAGTTGAACTGTTCGTAAACAGGGTGATAGATACAGACTGTGGTGTTGGGATAGGACAAGGTAAAAAAGAATGAGAACAACCAGAGGGTTGGACAGTTCTCCTGATCTACCTCCTGACTCCACAGCTGGCAGCTGCCAGATGTACGCCAAGAACAAGCCCTTACAAGAGTTCTGATACAGAGGGTGACAGTGCCTTTGCTGGAGCCCCCTCTTTCACTGTGTGGTGGACACAGGGTTCCTGTAAACACCAGCTTAAGCAGCTTTTGCTCCCACCACCAGGAACTGAGGGTAGTCAACAGCTCCTGTGCAGGCAGAACCACGACATTAACCACATGACATTCGCCTAAGCAGGGAAGCATGCTACTTACAGGCCACACTTCGGCCAGCACTGATGCAGAACAGAAAAATGAATTTTACCCACTTCTGGGTTACAAATCTGGGGTCTATTGTTGCTGTCCTCACTCCACTAGCCTTCATACCAAAACTTGTGTGGAAAGAGAACACCATTCCATTTATTGTACACAAATGTGAATGCTACTGTGCAAGGAGATTCACATCACAGCAAGATTCACATCTTTAACGTGTCACATTGACCAACATGCAGAAACCATATCCAAACTGCTGACTACCAGCTATTACTGATGAGATTTTTATTTTAATGTATTCAGGCTTGTGGGTAGGTGTCCCGCACACCTGTGCACTAATGCTTGTTCACTTACAATGTGGAACAGCTCCTTTTTCTTTTTTACCAATGTGCAGCAGCAGATGGCCAGAAGTAAGTGGGAATCTTCAGGGCAGCCATATGAGACTAGGTACAAAGAAATACAGGAAGGTAACTGGACAGCTAACCAAACATGGTAGCACAGACAAAATTCACTCGATGCTCAGCAGTATTTATTCCACTGCAACAGTGCTACTAATCTCAGCAAAATTAGAAGTTCCAGAGCATTTTGTCAATGATGTATGGCACAGATCTCTTTCTACTGATACAGTCAGCTTTCCACCAGTGTAAACCACCCACATAGCCAAGCTCACTGTGAACACGCAGGGTGTTTACAGCGGTTGGCATGTCATGCAGATTAAGTCTGAGCTGGAACAGCCAATCGTTTTGATCTCCTGGCAGCGTGCAGGGCAGATGGAATATTAATCTTCTGAAATAGCATACGATGCAATTTATAATAATCAGGGGACTGATGAGAAAAATCCAGAGTGATATTATGGAAAATGGGCCATTTAATAATCTGGTTGCAGCAGACTTAGAGAAATGGGTAACAGATTCCAGACATATTTGAAGACTTCGAAGGCACCAAGGAAATAATCCATGTAATTCAATAAAAGTCCAGTCTGGAATTGCCTCATTTGCAGCTTGCTTGACATTTGCTGAAATTTTTGGTGCCAGTACAACAAAATTGCTCTCTTAGTATAATTAAAGCACTCAGAACATATTACTGAATGAGACATTCAGTGTTTCACCAAACTTTTTGCCTCAAAACCTGAGACATAAAACATTTTAACATAAATGGGACATGAGAAATGAGTAGCAACACTGAATGCAGAGACTGGTCAGGACTCCTCTATCTCTTAAGAAGCTCTACCATTCCTGGTTCTGACTGCATTATAGGACATGACTCCTGCTGTGCTCTGCACTATTTCAAGATCCCGTGTAAAAAACTTCAAATCACAGTGTATTTTTTTTTTCAGATGGACCACTATTGACACACTGTGACAACTCTGTCCAGAATGGAAGCTCGTTAGCTACATTATAAATCACATCACAGCAGAAGCAGATGGTCTGTGAGTGCATGTCTCTTTGCACATGCTGCAGCTCCCTGTGCAGTGGCTGGCTGCAGGGCCAAATCATAACACAATACTAAACCATCAGACCAGTATTTATGATCTTATTTTGTCTTCCTAGACCAATGGGTATAACCCAACCTCATGTTTGCACTGACGGAATGCATCCTCTGACTGGACATCGAAAGGCCGTGACACAGGTCTTGTTCAGCAGCTGCTGCCTGTAAGAATCTCACTAACAGCAGGAAAGGAGTCACAGTCCACGGCCAGCAAATGTCAAGAGCTCAGCATCTAATGCGATCACAAAGACAACTGGAATATGCCTCTTTCAGCTGTTCAAGGCAATGGAGAAAAATATCTTGTCAACACAGGCTGTCAGTGCGCTGTGGCTTGCCCATGAACTGACACCCTAATACAGCTAGCTGGTATTGTACAGAACAGTGACTGCACAGAACCATTTGCCTGGTTTTGTGTAATGTAGTGCTTTCACATTTGCTTCCTAGGCCACTTCTTTGCAAACTGACCTCTTACTTCACCAGTGAAATTGAAGGACAAATCAGTATCAGTAAACGAAGTACAGAACCTGTGAAATGTAACATCAGGGCTATTTGGCATTTCAGGTAAAAGGAATACATTGAACAGATTAAAGAATAACTGGGTGAAGAACAAAGATGACAAGGAATGATACAGACCATTTTACTTGCCGGAAAGTGAAGTGCTCCTGACAGAGGATGGATGGATGGCTGGCTGGCTCTGCTTTTACTCAGAAAAACCATCCAATTCTTGAAATGCCAACAAAAAAAAATTCAGGAAGTACAAATGTGGTCTAACGTCAAACAAAAGACGTAATTTCAAGTGATGAAACAACAGATTTCAGTGGAATGGCACATCGTTCATTTGGTCTGCAGATTGCGCCACACAGCTACAAAGAAAGCCGTCCCTAACACTTTGTGGGTGGCAACACAAAGGAGGCACAGAGACCCTCTGGATATGTTACAACATTATAGTACAACTCCGTTTATTAAGTCAATCTTTCATTCTCTGCTTTAAAATGTCTACAGTTATTTCCCCCCTTCCATTGTCCTCCACTTCAGTCGTACAAATGGATTATTTGAACAAGTCTAACCCAGGCCACCATGGCAGCACCGAGGCTGAACCTCAGCTCCTTCCTGTGGAGGTGAAGCAGGACACTGCACGGCTGCAGCACACGTCCCCGCCCTACCAAGGGACTGCATGGCTCCTGGGAAGCACCCTGAACAGATGAGGGCTACCCGCTGCCATATTCCACTCCCCTGGCTTCTAGCTGCTTCCATGCAAAGAAAAATGAGGGTTTATTGAGTGCCTTACTGAGATCTCATGGTTTCTGTCCCTGGGACTGCTTCTGTCAACAGAAGGAGACTGTCAATGAGCTCCAGCACTACTGTCTTGTTAACAGGAAGCCACCTGAGCAAAAGACCACCCTACGGGAGCAACTGCCCCCCACTACAGGGATGACTGATGAGAGGGGCTGAACTACTGTATAGGGTGATTCAAACTGTTTCCCCTACAGGAATTCCAGCCCCTTAGACATACTCTTCCACTTACAAGAGTAGTGACACTTTTCTCTGTTTGCCCTGTTGTTTTCCTTCTTGCGTATTCCCAGGCACTATTTGTAATTTCACTTCATATCCTAACGCATTCCACAGAGGCATCATTCATTACCTTTCAGGATACAGTGATTAAAGTCACCCACAATGAGATTTTTCTCTCACTTGAAATGTTTTTTTCCTGTCACACATAGCTCCCATAATTTGTGCACAGTTTTTTATCATAATTCTCACAGGAAAATGAGACAATTCAAAATCAGAATAATAGAGTGATGGTGATTGCAGCTTGTTGCTGACTTGCTGTGGGGCGAGTTAATGCTCAGTAATTAGAGCTCCGAAGACCTGTGCTTCACCAGCACTGGTACAGCACTGCTTCCTTCTCCTACACTGATGCAGAGGTGACAATTATTTGCAAGACTGCTTTCTAGCTATCCAGATAGGATGTGCTGGTTAAAAAAGTACATCTCAAACATCATCCTTGTCTTAGCAAGTGACTAAAGGAATCATCAAAATATCTGTCACCATCTGGATCAAGTCAGGATTGTTTTGGGTTTGTATCACTTGCCAGAGAATTGCTGGGTTATAAACACAATTGAACATAAATTGGCTATCATCAGGGAAGGCAAGGAAAAAAGCAAACACTTTGGACAGATGCACTCCTATAGTCCTGATCTTTATGCTGCCAATACAAATAAAAATTATTAAAGCTGAGATGGCTGTAATTGGCAGTCCCAGATATTTGAGATCAATAGAGCAATAAAGAATGTACAATGCAACTTGGGGTTAATTGCCTTGCTTGGCGTAGCCAGAAGTCACATCTTTCCCCAAGCACAGTAATTCCCTTGTTAGTTGCCCAGGCACAGGATACCCTGGCTCGATCCGTATATGATATTGATATATCTGATAGAATTACTGAACAATACTCAAAAACTTACCTGGTGGTTTCCCATTCTGCCAATATTTGACAGCTCCGCGTCAGCCTCAGGAGAGCACTGAGTCCATCCAGAGTCAGGCACAGTACATTGCAGTGGCTTATTTGGGTCTCAGCTGGAGAGCTGTGGTGTCGTCCTGGTTTCAGAAAGGATACAATAGCCTGCTTGAGTTGGGGATACGACACTTTCAGAATGTCCAAGGCAATTGCATTTTGTATCTGTGTCTCCTTAGTTTTTAAACCAACAACAAGAAAAAACTCTTTGGATGTTGTTTTTGGAACAAGTGAACAATAGTAAACGATGTGGAAGACTCCAAAAGGCAAAGGCCAAAATTATTAAGTACTTGACCAGGCTGCAAATTTTTGCTGCTGAATTGAAGGCCGTGCATTCACTGCCATCTCTTTCCCTTCCACCCACCCAAAAAGGGATGCTGTTCTACCAAATTAGGAGAAAAGACGTTGATAGAGTGGAACACAGGGTAGGGAGTTAAAAAAAAAAAAAAAAAATCCTTTGTACTCCAGTAAGAGAGTCTCATCACGATCTTTAATTAGGACTGGTGATCTCGCTGAAACACTCTGGGCAGTCTTAAGGCAGTCTCAAGTGGGTAACTTACAAAACCACATTCAGCTAACCATAGAAATTGAGAAAGAGCCTTCAAATAACAACCGCACAAATACACTGAATTGTCACTTCATCTGACTTCTTCTTAAGACTATTTGCAGAGGTGCCAGTGCATGCAGCCTTGGTCCTGCAGCCAGAATCTGCTTTGCTGTCCTAGTGATGCTGCAGTCAGAAAGGACTGCACTCCTTCGCTGTGCTGCCTCATTGAGGCTGTTTGGAGTTAAGATGATATTTTTTCCACAGGTACTTGAAAACCACCATTCTTGTGAATAATGTAGTGCACTTTGTATTAATTTGACACATTTTAAGTTACAGGTATTAAAATGCAAGGAAATTGCTTTGAACAGTTAATTAAGAGGTGTCTTTCAGCTGAATACAAATTTAGGATTGGTCTTAATCTTTGGAAATTACCACCAGTATCAAATTTACGAAAAATGCAGGCTAGCAGCAAGCAGCAGAGCAGAGCAGTAAATTTGCAAAGCTATTAGTCTTGTAGAGGGCTGTTAGAAATACAGCAGAAGCTGATGGATCTACATAATCTCAAATGTAAAAAGTCATACCTTTCATTCAGAGGAGTGCTTTACAACCGTTAATTAAACCTCATGACACTGTAGGGAGTTAGTAAAATGCTAATACCAGTTTTGCAGATGTGTAAATTAGCCCATTTATCACCTGATATTTGAACATACTTGATCACATCCAGTGGAAACTGAACTGGAACCTTTGTATCTATTGATTTTCCTATGCTAGAAGATATGATATCTGCGGAGACTTAGAGAAGGAATGTTCCATTTAAAAAATGAAATTACCTGGAACAGTAAGAACTGTTTAATCTTTTACCTTTCCCTAACAAAATTTAAACTAAATATTCTCCCTCTACTGTGCCTAACACTTCAGAAAAAAGATATACAAGTTTACGAAGGTATGAAATAAGTTACTGTTTCTCTATTTTGTTTTTCTACTGAACATTTTCAAGAGTCCTTTTCCTATAGAGATAATTAGCGATAAGTGTGATTAAATCACCAACCTACTTTGAAGTCAACTCATTCCTAGATGCAAGGCAGTAACACTAGTGCACAACAACATGTGACTACAATTTCCAAGGAGGAGGGAAAGGCAGATGAGAAGTAAGTGAATTCTTGATTTTTGGAGAATTTAGAAAACCTCAAGTCCATTTGCTCTGGATGACAAATCTAGTTAACACTGGAAGCTTTCCAAAGATGAGACACTGAAAGAATAGACAGAATAAAATATTTGGTGTTGTGCAGCCTCACATACTAGGTAAAGGGTCACGTAAGGTGTCTGGCCTCCAAAGTCAACAGACATTTGAATGAATGGCAAAAGGACTGCTGATATCTCTAGCATCTGGCACTTTTCAGAAGTGTTAAGGAAGGTCTGATCTTGTAATTTAGTGGGCAGGAAAGCAGCTGAAGCTGAGTGGTCCTAAGGCTTTCAGCTCTCTGACCACTTCCCATCTGTTTCAAAATTAGGACCCGGCAGAGAATACATTGCAGAATAATCACATAACTGATCACACAAAACTACATGGTGCCTTCCCACTGAGCTGTATCCTATTTTGGTTGCAAAACCTTCGGGAAAACATAGCAGATGCTGAACAGGTAACCGAAACGGACAAGGAAAAGCGCTGGCAAAACTGTAGAAGCCTAAATATGATTGCTACTCACATTACAGCTATACAACTTAGCAAGCCAGGGGTAATCAGATCTCACATTCCAGGCAGAAAGCTGAGTCCTGCACCACCTAAAGTGATGCTTACCTCAGTTGTCTTCAGCCTTCGGCAGTCGTGCCTTGGCTAGGTAAACTTATCCAACTTCCTTTGAAGCATCATGTCCTGACAGCTGCTAGGAACAGGATATCTGACCTGATAAGTATGGCAAATCCTAAATTCCTGGAAAGGCCTCCTTTGAGCCTACTCTTCAGTATTTCCTTTCCTATGGAAATGGGCAGAACAGTCAGCCTCCTTGGAAACTGCAATTAATCTGGGGTGAGGAGCTCATTGCCATAACAAAGATGCAGACAAAATTGTTTTTTCTTCTCAGCACGTCTACTACTCAAACATTCTGGTCAAGCCACACACAGTAGGTTCAGCTTTGAGCTAGAAACCAGAAAGCGCTCCGAGGCTATGCTCTTGACTGCGATGCCTACCATAAAGCACTGCACTAAATAAGTATCTGACATGTATCCGGGACTTATTTGCTGGAAGGATTCCAAAGTGTTTTGCATGCTATATATAGGATTCACTTCATCTGCCACCAAAATGTGGTTACATCTGAAGTGAAAGGGAGGGCAGAGAACAGAAACACTGCAGCAATGATGTACAAAATAGATCAGCTAATTTTAAAGGCAGATGAATTGTCATTTCTTGAGCCTGAATCAGAGCCTTTGGATCCCGCTTACTTAACAGAAGATGTCATAAAAATCTTCAGTGATGCCATATAGTCAGGTTCTTGGCTCTCCATTACTGCTGAAACACAGTGGTCATGCGCAGCAGCTCTGACGTGCATTTGTCCTTTAATCATAATGCCATTATTTTAAATATAATTGGGAACACCTGGAGAACCTGTCATGATGACACCAACTCCAAACACTGGAGAGAAGGCAGCACAGAAGTAAAGACTGATAATAAATCACCTGACAACAGACATCCCAGTAGTTCCAGTGCTTCACAGTCACTAATGCATTCATCCTCACAGCAACCCTGTAAAGTAAAGATAATCAGTTACACAGAGGAGGAACCAAAGGCTCAGGAAGACTCACATCCTCCACACCCAGCAGCTGTTCTTCAGGTTAGACCACAGAGGCATAGCCTCATCAGAGCCTCTAGGCAGAGGCGGAGGATCGGCCCCTCTCTCCCTGGGGGCTGGACACGCCCCACCAGGGTCTGGGGCCTCAGTTGCTCAGGCCTAAAGCACTCTCACGGCCATGGAATAGGACTGACAAGGTGCAGTTTGGTGGCCTCGCTGCTGGCTGTTGCTGCAGGAGCGAAGTGTGTGCTGGTGCTGTCCCAAAACCTGGGATTCGTTTACCCAGTGTGCAATACGCCAATACACACACCGAGCAGAGGTATTTTATTTCATATTTGCACAGATAGGGGTCTCTGTCCCAAGACAGCACACCTTGTGCACAAATCGGCAGTCATTTGCACACTCAACATTACCATATTCATCTTCCTCATACATACGCATTGCTATTCTATTAAATGGTTGGTTAAAGTCTCCTTGTCCAGCATGCAAATTAGTACGCGTGCTCAGTTTCTTCATCCTTTGAGTCTGGGGTATAATTGGGGTAGGTGGTCCGTGAGTCGGTGGTCACGATCTCCCCCCAACAGAACTACCTTTCGCTTAGTTACCTGTTTCTTCTGGCAAGTCTGAGCAGCTTTTCATAGCCCGTTGGCTATTCTTATGATTCACCACTCTCTGGTTCTACTTTGGACAGGTACATCCTTCTCATGAAACTTTCAGACGTTATTCAACATCCTGTTTCTTAATTTCTCTAAACCTAGTATAGTTAAATTTAAACTTATAAGATTTCAAAGCTTTTAACTATAATAAGGGTAGGGCTTACAAAAATACCTACAGCAGCAATAGTCTGATTAATTTCAACTATCATTTTACATTTTTATTCCCCTTTTTACTCCTTAGTATAACACTAAGACATCTTCCTAACTGTTGCTAGGCCGTACCCAACCTTTGAGTTCCTGTTTATCATTGACCACGGAGCCGGAGCTCTCCTTTGGCTCCTCCCTGATGCTGCACACTCCATCGCACCTCCCCGTACAAGCTCAGCAGAACAGCCTGCATTGGGAAGGAAGCATCTCCAAAGCTGCAAGAACAATGCTAGTGTTGGAGAAGGAAGCCAGCGGCTCACCAGAGCTTTCCACCATCAATGGCTTTGAACGGCTGTCATTCATCTTCTACCTAATAACCACGTCTCCACAGTACTACACAGCTCACAACTCTGCTAATCAGTTAATCAGTTCTGGAACTTTTCACCCCGAGGTCACAAGCTCACTGTCTCCCTCGCTTAAGACTGAAAGCCACCCTTCGGTGCTTTTGCTGACTTAGGTCTGCTGGTTGCAGGACAGTTCCCCCTGTTTCACCAGAAAAAGTTTTTTTAACACAACAGCATTGACTGGGTGCTCCAGAGTGGGGCTACTATCCAGGGGAAGACCACAGACAACTGGAGGTGGGCAGTGACCTCACCAACCAGGCACAGTCCCCCTGCACCAGCCACAGACAAGCAGAGGAGGACGGTGACAACAACAGCTCCTCCACAGCGAGCATCAAACAAGGGAACAAGGCAGGTCCAAGGTCAGGCTAGGAAATCCAAACATCACAGGACCAGCACTGCAGACAGGCAGCCCAAGCCCAGCCTAAATGGGCAGAGCATGCGGTGGGGGCTCCAGGTGAGACCAGTCAGGGCCGCTAATGCTCAGGGTGTTACCCTGGAGTGACCACACCTATTCGTGTTCTCAGGACCCTGACAAGCATTTTGGCTGAATGCTTCCCAGAGAGGTGTGTTTTTATAAAAAAATAAAAAATCTGAAAGCTTTTCACACAGATCAATTTTGGAACTGTAGCGTTGAAAAGCATGCAAAGAAAATCTCTGCATGTGATAAAAATTCACTGTAATTTTTACGGCTTTTACTTTCAACAGAATTTTATGAGGGACAGAAAAACATAAAATATTCCTCCTTGTCTTTCTCAGGTAGATGGGAGTTGCACAAAGCAAATCTAGCATTGTGTTGGATAGAAATGACCACGAAGAGGGCAAGATCTTTCTTTTCTGTCTCCAGAAGAATAGATGCTAAGTTAGTGAACCTGTGAAAATAGTCAAAACCCCCCAGTCTTAGCAGGAATGTAGGATTTGCCACACTGGATCAATTAATTGACTTCTCAAGTGAGAGGAGTATTTTTGCACATATGGTGGTGCAAAGGAGCTGAGAAAGCTTAACCTGGAATGTCTCCTGGGAAGCGAACTTCAGAGGCAGACTGATACCTATTTCAGCATAGTATGAAAGAAACATATGCTGCTCCTAGCAAAGAGATACCTCTTCTGTAGATAAAGTTAACAGTTACAAATGGTTAATTTGCTTGCATTTAAGAAAAAAAAATGACAGTGAAAATTCATCTTTTCTCGAAGGATACATTTAAATTCAACCACTTCTGACTGAAGCAAATACATAGTTTAAATCTTCCTGGCTTGTCCATTCTGCTTTATTTAAAGCATTTTTGACTCTGTTTCGTAGCAAGCTACTGTAAGAATCCAGAAAAGTTACATGTAGTTGAATCTAGTGAAGATGTGGGTTTTCACATGTCCTTCAGTATTTGCATTTTTTTTTTCCAAGACTCAGCTTTCAGGGTCACGTGAGCATGCGAAAAATCTCAACTCCCATTTAGAAAGAGGAAAAAAGCAAAAAGAAGTAAGGTTTTAGCTCCTGTGGTTGCAGAGAAACATTTTGAAAATATGGATCGTAAATTCTCACAAGTCAGAAGACAAACAAAAAGAACCTTATGTTTATTATTTTTAAAATTTTATGATTTTTAAGCCAATCATATAAATTCAGGGGTGGGGTGGGTTCTGCTCCATGACATTTGACTTCCTGGTTTGGAAATGCTGGACTTTATAGTATTATTATTTCCTACCTACTATATATTTATAGTATTGAGGCCTAAAATTCCAAGTTTCAGCAGAGCAGAATGCTTTCTTCTCCTGAGGTGATAAATCCCTGAAAATAATGGAAATACTAGCAGAACTTTAACTGCACTGTCTCAAATGAGACACTGTGATTTCTAATTAAATGCATATTTCTTTCAAAATCGGCTCTTATGTGACTTTTAAATCATTTCAGTGGCAGCTCAGAGGGAAATAAGGGGAATGTTGATCTTGGCAAGCAAAAAAGAATTTTCATCTGAACTTGAAATTCTTAAAACCTCTTATCCAAACAATATATACACTGGGTAAAAGAGTTTGTTTTTGGTTTTTTTCCTAAAAAAAAAAAAGCATCAGCCAGTTCAAGCTTGCAAATAAATTGAGAGGTATTCTGCTGCCTCCCTGTGGAGACTGGGATGCCTTCAGCTAGAATTCCTTTAAAAACAGAATCAAGTGCAAGAGCATTTTCAGTTCAAGCCCATTTGCAAGAATATTTCTAACTACCTGTCTGGTTAATAAGTACAAACAGTGCACTAGAGCAACACAGACGAATGCTGAAGGATGTCAACGTACTCACTGGTCAGCCCGCAGGAGGAAATGCCATTAAGGTGCACTCTGGTGCGGGTGGCTGCACAGTCCCTCAGCTCTGTATCTGTTGCTGGATAGGGGCTATGGCTGTGAGTGACCAAGGAACTGCTGTGGCATCTACACATTCCCACTACTCCTAAACTAAGCTTAAGAAGAGAAAAAAAAAAAAAGTTTTCTACTGGCTTAGCCCCAAGCCTGCTCTCTAGAGAGTAAGCGCCGGTAGGGAAGCAGTAAGCTGGCAGCAGTGCTGAGTTAGAGGGGCTCAAACTGCTATGAAAATGTGACTTTCGCTTTGGGTCTCCCTTATCCCTGTGGGGCACAGCAATGTGTGTTTCTATGCTGTGCCACTCCTGAGGAAAAATTACGGAGACAAATAACTCTGACCCTTCCTCGAAGGAGGAAGGGAACACTCATTTTACAGAAGACAGTAGCACAGCCAAGAGGTTCTGGAGAAGCCTTTTGTAGAGACAGCAGCGTGGCATTGCCCTGGAGTGACCAGGCACAGAGCACCTGCAGAACAGGAAGATGGGGCACCAGCTGCACTTCTTGGCTAGCAGCAGAGGAGATATGACCCGCTGCTGACTCGGCAAGCACTGCCTGCCAGAAGAAGGTCACATCAGCAGGTCAGCATTGCCCTGCCTGCTCTCCTTTAGCACTGCAAGGACTGATCAGATCTTTTCTGCTGGGGAAGAAAGAAGAGATGGTGATTGCAATCCACCTCATCTGAGCCACTTGAGTGAGACAAACCATCCTCTGGAGATGCACTGCTCCTTCCTTAAGAGCTGAACTACCATGGGGGAGGATCTTCCTCTCCTGACTATAAAGGAAGTTCAGTGGATCTTCTTGATTTATGTGCCTGGAACTGTGGAGGATGAATAGTAAATAGATAAGCAAGGACCAGGGGGACAGCCTATCGACTCACTAAACATACCCTCGACAACATACCAGTGACTGTGTCAGCTTCTCTGTGGCGCTTTTCCAGGAATCACGGTAAGGTGAGCCCACAGGGGTGCAGGTCCAATGGGGAGTTACGCCGTTTGTCCTCTGCAAAGTGGACAGTCTGCTGCCCAGGCCCATGCCAGCACAGACTACGAGATCGTTGTCTCACACTCAAAGTCTTCCAACAAATCTTGACAAAGCCACCAGAACTGCAGAAGGCCATAATGCATGTTCTGCCAACAGTTAATGAAATATCATTAACAACAGGTATTCTCACCTAGAAAATATTCTGTCGCATCTCCCTCAGGGGTCTGTATTGGGACCAATACTGTTTAATATCTTCATAAATGACAGAGACAGCAGGATCGAGTGCACCCTCAGCAAGTTTGCAGATGACATCAAGATGAGTGGTGCAGTGGACACACCTGAGGGACAGGATGCATCCAGAGGGACCTGGACAAGCTGGAGAAGTGGGCCTGTGTGAATCTCATGAGGTTCAACAAGGCCAAGTGCAGAGTCCTGGGTCAGGGCAATCCCCACTATCAGTACAGGCTGGGGGATGAAGAGCCCTGCAGAGAAGGACTTGGGGGTACTGGTGGATGAAAAGCTGGGCATGAGCCACCAATGTGCACTCACAGCCCAGAAGGCCAACCATATCCTGAGCTGCATCAAAAGCAGCATGGCCAGCAGGTCAAGGGAGGTGATTCTGCCCCTCTGCTCTGCTGAGACCCCACCTGGAGTCCTGCATCCAGCTCTGCACCTCCCAAGCACAGGAAGGACATGGACCTGTTGGAGTGGGTGCAGAGGAGGCCACCAAAATGATCCGAGGGCTGGAACAGCTCTCCTGTGAGGAAAGGCCAAGAGAGTTGGGGCTGTTCAGCCTGGAGAAGAGAAGGCTGTGGGGAGACCTTACAGCAGCCTTCCAGTACCTGAAAGGGGCCTGTACGAAAGATGGGGACACACATTTTAGCAGGGTCTGTTGCAATACGACAAGGGGTAATGGTTTTAAACTAAGGAAGGGTAGATTTTAACTGGATATAAGGAAGAAATTTTTTAGAATGAGGGTGGTGAAACACTGGCACAGGTTGCCAGGTCCCCCTGGTGGTCGATGCCCATCCCTGGAAACATTCAAGGTCAGGCTGGAGGGGGCTCTGAGCAACCTGATCTAGCTGAAGATATCCCTGCTCACTGCAGAAGGATTGGGCTAGAGGACCTTTGTAGGTCCCTTCCAGTCCAAACTATTCTGTGATTCTATGATTCCTCACATGGCTTTAAACATAAGAGGGCATGCCTAGTCCATAGAGTAATAATGCAGCGCCGGACATCACTCAGCTTGGAAACTGCATAGGGAGATACCAGGGCAATCCACCTGCAGAAGCAGCTTCATCTTCAAATATTCACAGTCTGTTGTTTTGTTAGCATTAAATGTTTCAGCTGGCTGAAAAATTACCAACTCCTAAAAATATAAGATTGCCTTTTTGGCACAGAGAGCCTTAATACGTACTTAACCCGTTGTTATATCTCTGACCACACTGATGTGCAAACATTAAATGCCATTTTGCTTCTCCTTTTCCCTGATCTTTCTTTACTCTTGTGAAGGTGGCACATTCTCACAGGGAGTTACTTGTTCTGTCCGGGATGGCCACATGTCCAGGGCTGACCTGGACGGTCCTAGAACAGAGGCTTTACCTAGTGACCACAGTGCTGTTGAGTTCCTAATTACAGAAAGAGCAAGAAGGACACGGGATCTCACCTGATTTACGTCCTGCATGCTGATTATGTGAATTTACTCATCCAGACCAGATGTCAGTCAAGCAAGAGACAGCAGCACCAGCAATATCTCCATTTTCCACTTCATGTAACTATGCAAGCTGGTTGGGCAGGATTTTTTTTTCCCTGCTAAATTTCTCATGTTTTTTTTTTGCTTCTGTCGAAACCCTGAAACAAAATTTCAGTCTGCAGATCTTGACTAAAGAAGTGAAACAACTTCCACGAAACAGCAGACACTTCAGGGAAGGGGCAAGTTATCTGAAAAACTGAGAAAAACACTACTATAATTCCTAGTACCACTTTTAAAAGCAAACACTTTTAATGTTATTTGCTCTCTTACATCTGTCTTTCTCACAAGAAAAAATATTTTTTTGGGGAAAAAAAAAGGATTTTCAGAGGGGATTTATTCCAGTTCTGTGCTCTCTAAACCCCTCCTTCTCAAAGAAAAAGGCACA
The DNA here is from genome assembly GCF_030867145.1 of Opisthocomus hoazin. NCBI lineage: Eukaryota > Metazoa > Chordata > Aves > Opisthocomiformes > Opisthocomidae > Opisthocomus > Opisthocomus hoazin. The sequence goes on along the minus strand of NC_134414.1, from coordinate 156,951,208 downwards.
GGACTCAAAATAGAGTGTGTGGGAAGAAGTGTTCTGTCACCATTTTTCTTCTTCCATGGAATAAAAAGGAAAACTTACAGCAAAAAGCCCTCTCATTTATTTTCTTCTCACCCATTCTCCATTAAAAAAAAAAAAAAATGGAACACAAGCTTTCTCCCACATTTCAACTAAAACAAGGAAGGCAAATCCCCTTTCCAATGGAAAGGATAAATTATGAAGAAAAATGGGTTTGGGTGCTTTCTGTTTACATGCTTTTCCACCTGTGGGCAAGGAAAAAGAATGGGAAAGTTTTAAAAACACAGGAATTCTGCCCCCTTCGCCAAATAAAAGAATATGACTATTTTTAATGAGTCAAATGTCTGTTGTTTCAAAAGCCTCAAACACTGTTTCAGAAGCTTAAAAAAAAACATAAAATACTTTCGAATGGACCACTTCTGAGGCTGCGTTACTGAGTAATGAATGACCTAGACGAAGATGCCACCTAATGACTGATCTACAGAGGGAGCGAGCAGTCTCTCTGCGTTTTTGTCTGCCTACCCCCTGCTTCCCACACGCCTGCGGACTGCCCGGATACCGGTGCTCCTGGCCGCCGGGTCAGACTCTGTGCTTCGCATTTTCACCCAAACATTAACAGCGCTGGGCAAGAAGACTGAGAGCTTGGCAGAGCGGCAGGGACGAACTATCACAAGCGTGCGTGCATGGTCTTTAGCAGAAACACCTGAGCGCATACTTAAGGCTGCCAGCGCTGAGGGCCTGAGCAGCGGCACGCTGCCCTCCGCTCTCCCCTGCATGACACCGTTACCTGGAGGGTGCCCGCTGGCAGAGGCCGCGGGGAGCTCCTTTCTTTGGCAGGAGGGCACTGGACTGCGGCGCTTCCCGTCACAAGGCCCCGCTCCCACGCCGAGGAGCTGTGGTGTCCCCGTCGCAGCGACCGAGCGCAGGGCCCCCGGCCCGGGCAGACGGGCGGGGAATCGCCTGAGGCAGGCGGCTTTCCCAGTCAGCCCGAAGAAAGCAGCAACAAATGCGCCCGGGCTGCAGCCCGCGGGTAGCGCGGCGCGTCCATGCCCTCTCCGGCCTCTCGGGAGAGCCGAGGGCCGGCACGGCCGAGCCACACCCGCCGGGCTCCGCCCTGACGCCCCGCTCGCGCCGCGCCGCCGCCCCTCACGGAGCGCGCGCTCGCGGCCCGCCCCCACCCGCCCCGTCGGTGCCGGCTGCACGCGGCAGCAAGCCCGCCCTGGCCGCCGCGCGTCCGCCACCAGGGGGCGCCGCCGCCCGCCGCGCGCCTCAGCCCCGCGGCGACGCCGGGCCGGGCGGGGCGGCCGCGGCGCGAAGACGGAGCGGGCGCGGTGCCTGGCGGTGCGGGGCGAGGGCGGGGCTTTTTCCTGCTGTAAATGCTGACTGCGGGGCGGGGGCGGACGGGGGCACCTCCCCCGGCGGGCGGGCGGGCGGGCGGGCGGTGGGGGCCGTGCGGGCGGTGTCCGGGGGCGCCCGCGGCCGTCGCGGCAGAGAGGGGTTTGTCACTGCCGCCGCTGCTGCCTCCCCCCCGCTGTGGGTCAGAGTGAAACCAGGCATTGCCAGGACCTCACAGGGAGTGCCCTCCAGCGTCCCTCTCCCGGCTAAATATCCTGAAAAGCCTATCAAAAAAACCCCGCAGTTTGGAGGGGAAATGTCTTCATTAAACACACTTTATTCACATATTTTTCTTATTTTTACCCTGGACCCAGGAATTAGGAAGAACGTACGATGCAAACGCTCACCAAGTCATCACCAGGGTACAGGAGACAAACCTCTCTCACTCCAACACTAATTAAAAGAGTAGCTATTTCTGATTTCTGATTAAAACAGCTTTTTGTTTATATCTTAATGAAAAAAAACCTGACATTTTGACACTGCAGTCTAAAAAAGAGAGGATTTCTATGAGTAATACCGGCTTCTTTTGAAATAACACAAATAATATATAGAAAAACGGAAAGGCTGATAAATGAAGCCTGCGAGGTAGGTCCTTGTTTTTTCCCCGAAGTATAAAAGATCACTCATTAAGTATTGATTTAAATGAAATTGTTTTGAATTTAATGAACAAAATTCAATTTTTTGAAGTCGTTCTTAAATGGCAGATTTCTGGCCAGCTCTGTCAGTTCTGCTATGTCTGCGATGGTCTGCGAATTTCTCCGTTTCAGGGAATGTTCCTTTATTTCTCAACACTTTCGAAAGTCTGTTTCTCTCTAAATAAGAATGCATTAATTATGGCTGTGCTGAAGAGAGTGGTGGAATACGGGCTTCCATGCGTTCTCCGTACGTTTCTCTACACGTTTCCGCCCACATGTTTCACAGATCGACACGTGTAGATGTGTTCGGAGCAGTTCAGACTACACGGAGCGGAGCTTCGCCGAGACGGCCGGATTAAAACGTCACAGCTCCCACTTCGCCTCTCTGCTGGAGAAAGTCCGTAGTTCCACCTCTGCGCAGTGAAGCGTGCCTGTACCCACGCTTGCTCTCAGCAACGCTACTTTTAATGACCTTGAGCCACTCTGCAGACAGTAGGCACCAAATTCTACATAAAACTGCTTGGAATTTTTGTTCCAAACCTTTCCTGAAATAAAAAAATGTTTCAGAGAGAAAAATGTTGCTAGAAAAAAAATCAGTCAACACACTGATTTTTCAGCACAATCCTAAAGAATTCTCCAAGAGGTTAAAACCACCGAGTTGAATGAGTTTCTTATCTTCCCTCATTCCTTTTAAATAAACACATACCTAAAACAAAGGAGTATCTGCCTAAAGGAAAATATTAAAGAAAAAAGCCTGTTTTTTTTTTAACTTGCCTTTGATTTTCAAACCTTTAGAATTTCTACATTCAAACTGTTCTCTGCAATCACAAAAGCTGAAAACCAGCCGTTTTTGCAGGGGGTATAATCACGATTCCAGCAACTGAGGCGCCGAGGAAAACGCTACACGTTAGGATGAATTTCTGGAGATTGCAGCCCTTGTGAAGAGGCTCAGACGGTGGGGAACGGCGGCAAAAGCTGCGGCAGCGATGTGCTTCCCTGCCAGCGGCTGACGAGGCGAAACCCAAGGACGAGACGACGGACACAGGGCAGTGTCCACAGAGCGAGTCCCCGCGCAGGGTGGGACAGAGGCCACGCAGGGATACCGTGGGCAGCCTTGCTCATCGCCAGCTGTTTCGCACAGAGCGCTGTACTGATGGAGGTGGCCCTAACGCCTTTTGCTTCTTGGCTACCGTTTGCTAAACCGCCCTCAAAACTTTGCCGGTATTTATAAGCACCGTTGTTTTCAAGTGGGGCTGGGGACTTCTGTTCAGAAGAAATCAATACATTATTTAATTTGGAAAGCACACTAAATTCCTTTTTTAGATCGTTACAGCTCACTCCCCAGTGAAAGCAGCTCTGTCATTACAAGTAAGACTGCTTTGATATTTACCTGAGCTCAAAGAATGCCATTTCTCAATCTTACTAAAAAAGACAAGTAATAATTAGGAGGGGGAACACTGTCTGAGGAATAAAGGATAATAACAAAGGCAGCATTGCATCTGTTGTTAAAATACTGAAATAAAATAAGACTAGGCTTGTACCATCCCGTGTTATTTTACAAATGGCATATGGATTTAAGGCTGATTAATCTCTTGTATGGCATTATCGCCAGCTTCTTTAGATGAATGTTCTTGCCAGGTCAGGTTTGGGAGATGAAAGGAATATGTTTATTTTTAAATTTCTGTCACAACGAAGTCACTATAATACAGGTACCTGTGTGTGCACCTTCTAGTGAATCATGTAGCACACTCATCCACTGCCTCCGCTGAAATCTGTGGACAGAACAGATGAACTTTCACTGGGATCGTGAGCTGTTGGGAGAGTAACTCCAGAGGAAGGCAGCACGTTTCAAGAGAAGAGGGGACAGGGGAGGCAGCAGAACAGAACCCAAGCACTGGCTTTGTTACGTTCCAGGTGCGAGGTCAGCAGAGGTACTCCTCCGTGACTGTTCACTCCTCAACATTTGCCGTAACTATTTTATCACAAACTCTCTGGATGCAGAGACTGTTCCTGCCCATGAGTACACAGAGTACCTAGGATGGTGGAGTTTTAATATCAGCCTAGGCTTCTATACTCTAATGCAAATAATAAATGAAAAGCTTATTGTGCCTTCACACTGAAGACAGTGCCTCAAACACAATCATGATAAATGCAAAACAATCTTTCTCATTTTATCCAGGTCTCTTTTTGTTCTGCCAAAACCACAAACAAAGCAGGAAAGAAAAAGAAGGTAAAAATAGCACATTTAGTCTTGTATTCCTGGTAGGACTTTGATGACAGCCACACACGGCGGATTATATATACTTCACTTCCCAGCTAATAACACGAACCATTCATTCCTTTCCAACAGACTATACATTCCAAAAATATTTCATGTATGTTTAATATACTGATTATTTCCTCCATCATGTTTCTAAAGGCAAATTAAATATACCTAATAATCCCTTCCAGTTCTATAGTCCCTTTCATCCAAAGGTCCCAAAGCATACTGCAGCTGCTAATTTGCCATGAAAAACACCCTGCCGTGGAGCCGTGAGAATAAATTATTTTGGTAGCTGAATCTAATATACTTTTTGGTTTCAGTATGACCCACAGTAACACTTTTGGCTTCAGGAAAAGGGAAAACATTCCTTTTCGAGTGAAAGGAAACGTTCTGTTTGACCCAAAGTGTTTTATTTCTGAAAAATTAAAATTTGGAAGGAAGTGGCCAGATGCATAATGAAAGCTGTTAAAATAAAATGGAGGTTATTATTTTCCCTTGTGTAGTTTAGTGGCTGGGACAGTTTTGAAGAAAAGGGAAAAATAAGAAAGGGGATTTGAAGATGGGTCTATTTCAGAAAATTACCTTCTCTTTTCCTAGGAAAGTGGAGAATCCATTAAATTCCCAAGAGCCAGGGATCAGAGGTATGAACTCAGGTTTGCCCCGCAAGTACTTCAGGTACAAACCAGAAAGTTTAAGGGTGCATCTGAACATTGTTTAGAAGTCCTTTGTGTTGCAACCCAAATCACCCAATTTCTCTCCTATTTAGATATATTTTTGGATGTTCCAGTAGTTTGTTTATTCTCCTTTTTCCTCCTGCCCCTAGAAAATGTTTTTGCAGGGAAAAACTTTTGCTCCATTTTATTCTTTGTGCAGTTCCTTTTTAGTCGAAGTATATCATGGCATAAGAAGAGTGCGTGACTTGAAACAAGTCACTAAACTCGGTGCGAGTCTTAACATTAACATCAGTGGAAGCTGGACGGCATCCAGAAGCACTTCTTGGTGGACACAAGACCAGAGCCGAGAGTGCTCCCTTGCAGCCTCTTGCTGTGACCTTGCTACAGCACAGATGCTTCAGCACAGTGGCAGAATTAACAGGTTTAGGCTTTGTTATACTTTCATTTGGGTAGTGATAGGTACTAATCACTTTGTAGATGTTCTTTTATGTAGTTTAACATTGTGGGAAGTAATAAAGCAATATTAAGGATAGTAATTAGAAAAAATGTAAACAAATAACAAATTAAGGAATATGGAAATTATTGCCTAATATGCATGCAGAATGTAATATAAATTTTGTATACAAAGCCCCCAACTTTGTAAAATCTTCTGACTAAGCATCCCTTTAGTGTATTTAATTTTAGTGTGTATGCAGAATGTTTAATGACATTTTCTCTCAGATGCTATTGCTTTGTGATTTGGGTATCTCGAAGATTCATTTATCCTGTAACTCTAGTTGCTCCAGATCCATGATCAGGGTCCTTCTGTTAATCTGGGCATGGTGCAAATGCTGAGAAAGAATCAGACCCTGCCCCGTGAAGCTTACATGGACACTGTAATTCCATCATCTTGTTTTCTTCTTTAACCCTGAATTTTAAATACTTCTCTTGTTATCGTCTCTATTTAGACAAAGCTAGTTCTGTAATTCATTACATTCACAGCAAAACCCAAACAACATGAATGTTACAATGTGTGCACAGACCTCTCATATTTTACACTGTCCCATCACGAGTCATGCTTTCTTAGTGTAATTACACTTTCACTAAAGCCTTAACACCATCAGATATCAGAAAGATGTTTTCATGCTACTGAAATTTCATCCACTTTAGAGAAATCACTGAAATCCCTTTACCTGCTACAGCTTTGGAAAGTTGCAGTACACGGAGTTTTTGACTTTGAAAGGATTTGCATCAGTGAAACGAAGTGGAGAAGCTTCCAACTTCCATGTCTGTTTCAACAGCTACCAGTTGTACTGCCCTGCACCCATTTGGTTTTGTGGTTTGAATAACGTCCAAATTTCCATGTCTCAAGTGAGTCTTTTTTTTTTTTAATTTTCTTTTTGTTTAGTCTTGCTTTTATAAAGTGCCCAATATTACTGCCAAATTGATTCAAACTGTGTGAGCCCTGGAGGACCTTAATAGAGTGCCCAAGTTCTGTGTTTAGACATGTTATTAAAGCACCCCTATTTGCAAATTGGCCTGCCCATGTATCAATGACTGTGTTGAGTGCTTGCCGCTGTACAAAATGCAGACACAGATGCGACCTCTGCCACCAGAGCTCTTTGTTCTTTCAACAAAACCAATACAACTGAGAAAACAAGCATCCAACTTCTCCCTCTATACACGCTGGTACAGAACTATTTTTTCAATTGCCTTGTGCTTACAAGTTACAAAATCCTCAAATCTGCAAACGAGCAGAACTTCTTGAAAGCAGTTTATATGCATAATTTTATATGTTTAAAGGACACATACACGAGTTTCTTTGAAGACCTATTTTGGCAGATGATGGTCTGAACAACAACAGAAAAGAGAGTGAAACACCTGATGCCTCCTATAATGATGTACCCATGTAAACTTAATCAAGGTAGGGCTTATATAAGAATGCGTTACGCCTAATTAGGAAGTGGAGTAGGTGAGGCAACATTACCAGGAATGACAGTGTTACGACAATGAGAGATGAACAACAAGGTCTGCAACAATAAAATAGCTTGAGATTAATATCGTGCTTACAAATATTAGAAGCTTCTTTCTAGACTTTTTACTTGTGCAATCATGTTCTCAGTGTGCACATGCACATCTGTCCCTCCCAGAGTACCTCTACAAGTCATTAACAGCTTTTAACCAAATTTGTCAGGCAGCAAGGGTGCCAAACTGAGTACCTGAATTCTTACAGCATTAGTGAATTCAGGTGACCAGAAACCCTACAACTGTCCTTGCTGAGAAGAGTGTCATTCAAATGAAGATATTTTTAGAGGGATGGGGTGCTAGCGAGGACCTCCAGCCCGTTGCTCTGAGACGTGCTGGCTATACTGCAGCACAGTCAAAGTCTTATGGAGACAAGCCGGGGGCTCCTGAGATAATAAAGGCCAACAGGGAAACACCAGTGAAATACCTCAAAGGAATTAAGGAGTGTTCCTCTAAGAAGGTGACACGGCTGACCGTCCAGATGAAGTGCCTCTACACCAATGCACGCAGCATGGGCAACAAACAGGAGGAGATGGAAGCCACTGTGCTGCTAAAAAGCTATGACCTAGTTGCCATTACTGAAACTTGGTGGGACAAATCCCATGACTGGAGCGTGGCTATCGATGGCTACGGGCTGTTCAGAAGGGACGTGTGAGGAAGGATGGGCAGAGACATTGCCCTCTCCATCAAGAATGGACAGAGTGTGAAGAGCTGTCCCTGAAGAATAGCCACAAGCTGGTAGGAAAGCTTATGGGTAAGAATCAGAGACAGAGGCAACAAAGAGCACTTTGTGGTTGGTGTCTACTACAGGCCGCCTGATCAAGGGGAGCCTACTGACAAAGCCTGCTTCCTCCAGCTCCAGGAGGCTTTGCGCTCGCAGGCTATTGCTGGACTTCAGCCACCCCGACCATCTGCTGGGAAAGCAGCACAGCAAGCTGCAGGCAATCCAGGAGACTCCTGGAATGCATTGAGGATAACTTCTCAAGCCAGGTAACAGACATCCCTACCTGAGGGGATGCAATACTGGATCTGATGGTCACCAATGCAAGTGAGCTAATTGGTGATGTCAAGATTGGAAGCAGCCTGGGCTGCAGTGATCATGCATTTGGTGGAGTTCACAGTCCTGCGAGATATGGGACAAGAGTAAAGTCAGGACCCTGAATTTCAGGAAAGCAAACTTTTCAGCTCTTCTAGGAATTAGTCAGTAGGAACCCCTGGGAAATGGTCCTCAGAGACAAGGGAGCAGAACAGAACTGGCAGATCTTTAAGGACGCTTTCCATAGAGTGCAAGAGCTCTCAGTCCTCAGGGTAAGAAATCAGGAAAGGAAGGCAAGAGACCAGCATGGCTGCCTTGAAACCTGCTGGTCAAACTAAAGGGCAAGAAGGCACTTCTTCAGTGCAGTGGGACACTTCCATAGGCAGTGGAAGCAGGGACAGGTATCCTGGGAAGAGTATAGGGATGCTCCCTAGTTGTGCAGGGATGGGGTCAGGAAGGCCAAGGCACAGCTGGAGCTGAACTTGGCAAGGGATGCTAAGAATAACAAGAAGGGCTTCTACAGGTATGTCAGCCAGAAAAGGAAGGTCAAAGAAAACATGCACACACACACGCACCCCCAATGACCAAGACTGGCAAAGTGGTAAAAACAGACGAGAAGAAGGCTGAGGTACTCAACAAACTTTTTGTCTCAGTCTTCACCAGCAACCTCTCTTGCCACACCTCTCGAGTGGATGGACCACAAGACAGAGACTTCAGGAGCAGAGTCCCTCCCACTGTTAGAGAAGATCAGGTTTGTGACCACCTGAGGAACCTGAACATACGTAAGTCTATGGAACCTGATGAGACGCATCCCCGAGTCCTGAGGGAACTGGCTGATGTAGTTGCCAAGCCACTCTCCATGATATTTGAAAGGTCATGGCAGTCAGGTAAAGAACCTGGTGACTGGAAGAAGGGAAACATTTGTGCCCATTTTTAAAAAGGGTCAAAAGGAGGACCCTGGGAACTACTGACCTGTCAGCCTCACCTCTGTGCCTGGGAAGATCATGGAACAGATCCTCCTAGAAGCTATGCTCAGGCACATGGAGGACAGGGAGGTGATTCAAGATAGCCATCATGGCTTCACCAAGGGTAAGTCCTGCCTGACCAACTTAGTGGCTTTCTGTGATGGAGTCACTGCATCAGTGGACAAGAGAAGAGCAATGAATGTCATCTATCTGGACTTCTGTAAGGCTTTAACACAGTCCCCCACAACATCCTTCTCTTTCTAAATTGGAGAGAAATGGATTTGATGGGTGGACTGTTTGGTAGATGAAGAATTGTTAGATGGTTGCATCCAGAGGGTAGTGGTCAACATCTCAATGTCCAGATGGAGATCAATGACAACTGGTGTCCCTCAGGGGTCTGTATTGGGACCAATACTGTTTAATATCTTCATAAATGACAGAGACAGCAGGATTGAGTGCACCCTCAGCAAGTTTGCAGATGACATCAAGATGAGTGGTACAGTGGACACACCTGAGGGACAGGATGCATCCAGAGGGACCTGGACAAGCTGGAGAAGTGGGCCTGTGTGAATCTCATGAGGTTCAACAACGCCAAGTGCAGGGTCCTGCACCTTGGTCAGGGCAATCCCCAGTATCACTACAGGCTGAGGGATGAAGGGATTGAGAGCAGCCCTGCAGAGAAGGACTTGGCGGTACTGATGGATGAAAAGCTGGGCATGAGTCAACAAGGTGCACTCACAGCCCAAAAGGCCAACCGTATCCTGAGCTACATCAAGAGAAGCGTGGCCAGCAGGTCAAGGGAGGGGATTCTGCCCCTCTACTCTGCTCTGCTGAGACCCCACCTGGAGTCCTGCATCCAGCTCTGGAGCTCCCAAGCACAGGAAGGACATGGAGCTGTTGGAGCAGGTCCAGAGGAGGCCATAAAAATGATCTGAGGGCTGGAACACCTCTGCTGTGAGGACAGGCTGAGAGAGCTGGGGCTGTTCAGCCTGGAGAAGAGAAGGCTGTGGGGAGACCTTACAGCAGCCTTCCAGTACCTGGAGGGGGCCCATAGGAAAGATGTGGACAAACATTTTAGCAGGGCCTGTAGTGATAGGACAAGAGGTAACGGTTTTATACTAAAAGAGGGTAGATTTAGACTGGATATAAGGAAGAAATTTTTTACAGTGAGGGTGGTGAAACACTGGTACAGGTTTCCCAGAGAGGTGGTAGATGCCCCGTCCCTGGAAACATTCAAGGTCAGGTTGGACGGGGCTCTGAGCAGCCTGATCTGGTTGAAGGTGTCCCTGCTCACTGCAGAGGGATTGGGCTAGAGGACCTTTAAAGGTACCTTCCAACCCCAACTCTTCTATGATTCTATGATTTTTAAACATCAAGTATCCATATGTGTGAGAGTGACCATACAAACATCTCAACCATGAAAAAAGTTTCAGTCAGAGATTGCTCTTAGACACCATAGCGAGTGGTAAGATGTACATCTGCATAAAGCACCAGAGTAGTTTTGATATTTAAGGAATGGATTGTTTCTTTTGGACATTTAATATCATTAATGGCAAAGTTCAGAAGAATGGAGAGGTTACCACAGTGCAACTGAGGGGGGCATCTGAGGATAAGAGGCTGCTGGGCACAACATCCAGTAGAATATTCTAGGCACACGGGTTTGGTTAAAGGAAAGAGAGCAGGGAAAGAAGATAGTCCATACTGGTTTGTCAAAGTAGGGTGTTTGCTGGATTCAAGCTGGCGGATGTGTCAGCAGACAGGTACCGAGTGCTGAAAGGTAACAACAATGAATTTTTGCTTGGCGTGAAAAGCTGATGCTGTCCTTTAAAGCAAGGAAGGGAAAAGAGACTGAATTATGAGTCTCTTTCCTAATGTCTTAGCTTGGGTAAGCAAGGTTACTGTTATAAAGCTAAAGGACACCAGATTGCAGTATCTACGACAAGAGATTCAGTATGGCAAGGACGGCTATTTTAGCAAGAGAAGCAGCCAATGTCATGTTTTGAAGAAATATTTGGCAGAGTGGGGAGGAAAAGGAATGAGGTGTCAGACCATGCTTCTTAAGTTGTGAACCTCTTGGACTAGTTTGGCTCCAGTTTTCTTGTTATCCTATCTCTGCATATAATATCACCTTTCACGCGATTAGCAAAAGCAGTTACGTCACCTCTGCTTGAAGGGGAGAAAGTCAAGCATATGGCACTCCTCTCAGGAACACGAAGGCACTTAAAGATTCATTAATCATCTAGAAATACTACCCAGCTTACCTTTGCTAAGGGGGAAGAGGGCTGTTACAAGATTTCAGGTGCATGGGATGACTACTTCGCTGAAGTGCATGTATTGGGTTTTGACGAACATCTGTTTAAAAAGTAGAAAAGACAAAGCTACTTAAAAACATATAAAAGTAAGCAAGTGAAAAAGATGAGACAGGAGGAATTATCTACTTTGAGAAGAAAAGGGAGTTTGCACAGAGAAAACCAAAAGGGCAAAAGTTAAAAAAGGTGAAGATCATATATTTAGATTCAGGGTGAGATTTCCAATAAGCAACTGTTTATCTCAAACAGATTGCAGGAAAACGCCAGGGAACATAGGTACAGGAATGCACACAGTCACAATCTCAGGTGTATGTATGTACAGGGAATGGGTATATAGCAAAAGTAACAGGGACGGGGAAAACGCCAAAGTCGGCAGGCAGCCACCAAGTGGAGAAGAGGACAAGAAAAGAACAGACACTTGAGTTCAGTAGTATGAAGACCACCTCAGTCAGAAGCAACTCTTAGAGAGCTGGAGTCTCTTAGAAATTGCAATAAGATGTGGAATTAACACAAAGTAGCCCAACTTCCACTTGGACTTGAACGTATGCAGTGGTGAAGGATGTCGTATTGTGCAGGTTATACAAGACAGTGACAAAAAAAGCAACCCAGTCAGAAGGAGCAGGCTGGAGAACTGAGACCCTTGGGAGCACACAGCAGATTTAAAGTGGCCAGGGTTAAAGATAAGGAGAATGCAAAAGGCTAAGTATTCATTTGTTCTATCAATACCTGGGGGCGTGGTTAGGAACAAAAATAAATTAACATAAAGGCAGAGAAAGACAAGAAATTATCCCTGTAAATCAAGAAAAGCAACAGAAAAAGAAGTAAAAAGGTGGAGCTAAGAAGATTAATGTAATGCACAAAGCAGAAAGTGGACAGATATTTCAGGGTCAGCAAGGAAAGATATCTTGGGGTCTCATTCCGAGAGATAATTTTTGTAGGAAAGATGGAAGAGTGTCTGTTATGAGAGCAGTTTAAGCAAAGTAACAAGAGCCAAACAAACTTCTCAGTGTAACTTGAACACTACAGGTAGGATTACCTCCCCTTCCTTCTTTGTTGAAGCCATTCTTTTAAGAAAAAGCATTTTCACACCTGCCTGAGTGTTGTAACTCAAAAATGGACACGTGGTATTTTCTGTTGGAAGAAATACAGTTTTCAAGCATGCAAGAGAGACCGTAGTTAGCATTGTCCCTTGTAATACTGTATAAATAAGGTTAGCTTACCCGCCTACACATAGTACATTTAACATGTTAAAGACAAATTGACTCAATAAATTCTCTTGTCATAGAAAACAGTGAGACCAACATGTTGATGACATTGAAACAGTAAAAGATTGTATTCTAAATGTTCCAACATCTTTGACACATTATTTCTGAGGTTCTAACATCACTGGCGTGAGAGTTGTATTCTCCAAGCTTAAGAGTATCATCTTTCATGGTTTTTCTTGGCACCATGAACAAAAACGTTCCTACTGTGGACTTTCCTCTGTGCTTGTCCCAATTCCTCAACTTCAGCGTGCAGGATCCACTTCTCCCTGTGCCAGTACTTTTTTTCCCCTGCTGTCCATTTGCAAACAATGAGATGACAGACTGGATTCATATGCTGGATAGAGGAGAGAAATGATTTTCTAAACCATCATAAATATTCTAGCAAGTAATGCAGAAGTGTTATAACCCCTCTTAGCTTCTGAGTCACAACTTTGGGCATCGCAGGTTGTTCCAGTTAGGACAAGAAACTGGTTGGTGAAGGAGTCAGCTATTTCTCTGATGCCATTTTGTTTGCCTGAACAGAGGAGAACTCAAAGAGCACGAGACTGCTCACAACGCCAGTTATCTGACATGATTCAGCCCCAAACCCCTCTCCTTTGGCTTTTTGTTAGGACTATACTTCCAATACTTGTTCATTTTGTGTACTTAGCTTTCTCTATTTTTCATACCCACAAACTACATTCCCTTCAAAGGGATCTCCACTGAAGACTTTGTGGCTACATACTGTAAATTCCTGAACAGTTTCTTGTATCTTTGGTTCTGGACAACAAGCTTTGGACTGAAATCTCCATCACTTCTGCTGCAGTGTTTCATGAGGGAGCTTTACAACTTCTTATCACTTACTAGAAGTATAAGGCAGCAATTAGGGTCAGGTTCAAGGCAGTTCATAGCCACATCTCAGTTAACCTCACTTACCACTGCAGGCCAGGACAGAAGGTTGACCCCTATAAGTCACCTCAAAAAGAAAAAAATAAAAAAGTCTTTATAGAAGATTCAATACAAGTTATATAAGCTTAAGCAGCAGTATCCTATCTTTCTGTTAGGATGTTTTCATGTGCTACACCAAACCAACTGTACCTCATTGCATCTGTCTTTAGAGTTTTCCATTCCCCGCCTAGATTTCTTTCAGGCTACTTGGAGGGACCCCTGACAACAGACTCCTGAACAGTATCTGTTGCACGAGCAGAAATTACTGGCTGAGGCACCCCACACATTCTGTCCCAATGGAGGTGGCTTGTTACTGAAACAGCTTTTACAATTTCAAGATTGACAGGTATTCTCTCAATTTTTAGGACAAGAAAGGCAGGAGAATAATCTTAACCCTGGAAATGCTCTCAGTTGGACATGACAATTTATTTCCAAGACTGAACCTCAGATTATCTTCAGTGGCCCAGCTTGTATTCACATCAGTTCCACATAGGGTCCTGTCCAAGATTTATCCAGTTTAAGGTTTCCAATCAGATCTGGCTCAAAAGCAAGATTTGGAGTTCAATCAAAATTTGAGGGGGCTTTTCGGATTTGATTTCGGTCCAAATCAAAGTGAGATATTGTCAGGAATTCTTCTGATCTGGAAGATCCCCAAACCATTCAGCTGCTCAGTGATTATCACAGCTAAAATGAGCATTGACTTCACAAAGCAGTGATAGGGACTCAAACTCCCAGTTCCAAGCAGTTCCATCTGTGATTTGCTCTGTGAGGAGGACATGGTAGTCTCCAAATAGTTTACCAGAAACTCAGAAACTGTCTTAGATCCAGTGAAACCAAACAGGGCTTTAGATGTTTCTAACAAATCAACTTTCTTTCAGGAATGGCACTGTTGCTACTTGAAAATTGTCATCTGTGGCACACCGTGCAGTCTGGATCTCTTCAGCTGAGAAATTTCAAATTTCTCAATGAAAATGGGTATGTGCTGGTGTACTCTGGGTCTTGCCCTAGCACAGCACCCACACCCAAGGGTAGAGAAGCTCACATACTAGAAGCATCAGAGGAGATAGTCCCATTTATCAGAGGTTGTCTTTAGCTATATTCCAGCAAGAATAGGACACTTTGCTCTCACTTTTTGGAATTAAAAAGTTCTGAATGACCTAAATAACTGTTACCCTACAGGAACTCCAGGTAGGTTTCCAGACATCTACAGCCCCCAGCCAAGAAGGAAGAGCACTAGCCTACATTCCTGCAATTTTAAAAGGAATACAATATGCCAATTATTGCCTTTTGTTGACAAGAAAGCCAGCTGAACTGCCAGCATCCACTCTGAATTCCTCTACTATCTCACCAGAAGTTGTTGCACTGAGATGGTAGTTCTTTATTAAATTTCCTCTAGTCTCACAAATCACAGAAACACTTCTGACAAAATTTCTTCCCTAACCTGTGTATGATCCAACCCAGAAATTCCACATCTAATTCATCCTCTCTGATACAGTCTGCTCTACTTCATGTCTGTAAGGGAGCAGGCAGGGCAGAGACATTCCCTAAAGGAAGGTGGGCCAAGGCAAATGCTGGGGCCACCAAGACAGCTGCCTCACTAGCCAGGGCCCATCCCACAGAATGCAAGCGATGTAGCAGGACAAACCCAGAGACCAAGAATCTAGATCTTAAAGCAACACCATGGTGATGAGTCTATAGCTCAGTGTTAAGATCAGGTCCAGCAATTACCAGACAGGTCCACAGCAACAAGGCAAGTCCCAGGTCGAGCCAGGAAGTCAGCCTACAGGTTGAGATCCAGATCAAAAGGCTGCACAGCATGACCACAACACACCACCTCTCCAACAAAGCTCAGTGAGAGACTAATGGGCCAGGGCTGAGCTTAAATAGAGCTCCTGAGCCCATGAGCGTGGGTGGAGGCCTCAGGTGAGGCTGGGCAGGGCCGTTAAGACTCATTAGTGCACTCAGTGAACTTACCTTCCCTTTTGTGAACTAGTTCAAAACATGCAAGCAAATAGTAATCACTAGTCTTTATTCAAGAATGTCAGAAAGATCAGCTTAGCAAAATACTGCCCGGCAGAGACTTTCCCTGTCTCATAACATTTCCTGGCCACTTTTTCTACATCTATTTTGTAACTCATGCAAAGGAAATCACACCACTTTGCAACCCCTTGAATATCCAGCAGTTTTTAAATGATGACATTACACTTCAGCCTTCTTTTTCCAGTGGATCTAGACTCAGCTAATAAAGCTTATAATCTACTGCTTTCTTCCAATCTTTTACACAGAACCTGACTGTAAACCCCGAGCCATTTCACTGTGAACACAGAGTTTTCACTGAGGCATACTAAGGGAGGGACCATATTCCAGGATAGCTGTTGCCAATAGCACAGTACTCTGGTATCAGGTTCTCTCTGTGGGAATCACTGGGTTTCTTGGGAATCCCTGTAGCCACCGTTCCACTGGATTTGCACTTGTGCAAGATACAGGAAGGGAGGAAAAAATCGTCTCTTCCCAAACATGATCATTCCCCTGAACAATCAATTCTTTGCTCCTTGCTTGTTTAGACTGGCATTTGCAATCAATCCCACAACGAAGCTATCTGGACAAAACATCAACAGCCGTCAATGTCAAGCCTGAACCCATGCTTCTGGGTTACTACTAAACCATAGCACTGCAGTTACTCCAGTCCACTGCTAGTCCATTCCCATCACAAGCTTCTTTCCATACAAGTAGTTGTGAACATCTTCTATAGTGTTAATCACTGGCAGAGCTAATTTTTCCCAGGAGAGTTTAGCCATTGAATCTTAATAAACTGTCATCCTCTCAACTGATTCCCACTCCTGTATCAATACCCAGTCCATAAACACTAGCATCCGTGTCTAATTGAAAATGAGGTTTGAAGCCCTGGTCAGTTAACAGAGAAATAGTCAGAAGAACCTCTTCATCGCTGAATACTACATCACACATTGGCCACTGAAATAACAGTATTTTCCTACCCCTTTTATGCAAATATTATGTAATATTGTGAAATAAACCTCCTCTGGTAGGATCAAAGTCCCACAAAACTGCACATCTGGGAGTCTCTGGGGAGCTGGTTGGTATTCAAAGATCTTAAGAGCAGAATTTTCCTCCTCACTGTTCTGTGCCCTAGACCTAAATTTGTTCTTTTTAATGCAATTCCTATTGCTTTTGGTACAGTTTCAGACCAGCAGCCCGGAGCTGATCCCAGCGTATTTGTAAATATATCTAATTTTGTTCAAAGATACTAGCATTTGCCCAGGGTATTATGTAGGTGTAGTGAACAGGCCAGGAGTAGTTCTGGACCAAAGCCTCCTCTGGTGGTCCTTCAAATGTAGCTGCCCACTATGAAAATCAAAGGCCATCATACTGAAATGCTGCAAACCTTGCTTGCAATAAAGGCATTTTTTCTCATTTTTAGGGCCAATTTCTATTGCCAATCTTCACTTAATACTCAGTCTGAAAAATTAGATTAAATTTTTACAGGGTCTGGAGAATCATGTATTCATGGTCACTCAGAGAAAGCCTTCTGAAGTGTTCAAGGTAGATTCTACACAGGAACCAAATCTGCCATCATTCTTTTTTTCTAACAAGAGTTGTGGTTGACACACAAGAACAGCTGAAGGCTCAGTTATGCTCTTCTGGTATGTTTTTTCCATGTCCTTTGTGACCTCTTCTTTCTTTGCTTGATGGCAAAAACAGATGAGGTGGGTGTCTGATGTGCTGTTTCTCCCTCTGATGGCCTGGAGCTGGCTTGGAACACTGCAGCCTCGATCTTTGCTGAGTCAAGGAGAAAATTATGACACTTAACCAAAAGGTCTTTTGGGACGTTTTGCAACTGCCTGTTTAAAGCAACAGTACTATATCAGAACAAATCTAACAGAAACCTTCAACTCCATCTCTTTAATGTTCCTCCTCAACACTATTCATTTACTCAAGTGGGTTTACATTTTTACGTTTTACATGCATCCCTTTTTTCCTTTTTCCTGTTCACTACGCATTAGCCAATTTATCAAGCATATAAAAATTGACGCCAACTCCAGATTTACTAAAAATGTAACACATAAGATCCTGCTGTAAACTTTGTCTAAAAGATGGTTTCAGCCAAAGTTTTCTTCCTCTGGATGACTATCATCATACTGAACTGCGTTTCGTGCTGCAGGACAGTTTGTTCACAGTGGTAAATTACTTACTCCATGCTAACAGATCTTCAGAGAATTTGGCACAGGCTGGGTTTATAAGGTACCACCTGTCAGCTAACAGTCACTATTAGTCACCAAAACTGCACAAGCAGGCTCATTTCCAGCCTGTTTAGCCAGGCTGGCCTAATAACTGTCATCTTTGAAGCTGTGTCTACTTTGGTCAGTAACCAAGCTCCCTTTCCGGTCGCTCAAGCATGCGCTAGAGAGGGTCCTGGCTCTTGCATGCTTTCCCGGTTGACTATGGTGCCCCTTGTTTGTGGCTAGCTGTATAATAGTCTTTATCTTCTTCTGTCTGCATTTAGTCAAACTATTTCTTTGCATTACTGTAAATTTACTGTCTTATAAGCCAGCTGTATGATTTTTATTGATAGCTTGAAAAATGAGACAGGCTATCATGCCAGCATGTATGCTAGCCTCAGAGCTGTGCTTACAGAGCTGATGGCAGTCAGTTCTCAGCCTCCTTACGAGTGCTTGCTTCCCGTCCTAGAGCACTGCTGCAAGGAATGACAGGTTTATGGGTAAATTCCATTGCCTTTCTGAGGCCCAGCAGCTTCTTCACTCACCTTGGTCCAGAGAAAGACGTATAAATACATCTATTGACAATTTATTGACCTCAGATATGTTCAGTAGTATCCATGCATTCTACAAGCCTCCATAGTCCTCTGCAAGTGAGGTGAGGACTCTGGTTTCTCCCTCTTCCCGACTCTTGACTATCCTCTGACGCCTACAGTCTTTAAACCAAAGGCCCACAACTTCTTCAAAGATCAGGATAATGCCATCTCTTTCCGGTGGGTAAGGTGTGCAACGCCATTCAAACTGTATGTTATGACCCACATCCTTTCTGTTCCTTCTCCAGCTGTCCCCTGCCAGGGAGATAACAGATCATTTGAAGAAGCAGCTAATTATTCCCTTTATGCTGAAACCAAAGGTGCAACAGAAGAGGAAACCCTCGAGGCCTTTCACCAGGCTGCAACAGAGTGGTTACTCAGATGTTGGCCATATCATCTTGCTGAAGGTCAAACAGTGCAGTTGCTGCAGTGCTAGGAAAGGAAAGGAAGACTCTTTACTCATGTTTTTCTCTAAATGGTAGACACACGCTTCCCTTACCTCTGAATTTCCTTGTCATGATGGGTTTATTTGACTGTATTGTGTGCTTCTGTGATTTAATTGTTATGTTATTAGGGCGAGTAAAATAAAGCTGCAGCTTTTCTTTTGCTGTATTAGTGCAGTTTAATTACATTTGGGAAAGGCGAAAAGGAGAGTGGGAGCTTGCCAACATTAATGCTGTCTGTCATTCACAGCCCATTGATGACAAGGAGTTGAAAGCTTGGCAGTTACTCTGGTAATCAGCAACCTGGCTGATGACGAATGGAAAAGATTATGTGAAATTTCCTGAAAGGGGGAAAAAAAGAGTTCTCCAAAGAAATAAAATACAAAACAAGAACAAAGGGCAAAAAACCCCAAACTTCAACTTCTAAATCCAACACTAAATCCTTTTTACAATGTTTACATGAAAGACACTACATGAAACAGCTATAATAAATGAAAAATTTCCACTAGCAAACTGTGTTTAATGTCTATAAAAGGGATCTAAAAGGGATCTGTGTTCCTAAAATAGGAGAACAAATACGTCCACTTGATTGTTGAAATGGACTTTTTCCCTGAGCTGAAGGATATGTACCACTGGTAAAAAAAAACAACTTTCATCGCTATAGATGGCATGTCAGTTATATTTTTTAGTTTATAGCACTGAAAAGAAGCTAATCTTTAGAGCTATTCCAAATATGCAACTCCGGATATTCGAAAATACAAATACTTTCTGTTTTCTTTTCTTTTTTATTCACTCTACTTAATTTTCCCCTTTTAATACAGGAGAATGCAGACATTTCGTCTTACTATTAGTAAAATAAGCAACTGCTATTCAGGCTTTAGAGTTATTTGCAGTATCCCAGCCTCCAACACAGTAGTAAACTTCAAGTAAAACTCCAGTTAAATGAAACTGAGAACTACATCAGTGCTCAAGAAGGAGAAATTCTACAGCAGTTACGTGGTATTGCTGTGACCTGTACAATGCATGATTTGTGACATTTCTCATTTGTCTTAATTAAAAGGTGAATATAATTCCAAAGTAATTTTTGGCATCTTTGGGATGAAACAATGCTGGCTTGTCTGAGGTTTTTTCCTCTCATTTTTCTGTAGCTGCTGGATATACCTACTCAGTTTTGCAGTTCACATAACTGTGCTTTGAAATTCCAGGCTTTGGCTTTTCATTTTGCTTGTGATCGGCAAATTAAAAGGCCCTATGGTATCCATAGTATTATTAGACCATAGTTTAAAGAAAAAGAAAAACCTGTACAATTGGACAATGTAAAATTGTTTGTTCGGTACGCAAGCAATTGTGAGAGTTTTGTCTCCCATCTTGTCAAACACAGCATAACACAAGAAAGAAACAAACGGCTTTTAATCATGATGTTAAGCAACTCAGGCAATTTAATGTTTGCCAGCAGGTAATGTTGACTACGCAGGACTGTGAATAGGGAATTTCTCTTTCACACTGCTGAACAGATACATCACTGTGTGGCTTCAGGCTCATTCCCCACAGGCAGAGTACCGCAGTTCCATATTTTATGAAGAGTTGGAGGGAACACCTCACCACAGCTGAGAGAAGATCACTGAGGTTTACTGGAAAACTACATATGAATGAGACTGATTTGACTGATGTATTTAGAGTTGCCTTCAGAGGCGTGGCGACCTGGTTCAGGAACGGCACGGCGACCAACCCCAGGCCGCTCGGGCCATCAGCTCACAGACACCAATGTGGTGGACGGCAAATGGCGTTTATTGGTGGGTAGCACAGCATTATACAGCTTGGGTTTACAGTGTCACTTCCGTCTGCTTGCATCACAGGCTGAACGCTATTGGCGATCCGGAGAGGGGCCCTATCTTTCCGTACAGCGTGACATCTTCCGACCGCCAAGCCCTAACTATCCACAATGTAGTGTCAAGAACGACCTGTATATTTATTAGATTAAAAATATAACACGTTAGAGACCTCCTCCCCACTAAAGAAATGACAATGGGATGCACAGTCATGCATCAGATACAGTTTTAGATTTCTGTGGAAAAGATGTAAAATCTAGGGTAAAAACCCTGTAACACATTTTTTGTGTTAGCAGTGAAATTCCACTGCCCAAGTAACAGGTCTATCCATTCTGTACAACGCAGAGGTAAGGCTCCTTTATAGACAAGGCTTCCTACATACAGCATGCTCTCCACGTGGTAATTCTGTCCAGGCACAACCTGGTGTTTTTCTGTATTTGCCCAGGTTCTATGGACACACAGAGCAATGCAGCAGAGCTCACGTACACTTACTCTGACTTGCATGCTCTGTATTCAGGTTTCCTGGCTAAGTCCACACTGGACGTGTAGATCAGCTGTTACTTGCACGTGCATTAAATCTGATCCTTCAGGACAGCATCACAGAAGCGTAAGTCAGAGAAGTTTAGGAAGTGCTGACTTCAGCGCATATGCACAGACTGGCTCTGCAGGGCATGTACAGGAAGTCTGACACGTCAAAGAAGCACAAAGAGTGGGAAGCGGGTAACGTAAGAGGATGGACTGCAGATTTCAGAGCTACAGGCTGTCACTCAGCAGTGGTCTACTGTTCCTCTTCTGCAGTGACACTGTGCTGACAGAAGTCTGCAAGAACCCTTATCTGTAAAAATCAAACTGTTCAAGAATCATAAGAAATCCTAAAGTAGACTAGATCTGTTCACTTAATGGGTCATTTTGAAGTACAGATTTAAATTAAACTACACATAAATAGTTGTCAACCACCAAAAAGCCAAATCAAGTACAAAAATTCGACACAAATAAAGTGATGTGCTGTTATACAGGATTATATTTATTATCCATTTCTGCCTTCCCCGGTGATCTCCTGAACTTCATTTGCCCAATTACCTTTCACTTTAGATAAGGGGATCACTTCCTCCCCTATCACTTGAAATTAATTTTTCTCCATTGCTGCATAAGGGAAGGTTCACATCGAGCACTTTTTTTCATCAAACCTAATCATTCAAAAAACAGGATATATAAGCTCTTCCACCATAAAGTAACAATCTCCTTGTACAACCAAGGATAACTGTTTAGGGGTTCCTTGCTTCATTATCCCAAGAATTTGATCAAAATACCATCACAAGTACTGTCCTAACTGGACAACATTATTCCACAGTATTTTCCCCTGCAATTCATTATTTTTAAAAAACAAAATAACATTTTGTTGATATTTTATCTGCATCTCTTGATATTGCAGCTAACTTAGGTGTTACACTTGCTGTTGTGTACTGACGTGAGTTAAGATAGTCAATCAAAAAAAGATGTTTGCTGCTGGAGTTTTAAAGGTGATGCCACTGAACTGACCGAAGTCACTGGCTAAGCAGATGGAACAGGATGTAACTGATGCAGGAAAGCAATTTTTGAGCGCTGCAGTTTCTTCTGCAGGCAGGGAGAGTATCTTCTTGGTTTCAATCCATTCAAGTAGTTCAGTTAAGAACTATTTAACTCAAAGCTGAAAAATCAGCATAAGAGTAGAAAAAGTAAGATTGCCTATTTTCCTCTGTCAATCTACAGCTAAACCTAAGTATGAGAGGATGAGTTCTACTTTATTCAAAATTTTAAAGGACATGGCCACTAGAAGCTTCCAATTTAATTCCCATTCTACAGGTCATTATTTCCGTTGTTTCATTAAATATTTTAAAATGCAAACATGCTTTTGAAATGCATCAAGCATATTTAAGGTAGTCTGAATGAACAATTTAAAATGATGTCACATGAATCTTAACTGAATGTCACTTTTCATACAAACAGAACTTGACACAAATCATAAATACATAACTAAAAATGTAAAGTACCATTCACTATTTTGTAACAATAAAGAGTGAGAAATTAATATTCTGAATAAAAGATTTTAAACCTAAAATAGATTAATTCAATGTGTATAGATGCAACGTCATCTCTTAGTTGAAGAATCAAAATAGCCAGATCTGGCAATACTGATCATTTGCAAATTTATGTTTACATGTTCACCAGAAAAGGAAAATCAGTTTCTCTTAAGAAAGACAACTAAAATTTAAAAAGTAAAAAGATCTAAATCACCACGATCAAATTTTTCTGCTTATTATTTTAAGCAATAGTTAAAATGAACGATTTACATCCAACCACCCTTACCCTATGTGGAACATTTAATGAACAATATTTAATATTAAAGACAAAAATAAATAAGAACAATGCTTAACACATTTGCCTTTTTTTTTAGTAGGAATTTGTTACTCATATTTCCCACGGGGAAACTACGCAGCCTCAAGATTTCCAAAAAAAGGTGCCTGTAATTACTTTTCTAAGCTTGTATTCATGCATCTGAGTAAGTGAATTGATTGTATGTTCTGCAGCTTCTAACAGGCCCTAACCATTAGGCTGATCAAAAATTTTTGAAGCACGTTTATATTGCTGTAAAAACGCTGACGAGTCAAAAATGAAAACTTCCAAGATAAATACATGTTTTGCCAGCAACAGAACCTGTGCGGGAGGGTTCTCGAGTCCAGTTTTGGGCTTCTGACAGGCAGCCCAGTGTCCCCTCCGCGGGCACACAGCACAGCTGCGCGGGGGGCAGCTGGGTACCCCCACCCCAGCGCGGCGGCCTGCCTTCGGCTCTGGGAGCACACCGGCGGCGGGGCTGGGCTGAGGCGCGTTCCTCTGTCGCCTCCAGAAAATCTCCGAACGCCGTCTATTTCATTCCAACACAGAACACATGTCCAAATCTTAGTTTTCTTTTGCGGAATGGGTAATTTCCAGCTCAGGATTTTGAAGAAGGCTGTTTGATCGTTGATAAAGTCACCATGTGCGCTAAAAGCAGATGTAACTCTGCTAATCGTTGCTAGATATCCAGCACGCTTCCTTGCCTAGTCGGCGAGACGGGAACAAGCGTGCAGGAATTCAATGTATTATTAGAAGGATTTTAAAATCTTTCATTTTAGAACCGCTCGACAACTGTGCAGCACAGCCCTTCAGATATAATTTGCCTCTCCTCGATGTACGCGTTTAACTCTCCTGCTCTCTACTCATCATATCATAGGAGCGTACTATTATATATTTATGATTCTCTCATGGCCTGATTTCGAAGCGAAGCTGTGCATGCTCAGTGCCTCCGAGAAACACACCAGGCGCGGGCAGCGAAGGGGCCTTCCCTCGCGACACCCCCGACGCTCCCCGGTGCCCCACCGCTGCCTCACACCGGACCCGACCTCCGCGGCCCCCCGCAGCCCCCGAGTCATTCTCCCCCGCCCCCAGCACCTGCAGGGCCGGAGCGGCGGCCGGCGGCTCCCCGGCCCCAGCGCGCGTTCCGGCGGCGGGGGCGCACGCCCCCTCAGCCCCGCGCGCCGCCCTCCCGCCCAACGGCCGGCGCGCGGCCTGGCTGCCGGCAGGCGCCCCGGGGGCCCCGCGGCCGAGCCTCCCCCGACCGCTGAGGGGAGAAGGGGGCCGAGCGGGCTCGAGAAGCCGGGACGCCCCCCCCCCACACACCCCCGGCCCCCGCGAAGCCGGCGCGGAGCTCCTGCCCCCCCCCCCGCCCCGCTCTCCGCCCCGAGGCGCGCAGCCCCCCCCCCCGGCGAGGGCCCCCCTCCCGCGCCCCCCCCGCTGACCCCCACCCGAGGCGGGAGGGCGCCGACCCGCCCCTCCGCCGCAGCTTCCCGGCCCCGGGCCGGGGCCATGGAGCACCGCGGGCCCCGCAGCCGGCCGGGCCGCCCCCCGCGGCCCCTGCAGCTCAGCGCTCCGGCGGTGCCCCGCGGCCGGGCGAGGAGGAGGGGAGGGCCGGCAGCGGGGGATTCCCGGCCCCCCAAAGGAGGTGGGGGAGGCGGGGGAGGAGAAGCGGGGGGGGGGGGAGGGGAGGCTGGGCTCCCGGAGAAGGAGACGATCGCTCGCACAAAATCCTGCGTCTCCAGAGCAGCCCCGGGCGGGCAGGGTAAGTGTTCTGGGGGAGCCCCCGCCCCGGCCGCCCCCCTGCCGGGATGGGGATGGGGGGGCGGGGGGCAGAGGCGTGCGGCCGCCCCGGGCGGGGTCTCCCCGCCGGCTCGGGGCGGGGGGATTGCGCGCAGGGCCCGTTCCCTGCTGCGGGGTCGGTGGAAGACGGCGAGGTTCGAGCCTCCGCGCTGCCTTCCCCGCCTGGGGACGGGGAGACGGGGGGATGGGTCTGCTTGCGCTGCCGTGCGAGGGTCTGGAACCCCCCCCACCTACCCACCCCTAAGCGCGTCAGGGTTCTGCTTCTCCCAACCAGGCTTCCCCGTGGCTTCTCTTTGCTCCTTTAAAAAAAAAAATTAAAGAAAAATATATATGCCCCAAAGCGAGAGAGTGAGGCGGTGGGGGGGGCAGGGCTTCTCTGAGGAGCGGGAGCGAGGAGGAGGAGGGAGGGAGGGAGGGAGGGAAGGAAGGAGAGCCGCCGCGCCGCGCCGCGCCGCGCCGCGGTGCCCGGGCCGTGCGGAGGTAAGGGCTGTCACCGGGCTCCCGGGGACGGGCTGCCGCTGCCCCCACGCGTGTCCGGCCGCCGGCCAGCCGCGAAGTTACTTTGTTGGCGGAGTTCCCGCCGGGGGCCGGTGGCGGCCCCCCGGGCTGAGGTGACAGCGGCCGCGGGGCGGGGGGGGGGGGGGAAGCTCCCCGAGGCGAGTCCCTGCGCGCCTCCCCCCCCCCCCCCCCCGCAGCCGGGGTAAAGGGCGGTGAAGGGGGAAGAACTTTCCTTTGTGGTGGGAGAGGGCTGAGTGGCCGCGAAGTTGTGCTCCGGGAGGAAGCCGCTGGAGAAGTTTCCCGGGCTCCGCGCCGGTGTCCGTGCCGCCGGCTGCGCCGTGGCGGGGCGCGCAGCGCGCTCGGGCCGGCGGAGCGGAGAGAGGGGCTGGGGACCTTTCGGCGGGGTTTCGCTGCTTTGGGCACGGCGCTGGCTGAATACCCGCGCCCTGCGTTCGGCACTTTGGGATGGGTAGCGTGGAGCACGCGTGTAGGTGTGCGTGTGCTTCTCCGCGGGTAGCACGGAGGGTAAAGAACGGAAAGATGCGGAAACCAGACAGATTTTAAACATTGCATTCTCTGGGGCGGAAGATCAAGAGTTGAAGATTCCTGCTTACACAATCTATACCTTGACAATATCATAAGTGAGAGATCTGCTGATAATGTACGGTACTGATAGCCGTTTCGACTTCAGTTAAGGATTAATGGATTTCATAGGTAATTTAAACTAGCATGAAGGGGCTTTGGGTATTCTGGATAAATTAATAACTAGGCAAGATTATTAAACTTTGGGCTTGGCTCCTGACGAAGTGACCTCTCAGTTTCTCGAAAGAATATCAGTAGATATTTAAAATACAAGGCTGCGTTTTACATGTGCGCGTCTGAAATCTGACTAGAGGAAAAGAGTGTATCTTCAGAAGACCGGTTAAGGAGTCATTGTATGATGGTAATCTGTGTTGCACCCATTCGCAATAAACAGTTTCACGATGCCAGGCACTGTAGATTTTCTGATAGTGTACTACACAAATAGGGGGGGTTAATTTCTATTTTTAGTGTGATTTTTTCTTTTAAATTATTAAATGCAATGGCTATCCCGTGTATGACACATACGTGAATTGATTGAAATTTTGATGATATGTTTAAGCAGTTTTAGCTTGGCTCTTCTTGTTTGTTTCATTGTCTCAAGCTATTGGAGACAGAAGAACCTTAAAATTTCTTGTTTGTACATTATTCCCTCTGTCTCTTCTCTCCCTGCTCTCCTTCCGTCTAACTTAAAGCAAAATAACTGCTGGGAATGCCTGTACATGTGCATGTGAAGAAAAATGCCCATTTTAAAGATACACAAACCTTCTTGGCAGAAGAGAGAAAACCCTTCATGGCTGGTACAAAAACCTGCTTTATTAATAAGATACTTGTTTTGGCATTAGTTTGTGATGCCAAACAACAGACATGAGAGAATGCAAAGATAAAGCTGGCACTCTGATCTTTGTTTAAACAGGTCATGGTTTTTATTTAATGCTGCATGCTCATTAAAGGAACTGTCAGCGGGAATGTCAAGTGGGCTGGAGTTCTGATTTGGTATATGTAGCCAATTCTGACATTGATGTTTCTGTTTCTTGAGTTAATGGTTGTATTTAATTGAATTTATTGTACAGAATGGGAAAATAAGTGTCCAGATTATGTCCAGATCCAAATATGATTAATCTGCTGCCCCAGGTGCAGTCCTCCTCACCTGAAGAGCTACAGTGGGCTCTGCTATATAGTGGAACATCTAGAGGTATATAAAAAGGTTACTGTTTTTTAAGTCGGCTGTAGTCTATTCCTTGCCACTCAATTGCAAGGAAGGACTCTCAAATCTTCTGAAACCAGGTAATGGCTTAGTCAGTTACCCAGGCAGCTTCTTTTTTTCAGACATACGGAAACCATATCAAATAGCAAATAACAAAGTGTGTTTACAATTGAGAGTTCTAATAGTTTTGTCCATGAAAACAGTATTCATCCTAAACAATTGATAAGCATAGTAAAATAAATCAATGCAGTCCATTTGATTCTTGCTGAACCTTGTTTTGAAGAATTCAGAGAGGATGTGTAAGGTAATCTGAAGGAAGAGCCTTTTCACATGTTCCTGTTACTTGAAGATATGTTTGAGTATTACAGTGTGCAGTTTGAGCTCTCAGAATAAGACGAAGTGTAGTGCTGAAAACTGTAATTTGGGTGTTCTGGGTTGTACACCAGTTTGCATTCCGTGATCATTGTTCGTAGGTAAATTGAATCTGTGTGAGAGTGAGAGCAAGGTGATCTCTAACTGTTATTTCTTACTTAAATACATGCTACTGTTTCAATTCTGGGTATGCTACGTTGTGTTTCAAAATATAAGCAAGGTTAGTAATGTGAGAGGGTCCTTTAAGGTCACTGGGCTGTTATCCTTTGACTTCCCCTTAGAAAGTCATCTTTTCAGGCTGATGTTGTTACAAATAGAATAACATGAGAATGTGGTGCTTGGGCAAGGTTGCAGAGTGACAGTCGGGTATAAGATCTGTTACAAAAAGGAGCAGAGCTGTTACCGGCAGTGTCTCTTCGCCTGCTTCTGCAGTGACCACCTCTGGAGGGTAAAGCAGTTCATTCTTTGTGACTGCTCACTGCTTGATCTCGTTGTTGAAACTGTCAACAAGTGTGGCAGTTCTGCTGTGATTTGATACGACAGTGGAAATTGTATTAGAATTAACAAATAACCATCACGGCGCATATGTAGTAACTTGCAGTCATAACAGATTTGGGATTCATTACGCTAACCTAAACACAAAATGCTTAGCCTTTTCCATTCAATCACTATTTAAGATGCCATTATTTACCATGGGAGTAAGACTGGGTTCATAATGTCATTTAAATATGCTGTATTGTGTGTGACTATGGAGAGCTGTACTAATATTAGTGTAATAAGGACTCATCTGCTTTTATACACAGATTCAGAGGTGTAGTATGTATGTATAATACATTTAAATTGCAAATATTTGCCCTTACTTGTTACGTGTTTTTAATTTATACATTTCTGATAAAACCAAGATTACTGTATTTAGTGTGTATCACTTTTTTGAACTCTGTTTTTTTATGCGGTGTGCCCTCTCAACCTTTTAAATTCAGTTCTGCCATACAGCCAGTCCGGCTTCCCTTATGGCAGTTCAGGGTCTTGCAATTCAGCCAAAGACCGAAGCCAGCAGAGCAGCTGTAGAAGCAGCATATGAAGGAGACCGATGGTTACTGATATTTTTGACTGTTTTTTCTCTGCCTTTTCCTAATTGGCTGTTTTACTCAAGCTCCCGCTTTGCCAGCTCTCGCAGTCCCTTTACTTTTCTTAACGTGCTGCGTAGCTCGAACATCCTGCACGCCACTTAATTTCTTACCACCTTTTCCTCCCCTCACCGCCCCATCATATCCCATCGTCTTTCTGCTTTTGCCTTCTGTGATGCTAATCATAGTTATTTTTTCCTTCTCCATAAAAGAAAATGGAGGGAACATAGTGCTCTGCCACTGCACTGGTGATTTCTCTGCGTTGCTGTATAATTTTTCTCCCATATCCTTTGTTGAGCTTCTGGAGACTGTAAGCTGTGTGGGGCAGAGACTCTCTGTTACTGCATGGTTTTACAGTGCCTGGTATAGTTTGCTGTTGGATTTCACCCGGTCTGTGGACACTCATAAGAGATACAAATACTAGGATTATTTTGACTTTGTGGGATGGCCTTTTTTCTGGTTTTTTGGTAGAAAACAAAAAAATTTCTAAGTCGGAGCTGATCTTCACTGTATTGCTGTTCTGAGGTATGTCTCGGTTTTGCCCCTCAGCACTTTGTCCCGAGTGTGAGTACTTTTTTGTGAAAAGTTCAGGATACCTTGCCTAATACAATGGGGGTCGGATGGACTAAAACTCATCTACTGTTGGTGGTTAACAGTCTAGTACCTTGAACAAGAACCCAAGCAAAAAAATGTCAGCTTCAACACATTTCAGTGTAAACTTCAGATTTGGCAATACCAAAAAAGTCTTCTGGTTTCACCAGGATGTTTAAGTAAGATAGAAGGGAAAAAAACCCAAAATTTGTAGTGAGTTCACTACGCTACTTTGATCTTTTCTTCCTAAGTATTTTTTCATTTGTATCTGCCTTTACTTTTCACCCCTAAACTGTTTGGCTTTGTTTTAGCATCTTTTGCGTTGCATGAAAATTTGTAGTCAGTCCAAACAAAATTTTGACAAGTTTTCCAAGCAGCTGGCGAATCAGCTTGGTGTACAGTGCATGCAGCTGAGAGTCACAGTGGGAGGCAGCCAGCCCAGTCACTGACCAACTCTGCCCATCGCCTGGCACTGCCTGCGCCGTGTTTCGCAGTGTGGTAGCTTCCACCTGAGCTAGCCTGGCTGCCGTGGAGTACCGTGAGTGCACTCCCAGCGAGGCTCTTCTCCTGAGCCTTGCTCCTTTTATGAGTAGCCTCTTCAGCTTCAGGGAGAGCAGTGATTTGAAGCATCTCTGTGCGAGAAAGGCACTGTAGGACTGGATCCTTTGCTAATCAGTAGGATCCGTTTTAGGTCTGAAGAATATCCAGAGGTGTTTGACCTGAAACACTCCCCCTCAGGACTATGTGCCTGGGGCTTCCCCCACGCTGTCTTTTCCCTCTCTTTTTCTTTGAAGGAAAGGGTTTGGTTGCCATTGTTTCCGTTTCCTGTGGACCATGTAGGAGGGCCCTTTGTGGACATGACTTTATGGGTAGGAGGAGTGAGTGGCCTAAACAACTGTTGAGTAGTTTTTCCTTCTGTCAGTCCTGGGGAGGATACCTGGGAGAATAAACAGAACAAACCCGGCAACCCCCTCCCTGAACACTAATCAGATTATATGAAGGATTTCAATGGGATGGATGCAGCTAAATGAGTGAAAAGTGGAAACAACAAAATTAAAAGGACAGTACACTTCATTTGCAAAGTTTTGTGCCTAAGAGCAATAAAAGTAGCTGTTAAGGATCTGCTTGATTGATTGTATAATTTAACTCCAGACCTTAATAGAAAAAGATATACTGATCTCAGAAATAGTATCACTATAATTATATTTACATGTAAGCTGTGTTCTACGCTCCACCTTATATATATATTTGTGTGCTGGTATTTCGGCATTTCATTCATCTTGAACTGCAGGAATAGATTGGCCACTTTTATTTTCCGTTCTTGTGTATTGACATAGAGATCAGCAACCTTTCAGGAGCTGTTCATGTTAGATTTCTTTCTGAAATTGGATGAGAATATTAGCAATAGAAACTCATCCACAGCTGAGAGGTGCTGCTGCACAAGAAGGGGAGTCCCTGTGGACTGTCTTACCGGTGTCAACGTGCCTGTGTGTGAAGCAGCAGCTCCCGGCTCCTGCTGAACGCGGAGCAGGGGAGTCGCGGCCTCTGCTGCTGGCTGTTCCAGGGTGCTCTGTGCCATTCGCCTCCGCCCTGTGCCACCCCGGCACCTCTGCTGTGCTTTGCCGACCCGCAGACTAACGCTGCAGGTGACCAGCACTGATTTTTAATGCTTACATGAGAACTGATTGAACTGTCTAATCAATCTTCTGCTCAGTATTGGGCTTTAACATATTCTGCTGTAATTTTGGTATCGGAGTGAACACGCTAAACCGGGTGGGCTGTGTTCTGCCCTCAGATATGCACAGAGGATCAAATTGGTCAAATTCTGTGCATTTGTACACAATTTCCACTTAAATCTGTTTGGATAAAGTACGTGTCACGGACAAGTGGCACTTGACCCAGTGGAGCTTGTACAGATGAAGGCTAGGAAATGAGTGTGAGGCCAGTTGTCATGAAAGGGTGAAGAAAAAGAGCATTCTTCAGTTAAAAATTAAGCCAAACTGTTTCTTAAATATATACTGTTTCAGTATTTGTGTAGTCTTCTTCCCAGTAAATAGTATTTTAAGAGATTCAAGAGCTTAATCAGATGACATGCCCACATTGCAGACTGAAATGTAGAATCAAATCCCCACAACCGTAATTTACTACTGTTGGAATGTCCATTTTTTATAATTTCCCTATATAACCTGTATTTTTTACCTGTTTTCCCTTGGAATGAGTATTATCATTCTGGGACTTGTAATTTGTCTTTTACGAATGTACACTCGTGATCTTCAGTGAAGTAGTAGATTTTGAAATATTGCCAGAGATGAAGGCAAGTTTTTTTAGAGTGAAGAATGAGTTTTGTGGCTTTTGGACATTTATTTAAAATGTCCTTCCCTAGAGGTAATTACTTAACTAGATTAGCTACCTGTGCAGGTATTTGGGGATAAATACAGACAATATTGAGCCAAACCAGTATATTTTCCAGGGAAAAGATTTGGTTTTACTTAAGAAAAATATATCCATTTAAATATTTTATCCAAATATGATAATGTTTTCTACATTCAGGCAAGATCGTATGTAGGGTTACAATAATGCATTTAGCCTTGACAAATGTTCAGTCTATTTGTAAATCTTAGAGTATTGCGGTGTTTAAACCATATTGGATATATTGTAGAGTGGAAGTTTAAGGTGAAAACAAAGCAATATTATTAGGTTGTGTTTATTTTTTTAATTAGAATAAATGAACAGTTATTTGTATGGATGAGAATTTGATTCAGAAAATGATACTGCTGATGAGCCAAAACAAAATTAAAGCTTGATAAATAGAGTGTTCAGTTACTGTAGTTTTGGGAACCTAGGTAGGGAAATGAGAAAAAGTAATTTAAAATCACACAATGATGATTCAAAATAAGACTAGCTAAGAAGGTTTTTAAATGGTAACTGCTTTAAAACCAGAATTAGATTTCATAGGCAAATGTGCAATTTTTGTATTTTCTGAACTCGTTTATCTATCTTGTTTTCTGGATGCCAGGTAAGAACTTTGACATATAGTAGGTACGATATATTTTTGGAGGGAACTCCACAGAAGTGGACGTTAGGATATAGTTCCAAAAGAGAAGTAATTTATCTCATTTCCTACTTGCTGTGTCTGTATAATCTTTTTGTGACAGTTAAAGCTAACAAGTATGTTAGTGTTCTTTATAAGTGAAGAAATGAGAGAAATGTATATGTGTGTTTGAGAGCAAAGGAAGAAAGCTAATTTGAAGAAAAAAATAATTTTGGTGAAGAATTTTGTCATACCATATTTGACAGGTCGTTATAATGAGCAAAGGAGAACGATGATGTGTGTTTCAGCATGATGAGAAACATCTTGGGGGATTTTGTTGGTTTTTTTTCTAAGGCAGGTTAAGGTAATTGTAATTACAGATAAATAAGAGGTCTTATTTAAGTCACTGAATTTTTTTCACGTTACAAAACAGATTGCTCAGTGCCCCGTAGATCTGCAGTTAACAAATACGTGATATATATGATGAGGCACTGAAGAAAGTATTCATTGATAGGTGAAGTAGGAGATTCTAAGCAGAAGAGGATAGATCTTGCCTTTCTTCTTGTTGAAGTCGGTAGGATTTTGAGGCATACAGGTAACTCAGAACTATGCCCCTTGGTTTTGATTGTATGGGTGGGCATAGCTCTGACTTCCAGGGAAAAGTTACGGTCACAGAATTGAGTATTATTTGACTGATAACAGTTAACAAATTCCTATTTGCTGGCACCAAAAACCATCTCAGATGTTCTTTAAAAAGACCGTCCAAAGAGTCCCTTAATAAATCATGGGTTTGGTATAACTTCTTTCATCAGAAGCGGCTGAGGAGAGCGGAGACTGAAAAATGGGATGCTTGAGATCTCTTTCCATTAAAGATACACCTTAGGCAAAGGTTTTTGAAAATGAAGGTCATACCATGGTGGAGCATGTGTGCTCTAGTTACCAGATGACGATTGTGAAATCCGTGGTAAGAGCTGTGGTAAAGAGGCATTTGTAAATGTTTTATTCCCATTTTTGATCTTACACAACGCAATATACCAAAGTGTTGTGCCCCAAGGAGCGGATGGAGCATTGTATGTTGCCGTCTCATGGTACTCGCAGAATGGATCAGTGAGTGTGTTTCATTTTTTTTGGTGGAGATAAATCTGCATTACAAAACTCACCCTCATTTGTACATCTATTTGCTGCTTAAACCTAGGTATTTCTTAGCCTGTGTGGGTACGAAGTCAGAGCTGCCCTTCGGTGTCTCTGCAGCGGAGGCTGGAGGCACGTAGATGGGCCAGAGGAGCGCAGCCCCTCTGTGCCGGCTCCGGCTGTGCTGGGGACGGAGAGCTGCAGGCCTGAAGGCTGTCCCCCTGGTGCGCTGCACCACTGCTAAACTGGCGTTTAGAAAAGCTCAGGCTCTCAAGTGCTGTACTGCTGCTGTACCTGAAGTAGGGTTAGGCTTCCCAGCAGGATTTCTAGGTCACTGCGTTCAGCATGGAGAGCTCTGGGAGGTTTGTAAGGGTGGTGAACACCTTAAATGGCACCACAGGTTATGAGATTCTGATTCAGATGTCCTCGAGGAGTCTGCTGGTTTCTTAACGCTGTTGTTAGTTTCTCATTGACACAAATTGCAGGTACATGATGTGTTTGCTTGGGGGGAAGGGGCCTTATAAGTGCATATTTCACTTCAATACATTGCAGTTTTATTTGTTGATTTTTCAAATGCAATGGGAAATGTTTCTGTCTACAACAAATTTTATTCATTTAGAAAGCCTAATGATTCCGTAACAAGAAATGTGCACGGTGGACCTTAAAATCTACAAGTGTCTCGATGACATTTGATTAGGCTGCCTTCGCTTTAAAGTTCTCTTTTGTCAGGTGAGTCCAGACCAGTCTGCTAAGGGGAGACTTGGTGGTTTTGGTTTGCCATGACTTCTTTCTGTTTCAGAAAATGAGGAGGAGGAGAGTGTATCCCTTTGGAAAAGTTTTCATCTGCAGAGCGATTTGCCTGGCTCATCCTTTCCCACAGAATAATGCGTTTTTAGGATTATTTCAGTATTCATTACCCGATGGCAGAACTGAAGATAGCAGACTAATTCCATTGATTGGTTTCTATCTGGAGTATCTGAAATAGGTATTTCAGGCAGCAAAAAACCATTAGCATTTTCAGCCTATTTCTCATAGTAAGTGATTGCTTTGCTGGTTCCAGTATGTTTGCTTGTTGCTGGTCAGTCTATAACAAGCTTTTTGGGGGGGGTTTAAAACAAAAATAGTAATTTGTGATGATGAAGCCAATCACTAGTGGTTATAGGAATGTTACTGTGACAATTGGGACCATTGCTGCAGAATACTCTGTAGCACTTTTCTGGGTTTAAATAAAGGGTCTTCTTCCATTTGTCAAGGGTGACCTGACAGTTTATGAAGAGCACTGTAGTGCAGTATAGGGGAAGACCTGAATCCTTGATGAAGCTCTTGGAAGGGTTTCTGCTTAACAGTATCCAAGGTCTGCACAAGAAGCAAGTGTGTCACTATGCGGTCTATCACAGACTCGCATGCGCTTCTTTAAGGTATTTTACTGCTGTTGTGTTACTGGCTTTCCTTGAAAAAATACGGCTTTGATGTTTTATAGCTGCATGAAAACACCTTTTTTTTTTTTTTTTTTGGTACTACATTTCGTTTCTTCATTGCCACCCCAAATCCCAGCTTGTCAGAATCTGAACAAAGCTAACATGTTCTGTGTAGCTACCTGTTTCCCACTGATCTTTGTACTGCCGAGAGTCCCAGTGTCCTTTTCTTTCTTTGTGTTATCTCACTGTTATTAGTGCAAAATCTGCCAACTGCCCCTATTCAACTCTTGCCGGGTTGTGCTAGAGCTGTGTTGTGCTTTTTGACCTCCAGATTTTTTGTAACATACTGAAGTTCATTGTTGAACAGATAACTCTTTCACAGTTTTCTCTCTTAATTTATAACTTCTTTTTTGTCATCATCATCATCGGTATTTTATCTTGGTTTCTGCTTGAGCCATGTTGTTTTAAGTCTAGGTTCATATTTTGTGTTGCTGGAATATTTTTCAAGAAGTTTTAGTGTTGTTTTCGGGGTTGAGGCAAAGAAAGGGTAGATGATGGAAGGAACAGTGGGGGCAATGGAATGAGATATGGCGAGAGACAGTGGACGTGAGAGTGAACTGAAGGATGAACATAGAATTAAGCAGAATCTGTGAGTGAAGAAGTAAGATTAAAATAAAACATTGGCTTGAAATGGAAAAAAAGAGGAATAGGAGGCATTAAAAGGCTGGAAAATTCCTGTGAAAGAGGGAAATAATTATGCCAGCTATACAAGAAGACTGTGAGGTGAAAATGCTAGAAATTTCAGGCTGAAAAAGTAAAAACTAATCTTAATACAAAGATTTATTTGAGGACCTCATCTAAGGGCTTAAATATACATCTGGGTTCAAGCACCTGCCTAGCCCAGTATTTCCTCAGGAGAGACGTTGCAGTCCACATAGTTCATGGCCTGATGCAAAGCTTGCTGAAGATGTTGGAGCAGTGTCTGTTGTACACAGTGGGCTTTGGGTCAGGGCTCTGTGAACATGTGAGCACATGCTGGAGAAAGCAGCAGAAAAATAATGTATTGAGAACATTCCTGCCATCAGTAAGAAGATGGCTTAGCTGATTTAATAGCTTTTTCTCAGTCTGTGATTCTAACAGCCAGGTTTGTGATGTTTATTTTAGTATTCATGTTCTTGCAGTCCTTTTTACATTTCTCTGTTTTTCCCTGGCAGACATCCCGCAGCTCCATAAGTCTGGGGGAAGAGGATGGTTAGCATGTTGTTGCTGTGGGGATTTGAGTCTTAATGCTCTGTGTTGGTAATACTGGGCATATAATTTTAAAACTTGCATGCTATAGAAGCAGATATTTTTTTCCCTGCTGCATTTTGTACTCTGGTTTGGGAAAGGAAGAAATTTCAGAATATTAAAAGAAAGAAAAAGTTATGATTTGGGGGACTGTTGGAAATGGAAACAGAAAGAGGGGAGTAATGGGTGTTGGTCTGGTCATCAGTCAGGCTGGGAAGAGACAGCTTGTTCTGTCAAGCAGCAAGACTGTTAGTCAGCCAACCACTTATGCAGAAGAAAACCCTTGACTGAAAGGTAAGGTTCAAAGACATCTGTGTATGTTTCTGAAATGAGCTCACTATTGAATTATGCTTATGGACTATGCGTGTTACATATCTGATTTTTGTTTAGCACATGCTCTTCATATGATTGCTAGTTATTTTTATTGCAGGATCCTGCTCTTTCTTTTCTTCTCCCGTTTTGGATGCCTTTTGTGTGTCCAGGGTTGACGTTGGGTGACTGTCATTTGGCAGAAGGCTTAGCAGTGCTGTGGCATGTCTTTCCCCCCCCCCCCTTTTTTTTCCTTACCTCAAGTGAAATATGCTGTCTTCCCATTTTCTACATGTTTACATGGTGAACTTCTTGCTGAATTGTCTGTGGCTAGTATCCTCTCAAGCTGGCTGAATGATGTGATTCATACACCCTCCCATGTGCAAGGATTGATTTCCTGCCTAAAAGAACTCTTCTGCACTGAAGGGTGTACTGGTGGTGTGCTGGCTATCGTTTGCTTCTGTTTGCAAACAAATTTGTTCTTTTGAGTTAGTGCTGTTTTCCACTTACCCAGAAAGAGGAAGCCAAGCTTAAGAGTGGATATTGGGGTACCTGCATACATCTGTTCCTGCGGCAGATTTGATACATAACTGGAGAGAAGTCATAGAAGACAGGACCCAAGGAGGAGGCTGACAGAAGGTGTTTTCTCAGCTCCTGTGAGCTCCTGAGAATTTACTAAGGCCAAAGGGAGATTCTGGGTCCCTAAGGCAGTGCCTTAACGCCTTTGTAACTTCAGTTCAGTTGTGTATAAAGTGGGCAGAATCCCTGAATTATAAAACAAAGGCTGTGTTTTTCAGGTAGTTTGAAATCTTTATGTAGAGCTGTGGAATCATAAATTATTAATCTTACTGGAGAGTGTTTCTAGAGGTCACCAGTTCTAATAGTTTCTTTCAAACAGAAGTAGGTTCACTTAGAACAGTTTGCCCCCTATAAAATCTCTGACCTTGCCTATTCAAACTTCTTTACAAATGCATCGTTTAATACAGGAAGCTCCTCAGGGAGGGTTCTTCACATCTGCCATCGTAATTTCTTATTTCGAAATGCAGCAATTTGTACTTGATTATTCTTACAAAGATCATGCCTCCCTTCCCTCCCCTTGCTCTGGCACATTCCTTTGTGCCGCTGCTTGTTCCGTAGCCTGAACATGGCATCGGAGAGTGTTTGAAATCCAAAATTTTCTTTGTTGTTATTCTGCCATTTCCTTACCACTCAACTCGAGGGGAGGGCGTGAAGGAATTTGCTTTTTATTATCAGACTGTTTTCCTGCGGGTGGTTAGTGACAGCAAGTTGTCATCATTTTACAGCCATTCAGCGAGTAACAAAACTGAGCTGAATCTCTCATTTCAGTTTCCTAAGGACAAGATTTCCCAAAACAAAAATACACCACCACTTCTTGGAGCACTTGACATCTGAAGTAGTTAAGCAAAGGACCGAAGCCCAGATTTTTAAAGATGCTTAGGTGCTTGACTGCCACTAGAACTGAATTGGACCTAAGTACCTGTACATAGCTTTAAAAATTTGAGTGACTGGGAAGACTTTCCTCATCCATCACTCTTGGCAGTGGTCCTCCCTTCAGAATTGAAGTAAGGCACATAGCAAGGTCGCAAAAAATACTTGTAGTCCTGTTTTCCAGAAACTGCACGTATTAAGTGAATTGCTGCATTCTGGCATGGCTTTTCAAGAAATACATCTTCTGAAGCAGATTACTTGCATTCCCTAGAAGAAAAGAGCCCTTGCTTGCATGAAAGTAAATATTTAAGACAGAAAACTTTTAAAAAGAATGCAAAATT
The DNA here is from genome assembly GCF_030867145.1 of Opisthocomus hoazin. NCBI lineage: Eukaryota > Metazoa > Chordata > Aves > Opisthocomiformes > Opisthocomidae > Opisthocomus > Opisthocomus hoazin. The sequence goes on along the minus strand of NC_134414.1, from coordinate 156,913,107 downwards.
ATACTGTAAAAATAACCACCTTTATAGCTTATAATCCATTTTTTATTAAAACTGGGAAATAAAAGTAAAATTCACATTTAAATTACTTTCTGCTGTTTCTGGGGGATACTCTTTGCATTCCAGTTGGTTTCGCTTTGCTGTTCCTCTGCCCAATTTCAGTGCTGCCATTCCAGACTTGCATAACCTTCAGGGGAAAATTTATTCCCAAACATAAAACCTGTATGGATTTTACTTTTTAAAATATTTAATAACATTTAACTGTGTGTTAGCCTTTGAGTCACTCTCTTTTCCAGTGAATCCAAAATGTTGGGCTAGTGCTGTCTAAGAAGGGAATGTGTTTGAAGGGGGGAGCCCTTCATCTCTGTCAGGAGATCCTTCAGCGATACTGTAAAACCAGGAGCAAGTGCACAGAAGGCCATTTTCTGTGTTCCTTAGGAGGTAAAGAACAACCACTTGCAATGCTTCCTGGCAATAAGTGGTGCAGACTTTCTGAAGAATTGGTTTAACTGGTTCTTGTTTAGTTAACTTGCATTTTAGTCTTGCACAGCCACGTATTCAATTTCACGTTTGGTGGGGGGTGTTTTGAAGGAGGATGGGGAACAAACGTTCAGCAATGCAATATAAAAAGAAAGTAAATGATCGCGTTGAAGAAAATTATTTGCCGTGCCATTGTGAAGAATGACTGCCTTGTCTTTTAGATTTGTATTAAATGTCTGAAATATTTGAGCAAGTTGCCCCTGTATTCTTTAGCAAGTTTACTTCCGCTCCCTGCTTCCCACCCCCAACTAAAGTACATTCATCACATTGCTGAGTTGGAAAGGTTTGTGACGAGTTTCTTGAGCTGTGTGTCTTCATCCCTCCATATCTCCCCTTCCTCTTCATCTCATATTAAATAAAGCAAATTCCAGACAGGTTAACTGTCGAACAGTTATGCTCCATCTCTTCAATCTGCTTTTAGATTTTTCGAAGGGGAGTGTGCTGATTAGGTAAGGAGATGTCACGGTCTTCTTCCGTCGATGTAGGAAGATAGCAGACATGATCGCCTGAAAAAAACGAACTACGAAGTGCAAGCATGGCTTTCGCCCAGTCGCACATTATGGCAGCTAGAAGGCATCAGCACAGTAGACTCATAATTGAAGTGGATGAGTATAGCTCCAACCCCACACAGGCTTTCACGTTCTACAACATTAACCAGGGACGTTTTCAGCCCCCACATGTGCAAATGTAAGTATTATAGTTTTGTTATTGCTCTAGCACAGCCTTCTGAATTGTTATTGCCTTGTCGATGTGGTATTTGATGGACCAGTCAGAAAAACATTTAAAAGGAATGCTGTTTTGCTGCCTTTCTAATAATAATTACTATAATGATACAAAATCAGTCCGTTTGGAAAGTGTAAGTACTCTGTTAAAGGATGGGAGAAAGATCACTTCGCTAATGTAACTTTAATACATAATACTTACATATTAAAAAGAGAAATAAAAAACAAGCGGTGGTAATAAAATAAAAGGTGCTACAAGCATGATATGTTCTGCAGTGTTAATAATGTTTGTTTGCATTGTACACTTGCTTATTGATGCAAATAGCTGTTAAAAATACCAAGCCTGTATCTGTACAACACGTACTGTTTGGTTAGTTATATTACAGCTACATACAAGGGAAAAACCACATCAATAAATAAAATAGTGTGGGCACCCATCCGACAACTTACTTTCATATCGATGTGCCGAAGATGCCAAGTGCTTAAAGAGTAATTAAAATAATGTGTTTGTTTCTGAGTTCTTATATAATGACAACATCAGTAAAATTAACTGCTCTAAATGATTTACTTGTAATGTAAAGTGGAGAATTATAATTACAAAATGAAACCTGCCATAAAGTTTAAAGCCAGAAGAAAGAGCAAAACAGTAAAGCTATTACAAATGAATTAAGTATAAAATTCTACTGTAAAATATTTTTATAGGGAATAAAAATGTCTGCACCATTTTATTGTGTTTATTAGAGAAGCAGCCTTATCTTTAGATCAGAAGGCTGATTTTCATTTTTTTAAAGGAAACTTCTTCTCCTTCAGGAAAATTGAATAAATAATCACCTCATTCACATTTTTGGAATGTAATATGATTTGATATTTTACAAACATAGGCCATGATTTCTGCAGTTAAAAACCTTGGCGATTATGACTGACTGAATGCTGTGTGTCTATTAGTGAATGCTTACGTACATACTTTGGCATAAATTTAGATATTATATTAAAAAAATCTGAAGACTAATGTATATATCAGGGTAGTGAGCAAACACTCAGTTTTTGGGGGCAGTGTATTAGCTTATGGTCTGTGTTGGGGGTTTCTAGGTACTATTGAAATGCAAATAGTAAAATGAGTGTTAGCACTGGGAAACATCTTTTGTTGATAGAGCTGGCAAATAGTAGCAAAAGTACAAACAAGCAAATATGAGTTCAGAAATACTTTTACAAATGAAAATGCCAAATGCAGGTTGCTCTGCTTGTTGAGGCCATTCTTTGTGAATATTCAGACAGTTCCTGGGCACTCATGAATTTGTTCACTGGTCTTAAAAGCTGAATGTTTTTTACTGGGCTGAAAATAACTTTTTTATTAGTATCCACTTGGTACTCAGCAATATGCTGTCTAACCAATCATATTACCAGAAGGCTTAGACAATCAACTGTGTGATAGAAGTTCAGCATCTGAGCAAGCAGTTGAAAATAAGCTATCCCTAGAAAACGGTTCCTCAGAAGAGTTTAGCAGTCTCTCATGAATGATTAATACTATTGAAGAAGCTTGTGCAAATAGAAAAACAGGCTAAATCAATTGAAACGTTCACTACAATCTGACCTACTCTTTCTCTTGGTACAGAAATTGTAAATAATGTTTCTGAATACCAGCAGGATTGCTTTTGCCTCCTACCAATGAATAGAATGGTAACAAAGAAGGGAAAAGTAGACATAAGAAGTGTAACAAAAGCACCCTTTATTCACATGATTGTTATGGGTGAAATCTTAGCCCTGCTTTAGTCCATGCAAGTTTTGTCGTTAACTTCAGGGAGGTGAGGGCTTTGCCGTGTCTTTGTGTATGGTTCCGAATACCCAGATCAGCGATGTTGCAGGCAATCGTAAACAGATTTCACATAGGCCTGTTAACGTCTGAACTCGCAGTAAACTACTTTAACCACAGGGGGTGTTTTGTGCTCCTTTTCTTCTGAAGTCAGTCTTGCAGCTCTTCCTTGGTCCTCCATGCAGGTTTATATTTCTTGTTTCACTTTTTAGCACCCATAACATGCTGACAGCCCTTTCCTAGCGCCATCGTAGTCTGGGATTTCTGTGCTTGTTAGATGACTGGGTTGCCGCTGACAAGAAGGGTGGTAAATTCTGATAGTGTTTTCAAGTCCAGCTGTCATTTCTGGGAAGTTCCTGTCTTGCTCCTTTGTGAAACCACTGAAATCTGGTGTATAAAAAAAACCTCTGGCAGTGTTCATGCTCTGAGATTTTTCAACTTTACTTTTCAGTTTCTCTGCAAGTTTTCATACTGCTTTCAAGAAAAACAAAAGCATTTGCACAAAAATAATCAGCAGATCGTTATTCCTCTGCTCACGCTGCAAGCGGTGCATTGGGTGTTGGTGTGACAGCTGCTGTGGGAATGCGTTACACAAGAATATGGGGATCAAGCTTTCAGAAATTATTTTCAGTAATACAACTTAGATGCGTTTGTGAAACTTGACATATGTTTTTACCTATATCTGGCCTCAGTGTGTGCATATCGCTTCAGTGTGAAAATCTGCAGCTCGTTTATTTTTTTGTATTGATGCCTTTTTCCCTTGAAAATTCTCTGGACTGTTGCACAGGATTTAAAAGTTATACATACCTCAGCAACCAAGAAAATGCTGTCCACATCTTCCCCATCCCCATCCAAACTATAAAAAAACCCCATGTGTATTATGTGCTGCATGAGTTGCTATGGTAAGTCTGTTATTTTCTGCATTCAGCTTCAGAGGAGCAACATGTGAAATGCATGCTACTCCCCAGCACCCAACTTACTGCTGTGCTGAGCTTTAAAAGATTCCTGATGGAGAAGATGCACCCGCTTTAAAGACTACTCTGCCATGAAGAGTCAAAAAGTGGTATTTTAGACCAGTTCATATTCTTATGTTGTGCCAGGGTAGTGTGCATAATTTAGAGCTGGCTTACTAACATGACCTGTAACTCACTTTTGGAAGTGCTGGACAGGGAGAGCAATAATCAGAAATTTCTTTACTGAACTGATGTTTAATCTGTTTAGCTTGAACAGCTTCAACGATAGCCAGGGTCAGCTCCTCCTCATTTTTATCCAGCCATTGCTATTCATTTTGAAGAGGAACTCCATGAACTGAATACATTACTGTTCACACAGCTTGCACCTTCTGACAAGCCTCACTCACCAGTCTAAACCCCACCATTCACCATCCATATTCCTTTGCACCCCTGCTACCTCCACTCGCCACCCGTGGAGCTCACTCTGTGGCAACTCTCTTCCCTCCAAAACAGGCATTTTTGACATGCAGTGGCAGTCATGCAGCTGCGCTGTTTGAGATTGTGAACTCCTATGTCTAACTCCCCCTGCATCTAACTCTCTTTTTTCCCATCTGCCCTGCTACGCGTGCCTGTGGTCCTCTCGCAACATACACACAACCTCAGCCCTACACGCAGTATTTGCAGCTGCTGTCTTTCACGGTCCAAATATTCCTCTCTGTCAGCCAGGCTTTACAATTTCCAGTACATGCTTGCGTACATATCCCACTAGCATGTACATACTGCCTGGGTATTCATTAGGTATGGTTTGATCACAGTTGGTTTTACTCCTCACCTCATGTTTGGTTACTTTCTGCTCAAAAACTGGAACTTCAGGAAGATGACTACAAGGTATTTGTACTAAAAGGCTGTTTCTCCAGTACTGCTGTACAAAACTCTGCATTTCTGCCTGCAAACGTATAGGAGGGATGAGCACAGAATGATTTGTTCATATTCTAGTTTTGTAGTTACATTGTAGAAAATGCTAACTTTTTCTGTATTTAACAAGATTTGAATGTTTTAGATTTATTCCCGACTCTCACACTAATCTTGTGAAGTTGTCTAAAACACCTCAGTTTACCCACCTATAAATTTCATAGAGTTCTTCTCTGACTTAGAGAAAAGATTATGTGATTAAAGATCATTATCGTATGTCTTTCAAGCAATAAAATGCCTTCTGAAAATTTACCTAGTAAACAGAGGTAGTGGTTTTTGGGTTTGTTTATGTAAAAGTAAGCTCCTGAATTGAGGCACAACCAGCAAGGGATAGGAATATATATTGCATACTGCAGCAGTGAACAAACCTAATTTTATTTGTCCCTTCAAAATAGGTGTTGTAAAAGTAAAATAATTCATAACAGTTCTGTATATCTCTCTGGTTTCTAGTGACATAAATATAACTCTTGCATCTCTGGTTTTTTGATTTTGTTCCACCAGAATTCCCTAACTGGAATTGCAGATATGATATAACTGCATATAGATACATTTGCTTCTATATATTCTAACAAAAATATGGATTGAGGGTAAAAAGATTGAGTTGAAAATAAGTATTGCTCATAGAACAGAGAGGTGTTCCCTGCTTTCCTCTTCTGCATCATAAGTAAGTCCCATCAAACTGGGTCAGATCTCTTCGTTTCCTCAGTTTTGAATATCGAGATTGGGCTCTGAACAATGCAGACTCACCCCTCACAGCATCTGATTTAATTTAGTATAATTAAGCCCAGAAAGTTGCCACATTTGTCCTGACAATAGTAAGGCTTGAAGGTACATTTACAGCTGTTGTCAGGAAAGTTCTTATCTTGCTTTGCATTAGCACACTGAAACATATCTCCAAAATGTGTGAATTAAATTTGCGGGAATTATATAACTTGCAGAAAAAAGTTATAATTAGAAAAAATGCATTTAAATGTTTTTATGTATCTAAAATAAATCTATTCCCTGTGTACCATATAATCATATTTAAACAATGAAACAGGATAGTACTGTTCCTTTGCAACTGGCAATGCCTTTGATTTATTTGTAAGTATTTGTTTTGGAGTTACTGCCATAGTTCAATCTCTTTTCCTTAATCTCTTTAAATTAATCCATCTACCCAACAAATGCTGAAAATGTTGTGATGTGAACATCAAAAATTTTTACACCTCCCGTTAGTGTTAGGTTTCTTTTAATATATCCCTTCCGTCAGACAGATCCAGAAGTCTGTGTAATCTCTTGTAAAGGTAAAAAATAGTATTAGAATTGCAAAGTAGATGCTAAGAAGTGCATAAGTACTTTATAACCTTGTTATGATGCATTTTCTGCAGGGTTGATCCGGTACCCCATGATGCTCCCAAACCTCCAGGATATACACGATTTGTCTGTATTTCTGATACTCACTCAAGAACTGATCCCATCCAAATGCCATATGGAGATGTGTTAATACATGCTGGTGATTTTACTGAGCTGGGACTTCCTAGTGAAGTAAAAAAATTCAACGAGTGGCTAGGTAGGTATGGAGTTCTGTGTGGATTTGAAAGTAAATTTGTTTACTGATTGTATCTGCCCCTTCTGCCTCCCAGTAAAAACCATCATGTACTCAGAAATGATGAATATTAATTTGACTTTTAGATTTGAATGGCAATGAGCAGGAATCAGATTTCTGCTCTTTTTTTTTTAAATATTTTTGCATTTTTCCAACTGAGCAAACAAGATTGGTGAGGCTATTCATCTGTTCTGCCTTCACAGTCTCAAGTGTACGTTAAGCAACTTGGTGTTAGCAACAATTTAAGTCAGTAGGTCTTTAATGATTTACATAAAACCTCTTACATACATTGTTATGGCTTTGCTTCCTCGCAAAAAAAGTTGTTGTGACTGAAAACATTTGTCTGTTTAACCCTGGAGGCTCATAGTTTTTTTATCTGAGGCTCAGCTGCACCACAGTGATGAATTCCAAACAAAGCAAAACGTGTGCCTGTGGTTGCTGTCTTGGATGTAGCAGACCAGATGTAGATGCCTTCTGTAGGCAACTGTTGGCATTGGTAACTGAAATTCTGTTCCACTGGGCAAGAGAGTGGTGATTTACATGTGCTTCTGCAATGTTTTGTATATGCTAAAAAAATGACAGTGAAAATTGGAAAGCATACACTGTATCCAGACAAAAACCCTGGTCGGTATTGTTCCTGCAGCAGCGTGGATACCTTAATTTAGAATAAAAATGGATTCTCGATTCTGATACTTCAGTATCAAAAAAGGGCGAGATAAAACGAAGGAGTTGGAGAGAGAAAGGACACTGTTTAAGGGTAATGGATTTCAGTTTTTAGGTTGATCTTCTTTATATTTTTGCATTTTTCCTGTCTTTTCTGCCTCATACTACAGCATTCTACACTAGGAAGGCACAAAGCAGACAAATGCATGTAGGATGAAATGGAATATTAAAAAAAAGACAGGACTTCACAATTTAAACAAATAATTACTAGCAAATAATCAATCAGCAAGGCTGCTAAAAATTTATTTGAGCTTGGGACCCCAATAATATGCCCCACATGAAACAATTGCGTTGTTCTATGAGTATTAAGGTAGGAACAGCACGTGGAAGTAACATACTCTGTTACAGTGCCTTCACCTCTGTCTCTGTACCCAAATGGAACAGGATGGCTGTAAACCAGAAAGCAAATTTTAATCCTATTTTGTAGGTCTCTACCATACATTATAATAATGTACTGAAAATAGCATATAAAGATTATACAAACCATATGGTTATCCCTTCTAAATAATACCCATTTCATTTATCTGGTAGTGTGGGAAGAAAAGTGCTTTTGGATATTGCTAGCGAACAAGGATGGGGGCTACACACATTACTTGCTGCGCAGTTTTTGTCTCCCTGGTTCTCCATCTGCCTCCCTGATGGTCACAGCTGTACAGTGTTCTGAAGGAGTCCTTAAGCTGAAATCCTCGCAGAATGGTAGGGAGATTTCCCAAGGCATTTCTGTGATGGTCTCTTCATCATTTTTATTCCAAAAAAAGGCTTAATTTTCTGACTTTTCAGGCATGCTTCCAATTTCATGGGAGTGTGTGGTTCGGGAAAAGGTGATCTTGGTGGTTTGAGTTATATTTTTGACAGAGCATCTCTGAGATATGCAGATTTGGCATGTTAAAGATTTTTTTTTGTTTCTTGGCAATTGGAAAAAATGGAAAATGTAACTGAATTTTTTAATTCATTCTGGAAAATCCAGTAGAAAAATAATTTGGGGTCACTACATAGGTTTCATTCATCTAGCACTTAAAGTTTTGTTCCAGTTCAAAATGGTAAACTTTTTTTTTTAATTACAGTTAATGAGATTTCAGAATGGAGACTTTAGCTTTTTTTGAATTTTTTTTTTTGTTTTAAAAGAAAAATTTATCAACTCTTGAATACCTTGAGTGTTTGCAACATCTGTAATAAATGGTAGAATGGTTCAAAGTGTTCTCTTTGAGAAGAAGAAATTTCAAACGTTTTTGCTGATTGCTCATTTTGTTGTGAAAGGCACTAGTCTCCAACAGTTTGGATTTTTCTAGATAGCTGCTTCCAGTACCTGCCATGATTTTGCAACTCCCATGGCCTACCCAACCTTCTTCTTTCTCGTCTTCACATTTTACTGGTTTCTTGAGAAAGTAACCAACAGACTCTGGCACAGACTTTTACCTCCGCCGTCATTCTTGCCTGCTGCCCCCAAATTTCCCTGTCCATTCCTTCATCCCGTAGCAGAGGGCTCGCCTTCCCACTGAGTTATTTTGCTCTGTGTCAGATCTATGTCTTCTGCCATCAGCATAGCATGGATTCCTACCTTTTAGCTTTCTGTTCTGTCATACCCTCTTGGGTCTGTGACACTCTGGTCTGTCGGCTGATTTAATCTTTTCAAGAGGCCCTTCAGCAAGTTCAGATTTTATCTTTCTGTTCTACATAAAATTTCTGTGCCTGTCTTATGCAAAGTATATTTTGCATTAACATCATTAACTTCTACGGACCTTATGGTTATATTGAGCACATGCTCAAGTGTTATGCTAACAGAGGCATGTTGGCTTGCTGAGTCATACCCTAAAATATGTTCTCTCTTTTTTAGGCTAACTGTATGTGGGTACGCAGGAAGGCCCGTACCAGCTCAGATAATATGTCTCTCTAGCCCAGTATTGTCTTTCACTGTGGCTAGCAGCCAAGGTGCTCTGCTTTGTCTGCCGCTTTGTCACCTAGTTTTATACTGTTTATCCTCTGACCCCTAAAGCACTCCATTTCATTTCACTTAGTTCTCTTTGGCAATTAGTTGTTTTCTTTCACTATGCTTTTTCTCAAAGTCCCCTCTACCCTTCCCGGGGAGGGATTTGAGGTTTTAGTACAGGTAGATTGATGCCTAACTCTATGGAGGAGATAAAATGCTGGTGATAACTGGATGTGCACATTTTCTCAGCATTCAGTGGTAGGCAGTCCAGGGACTTCCTGAGCCACAGCATTACTTTGTATTTAATACATAGATTTTTCTTTGATTTTTTTAACCCCCATTTGGATCTGTGAGTGCCGACAAAATGTTGTGTCAGAGCTCCACAATGTGATAGGGATTGTGTGAAGAGCTTTGCTTATTTTGAACCTGTCACCTACTAGTTTCATTTGGTATTTCCTAACACTGGAAGAGGCAAGTAAATAATTTCATTCTTCATTCTGCTTAAGAATTTATAGGCTTTTCCTGTATCTGCCCTTAAGATAATTTTCAGGCTGAAAACTGTTTTAGAAGTCCTTAAATGCCTTTGATCATCTATGTTGCTCTTTGTACCTCTTTGTTCTATATCATTTTAAAAATGGTGAGACCAGAACTGCACGTGATCTGAGCACACCACAGGTTTATCAGCTGGCATAATGAAATTTCCTAGTTTGTTCTCTTTTCCTTTCTAGCGTTGTGCATTATTCTGTTTTTATTTGTGAGTGTGACTGAACAATCAGATGGCATTTTCATAAAATTGCCTGTTATAACTCTATGAACTCTATCCTGAATGGTAATATCTAGTTCAGAACCGATCAGTGTGTATCTATAGTTGGTGTATTTTTTCGAGCACTTGAATTACTCTGCATAAATTTATATTCAGTTTCATTTGTCCTCTTAGTACCCAGTCATGCAGTATCATGATGTACTTTAGCAAGTCAGATTTCTATTTTGCTGCCCTTATTCAAGGCAGCTTAGAAAAAGAAGGGGAAAAGGGATGAATAGTCAGTTTACGAGGCTTGCCAGTGGTGCCAACCTGGTAATTTCCTTCCCTTCTTTTCCCGAATTCACTTTTCTCCTGGTTTTATATTTCATCTTTTCCTTTTTTAACCTAGTTTCTTCTCTGACTGTATTTTTCTTCCAACTTTGAAAATCCAGTTTTGGAGAACCAGAAAAAATGAAGTACAAAATACGTATTACGATAGGGCCGAATGGAAGGCCATGAGCCCAGTGAAACTTTTTAATGACATTATAAAGGTGCATGGTACGGCAGCATTGAACATATGCTAATTTTCCAGTATGTCCAGGAGATTTTAATGACATCACTTTAAACAGCCAAAATTTGGAGGAATTGTTTCTTCTGTTGGAGCGGGTCCAGAGGAGGGCCATGAAAGCAGTCCGAGGGCTGGAACCCCTCTCCTGTGAAGGGCGGCTGGGAGAGCTGGGGCTGTTCAGCCTGGAGAAGAGAAGGCTGCAGGGAGACCTTACAGCAGCCTTCCGGTACCTGAAGGGGGCTTATAAGAAAGATGAAGAAAGACTTTTTACCAGGGCCTGTCGTGACAGGACAAGGGGCAGTAGTTTTAAACTGAGAGAGGGTAAATTGAGATTGGATATAAGGAAGAAATTTTTTACAGTGGGGGTGGTGAGGCACTGGCACAGATTGCCCAGAGAGGCTGTGGATGTCCCATCGTTGACAGTGTTCAAGGCCAGGTTGGATGGGGCTTTGAGCAACCTGATCTAGTGAAAAATGTCCCTGCCTATGACAGGGGGGTTGGATTAGATGACCTTTAAATGTCCTTCCAACCCAAACCACCCTATGATTCTATGTAATCAAGGCTAGAAAAGGTAGATCATGCCATAAGTTGTATCAAGCTCACTATGCACTGCAGCGATTCTTGTCCTCAGCTTTTTCATTATTTTAGTTTTTGTTATTTATTCCCTACCTGCATATAAATCAAATGTGTTGTGGGACAAAGACACCTGTCCTGCTTTAGTGCACTCATCAAATAACGACTCCAAACCCATCTCTATTTTTTATCTCCCATATTGTTGCCACTGGAAATCGCCTGCTTGGCTCAGTTGCTCTTGTAATTCCCTTTGCTCAAGTCTGTAATATCTTCTAAATTGTGTATGCTCCAGGACCCACTGTCACTTTGAGCTTGTGGGTTACTTTCCTGGAAATTTAACTAAATAGCCAATCCGTGATTTAAGCTGCAACACATACTTCCATATTCTCTCTGAGAAATGTCTTCTGTGCCTGGATTGGAAAGATTACTTAAAATGACACATTTTGTAATATCCATTGTTTCAGTGTGTTTGCTTGAGATTTTCAAACGTCACAGGCAGTCTTCCTATTTGAAATTCATGTTCGAGCTCAAGTTGAAGTAAAAAAATAGAAGGTGGCTTTGCATTGTAGTGGAAAACAGTAATTAGCTCTTCAGAGCATTTTCCTGAAAATGTTAATCTTGCTTGCATATTGTACACACACAAAAAAAGTGGATTAAATTATTTGACATGCACTTCAGGAGTTGACCTGGGCAGATTCATCTCAGAAGGTAACATTTTTATTTCAGACTGAAAATATTTTAGAGTGAAGATGCCTTGCCAGTTACAGTAATGAGCACTACTAGAATCACCTGTTTCTAGTATTAGATTGTAGAACAAAATCAGCTAATATTGTCAATAAATATCATCACTACTTTTAAGGTCTTGACAAAAAAGATCTTCAGAAAAGCCTGAAACACTACACTTAGCTTTGCTTTTGCTTTACTGTTCCATCTTGCAAAATGATGGTAGTTATATTTCTTCCTCTCTTAACAGGTATTTTATATTTTTAGGTTCAATAATACTCGCATTTCAAACAGATTAAATTGTGTTGAAGAAGAAAGAAAATCAGCTTCAGAGCAGCAAAAGAAATTAGAATTTATAAATTGTAGTCATGCCATTTTGACCATCGGTAATTACACTATTTTTATGTTAATGTAGAAACCCCTTGAAAGAAGTATTTAAGCACTAATTATCTATTTACAAAAGAATGGCTTTGGAAATGCAGTGAAAAACATTGAGCTGTGTAGGGATTTAGAACAGATGTCATTTTTAAAAGACTGGGCATACTAAAAAAAGTCTTGGTTTTTATTGCATTTCTTAAATGTGTGATGGCTCAGATCCATTTATACATCTAAGACTCAGACAGCAGAGGATGGAAGAGTGCGCTTGCAACGCACTGTTCCAATATTTCTCCAGTTCTGGGGAATTAGTATGTCCTGAAGACTTCTGAACATTAAACGGGCTGTCGGGAGCCTTAGGGAATATTTAAGCTACATCCCTGAACTGGGAAGATGACCCAGAACAACTGTTTTCCAGGTATGCCTCCTGTGCTAGTGGTGAGAAGCTCTAGAAGGTGTAGGAGTGATAGATGCTAAAGGATTTTTCCTTCATTCCCTCCTTCCAAACACATGTATGCCTTTGGGCATGCACGTTGTACTAATACCGAGGTTGCTTCTTTCCTCTGATGGAGTGGAAAGTAGCCAGACTTCAAGATTCTGAGTCTCTGGGATGACTCACCTAAAAATGTCTTGTGATTTTCATAAATATCGAGATCCCTGACCCCCAAAATAAGCAAGTCAGTAAAAATACCCAGTCTTATTCCAGACTAGCAGATAAGTGTAGCTTTAGGAAGGCGGTGTGGCCCAGAAGTGCAGAGAGCAGTCGGGGAAGTGAAAGATCTAGACTACGATTCTGTGAACTGTCATTGCCTCTGGCGGAGATAGTTGAAAGAGCCTGAGGAAGACAGGTAACCAAATTCTAGTCAGTCCTCTTCAGATTTGACAGCTTCTTTATTGTTCCTCCATGTAAAATTGTGCAAATGCTACTCGATCCACCTACCACATGAATGTGCTGGAAAATTAATTATTCTCAGGACAGCACTTTGAACACCTATTGCAAAGCACTGTACACAAACGTTAAACACTGTTATTAGTGCTGTGCACCTTGTACAGTGACACGACACAGTTCTCTAGTCTTCCCTTCCAGAAGGTGACAACGGAGAGATACTGGGAGCACCTTTGCAGGATCTGAAGATCTGAATAGAAATCTATATCAGTGTGCAGAGAGATCCATGTAGGAAGCATAAAGTATTTTTTAATTGTTACTTTTTAACACTGTTCTCTATCTCCTTTGCTTTCATTGTCTCTAGATACATGTTGTAAACCAAACTAGAATATATCAAAGGGCAAAAAAGCTGTTGTAGAAATTTATCATCTCCTCAGAAAGGTATATTATTTAAGACTATAACTATTCCAGGAAGTAAAAAAGAAAAAAATAAGAAAATGGACCCTCTGGCTTACGTAGTTGAGGATTCTCAAACCGTTAATTGCCATGATCTAAGGGGATGTGTTGAAGGTTCAGTCGAGGCAAACCTTGCAGTTTTACACTTTTCTGGACATCTGTTACTGACCAGTAGTGGACAAAAGGTACAGAGCTACATCATCTTGTGGTTTGACTCACTACAACTACTCTGATGGCCTAGTTTGCAGCATGTGTTGGGTTAGTTCTGCATAATTACAGGGTAATTAAATAAACCCGTGTAAAAGCAAGCTACTTTGCCTTTTGAAGTAATTCGGGCCAATTATTATACATGTGGATGGGTGCGTATAAACCACGGTGTATCAAAGAGCCTAAGATGAACTATTATCAGATATTTTTTAGTTTAATTTGCCTTTATCTATTTATTTTAAGAAATCCGGTTTTGCAAATATGAGCAGTATTGTATGTGTTTGCTGTTTTAGTGTTTGATAGAATTACTGGCTTTTACAACGCAAGAATGTCTAGAGCTAGCAGGTTATAGATGACTTAGGAGGGAGTGTTCATTTACAATGTTATTCCAGATTACACACCATATAAAAAGTATGTTAATGTGAATTTCCCAGACATCAGCCCCAGTGTTTAAACACAGCACTGTCAAAGAGATGCTAAAAGAGCAGTCTGAGACAGTTATGCAGTCTTTTTACTAGATCACTCACTGCTGTGTTCTAAAAGGTTGAAATGAGAGGGGAAAAAGCATTAAGTGGGCACTTACATGATTGTCACTGCTTTTAATGAATACTAAAATTTCTTCTCAGTACAATACCAGGAGAGAAGCAAAGCACATCTGCTTGTACAAGTTTGCATGTGTCATGGTGAAGTTGCAAGCTGATAACAATTGTAAGCCGTAAAGGAGGTCACTGGCTGATAAAGATGCCTAACCTCATAGTACCAGCCTCAAGTATAAACATTTTGAATTGTTTGCAGTGTCGATCTAATTTATGGAGAAGAGGACTTGCTGATAGAACGGGATGAACCTTTAAGCACACAGAATTCTACTTTGAACAAACTCAGATGCAGAGAGATAGCAAACAAAGGCACACTGTTCAGTGCTTTGGATTGTGCCATTTGTAGTTCAAGTAATGGTTCCCCAGCATTTCAAGTTATTTTGTAAAAATTATGTTCACCATAAAAAGGACCTACTGTAGTTTAGAAGTTAAGAATTGCTGTAATAATTTTGTAATTGGTTCATAAACATGCAAAAAATTACACTTTCAGTTGATTTTCTTAATTAGTAATCTACAGTAATGAAAGGAATAAACAAAGATGTTACTAGCTAAACAAAATATATATCCTTATGCAGGTTATATTACCAGAACTACTGTCAGATTCTTGTACTAAGCAAACAAGGGCTAAGAAGCTTTCAGAGGAGGGCCTGCCACAACTGAGAAAATCTCCATGTATCTAGTTAAGGAGTTATTAAGATGATAATATCATCTGGCTATATATAAGCTAAATATGATATCCCAAGCTTTCTGACAGTAAAATAATCTCAAATAATAGTTACATTTATTTAGGGCAGAATTTTTTGTGTGAGGAGTTGTTCTGGGAGCAGAACCGCTGCGGCGTGACTTCTCGGATTTTGCGTTTATAGCCCTTTTGTGGGTTCGTAGGTGTCTCACCTAAGGTGTCTCAGTCCTTTGAAACGTCTCCTTCAGACTGGGCATTAGTCTTTGTGGACACTTACTTTCAGGAAACTCAAGGGAACATAATTATCTTTGAGGCTTTTACTTCTCTGCTGAATATAATAAATGACATTTGAATCTGTTGGGCATTTTCAGAGGGATATTGAGAAACAAGCATACAGAAGCGTAAAGCATCACACTTCTGTAAGTTTTGGTTTTGTAAGAAAAAGATACCCTTTGCTAACAGTGCTAAATTAAGTGCAAAATGATGTGTCTCCAGCATTTTTATGCACGCAGGGGGACATTACAAAAAGGAAGGAAGAGGGGAAGAATGAGGCAGGAAAGATAAAGAACCGTGTAGCAGAGAAGAAGGAAAAGGGAGGGAATAATCTCTCATCTCATGTTAAGACAGAGGCTGAAAGAGTGGATGGTGGCTCGTAGCCCCATTCCACATTGGCATAAGGCAAAAGCTGGATGTGGCCTGAAAGAGAAAGCCCTGAAGCCTGGGACTGAATTGGAGCCAGTGTGTTTCTAACAGAATTTTATGTGTAAACATTTCTTTTGATTCCAAATCCAAATAGGATGAAGTGGCTAAAGACTGATTGTGGAGGAAAATAATTTTAATTTCTTGCAAGTTAGATATTACAGGAGGAAAAAACAACTTATTTCAGAAAAATGTGAAATTTTTCTTAGAAGTGAAATTTTTATTCACCCCAAAATATTTTAAAGTGACCTTGTGCTTCATTTTGTTTCCTTGGTAATGTCAGAATCACTACATGAATTTCCAAATATATCCCATTCCATCCAGTGGCATTTTAATGATTTTAATACAGAAAACTGTTTAGTTAAAAATTTTCCAACCAACTCTAGTTGCAGTTTATCTCCAGATTATAGGGGTCTTTTAGCAGAAGCTTCTCAGGTGCCAAGAACAAGGGGATCCCTGGTCTTTGGGCAAAAACACTTGTCTTATTTTGGCTAGTCAAAATAAGAGATCAGAAACAACCCCGTAGCTTTCCCCCAAATTAATAACTTTTTTTCCTTTTTTTTTGGTTTGAAAATACATCTTTGACTCCCATAGCATATGTTCTTGCATGTGTTTCTTGGCACTCCTGAAGGGCAGATCTATTTCTTACATGCTTGCTGCCTTAATTTTACTGTGGAATGAATTTTGTCCTGGATATGTGTGCAGAATTCCTGTGACAGCCATAAATTTTCTTTAATATCTTTGTATACATAGAGCTTCTGTATTAATACCAAGTTTGCTACCTGCCCACCATCAAAGCCATATGCTAGCATCAAATGTTAATTGGCTATCGGTTGGGTATTTAGTCCTACTCATCTGCTAAATGGATAGTACAAGAAACATATACCAAAGTTAATGGAACATAATCTCTAGTCTTGTTAAATTACTTGTATACCATAGATTCGTTCCATTAGAATCACAACACAAAGTGAGTTTTTTATTTCTTTCAGCATTGCAGGCTCTTTGAAATTCTTGCTTGTGTTCCAATGTAGACTTAGAGAAACCGAGAATCAGACAGGGTGGAGGGGACGTCTGGAGGTCATTGAGTCCAACTTCCCTGTTCAGAGCAGGTCTAGAGCAGGCTGCTCAGAACTTTGTCCAGCTGAATGTTGGGTATCTCCAAGGATGGAGATTTCACAGCTTCTCTGGGCACCTGTTCCAATTTTTGACCATCCTTATGGTAAAATTCTTTCCTTATACCATGTTCCCATTTGTGTCTGTTGCCTCATGTCATACTCACCTCTGCGAAGAACCTAGCTCTGCCTTCTCTTTATTCTGAGATCAAGTAGTTGCAGACAGCAGTAAGGTCTTCCTCTTATCTTGTCTAGGCTTAACAGACTCAGATCTCAGCCTCTCCCCATATGCCACATTCCCCAGCCATCTTGTCAGTCCTGTGCTGGACTTGCTTCAGTTTGTCAGCATTTTTGTTTTACTGAGGAATGCAGAACTGGACACCGCACTCCAGATGTGCTTTCACAAGTGCTAGATAGAGGAGAAAGATCACTTGCCTTGTTCAGCTGGTTTCACTGTTGCTTATGCAGGCCAGGATGTGGTTGGCTGTCTTTGCCACAAAGACACACTGCTGAGTCTTCTTGAATGAAGTTACTCCATTCTAAGTGCAGGAGTTTACATTTGCTTTTGATGAAGTCAGCCCATTTTTCTAGCCTTTGGAGGTTCCTCCAAATAGCAGACATGCCCTCCAGAGTGGGTTGGCAGATTCTCACCCCTAGTTTGATGTTGTCTGCAAACTTGCGGAAAGTGCACTCCATCAGATCATCCAGGCGGTGAGTAAAGATGGGAAGCAGTATTGGCCCCAGCGTCACTAGCTGAGGGATGCCTCTGGTGACTGACTGCCAGATGGCTTTGTACCACTGATTCTAGCCCTTTGAGCCCAGTAATTCCAGGCGATATTCGACCCACCTTATCATCCATCCTTATCTCCCCAATTTGGCTATAAGGATGCTATGGGAGGTTGTGTCAAAGGCTAAAATTAAGGTGAGCAACATCCAGTGCTCTCCCTTATCCACAGAGCCAGTCATGTCCTCACAGAAGGCAGTTGCGTTAGGTATGATTTACCCATGTTGTATCAATGATGGGTGTTCCAAATCACTTTCCTAACCTTCATTTGCTTGGAAGATTACTCTATGGGAGATTTGTTCCATAGTTTTCCCAGGCCTGATGTGAGGCTTGATGGCCTGTGGTTCCCCTGATTCCCCTTCTTGCATTTCTTGAGGATGGGTGAGACATTTGCCTTTTTCCAACCACTGGGAACTTCTTCAATCTTTTTCAAAGGTGATAGACCTGTGATAGACAGGTGATAGGCCTGTGTCCATCCATTGCAGCACACCAGTCAGGTGAGCTATCCTGCCATGTCTCCATAATCTCAGAGATGTTACAGCTTTCCACTGTGCATGGACTTAATCCTCCTGGTTGTACCATATGCTGTGCCTGAGAGGAGCCCCAGTGAGGCTGCTTTTACAAGGGTAACGCAAGAGCCTTCACCATCCTGTTGTGCCCCACCTGCTTCCTCATTGCCTCCATTCCTCCACTTCACAGCATGACAACCCTTCCTCAACACACCTAATTTAAAACTCTTCCCACTGTATTAACAAACCTGTTGGCAAAGACACTCTTGCCCCTGTTTGCCAGGGGAATGCCATCCCTGTGCAGCAGTCCTTGTTCTTCAAAAAGGGTTGTGTGGTCATAGAAGCTGGAGCCCTGCTTGCAGCACCAGTCACACAGCGTCATGTTGACTGTGGGATGCATCCAATCCCACTTGAGCAGTGAGCCCCCTCCCTGGGAGGATTGGGGAGGTACCGCCAGGGCCGCATCCCCCCTCACTGTTATATCAGGGCTGTCCGTCACCCATGATAAGCTCAAGGTCACTCTAGTGGTACCATTGGTGCCCACAGGGATGGGCACTCAGGGAACTTAATGTTTAGCATATGGCTATTTTTGGAAAAGTAGAAGAAGGAAAAAAAAAAAAAAAGGAAAACAGCTTAGCAAATAAAAATGTTAGCCAGTGCCTTTACTAAGTCTTGTTTTCGCGGAGCTTGTAAATGGAAGACAAAAGGAACCCACTGCAATGTGTACATTGTAGCCACTGCTGTCTTTGGTAGGAATCTTTCTTAGCAAAATGCAATTATTATAAGAATTATTATAAGAAGCCATGAAAACCTGCATGAGCAGGTTTTCAGCATTCTCAGCTCAGTCTGTTCAACAAGGGACAGGAAATGTGCCTGCCCAGCTTGTCATTGGCACCCACTAGCAGGTGTGGGAATCAACTGGTCAAACCAGGAAATGTTAGAATTCTCTCTCATCAAGAGCTGATGGCACAAAAACTAGTAGATGGAAAAGTGGTTGTTCTAAAGGTGTGGACACATGTAGAAACACAGCCATACAACAGCTGTTAGGCTGTGTGCTCTTGGGGAGGTCTTCGTCCTAGCTAAGGGCCGAGCCAAGGCTACAAATTGTGCAGTAGTGTATGCCCAGGGATGGAAAACCATGTATTTATGTTGGAAGGGCGTAATGGAATAAGAAAATACAGAACACTTTAAATAATAACATAAAAAGGGAAAGAAAGAAGTTGTAGGTCAGAAGCAGGAAAGAGTTGCTGCTTTAAGGTAGTTTTCAGGTAAATATTGATCAGATATTGCTAATGCTCGGTGGATCTTAGTGCTATAAAAGGCACTTGAAACATTCAACATTTCTCAGGATTATGCTGACTCACGATGTTGGGCTGTGGTCCTCCTGCAGTGTTGGACCCTCTGAGGTCAGTGGTAGGAGGACCGTGGTTTAGTTCAAAAGAGATGTTTCACATTCAGTGTTGATTTCTGCAGGTGGACCAAAGTGAGCGTTAGTAAGTATGGGTCACACTGGAAGCAGGGAAGATGGGAAATGTGTAATGAACATTGTGATGTGATAGCTGAGGGTCTTCATCTGCAGCCGCTCAACTGGCATCTTACACATATAGTTCATGACAGTGGTGCCCACCCAAGAACAAGGTTCGAAGATTTATACCTAAGACTGACTTTGCACTTCAAGAGCACTTGGAGTAAAAAGTGAAGCATGTTCTAAAGTCTTCTAAGGAACGTAGTTGAAACAAAATATTGTTAAATTTGTGTGCAAGAAGCAAAGAATACCCCTATTAGACAAAACCCCTAGGATTTAGAGGGTAAAGAGGGCTTGTAGAGACAAAGAGAGGGAAATAGGTTTAGCAAGTTGCCGCCTGGTGTGGAATGAAAGGAAAAAAACCTGAGCTGCAAACTCATCAAAAACACAGTTGTTAATTGAAAAGCTGACAGACCTGTAACTACAGCAGCGCTTCTGGCCGCCACTGTAATAAATGTAACTGTACATTTAGAGTAATTTGCTAATTTGCCTAAGTAACACCCACAGACAGCAACATGACATAAATACATTAGTGGAAGCAGCAACTATAACCAGCTTGTACAGGTTCTTGGCTGCTAGATGGATGGATCAGATGAGCTGGAAAAGATTTACAAAACAGAATAGAAATGGAATTATTAACAATATCGCGGCATGCAGGATTTCTTTATTTTCCTGTTTCCCAAGAATGCTTGAAGGCCTGTAGGTGCCCATACATACTGTAGCATTTAAGTAACATTTTGAACTTGTTTGTGTGTGATGTGCGCACACACAGAAAACTTGTGGAGATGGACTACACATCTGCAAAACGCTAAGCATTGCAGAAGCAAAAATGACAAAATTTACGTCTCAAGGAGTGTTTCAGGTAAATAATTGAATCGCCAACATTCAACATCTAATTATAAATATTTGAAAAGGGTTTCTGTTAATAAATGTCCTGAAGGCACATATGTATTGGGTCCACAGGAAAGACTGGAACCTGTACAATCAATTTTCATAAAACAGATGTTACAAGTGTCTGAAACCTGTGCTTTGGAGTTACCCAGATCTTTTCATTTGGCAAATAATGAGGCATGTGCACCTCCTCTAGGCTAGCACTGTTCTCTGTCTTCTGTTTCCGTAACTCAGAAGAACACTGTTGCATTTTATTCTTAAATCCTAATCATGCCAACTTTTGCCACTGCATATTGACTGGTGTTTTACATTCTCTAATTATCCTACTTGTAGTTTAGGCTTGGGGTCATCACTAAAGGTTTCTATGTTATCAACAATACATTTTTAAAAGAGAAAATGACGAGATTGCTGCTATGCAAGGTGGGTCTCATTTTCAATAAAATGTTTCTTTCTGCTCCCAGTCTCCTGTTCTGACAGTCTTCATCTTGATGCAAATTCATGGTGCAGAAGCAAAGCTAATAAATGCAGCTTTACATAGATTCTGTCTTTGTTTCCTCTCAGATATACTGAAAAGGCTTCTGTTGAGCTTTATGAGACAGGCGATCCCTGCTCTCAAGGGCAGAATCCAGTTGATAACCAAATCTGGAGTCAGGTGGAAGGCTTCTGTTGTAGTGCTGCTCTCAGGAAGCACCCACATATGTGGGCATACATATATTCTTGCCTTCAGCAGGAGGCTGTTGCAAGGTTTTTCCCTAAATACGGGTTGTAAAATAGTCTTGAACATGAGTCACTTTAAATTATAGTCCATGGATCTAAGGAAGTCACTGAGAAAATGGATCAGGAAAAAACCATGGGATAGAGGCAAGCTAGCTACGAGACTTCTCTGTGGGATGTGGAGTTTTGACAGCTAAACCAAATCCCTGTCTACCTTGAAGGCTTGATCTTAATGTCAGGGTAAAGAGAGCAGCAGACCGCCCTGGCTGACCCAAGTTCTGAGTCCGTAAGACCTCTTCAGCACAAGCTGACAAAGACCACAGCTCTGGGAGAAGAGAGCTGACGTTATTTTATGAAGCATTATGGCCAATCTTCTTTGAACCCTAATTTCTGTCAGAGAGTTATCATCACTGTCACAGTAAGTGATATTTGCAGCACAAATGGCAATTAACTAGAAGTAAATAGTAGAGCAGAAGTCTGCAGACTGTTTTTTAAGGTTGATGAATTGAAAGTAGTTTCAACACATTAATGCTAAGCATGCTAAGTCATAGTGTGCCCTGAAAAAGACAGCAATGTCATTTACCTGAAATCACCAGGAATTACAGTAACCCGTAGTGGGGATATGCTCGATTGTTTCAAATATGTGAGCATATTATAGAAATCATTAATAGTTTGTGAGTCTGTCTGTTTTATCAGATTGTCCATAAAACAAGTAATTTGTTTGTTTTTCACTGTTTTAGGTAGCCTGCCCTATGAGTACAAGATTGTGATAGCAGGAAATCATGAATTGACCTTTGACCAGGAATTCATGGCTGACTTAATCAAGCAGGACTTTTACTATTTCCCCTCAGTTTCTAAACTGAAGCCAGAGAGCTATGAAAATGTACAGTCTCTTCTAACAAACTGCATCTATCTTCAAGACTCTGAAGTGACGGTGAGGGGGTTCAGAATATATGGCTCCCCTTGGTAAGCAGGTTTTCAAGCATACATATTGTTGATTGCTGTCACATCAGCTGTTTCGGATGCATGAGCTATATTTGGATTGCTGTGTTAGGAATAAAAGTAATACTCAGTTTGATAAAGTTTTTACATTTACTTGTAATGAATCATTCCTGTGATGATATAATGTACTGTGGGTATTGTCAACCAAAGAAGGATGGGAAAACGATAGTGTGCTCTTTAAACTCTGACGCCAGGAGCACTTCTCTGACATACTCCATGTAGCAGGTTTTCGTGTCGTAAAGTACATTTTCTATACTTAGTGAGTTTATATAATTACAGGTTAATTTTATTGCAAGGGTACATTCTTTTGACAATTTCCATCCTATGGATAATATTTAAGGTTCATTAGTGTATACAGTAGTCATTTAACGCAACAAGCTTGTTTCAGTATTTGTTTAGGCTTTTTTTTTTTTAATGTCCCTCTGAATCTTACTTTTTTTTCTGCAGTAATAGCCTTCCTCAAGGTATAGTTCAGCTTCTAAACTAAAGTCAGCAAATCACTGGCAACTTAGTATTTCATAGATTTTGCTCTACTGCATATAGTGAACACTTAGAAATCCTTAACAGTATCGGAGACAGACGGGCTTTGGCTTGCTGACCTCCACCTTGGACCTTGTATGTGCTGCTTCTGTGTCTCTTACGTTACATTACTACTATGTTATTTCCGCTTACAGAACTGTAAATTTGGTCTGTTATGAGCATTCAGTGTACATTTAAAATAAGTAAAAATTTATTTTAAAAGGTAGGTTTTTAAGGGAATGTGTTATTCTTTCTTTTAAAATCACATCAGGCTGGAATGTAGCAAACAAGTTGTCAAACCTGATGCATATACCCCAATGTGAATTTTCAGTGTGAATAAACTGTGAAATCTCTTGGATTTTTTTTTGTAATGAAAATTGGCATTTTCCCATTTGGTTACTTGAGATGGGTGTTAATTTTCTCTGAGCTTATTATTCTACATTTGTCTACATTAAATAGCTTCCCTCTTAAATGCACCCTTCTCTCTCTGCCTCTTAGATCTCCAGATCTTTCTGGGTTTATTTCAACCTACCCACCTGCTGTGTTGTAGTTCATCTTCCTCTTGCGTCTACTGTGTATTCAATCAATGTACAATTTACTTCATTTTCCAAATTATTAGGGAAGATATTAGATGGTATCAGTCCCAATATTAACTTCTGAGAAATGCCACTTGGCATCTCTTCCCATTTTGACGTTCAACTGTAAATACTGTAATTATGCTCTGTTTACAATATGTCTGGCAACTTCAAATCTTCATTGCAATATTCGTAACCAGGCACCATATTTGCAGTGTCAGTAATAATTTTCCAGGCAGTAAAGTACCAAAAGTCGTATTAAAGTCTAGATACATTTAATTAAAGCAAAACACTATCTATAAAGTAGCACTAAGTAGAGGCTACAGGAAACCATTTGAACTTTCTGTGTGTCATTAGATCTGTAAAAATCTGTACGCTTTTGTCCACCCACTACCCCATAAATAATGTTTCTGTGAAATCAGATCTGCCGCATTTCCTTTGTGCACTAATCCTGTCGTTTTGCAGAAGTTGTCTGAGCTATCTGGCGTGACCTATTCTTCGTGAAAGAAGATTGCTTTATGTCTTTCATGCATTATGTCTAAACTTCCACACTACATGTTCCATAGTGTTGCTAACTCGTCTCCCACCCCCTTATGGTCCTGGAAGATGAGTGTTGTAAGGTCCTTTGAAGATCTTTGCTTACTCCATATGGGAGAAAGTCTCGATGAAAGTCTTCCAGCCAAACTGCTTTTTTTGCTTGTCATTATGCAATGCTGAATGAAGTTTCCATGCTAATTGATGTCATGTCCAGTGGAAACAGCAACAATGACAGTAATAGCTATAGTGAGTCGCTCTTCATTAGTCTGTCAGAACAGCAGAAGTAAGAAAGTCACATCAGCCAGCCCACCAGACAGAAAACTTCGGAGGAGAAACAGCTGTTTTGTGTGGGTTAAACTAGCAGCCTGCTAGATTGAAGGCTGTAGCACAAGTGTGTGCCTACTGCTCACTACTGTTCTTTAGTGTTTCATTTTGTTTCTGTACTTCATTCACCCTGGAAAAAGAGGTTTGTCATAGTTTCTCTGGGAAATCGGTCTCAGTTTCTTTCTACATCATAATAATGTAATCTCTAAAAAACTACAGAACTTTGGAAAACATTTCCATGGTGAATCTTTTTTTGCCCTTTCATCATGAAGTCAGTCCTTTAGAAAATGATTATGAACCTACTCAGGACTTCAAAGTTTAGAGTTCTTGAAGATCTCAGAACTCAATAAGAAAGCTAAATTTCATGCAGTTGCTTGCTTAGTGTCCTAAAATAATTTTTTTTCCAGCCTTGAAAATATGCGTCTAACTTTCTGAATGGATTTGTTTAATTGGAGAACTCCCAATTACAGTTTAAGTTTGTTGTCCATACATGACTCTATTTAATGAGCAGGTGAGCCATCTAGAGACTAGAAGACATGGGCCCCAGACCCTGCCTTTCTGTTTCTGGTTACAGCCCTGATCTTCTGTTTTAACTTCACCCTTGGTAAAAATAAGTACAAGCCAGAGATATCGCTGCTTTATAAAACAGGTTAATCAATATTTGCAAAGTACTTTGAGAATGCTGGAGTAAGGTCTGAGTGAGTGCCAACCAGCATTAACTTAGTGTGTTTTACCTGCAGCCATCTGCGTTTTTATACATGACCTGTACACATTAGAGTGTACTTCTGCTTAAGATGTTTTAGTTGCAAAGTAAACCATGAGAGCTTGATTGGTTTGCATAACATGCCAGTCTCTAAGGCTTTCTAAATATGTACCATTTGTGTGTGGTTAAATATTTCCAACAGCACTTGAGTATTTTGACCTCTATTATTATCTAAAACTCAGTGGTCACTTTTAATTGCATAGAAGAAGTGGGACACTATTTTGTCTCAGAAACCAATGCTCTAACTCTCCTGGGCTCCAATGGCAAGATTTCAAGTGCCAAATGGAGCGTCTACTCACTAACAAAAATTTAACTGCCTTAAATGTTAATTATGCTACTATTATCATCAAGCAGGGAGCAGCCATTTTGAAATGCAAGCTACAAAGCGCAAAAGCTGCTATTTAGGAATTAGTATTTGCAACACCGGTGTCTTGGACCACAGATTATCAGTATAGATGATGAGGTAGAAGAGTATAAAAACATTAGATGCTTCATGAGAAGCTTGGAATACCAAGATGTTAAATGTGTCGAGAGCAATCTTGACTTTTCAGGGTGGCTGTGTTTGGCCTAGGGGGCTGATGCTTTTGACAGTGCACCACATGGTGTTGGTTGTCAGATCTGGGTGAGCAGGGCATCAGTAAGAATGCAACGTGCTTTCTTCTAGCGTAGCCCAGATGTTGGGAACTGTTGGGTTTTTTTCCCATGTAAAGCCTGGACACTGTGATTTTTTTCGTAAAAAGCTAGGTACAGGAAGATGCACACTGGTTTCATCCCAGCAAAACCCAGGACGCAGCCAGAACATACTCACAGACCTGGAAGCAATCTTGTGTAGAGAACAGCTATAGTTGCTATGAGTGTAAACCACTGACTTTGGTTCCTCAGTAGCATTTATTGTAATTTGGAAAGCTGCTGGATGGAAAGTACTTATAAATACCCTAATTTATTCTGGACTGCTGTGAGAAAAGTCAAACTGGCAGACAGAGTGACCCAAATAATTTTATATAATAATTCTATATAATGTACTTTTGACTGCTCAGTGTTCCCAAAGATGAAGCCATTTTCCAGAGGGGTTTAATTTTTTGTTCCATAACATACAAAATCATAACATAAAGTAAAAATACAGCAAGCAGGAACACCAGAGAGTTGGCAGACCATCCATCCTTAGGTGTTTTTAGGACTTGGCTAGCCTGCCATGACTGACCAGATCTAGTGGTGGTGAGTGGTAGGGAGTGGTAGGTTGGACTAAAGATCTCCAAAAGTCCCTTTTGAGCAATGTTTCTTTGATTCTGTCGGTCCCCCTATGGAGCTAGAGGTAGGTGTCAGTGCTGATACCACAAATGAATAGGTGTCAACAAAGTCCTTACAATAGGGAGGTTTGCCGTCGATATCAAACTCCCTACAAGCAGTAGGTGGTTCCGAGAGGTCATTTAGAAGTCAGGAAGCTCAGATAATAGTGGAAATTTGAATTTGGATTTGAAGTAGAGGATCTTTTCTGTGTCATCAGACTGGGCATTATCTCTATGACGATGACATTCATGGAACCATATTAATAAATGATTAGTGAGTATTTTAGTTATAGATTTTCAGCCTTCTATTATAGTTCATTACCCCCACAATGTGTTACTATTTTGCAGGTAAGAGTTTTGATGTTAGCTACAGCTGGAACGAAGATAGGGTGCACAGTCCACTTGTGCCTCTGCACTGCTAAAGATTTTAGTTGCACACTTACACACTGCTCTTGCACAAAAAGCCCTGATGCATTCAGTGCAGAGGATCTGCTGTGCTTGCTGAATGAGTCAACTCTATGTTATTCCTTTTATAGTCATTATTCAGAATGGCCATGTGAAAACAAAAGCCTATAAAGGTGCACGTACGTGTATGTATTGACATGAGATCGCCTCTGTGAGGTTCATACTTGCATGTGTGATCCTGAGCATTGCTATGTTGGCTTCTCTGCTGCACAAGGTTCCAGTAATGGACTCTGCCCTACTATATATTTCTTCCATTGAGTTTTTTGCAACTCAGTAAATAACTTGGCTCTCTGTTCTCCTGTTGCATGCAATAACTAATGATAAGACCTGAAGACTAATAAATTGACCCCGAATCAATAATCAGAAGCTGGTTGTGTCTGGCAAAGGTTATACTGACTGTTTCCCCAATGTCTAGTATTGCACTTCTGCCTCAAATTTATGGAAGAGATGTGCGTCTGCAGAAGAACAGGTATTCTGTGTGTATGCTCTGATCTTGTAGAAAATGACAGGAATTCCAGTGGCATTTTCTATTAAAAAGTGAATTATTCTGCATTAATGGCAGGGTAAGAGTACACGTTTTACTTGACATAGCAAGAGAAATGCAAGTGGCAGAAAGAAAACATCTTCTTCCCTAGCCACTGAATTTCAGTAATGCTTCTAAGTGGCTGTACACAACTGTAGGAGAAACTTTGGTTCTCCTGCTTTCAAACTGGCATACAGGGTGGCAGGAGAGCTCTTTCAGTGCTTTTTTTCATTTTCCACAATGTGGGAAAGGAAGGCACAATCAAAGCCCTCTTGCCAAATATATGACAGTTCCATTATTTTAAGTGACATGCTGGCCTGGAGAGCTTAAAGAAGCCCTTCAGGATGAGATATCCTCCAGACTCATTATCCAGAGAGTGGATTTTTGCTTGGCTTTGATTATCTGGAGGGATCTATTCCTATGAAACAGAACCTCATTTTTCTTTTTGCAGAATTACATTTATTTTAGTGTCTATGTAGTCTCATTTCCTCCTTCGCTCTTTTGTTGTAGACCATCTGGAAGTTCAGAAGCTTTCATTTCCCAATCAGGGAAAATGGGAGAGCAAAGATTAATATCAGCCTGGAAAGACATTTGTGACCATTTGTCCTGAAGTGACAGACACCCGGGCTGGACTGCTGGGCATCTGTAGCTTCTCTCCAGTGGAACGGGCCAACAGCTCTCGTGCAACATTGTTGTTCAGATAATGGGAACTGAGTGAAGAAGGATAGGGGTGTGTATGTGGGGAGGGCGTTTTTTGCGGTTGAAGTATTGTTTTTACTGAGCTTAGCATTCTGGATCAGAGCCATTCTGTGAGCTCTGGCTATGTCAGAGAAGATGGCCAAATTCCTCCTGGTGTAAAAGACATCAGCCTATAGGTTGCATTAATGAGTATCAGCCACCAGCTCAGCCCAAAGCAACCTTGACAGGGGGCTTATTCTCCAAAGCATCATCCCACTTTGGTGTGAGGGCTGGAAATCTGTTCCAACCTGTTGGCCTTTTTCTTGGGGCACTGCAGCTCTGTGTACTACTCCAGTATGCAGCCGAGTGTCTTTACTCAACCTGTGTAATTCAGTGTCATCAGCAGTGCTTAGCTATAGACGTGTAACTCTCATCTGGTTTGTTATTTTCTTGTCTGATTTTTTTTTTTATCACAAAGTAGGTAACTTTGTTATACTCCTTCTCAAATGTTCTCTCTCTCTCTCCTGTGTGTGTGTCTGTGTTTGTGTGTCTGCGCACGTGCACACTTTGGCTAGGAAGACTGCTAACTTCCCTGTGTCAGTGGGGTA
This sequence comes from Opisthocomus hoazin, assembly GCF_030867145.1. Lineage (NCBI taxonomy): Eukaryota > Metazoa > Chordata > Aves > Opisthocomiformes > Opisthocomidae > Opisthocomus > Opisthocomus hoazin. The sequence continues at coordinate 156,884,556 of NC_134414.1, read as the reverse complement.
GTTTCAAAGAGCATGCAGAGGGAAAAATGAGGCAGACTTATTTTTGTTCCACACAGAATCCAGGCCACCCATACCCTAGGTCTCCATTTCAGTGCCTTCCTCCTCCATCTTTTCAAGAACAGCTATAATAGTCTCTTTCATTCCTCACTGACCTCAGTTTCCATCAGTAAAATAGTGTCGCAAAGATTTATAGATTCATTTCATGAGAGGGACACGCTTTCATTTTGCCAGTGATGAATCATCTAATGTTTACTTTCCCAGACCTTGTACAAATCTTTACAGTCATTGAAGTGAACATCAATTAAAATGAAACTGTATTAAAATAAAATATTGACTTCATTTAACATAATATACCTCCCAAGTTGGGAGTGTGGCTTCCAGATAGAGCAGCAGCAGCAGCAGCAGCGCAAGATGTTATATTGCAGGTTTCATTCCCTGTAAAATTCACAGAAAATAACAACTTCTGCCTCAGAGTGACCATGCTGATTCTTAGTCTTGATGCCCCTTTTAAATCTGAAAAAAAACCTGTTCAATACCTTGCACATGACTAAAATATACAGGGACTCAGCAATTGCTGTTATTGGACAAACCATACTAGAAGTTTTTCTAAGTATAATAGCTTCTTCCTATGTTCTCTTCTTTCTGCACCCTCACTTGGTCAAAAGATGAAAATACGAACAACTAAAGTGCAGTTGCTTCTGTACTGTTTCCTAAAGCAATAAGGAACCACTCTAAAATTCTTGCAAACCTCAGGTTAAGTAGAGTTTTGAGCAGGTGGCTTGTTTTCATGTCTAGCTCTGTCAGTGCTACTGTTTTGTATGGATGCATGTGGACATGTTAAGGAGTGCTGGGTTTTGGTTGCTCAGCAATGTTTTAAAAATGGTAGATGTTCCCTGGTTTTTAAAGTTGGGAACTATTTGGAGCTTTTTTAATTAGTGACTTTGAGTCAGGCAATCTAAGTGAGTAATTTAGGTAGACTGACGGGGTCCTTGAAGAAAATGAAAATCAGGAGTGGGAATAATAGACTCCACTCGTTGTTTAGAATTGAGGCATCTGAAGTTTCAGAAGTTCTGGGGAGAAGGCTGGCATCTAAGCCTACCTGATAAGGCTGCATTACTGTGGTTAGAATGCTGAAGATGCTTTATTTCAGACATGCAGTAAAAGGTAGGTGAGATGTGACAGAAGTGTAAGAAATAGCAACTCATTTAGAGGAGAGAAAGCAAAATTCATCATCCTGTTTAAATATATTAATTAACAGTCTGAGACACATAGATACAGGTTTAATTGTATTTTAATAGAATGCTGGAGTGATATTTTTATTTCCTCTTCCATACTTATCAGAAACCATTTTCCATTTTGGAAAGTGCTGCTTCTTAAACCTACAATACACTGTAGTTTAGTTTGCAGCATATGGAAGATCGTAAGAATGGTTTTTCCTGCAAAATGATTTTGATCTATTAAATTCAGCTGTTCAGGGAAGGTGGTGGGGAGAATTGTAAGATACTGAACTCCTGAAGTGTGAAAGGTTTTCCAGCAGCAGAAAGTGAGACTTAAGAGTGCATTCTGGCTGTTTTAACATCAGAAAGAGATCGCTGGATTGTTTTTCTCCTGATTTTTTCTTTTTTCTTTTTTTTTTTTTTTTTTTTTGCTAGTGGCACTTTGCTAAAATTGGTGCATTTCTTTTTTTTACATGATCTGGAAATACAGGAGATGTGAGTCTCATTCAGTAGACACGAGGTATACAGGTGCTGTTGCTCATGTGAGCAATCATACTGAATTCAGGAGAGGTCTTTTTAATGAACACTGCAGTACAAATGAAGTGACTGAAATGAATTAGCAAGAATCATTAACATTACTTAAAAACAATATGTATGAAACAAAATAAAAAGTTCTCAGCTCCAAGTGAATTTGCTATAGCATGTTAAAGGAACATAGTTGTTAGTAACTAATTAAACTCTGCAATAGGTATGTGAGCAAATGAAAAAGTAAACTGAACTACACCTGTTGTAGCCCATAAATATCAGTCAGACCAGTGTGATAAATTCAAGTTATTATGTGCTCCTGAGAAATTTTATTTTTCCATTTCCCACAAGATTTTTTTGAAGTCACAGCAATTTAGAATATCTTTTTTGTTTTCTTGTTAACGAATGTTCCAGAAAATGTTTTCTCTCAAATAAGATTTCCTCCCAACATTGCCCAGGGCTGAGGAGTCTGGAACAGTTCAATCCTAGAACAGTCACAGTAGAGGAAAATCAGTAAGTCAAACACCTTTGCATACTGCTTACTTGTATGTCATTGCGTACTGGGGGTTATGTATCAATTCTCTAATACTTTTCACAGTGGCCTCTTGCAGAAGGAGTTTAATCAGTTACTGAAGCCAAAAATGCTTTTCATCCACTTTGCAGTTGTGTTCCTCCACTGTGTCTGTACAAGCGTGCAGGACGTCACGCCGCCCACACGTATGTGTATGCTGAATCTAGAGCAGAAGTTACACTGATTTCACATCATATTTTGGGGCAAGTCCTGTTTCTTGTAATGTCTGAACTCACTGTGTGGCTTTATATTTCTGTATGTGAGTGGGGATTTGCATTTGCTTGTTTTGTGGCAAATGTTTCTAGCTTTAGTTATATTTGAGAGCAGTTGAAAAATATATTGCTTCAGTTTAATTAGCTTGGTAGGAGAAAGTCCCTTCTTGGGCAATAATTATTAGTTGTATATTATTAAAAGAAAGTAGTTCACTTTCAGTTACTTAGCAGAAATAATTGAATCTTCTGATCCAGTAAACTAGCTCACTTTGGATTCAGCTGATTTTTAATTTAAGACCTATAGAAGAGGAGACCTGTAATCTCACTACAGGGAATTGGCTTCACTTTCCTGCAGTTCATAAACCACGAGAGTGAAATTGCAATCCCCCACAGCAGTTTTCTCTTTATTTTTCACATTTGCTTGAAAGTTTAATTTTATGAGACCGAGCTGATTTTAAAGTTTAAAGTGCTTTTTTTGTTGTTTTGGTGCTTTTTTCCCCATTTTTTCTCAAACAAAAGGACTAGCAGCTCTATCTGTAGTCTGGGCTATAGTCTCAGACAGCAGCAATTTCAGGATGTTTCAAAGCTGTAAACACAGTTGGGTACTGCGATGAGCCCTTTGGCTATATTCCAGGAGAAACACAAATAGCTAACTAGTTTGGACCAGATCTACATGGAGCTGATTCTCAGCTGGAGTAAATTGGCAGAGCTCCACCAGCTTTTGAGCCATTTACACCTGGTAAGAATCAGCCTCTCTGCTTCATGGTAGCTTGTACTTATGCATTTTCCCTAGGTTTTTACACAACAGCTGCATTGCTATGGTGAGAAGTAGATGGTGACTTTACCTTGTGCTCTAGGTGAAGAACTGTAAACAGAGCCACCATCACAGAAACTAATTGTAACGCGGTTATCTCAGTTCCTTCTCTTTTCTCTGACCAGATTTTAAGGGGGAAAGTAATTTACCACTTGATGTGAAGCTGTTTAACATCAGAACACTTCCTTTGGATTTGTTGTTCATAAATTAATTTTATTTAATAAATTAGCATCGTTTAATACGAATTAATATGAGGATTTTCTTCGCAAGTAAGAAAGTAGAATAAATTTGAACCAGTATTACAACAGAGGGCTAGACCTGTGTGTGTCAAATATTTCTAATTACATAATTTACACCAGATAAGTATATGGGGTTTTTTAAGGTTATCTCAGAATTCCTAGCTAGCTGACTGAGCATCCGGGTGTTAAAGCTGTACCTTTTCGGTATAGGAAGTTATGCTGCAGCAGTTGGTTTCCACCACTGTACTGTGGGGTGAGTTTAGGACTGCAGAAGAACGTGAATTTGGAATTTAGGATTGCTTGGATGTTGTTCACTTCAGGTGGCAACATGGCATGTGAAGTACCAGTATGTGCTTTTTTAGACAAGAAGTCTGTTGCTAAATCGAAAACGTTAAAAAGAATACATTTTATGCATATATACACATGTATTAATTTATTAGTTTTGGAAGCATTTTCATGCTTGTTTAACTCAAAATGGCTTTGAATTTTCAAAGGAAAAAAAAAGGTAAAAAAACAAAAGGGAAGGAAAAAAGAAAAACTGGCAGACAGTTACTCCATATGGCCTAATTACTCCTGGTATTTTGAGAAGAGAGTGTAAACCTGGTTAGTTACTAAACTGAGAAGTGGCTACTGTGAGGGCCTTTTTTATCGATTCGCAGTGCACCTATTACACATCCTATGTGTTTTAGTCATGTTTCATCTAGGGACTTCCTCCAGGAGCTGCGCTGTAAAAACCCACAAGTATAGCGTCTCCCTTTGAAGGGATGTTCCGTCTCCTCAGTTAGCAAACTTCTGCGAAGTCTGAGGGGACTACAGTAAACACTAACTAGATGGATGTGTGGAAGAAGATCATTTTTCTTTAGCTCTCTGGTCATTTGATAGTGAAAAACTGTAAAGATGCCTTGCATAGATGGACCTCAAATTATTTTTCCTTACTGATTGGCCCATTCATGGCACATTTAACGTTTAAAGTGAGATTTACACTGTACTGTGGACAGAGGGACTGTTAACTCGTCCTCTCTCTTAACCCTTCATCTTTCCATGACTATCAGCTGTCAGTGTCTGAGGTACCTGGCTGTACCTATATGTTTACGTATTGAGGATCAGAGAGATTGAGGGAACAAACTGGGAGACATCAGGAACTCAAGACCTTAGCCCTGCGTTAAATCCATAAGACTGCAATTCCGTACAGTTCTACATTTGTACCCTCACCACTGAATCTCTTGGCTACTTATTCCAAATTAGCTTTTAAGTTTGTTTGTGGGGTTTATCTTCTTATTTTTAAAAAATATCAGATGGGATATTATCATCTGGCTCCCAGCAGAATGAAATAAGTATTTGCATTTGGTGTTGGCATGTTTTAAATTCAGTCTTTCATTAATTTTTCTCTATACCTGTTATCTTCTGTTTTCTTGTTATGAAGATAAAGTAGATTTCATTTTATTTTTCATTGTTTTATAACAGATTAATGTTTAGAAATGATCAGTTCCCATTAGTCACAGCTCCTTCTTTTCAGTCAGAGATGTATGAAATCCTTTACTAAACAAAAGATGAATGATTTCATGTGTAACTCAAATTGCAAAAGAAATAATTACTGACACAGGGCCATATTCTGATTTTTACCCTCCTTTCCTTTTGTGAAAACAATAATTTAATTTGATTTAGAGTTTCAAGAATGACAACCTTGGATGCAAAGCAAGCAAGGCAGCAAACTAAGAACACGGCAAACTTCCCCATGGAAGAAATGTTGTCTGTTGTGGCCAGCAGACTGATAGAAGATCTGAGTTCAGTTTGCTGCTCACTGCAGCCTCCCGAAGTAACGCTGTGCAAGCCATCGAGTGTCATAGCACCTACATTCCCTTCCCTTCTGCTTTCGCCTTTCCACCTGCTGAGCTCTACTCCGTGGCCATGTGTTCCAAGGGATAATCTTTTATGAGTTTAACCATCATTTGATTTTATTCATTTTAAGTATAAGGCCTTAGCTTTTATTAAAAAAGCCCTGGTTCCAATATTACAAATAGGTGAATCTAAGTTTCTTTTTTGCGTAATTTAATTCTTTTTGTACACTGCTTCCGTACCTCTTCTCTAAAATCATACCACCCTTGTCTCTCTCACATGGAAGTTAGCCGTAATACAAGCCTCCTCACACTCCTCAAAACTTCTGAAACCTGTTTTTCTTTGAATCTCAGTTATGCTGTTAAAATGCTCAGATGCCAAGATGTTGAACAGAATTTCAAAGCCCATAAGCAAAGAGTGCCCTGCCAGTCCTTCTTAGCACTAATGACCTAATAGCTAGTTTCATCCCTGCCTGCTTCAGCCAGTCCTCTTGAGTGCAAGGAAGAAAAGACAGAAAGATGAGTGTTATTTCACAACTACTTTAGATGTTGAAACAGCCAATACCCCATAAAAAAAAAAGGTGAATTTTTATGAATCCTTACTTGGAGAGACAATTGAGCAAAAAGCAGTAGAAATATTCAGTAAACTGGTTAGTTACTTACAGAGGAAAGGCTAAAAAGGCAGTTACAGAGATTGGGTAAATTCAGCTGACACAGTGATGTGGAATGTGAAAATACAAACACCTAAAGGATGTGAACACCAGGCAGACAGGGAAGGTATCCAGTGCGTGTGATACTGTACAGCCATGTTCACAGGACTGTAGCTAGTTAAATCAAGACCAGGAAAAAGTAGACTTAAATGTCCAACAGTGGGATTTCTTGGGTGGGGAGTCAGAATGTGTTAGAGTGTTGCCTGTGATTGCCAGCGCTGAATCTGTCTGCTTTTTGGTGCTCTGCGGCCCTTGACCATTTTTACCAGTATGACTTTCAGCATGCATAGTCCAGTCTTCTAAATATTGAATATGTGCAGCTCTGGAATTGCCAGGAAGGGGAGCAGGAATGAGAAGACTGATTTGGTCCGTGCTTTTCCCACTGAACTTCTTTACAATCACCAGCTAATACCTGTTTATTTTCCGATAGGAGGAAAATGGCAGCTGTTGTGGAGGAAAAACTGGAGCAAGTTAACATGTGTTTGTGAAGCTTTGATATGTATTTTGTAAGCAAAGGAGTTCTAGTGAGAGAACTTGCCTTTCAGCTGCAGAAAAAGATTTCTGTAGGAAACTTCATAGAAATGAGGAGGTACAATGCTCTTCCCATTGTGCTTTAGTTCTGTATTTTTTGCTACTAAAGTGTTTGCAAGATGCTGCCCACCAATCCCCTTGATACCCTAAGAGCTATGCAGTCAGTTACCACCCATAGCTCTCCGCCAGTACGGGACAATGCAAGGGAGCTTTCCCTTGAAGTCAAAGAGTAATTGCATGCCTACTGGTGGTAGAGTTTGTCTTATTCAGCTTCACAACCTAGATGCAGCTGATGCAGTAAATCTTGCAGTCCTGAAGTTCTTGTGGTAGCTGATGCCCTGCAAGCACTATGGGCAGGACTGTGGTGGGAATATTTCTTTGACTGCTTGCTGGCTGCCTGCCACGTTCGTCTGTAGCCGATGACCAGGTACTGTGGAGGGTCCCCTTGAGCTGGTACGTCTACAGGGAGGAAGGAATACATTCAAGTTAAAACGTTTAAATTGAATCAGAGTAATGGAGAATCAGATTTTACTCTCTCATTGCTTGTAATAGAAAAATGCATGCACATTGATAATTTTCCCCAGTCAACTATCCTTTTTTGTGTCTCCTTTTTGTAAGTCTGCTGAGCAGATTGAGGTGGGTACCAGTGGTGTGAAAATTGAAAACCTTCAATTTTCACACAAATTACAGGTCAAATGTATGTAGTGCATCACTGCCCTTCACAGTAAATCACATGTAAAACTAAGTTATGCCCCATTTAAATGACAGAAACATTCTTGGACTACATGGTAGCTCTTTCCAGTAGTAGATGAGTAAAAGACAAAAAACTAATAAATAATTATGGTGGTAATATGTTTGACCACGTTTTTTTAGTATGACTTTTCTCTGTTATTATTGTAAGAGAAAAGCTCCTTTCAAAGACAACTAAAGCACTAATGATAGCTAAGAAGGTCGTTCCTGGGAGGTTAAACTGGTTTAATTAGAATTTATGAGAAGGTTACTATAAGAGTGCAGAAAGATGTTAAGGGGTTAACCTATAAGAGATTACATTGTAGTCAGTGTTCTGTTAAAGTTTGAATTAATTTTTCCCATGGGTTTTTCACATTCTAATTTTCAACTAAATGAGACATCTGTTTCAGAAAAGGAAAATTTGCTATGGTTGTCATAGCAACTATCATTCCGTAAGAAAATTATTCCAATGGTTACTTTAGAACAGAAAGATAGAAATTCAGTACATAAAGCAACATCCGATTGCTAACACAAATTCTGATAATTCAGCCCTTTTTGTGTGGTAGATTATTTGACCTGCAAAACTTATTCATATGTTTTTAACGTAAGGTTAATTGTGCTGTAAACAAATTCACCTCCAATATATTTTCTCTCTAGAGTCTTAGATGTAGACAATCATTATTCTTATCATAATAAGACCGTTGAATTTCAGTAGTATGTGGAGAGACTCAAACTGTTCGCTTTAAGAAGACCTAAAGTTCATTTCTACAGATGAGCGCTTCACTTGAGAGGTGAAATACATTCATGATGTATGTCTTTAATTGCCAAATACATTTTTCTTGGGGTTTTTTTTGAGAACAGGTTTTTTTCTTATAGAACATACATGACAGTGTTTTCTTCGTAAAATGTAAAATATTGTTGAAAAGTAATTTATAAAAAAATTACACTTTTCCTGAGCAAGCAGTAACTGTGTATCCATAAATTTGATGCTTGATATGAAGACTTTAACTTTGCTTTCAGGTTCCAATGTAAATGGAAATTTTAGACAAAGTTGTCTTTGCATGATATCCAGGTCACAGACTTGTTAGTGGGTATTAGAGAAGGGGTTTTTTTTCCCCGACTCGGAAACTTTTGTGGCTGTTTTGTGATAAATTTTCAGAAGAAGGGACTTGGGGATTTGTAAAATCCCCGTGCGCATATAAAGATGGTTTTGCTTTGGGGGTGGGAGCACTGAAGTGTATGATTTGTCTTTTTTCTCTCAGATGTAGAGCACACCAACGTCCTCCGCCGAATCCTTTCTTGGACTTCAGATTTTTTGTGCCAGAAATATTGCAGACATTTCTTTCGATCTCGGGATTGTCACAAAAGACAGCATAATGGCAAATCACACAAGTTGTAACATCTCCCCTTCACAAAAGAACAGCTCCAGCATGCATAACTTACCAGCCCTGCGCTCAGGCGGCTCCGCGCTGCCGTCGCCACAAAGGGAGGGAGGCAGGGACGGGTGGGGGAAAGTGCTGCTTGTCTTAATAAGCAGATCATGCCTATTCATAAGGCGAAACGGCTTTTTAAGAAGTGGCCGTGTACACGCGAGCCCTAGTAGAGGCAGGCAGAGACTCTCACAGCTGCCTATGCCGTGCGTGATCGTTTAGATTTCAGCAGGATTAAGCCGACTTCTGGCGAGACCTGTGACAGTCACGATTATTTCTCGTTATAAATGCTTCGTTGTATCCTTAAAATAATTGTTCCAGAGATTTTTGTCCTCTTCTTCTTGGGCAAATGTTCATCTTTCCCCTCGGTTTCTTTCTCGGGGCATGGAGTGGCTGTGGCCCGTTGTGCTGCCTGGCACACCTGCGGGGTGCAGGATGGCTCCTCACCTCGCTTCCCCCCGAGGACCTGGGGACCATCCTGTCCATGCCCAGCAGCACCGGGGCGAGCGACTGGTGGCAGCAGGGGCCTGTATTCCCTGAATCTGTCGGTGGCTTTACAAGCATGATTTACTATGCCTACACTATGTTTGCCTCCTATTTACACCTGCCTCACTACAGCCTCCTTTCAGGTAGTTGTAGAGAGCAATAGGGTCTCCCCTGAGAAGAGGAGGCTGAGGGGGGACCTCATTGCTCTCTACAACTACCTGAGAGGAGGTTGTAGTGAGGCAGGTGTTGTTAGTTTCTCCTCCCAAGTAACTAGCGATAGGATGGGAGGCAATGGCCGGAAGTTGCATCAGGGGAGGTTCAGATTGGATGTTGGGAAAAAATTCTTTACTGAAGGAGTGGTCAGGCATTGGAACAGGCTGCCTAGGGAGGTGGTGGCATCCCCATCCCTGGAGGTGTTTAAAAAACATGTGGATATGGCACTTTGGGATATGGTTTAGCAGGCATGGTGGTGTTGGGCGGATGGTTGGACTTGACAATCTTAGAGGTCTTTTCTGACCTATGATTCTATGTTCTGTGATTACCCTTGCAAATACTTTGTGTAGATGAGATTCTGCTCCTGGAAAACTTGCTCTGGGCCTAAAGGCAGTTTGCCAAACAGTTGAATATTTTCATCTTGGTGAAGAGAGATACTTGGCATGCAAGGTGTGGAATGCAATCCCAAGGCAGGGATGGATGGGAAGTTTAGAAAAATCCTAACCCCTGTATATTTTTATAACCCCTCCCACTTCTGTAACATCCAAGCACCTCGCAGACTTCAGTTTATTTATTTTCAGGGCATTCCTATGAGATAAAAATACTCCCATTCTGTCAGTGGTGAGCTGAATGTAAAGACAGGCTGGTCAAACTCCACGGACTGTGGTTTGGTTCTGCGTGACAGTGTTATACAGGAATGTTGCTGGTAGCTTACCGCAAAATAAGCCGGTAACTAGACCATGAGTTACCACCCCAGCAGCAGGAAGGTGAGAAGTCATGTCCTGTGAGCTGCTGTTCTTCCTATGAGGAAAGGCTGCTAGGAGGTGAACAAAAAAATAAGAACAGCGTGGTTTCATATCCCTGATATAGGGATATGTCTTTTTCTCAGCCAGCTGCCCTGGTCTGAGCAACGTAACTTAGAACAAGGTTTCTGCTTCGTTGCTACTGGTGTTAGCATCCCTTCTTCACACACCTTCTTTACTTCCCTCATTTCTGGAGGAAGTGATGTATTTCTGGTCGCAGTGGCAGATGTACGGAGTTTCACCTTTTTTGTTTTCTTTTCCCTGGGACACCTGTTTGTCCAGAGCCTGGTTATCCAGGGTGCTGTGTGGTGAAGCGCTAGGAGATGAGCTCTTAGCCATGGACACAGACAGCCTTCAGTCATCTGCCTACAAAAGCTGAGGCTTTTTATATCTGTGGAAGAAAGGCAGGAAACATTCTGCAAAGCCCCCTTCTTCCTTTGCTTGTAGCAGACTTTTCTTCCCTCGGGTAAGCCACATCCCCTTATATTTTAGCAAGCTCTATTTTTTAGGCTGTTTCCAATAGACATGTGCTTTACAGCATTCAAAAAGGAAAAATGGGAAATACATCATCATGAAGATTACAGACATGCTAATTTTTGAAATGTTAGTCAAGCATCAGTAATGGAAGAGGAGGAATAATAGCTTTATGGGCATTTTCTTTTGTCTTTGCCATACGCGATGCAAGGTGGAGTTCACAGAATTTGTTTGAAAGAATTCTTTCTGTCTTTTGATGCGGTGAGGGAGTGTAAAGCTTTCGTCAACAAAGTAACATCTCAAAGGGTGCTCTGGTTGATGTGTATGTGTTTATAAACACTAAGGCTGCAATTATCATAAACCTTATTAAATCACAGCAGCCTATTTGTTGTTCTCCAAATATGGATATGACCAGAACACATCAGTCAAAAAATTATAAAAAAATTCCAGCCTAAAACTAACCCCTCAGTTTTATGACCTAGAATTAGAGCGTAGTCTGGAAGAGATAATTCACCACTGTGATACAATTGCTGTGAAGTGTAGTTTTTTAATCAATGGGATAGCAAAGTACAGATAAACTGTGTTCTGACTGGTAGTGTTACAGTCCCACTGCTCCATGATGAGCTGCTCCATGAATATGTTTTGAAAAATGTAAATGCCTGTCTGATAAGAAATCCTGAATATGGAAAATCTTACTTAAAAGCAAGTCAACACACCAGAGGACAGAAGAAAATTATATGTAAGAAAAGAAGCAGTATTCTTGTTCTGATGGGATGCTTCCAGTTAGGGAAACAAAACAGCAGAGATGATGTCTCCAGCTTTGGAGTGGGATTTGTCATTGTGCCAGGGTCTGTCCTTGCCCAACTGGTCATAGGCTAAGGGCCAAATGTGACCGGAGCCAATGTGAAGCATATATCCACACCTAGGTATCTGAGACAGGTGTTCTTCTAGATGCTGGTGGGAGTCCAGCATGCTAATCCACATATGGAGATCTTGGTATCCAGGTCATGTAAGAGTTACTTTTCACCTAGTTAGAGGAATACTGTGAATATTTTACTGTCTGCTGCCTGCTGGAAGTGGTAAGGACTGTACTGATTTGCCTCACGAGTCAAATATCACTGGTTGTATGGAAAGAGGGTTTTACTGTGCACAGAAAGAAGAAAATGAATGCTGTTTGTGTCTCCAAATTTGATGCTAGTGTCTAGTCAATCTCCGTATTTTAATTAGATAACCAGTACATGGAAGCAGCACTGAAGACATTCTCTTCCTCTCTTGGCAGGCAACCTTGGTTTTATGGCTGGGGCTTTAATCTTCCACGAGGCCAAGCACTATTAGAGAAATGGAACCTTATTCCAGATGGAATAGATATTCTTATAACACATGGACCACCTCTCGGTAAGAAAATACTAGTGCTCTTAGCTGTGTGTTTCAGATGGTTATACAATAACTGATGGCTCTCCTTAGACAAAGAGTGCAATCCTGACTTAGAACATCTGTACTGATTTCAGCGGTACCAGGACTTCAGATCGGTTTTATGTTTCATGATTACCTATGCTCAATCGTGGAGAATTAAATAATGGCTTAAAAAATAAAGCCTTAACATAGAAAGCCTTAATGAGCTTCTTAAATCAGCAATGTCTAGTTTTCCTATGCATCTGTACAGTCTGCCACTGGTGAAATTAGCAGATTTAAAGCAGGGAGCCTGCTTGAAGAAAAATGCTGGACTGGGATCTTACTTTTTTAGCACTGTCTTTCTTCCTCACTTGCAGTAGCATTCCCTCACCAACAAGTGAGTCTGTATTTTTGCTCGTCATGCTGACTTGGTGCACCTTCTGCCTCGCAAACCCAAATGCTGCCATTGTTTGCCTGTTTGTTGGACAGCGTGGATGAATTGCCTATCTTTAATACAACCTGGCACACTAACAGACCAACCAAATAGTTTGCATTTGTGTTTTATAAGTATTAGTATAGGTGATATAAAAGCCATGAGATATTTCTTGTATTCCTAGATAATAATGAAATTATCTGTGTTACGGAAATAATATAATCACAGAAACTTGTCCACATTCAGTAAAGGCTTAAGGTTTTTAACATGTTTTTCAACGTATTTAACATATAGGAAGCTATATTTAATGCAACTATGTGTTTAACACTCACTAATTTAATAAATGGACACAAAAGTGAAGCACGTACCTAAGTGTTCTGCTGACTCTTACTGCGGAGGAGTGCTTTGTGTGAAATGAAGGCGGTTGGTTTCTTTAAACCTTAAGATTCCCCAATTTCCTGAAGCTAAAACCCTCTTGTCTTCCACCCTTTCTTCTCCTCTTTCAGAGCTTGGAGGAGAAAGTATCTAAAGGGTTTGTTTTTTGTTGTTTTCTTTAGAAAGACATCTTTGCATTCCACTGCTCACTAATCCTGGGGGAAAGGGCTTCTTTGTGAGCACGGTTTCTCATAGTAAGGACGTGCGTTTTGATACTTCACCAAAGTGGAGTCTCATGCCATGACATAGACCGGGTTTAATACGGACCTGTATCGTGAAAGTGGATGGCAGAAATTAAATGTTTAGACCCTGAGATATCAGCTCCAAGTGGTTAGTACTGGGGATAATTGCCGTTAGGATCCAAGGCATGACACTAGGCCTTTGATATAGTTTTATTTGTAAATCATATTTAAAACTTTTTCAGAAGCTTCTTTAGCACTTTTAAAGCCATTTTTAAAACCAGCTGATCAGCTATAAAGAAATCCAACCTTCAGCTGGTCCAAAGGGGTCCCAGTATCTAGTACTTGAAATCCAGTGTTAGAAGGTGGAGAGAGGGGTTCACACCACGCGGCTTCAGCCACCTTGCTGATTCAGCCACCAGGCCTCTCCAGGCAGCCCCTGGGATCAGCAGAGGGAGGAGAACCTCTAGAGAGCACTGCAGAGCTGGCACTCAACAGACATGCTTTCATAATAAATGTAATAGTAAATTTAATAATTGAAAGGTTATTTAATAATTGTAGTGATTCTGAGGAAGAGCTGCCCATCTCCACTGACTGCAGTGAGGTAACGTGAACTCCCCCCGCCTCCATGTCTGAGTATTTGCTTGCTTTTTTTGATTTCTTAAGCTGCTTCTGTCCTCCAAGGATTTTCTTTTTTAAAAGTTCCCGTTTCTTTGTCTTTTTCTTACTGATGGATTAATAGATGGCTCAGGCACAGAACCCTCTGCCTGAGGGCATCAGCTGTTGGTCTCCCTGACACCCATGGCAACAAATCTGTGACTCTTCAAAAGAAATGAGCACTCTGCCTAACTTACAGAACCGCTTTATTGTGTAGCTCTGTCCGCAGACGTTTGGGGAGACAGGATCCTCCTTGACCCTCCCAGGCAATTATTTTAACCAGAAAGCTGATTACTGTTGTTCTGATCTTGGACAGCATCACTAAAGCTGTAATGATCATAAATAGCAATCAGTGCTCATGCAAATTCCTCTTTTTTCTCCAGCATGGCTGCCTAAATTCTGTCCATCATCCATTTTCTCTGCTGCTTTCTCAATCCCTCACTTCAAAAGAGCGCGTATCCTCCTAAACTAATTAATACTACATTATTAGATAGATTTAAAATTGCCTGCATGATTTAGATGCAGAAGCACTATTAAGAGTTAATGGACTTTGTGTTTCTAAGTCAGTTAGCTACATATCAAAAATCTGAGTAAGATTTTTTTTGTGTTTTAGAGTAGTGCTTTGGGATGAAACCAGGGCAGGGATACACAGGAGGTTCACACAGGATGAGAAAACAAAGGTTAAAACAGCTATTATTGACCATTTTGTTAGTAACCTGTTTATTATTAATAAAGATATGCCATATATTTCATGGCTTATAAAATATAGTATTCATGATTATGGTATCAGTGCTAATGCTCATTTCTATATCAGCATATTTTGTTAATTTTATGTATAGTATAACTTTTAAAATCTTTCCCCTGATTCCTAAAGATCTACATTTATGAACCTTTTCTTTCTCTTCAGAAAGTTCATATTCTTTTCTTTGTTTGTTTTTAATTTAATTTCACCTTTAAGTCTTCATTTGTAGCTGTCTGCTCGATTGTCTGTGACAAAGATTTATACTTTCCTGACAGCTGCAGAAACCTGTTTCAAGTAACCAAACATTAAAAAAACCCTAAGATGAACTCTAATTGTTAGCTAGGTGTAATCAATTATTCTTAGTTTGTGTAGTCAGGTGTACATAATAAGCTGCAGACATATGGGAAAGCTTCAGAAGGGTGATAATGCGTGTAAACAAAAACATGTTCAACATAAATAATGCTTAATTTAATGGAGAAGTTAATTTTATGGATTTTTGTTGGTGAAGTTTTTGAAGTGGAAATACTTTTGGCTTTATGTTCACCACAGACATTTTGACAATTAACTGTTTCGAGTCAGTGAAGAAACAAAACCTATGGTTGTAAGATGTTTGCTCTGAAAAAAGCATGGCTGGATTCCAGAGGAGTTACTGGCCGCACTTTGACATCTTAAATACTTATTAGTTCCTACAGTGAATTTCGGCCTGAGTGACTGGTAAAATCAGTTACCAGAACTGAGCGTGGCTGTGCTCTGTCAGTAATTTGGTGGGGCTTTCTCTTTGTACCTCCCCCCGACGGGAGCCACGCAGCGTCTGCAGAAGCGTCTGAATGAATTAATGGTCTATGGCCGTTATCAGAACTTCGTCTTTTTGACGCTTAGGGTGCCGCATTCCCAACTCGTTTCTGAAAATTGGACTTAGGTCTCTGAGTAACTGTGATTCAAAGGCAAATTTTTAACATTTTCAGAAAACCCTACAGTATACTGAGCCCAGTTTTCAAGCACTGGCATCGAAAGGTGTATTTGTTAATGTGTGAACCTACTCTGAAGCTCTGGCGAATCTGAGAGCTTTTCTAAGAACTTGAATACTAGCACTTCTGGTCTTTTAAGCCAGTTGGTTAGCTGCTATTTAGCCATGCTTGAGCGGACCTCAAAAGTAAAAGTATGAAAAGTAGATTCTATACCTCTCGGGCTGAATACCGTTTTCTCAAAGGCGCAATATATTCACGCTTATTGCAGCAATCTAAGTCAAAGATACAAAGCTATGACAGGCACATGGGGAAAAGTATCAGAACAACTAAAGAAAAACAGAACGATTATATCTTTTAGGTTTCTAAATTTGAGCCTGATGAAAATGGCAGAACAATAGAAGGAAAACAAGATTGGTTATTGCAAACCCTCTAATACAACAACATCCTTCTTACACTACTGCTTTGAAGGAAACGAGACTTCAGTTGGCAGTAAGCATCCCCCAGCAGTATGTTTTTAGACATACAAGCAAGTTAGTGTACATTTTTGTCTGTATTCATAAAAAAATGCATTTTTATATGAACTTTGTGCAAGTAAATGCAGCACTTAAAAACATCTACTGCAGAAGGGCTGAGTTTCTTTTCCCGTCTGAGGTCCACAGATTTAGGCTAGTGGGGCTTGCTGGGTCATGAAGTGCTTAAACCAGTTTTACCTGAGGATGTTATTTTTAGGCATGCTGTGGGTTCCTCACCTGAGTTCCACTACTGTAAGATTCAATGCAGTAACAATATAGTTTTATTATTACATCAGTTAAAGTGTTCAATTTTGAAAACTAGATGCCAGGACTAGATTTAAATAGCTAGATGCTGATTTAGATTCTTTAGAGACTCGCTTTGGACATACTGCTCTTTACACTTCACTCTCTTAAAGGAGGAAGAATGGCTAACGCATAGAGTTTTCCCATTAACAGCAGGGCAAAAATGCTTTAATTGCAGTGATTTTTTTTTTTTCCTTGAAAAAAACCTGACAAGTTATCATAGTCCTCTTTCCTCCAATGAGCTTTTATGGTTTTTCTCCAGCTTCCTTCCTCTTCTACTTACCAAGGCAAACACTGTTTTTTCCATGTCAATTCTTCTATGGCTGCTTGTGAAAGCCACGAGACATGAAATCTCAGAAATACTCTATAGCAGCACAGCTTTGCAGGTAACCTGTCTTCTTTTAAATCTTTCCTTTCCTTTCCAAAGGTTTTCTAGACTGGGTTCCTAAGAAAATGCAACGAGTAGGATGCGTTGAGCTGCTGAACACAGTCCAGAGACGAATACAGCCAAGGCTTCACGTTTTTGGGCATATCCATGAAGGTCAGAACACATTTCTTTATATATATATATTTAAAAACCACAAACATGAAAGTTGTCTGGTTTAACTAGCATTGTCAAACTTGAATGTCTGAACTGAAGCACTTCTGGAATTCAAATACTTACGGAGCTGCATATATAGAGATGGAATTAGTTGATAACCACATTTCAATATTTGTACTTCAGCTTCTCTTTGAGTTTCTACGTCTATAAAACAAGGTGATGCCTCATTCACAGAGATGATTACTGTGATTTTTAAAACGAGAACGTGAGTCCAGTAGTTAAAGAAAGTGACTAAATGTTAGGACTGATGGACTGTGTTTTCCTCTGCTGAATCTCTGTGACTTAAGATAATTCATGTAAGCTGTCTGTGTCTCAGCTTCTGTGTTTGTAAAATGGATAGGAATGCTTTGGGGGTTGCTTCTGAGGCTTGATCTTCAAGGTTCTACAATAAAGTTTGTCTCTCCCTATCAATGCATATATGAAATTGAAGGGTGTCACCATTGACTTGTGTAGAAATTCAAGATACTTGTTCACGTATTTATTTGCTTTGGCAGGGGAAGCATTTTGTACCCAGATGAAAAAAAGCAGTTCTCTTGACTGTTTGATTTTTAACTGGAAAAAAATTAGTTCCCTTCACATAAATCAGTAAATGGTGACAAATATACTCCACTGAAGTCAGTGACAATAGGTGTTCATCTCCAGGCAAAGGGAGAGGTAGATGCTGTCTGTTATAGAGAAACCTGTCCTGTTTGCATATCATGGCAGCAAGACTTCAAGTGGTACCCCTACTGAAAGAAACCACTGGGCCGTGCAGAAGTGTACCATTGGCATGCAGGCATGTCTTGTCAGCTGCTCAGTTCTTGGCAATGTTATCTTACTGGCAGGAAAAGATGCTCCACAACTGCCAGTTTTCTGCTTCTGGGACTGCTCTAGCCTTGGAAGGATCCCTGTGGTTCTCACCAGTGTAGAAATGAACAAACTGAAAAACTGGAGTAGCTGGCATGCAGATACTTCTGTTTTTGTGAAGAGCTATTACCCTTCCCCAGAAACCCCACTCTGACGTGCTGCTGGGCGCTTTCACCGTGCTAGGTTAGGAGTGACACTGTCAAGGGGAAAACTGATGGAGAAGACACTCAGATGGTTAATTTACAGCTCTGGGATTAAGTCCATTCTCCTCATGTGTCTCATCTGCATTGACCTGCTAAAAGCCTAGTTGATGTCTGAGGTGTTGTTACATCAGAGAGTAAACAAACAATGCATAGGCAGTATTTTTTCCTAACCCTTTGCTGTCGTAGCAGTCTTTGAGATGCCCTGCAAGAGAGCTGATGAACACAGTTCAAACTCGTTGTCTTTTCAGAAATGGTAAACCAAGTGGGTTGCGGGGGGTATAAGCAAACACTTAGCAAGCCGTGAAGCTTCAGGCAGGTAAACAAAATCACATCTGCGAAGACCAAGCCTAACTTTGGCTCCCAAGGGAAAAGAATGGCACCTTCACAGATTGGTATATGTTGTGAATTAATGCAGTTCCACAGTAGATAACAGAACACAGAAACAAGGTACTCTTCTTGTTAGCTATCATAATTTAGAGAAAACAAACGGGGAACTGCATAGCCTGTTTTGCAGTGGGATGCTGAATCTCTGCAGAGGAGAATTCCCATTGCAGACAGCCTGTGCAAACGAAGCTACTCTTTGTAGAGAGAATGCGTGATTTGAACAGATGAGTTCCTCCCCTGACTGAGCATAGCTACATCTGCAGCAGTCATTTACTGAACATCCGGGAGGAAGAGATGCTTAGAAGAGATGTTTCTTCCCTATTCCCCCTCTACGCTGCTGTCTCTGCCAAAAAACACCTCCACACATGGGCTTGCTGCTGATCGACCCATGGGAGTGGCAAGCAGCATGGCAAGGATTCCGGCTAAAATCCTGGTTTGCCCAGTACAGCCAGTACTTGGCTGAGGTCACGGCCGAGGAGGCTGTTGGCAGTAGGATTGGAGTGAAAACTGTAGCATTAGAAATCTTCCAGCAAAAGGAATGTGTTAGCAAGCTGATTCTGTTCCCTCTAAACATGTAGCTGAGGAGACAGACAGTCCCAGCAGCAATGCTGACTGTCCTCTGTGCAGTTTGTGTTTTGTACAGAACAATTGTTCTGTGGCAAACAGCAAATGATTTAAAGGAATGTCTTTGACAGGAACCTGACAGAGTTTTCTTTCCTCCCTAGTCTCTAATTACAGTGTATTTTTTCCATGGGGAGTCCAGGAGGCCCTGCATTATTAAGGAACAAAAAAGAAAGGAATTTGGCTACTGTATCTTTGTTTGTAAATTCTGCAGCTAACAATGCTTCTAGAAGACACGAAATTGCACTTAGAAAAACTGTAGGAATCCTCGGTACCTAGGATTTGAATAGCCAGAACTTGGTGCATGTAGCAAAGAATACGTTTCACCATTAACTTCATTAGTGCTGAGATTGAATCTTGGTACAAATGCTTTCTACGAGGTGACTTCCCCGAAATCATGCATTTCTGATTGTGAATGCGTTTCTTCACATTGATATTAATATTTCAATGCAAGTTTCCAACATTAAGCTTTTAGTCCTAGTGTAATCAAGCTTAGCCATTCATGAAAAGGTTTTTGAGAATGGGGAGTGTGTCTGCGTTTTCGTGACACCAGGGTCGTTAAAGGGCGGCTGCTTCACTTTCTGAAGTATTTCTGCAGGCTTAGAGCTGGAAGTTTGCTTTTCTGCAGATTTCGCTCTGGAATTGTTTAGCCTGGGTGTTTAGTCAGACGGGAGATGCAGTTGAAGGTTTTTCGCCACTGGTGGGACACCCAGAAGGGTGTTTTCTCCTGTGGAAATGTTCCGGTGTCTTTGGGTGTGAATTCACCTTGTCTGTCAGAGAACACATAAATAAAGCCATTTTTTCTCTGCCTGGGCAGGCGTTTTAGTGTCTTTCTATCAAATTTGGTTGAAATTGGTCAACAAGTTCAAACTCGTGGGACGAAAGGGTTCTTACTAGACAAATCCTGCATGGGTGCAGGTGCACACATACGCCTGACTAAGCAGTCAGGCAAGGTTTTTCTTCTTTGGTTGCTTAAAAGGTGTACGACACAGGACAGAAAAAAAGGTGGAAAGATGAAAATTGCCCAAAGTTTGCTGCATTGATTGCTGCAAACCTACATGATCGAGTATGTTTTTTTCCAATGCTGTAGTTGCCTAAGCTCTATCTTCTCAACCTTTCCAAAACTGAGAAGGTTTTAAGAAAAAAGCTTTGCAGAGAAAAAACCTGTTTTTGTAAGGAGGTTTGGCTCGCTGGCTGCCAGAGATTATAGCCACTAGCTAGTGAGGGTCCATTTTGCTTTTCTTAACACAATTTAAAAGATGGGAAGAAGTTCTGCTGTAGGACAAAGATGGTATTAACTCAGGAGACCTTTATGTTTTACATGAAGAGAAATTTTGAATTCCTTCTGAGCAATAAATGTGTCACTTACCATTGTGTGTTAGAGGTGAATCATTAAAGAAAGAGAAGATAATAATGAAGAGGAGAGTAACCAGAGTTTTTCTTTCTTTGTAGGTTATGGCGTCATGGCTGATGGAACTACTACGTATGTCAATGCGTCTGTGTGCACTGTGAATTACCAGCCACTTAATCCACCCATAGTTATTGACTTACCTACTCCAAGGAACACATGATTGTAATGAGGATTTAAAGTTGTGCCCAACACATTAGCAACTTTATATTGCTGGCTGAGAATCCCAGTAGGGAACCGTTCAACAAAAAAGCAAAAACCTTCTTTTTTCCCTGCTAGCTCTTCACAGATAAATTTTGAGTGACAAAAGTGGGTGAAGAACAAAGACATTTTGATGCCAGAAACAAGATTAAAGACTTTAACATTTCACCATTAAAATACTTGTGAACACAGAAAAGTGAATGCATTCCACATATATATATACATATGCATATATATCTCTCTCTCAAGTAGGGACTTTTGTATATACCATACATTATATTGGACTAATTAAAAGATCAATGTCTTTCAAAGGAGTGTTTCTTTAAGAAAGTTTGCGGTTTAAACTTAAAAGTGTTTAGACTAGGATTTCCTCATTTCAGATATGTCCCAGTGAGCTCCTGGTAAAGGAAAAATGATGGTAAAGATGTTTTCCCTTAATTAACGTGGCGAATATAAAAGATGGTGCATGAATGACCCGTCACAGGAGGAGAGCTATTACTTCAAGTCCTCCAGGTCTAAGTCTTTGCATCTATTCAAAACCAATGTGATAGAGGCCCTAATTCACTCTACGGAAATGAAGTTTTACTACATCTGGCATTACAGATGGTAAGGGAAATGGTGCATATTGCCGGCATGCTGTAAACAGCTCAGCATTCAAGAAGGGAGACTGTGTTAAGTGCAGTATAAACTCAGGAATTTGTAACCTGGACTCGCCTGTGAAAAAAAAAGATGACATTTCCCTTAAAAAACACAAAAGAAAAAAGAAAAAAATTTAACAGTTTTCATATGGTAAGGCGATACGTGCTTGTATGTAAAAAGCAAAAAAAAAAAAACCCACCCAGTGTTCAGTAGCGGTATTTTAAATAAAATCCACTGGGGCTTTTTGTGCGAAACCTGCTAATGGGACATGCAGCCAATGCTGAGGTCGCTGGTGTGACCTCAGCCCCGGGCAGAAGTGCTGAGATGCCATGGTGATCCTTTTGTCCGTGGGGAACGCTGTGGGTGCTGAGGGGAAGGGGTCACCTCCAGGTGGAGTGTGGGTGTTCGCTGTTGGGTAGCTGTGTAGTAGCGATGGTGTAAGTGTGATGAGTGAGGAGTGCAGGCCAGTGGGTGCGGGGTAGGGTCGACTCGCAGAACCTCCTGTCGCTCTTTGCCTGCTCGTGGACAATGCTGACAGAGGCCTGAGTTGAAATCCATCTGTCGTGTTGCGCGTGATGCCAGGCAAAGCAGGGGACGTGTCAGGAGCTGGTTGGGTTGGCCAACGCTAGCACTGCCCGTGCAGCTTTCCTGCAGGTTGACAGAGGTGTTGCAGCAGCTGGGATTTCAGTCCTGTCCTAGGCAGAAGCTTGAGAACTGACTACAAACCCGCCAAAAAAAAAAGTGCTTCAAACATGCCTTACAAGAAGTGAATTTCTGCCTTGAACTAGCAAACTTGTCCATGCTCAGAGAGGAGCCTTTTTGCCTCGATGGAGATAATTTAACTGCTGTATTCTGAACATGGACATCCTGAATTTGGGGCTGATGGCATCTAGACGTTAATCCTGTTCACACCCGTTGGGCAGATCATCGTGCTACCGACACAGAGTTGTTTGCAGGGCTGTGCATCGCCCGCTTCTGCGCACACAGACGTTGGATGGTTGTGTTACTTTTTGCCTGATACATGGATGTAAATGTGAGCTTCACGTAGCAGCTGCACCTATACCGTACGCATACACCACTTCAAATACCTGTGTTGCCAGACCGGGCTGTGTCCGCCTCCGCCCCGAGCGAGGCAGGCGGAGACGCTGCGTTTTGCTGGCTTCCTGCGGGCGCAGCTCTGCTGGGAGCAGAGGCCTTCGAGCCCGGTAACGAACTTGCGCCGTGGACACACCAGAAACCAGCAGACTACCAGAAAACACAAGTAGTCACGGGTCTGTCATTTCCTGGAAGCTGCTGGGTTACTTGGGGTAGAAACTAATTTGCTGCTTGTCCCTGAAAGGAAACCCAGGACGATGGGTGGCACCTGCAGCCAGGTTTTGGGTGAATAGTTCACAAGCGCAGAAGCCGTCTGCCATGAATTCAGGTGGGGCCACTTCTGTCAAAGCCATTGGGGTGGGAATTGCAGGATCAGCTCCTAAATCAGCAAGGGCTGAAATTCGTAGCTGAGTATGAACTCCTGCCGTCGTTGGGGAGATGAGCAATAGCGTGTGGGTAGAATAAAAGTGTCTTGGCTAGTCGCAATTCAAGCGTTTCGAAACAAACGTGGCAGGAAATTGGCTGGATGTTAAAGAAGTCTGAAATGTTTACATTCGCTCACGGCACTTATGAGACTAAAATGTTAAAGTCGAGGGAAGAGGTCCTTTTATTAGCCTCAACAAAATTTCTATGTCGACCATAAACTATTCTCTTAAAACTAACTTTTTTCCTAAGGTATCTTCAAAATACTGTGTATTTTTATGTAGAAAAGATACGAAAGCAGCTGTTACTTCAAAATATCATTTAAAGTACTTGAGGTATGAAAGCTTAAAGGTTATTTAATCATTTTGGCATAACTTGATTGTTGTTGTAATTTTTGGTCAAGCATGCTAGACAAATAAACTCTTAAAAAAAAATCCAACAAGAAGTAGAAGTGCTCTTTATATCCACCTCGTGCATTCAGCTCCGTGCGGGGAAAGCTGCCTGTCAGCTCCAGGCGCAGGAGCCAGCCGGTGGGACGCTGGGGCTGTCACCCCGACGGGCTGGGGGTGGCGGAGGGGCTGGGGGCCACGGGCGGGAGGCAGCAGGTTGGAAGCTGAGGTTGCTGAGGGGAAAGCAGCACCCACTTCCTCCGACCGACGTGTGCTGGGGCGACGTGGCAGCTGCGCCCGCGAGGAGGACAGGAACCTCACAGAGAGGAGGTTAAGGCAAGGTAACTGTTCTTTTTATTTTAACTTTGTGGGCACAGTCAAGCCCTGGGCTTCTTGCCTCAAGTCTGACCTACCTCAGATCAGAGAGGCCGCGAGAAGGAAGGTTTCCACAGACGCAGTTTCGCAACTTTCGGCTCTGTTTAAATGCAGAGATGCTCTCTCAAGTAATTTGCCGCCCCACCTCCCCATTGCTGACCCTCACTGATATCCGTCCAGGCAGCATCGCTCCCGAAGGTGTGCTGATGGGTATCGCTTGCGTATGCGCTCCCACCGCCGTGCGGGATTGCTACCAAGATTAATTTCAGTGCATTTCGACAGCGAATAGGGGAGATATCACTGCACGCCAATGGAAAACGAGGACAAGATTAGTTTTACCTCCCTCAGTCGGGTATGGCTGAGGATGCGAAATGTTCCTTGGCTACAAGGAATGAGTGACCTGGGACTGGGCAGCTGCCTTTTCCCAGGCCGCCCCCACCCACCCCAGCCTGGGGAGCAGGGTTTGGGCTTTCACACGATGCTGTGTGGAAGCCCCTGAAGCCAGGGAGTCCAAAATCACGACGGTCTGCAAGGCGGTCGCCGCAGGGAGCGAGGCGGGTGGCAGCAGCAAGCTGGGCTGGGGTCCTGCTGGGTGCCCCCCGTGGGGAGGCCCCGTGGGGAGGGTGGGAGGGTGAAGCCCCTCGTCTCGGGGGGATGCATGGGGGCCGAGCGGGGGGAAGGCACTTGCTGCAGGAGGGAGCCAGAGGGGATGAGGAGATGTAATTCTTCTTCTCCAGTCGCTGACTGCTGCCAATAGCTGACATAAATGCCTCAGAGGAAGGAGAAACACGACATTCCTTAGAAGGCAGTTTTTGGAATAATCTGCCCACGGGGATCTTTGCCCCCTCCCATCTATTCTTGTTTGTACGAGAATTTCTCTCTTAAAAACCCATATTACTGCTCACTGCTAATGTAAGTCACATATAGTGAACATAACTGCACATGTTCTTTTCTTTCAGGTACATTCCTGTCCTTTTCTTGCAAGCCTCTCTGCATCTGTGGTTTTAGCGATATTTTGGAACAGTGAGCTCCCCGGGTGGTTATGCACTGTGCATTAGAACAACACTACTTCGCTTCTCCTTGTATGTGTGCTGCCATTCGGGTTTATTGACTGTCACTTTGTTCTCTTTTTATGTGAAAAGTGTAAATAGGAGTACTTATATCCACCTTCTCTGTGCTGTTCATTATTTTGTATACTGCCATTGTGTTGCTTTTTACTCACTTCATCTAGAAATTAAAATAATTTCAATTCTAGATAGACTCTATTTCTAATCCTCTTACTTTCCTATCTTGGAAATTCTCCCCTCCTCTATTTTTGCTGTGTCCTTTGGGAGTTGGTCAGAGGCAGCAATGCCAGGAGAGGACCTCCTGTTCGTTCCTCTCCAAGCATTTGGACACGGTTCCCTGTGACTTTTTCTCCTGATCTTTATCCAATTCTGTTCTTCATTTGTTTGGGATTTTTTGGGGTAATAATACGTATTTGCAACCTCCAGTGGAGGACTGTGGTGAGCTGCTCATAGCCCTAGCTGGGTTTTTTCCTTCAGAGGTGACAGCTGATCCAGGCTTACCTGGTTCTCACAACCATCACCCCCTTCCTCCCGGGGAGCCCGGCCCAGGCTGTGTCCATGGGGGGATGCTTTTCCCCTTCTCTGGCCCGTTCCCCTGGCTTTGGTGGTGCCCTTGGCAATCCTCGTCAGCCCTGGGTGGGCTTTGCTGTCAGGGGCACCTTGTCTGCCGTGTGTGGCAAGCAGCCCCAGGGCCGGGGGTGCGACTGGATGGGGTACGGAACCGTGAGCCCAGTACTCATCCTGCTTTTTGGGTTTTTGTTTCTTGGCTAGTGCCTAAGCCATGACCCTTCTTTGTCTCTCCAGAATAGCTCTTTCACAAAGGTCTTTATCAAAACCTTTACAAGTGTCCACACCAATTATATATCAGAGATGTCTACCCATGCCAGGACTTTGATGTACCAAAAGCTTTCACATAGATTAAAGGAACAGGCTTTTCTTTTCCACAAACCGGTCAGCTGTGTTTCCCCGCCCCGGGCTCAGTGGAGGTGTTCCCCCCTCAAGCACAGCGGGCTAAAACTGGGCAGAGGAATTAACCTCGCTACCTGCCACCAGGCCAGCACACAACGTGCCCTCGCACTTGTGCTGTTTGCTCCAATTCCGTGCAGTCCAGGCCCGGTTAGCTGACAAATCTCTTCCTGCCGCTGGCGAAGATGCTGTTTGCTCGCCCAGAGCAAACGCAGTGGTGCAGCTGCTTCTCCCCCATTTTTTCCCTGGGGAGCAGCGCTGCAGGGTGAGTTTGTGCTGCTGGCTTGCGGTGAGCCACGGGGAGTGGGGGACAGCCGTAAGAAACCACGACCCGCACAGGTTTGCCATTTCGCTTACTCTCCTGACGTTTTTCACAGAATCACAGAATCGCAGAATGGTAGGGGTTGGAAGGGACCTCTCTGGGTCACCCAGTCCAACCCCCCCATTCTTCTAATGCTTTCTGTTTCTGGATGGGATGAACAGCTCGGGGAGGGCCAGATGGGAAAATGCTGGATGCTACAAACGTGCTGCAGTGGCTTATGGTAGCATTAAACTGCAAAATCAGGGTAAGGAAAATGTTCTGCCCCACCAGCTGAGCTGCCCAATACCCAGCAAAGGCAGGGGAGAGGTGAAGGTCACACTGAAGCACCCTCCCACCAGCCCAGCCCTGGCTCCCTGCTCCCTGCTGCGGTCTGAGCCCGGCCTCAGGCTCACTGTGGGTCTGGGCTGGACGCCGGGGCTGGCCCTGCTCCCTGACGAGTGCTCCACGGGATATTAGAGACTGTTCACAGAATCACAGAATGGCAGGGGGTGGAAGGGACCTCTGTGGGTCACCCAGCCCAACCCCCTGCCCAAGCAGGGTCACCCAGAGCAGGCTGCACAGCACCGTGTCTAGGCGGGGCTGGAATACCTCCAGAGAAGGAGACTCCACAGCCTCCCTGGGCAGCCTGGGCCAGGGCTCCGTCACCCTCAGAGGGAAGAAGTTCTTCCTCGTGTTCAGCTGGAGCTTCCTCTGCTTCAGTTTGTGCCCGTTGCCCCTTGTCCTGTCGCTGGGCACCACTGGAAAGAGTCTGGCCCCGTCCTCCTGACACCCACCCTGCAGATATTTATCAGCATTTATTAGGTCCCCTCTCAGCCTTCTCTTCTCCAGGCTGAACAAGCCCAGCTCCCTCAGCCTCTCCTCGCAGGACAGATGCTGTTGGGGTTGGTGGCATGAAGCTTTCTGCAGAGGCCACCGGAGCAGTGGGAAGGGCTCACAGAGGTCCCTGGCGTGCCTTCCCCCAACAAGTGTCCCCTGCTTATGGGGCAGCGGCTGGGGACACCGCAGGAGGCACCCCGGCGGGGACCCTGCCTGCAGGCGCGTGGGGCCGAAGCTGATGGCGTGGAGCGTGTG
Source organism: Opisthocomus hoazin (assembly GCF_030867145.1). Lineage (NCBI taxonomy): Eukaryota > Metazoa > Chordata > Aves > Opisthocomiformes > Opisthocomidae > Opisthocomus > Opisthocomus hoazin. The sequence goes on along the minus strand of NC_134414.1, from coordinate 156,857,535 downwards.
GCTCCGTCCGCAGCTCTGCCCAGCGTGGAGCCAGCCCACCCTGGTGTCCCCAGCTGGAGGTTTCACAGAGAGCCTTGTCCCCATCCTTTTGGGTTTCCATTTCACACCGGTGTCGCTGCCCCCCCCCCCCCACTGAGAGACAGAAGGGACGCAGAGAAGCGATGGTCGGGTCCCAGCTGCGCGGTGCTGCGCCTCGCCTCCGGCACGCTGACGGAGGCTTCGTGCAGGCAGCAACGCTCCCGTCTGCGCGGAGCCATCACCCGCCCCGGCAGGCGGCTGCTGCTGCAGCGGGAAAGCTCATCGCCTCCTGTAACGGTGCCTCCCACCGCAATGGCCTGGGCCAAATCTCCTAGAAACAATGAAGTTATGCAGGATAAAGCAATCTGAGTGGGCAATTAAACCCGTATTTATATGTCTTCTACCATTATAAGGCTGTTGCATGGCACAGCCATTCTGGTTGCATCTGTTACCTGGTATTTTAAAACGAACGGAGAGCTGCGTCACCCGGACGTGTGTCGGCTGCTGATTGCCTTTCCCTTGTCTCTGCCTCCTCTCCTTCCCACGGCTGGTCCTGCCGGTCCCTGCCACTGCGTGCCGCTCGCGGTGGGACTCCCTGCGCTGCCCCTCTGCGTGGCTGCCCCACCCTGGGTAGCTCTACGGTCTCCAGGAGGTGCCAGCCTTACCCCATCCCGGTGTCGCCTTCGAGCCCACAAACCCCACCATCTTCCCCTCGGTACCAGTTCCAAGGACCTGCAGAAAGCCATGAGTGGTGCAGGACAAGGGCAACAGGTCCTGCTGCCGGGGGGCATCTCCTGGCACCACCCCGAGCCCCTCTGGTGAGCGAGTACCCCCAGAGACAAGTGCCCAGCAGGGTGCCCCGGCCTCCCGGCAGCGGGGTGCCGTCCGTCTGTGAAACACGGCGAAGGGCCAGCGTGGCGGTGATCTCGTGGCCTGCCCGCGGTGCTCTGAGCGGGACTCCCACCCCTCGTTCACGCGCCAGGTGATGCGGCTCCTGCGCCCTCCTTCGCAGCTCTCTGTAGCCGCGTACCCAGCAAAGGAACGGCCGCTGTGGAGCCACCGAGGAGTCGAGAGAGGTAGCTGCCTCCAACCTGTCGCCCCGCCGTTCCAGCCAGTGCCGGCCAGGTTTCGTGCTGGGCAAGCCGGGGAGCGATGGTTCACCCAGACACCTTCAAAAGCACCTTCTTCCCCCACCTGGTATGCTTATAACGCAGTGTGCACGTAATTATGTTTATTGCTTGTTCAGAAAGAAATAATAGCTTGGAAGTGTTACCTGTCGGGTTCATTTCTGCGGGTGCCCGTAACAATAATTAATCATATGTATTAACGCGCGGTCAAGAGACTTGCCAAAACTGGAGCTCTCAGGCAGTACGCAGAGCTCGCGCAATTAGTAGTCCCTGCGCTGCAAACTCCTGGATTGATTCATTGCTCCTCCCAACACCTATGAAAGTCAGGGAAGTAATAAATCATGAAAATATAGACAAGGCACTCCACAAACTATGATGAAGACACTTCATCAGCTGCCTTCAGCTCTGCGTCGGTGCGTTGCACCAGAGTCGGCGCTGGCGGCGTGATGGCTGTAGCGAGCGAGTGCTCACTCGCACTGCGGCCAACTCGGAAATGCCGTGCTCTCTTCTAAGGCAGAGGATTTCTTCATTGCTTTTAATTCACCTGCTACTGACTATATGCCATCCCTTAAAATAGAGGTGTAGGAACTTTTAGTGCACAGATTTTGATCTGAAGCGTAGGGCCTTCTCCAGCGAGCCTCCGAGGTTGGGTAGATGGAGGGGCAACGGGTGCCACTGAGTCTGTAGGCCAGGAAGGGACCTTCCACCCCTCTGCGAGCTCAGGATGCCGCCGTGAGAGATGCCCGGCTTTCCGGATCGTGGGTCTGCTTTGTCAAAGCAGCTCCTTTTAACTTGCAAAAGAAAAATCAACATTTGCTAAAGGAATAAAAGAAAAAAGGACAACAGCAGCAGAAGAGGAACGGTTCCTCCCAACTTTGAAGCTGGTGTTATTTGTTAGAAACAACAAAAGGAACTCAAAGCTGGGAGATGGAAAGCAACAAAACGTATGAAAGCAAATTACTTGAATGGGGCTCTCAGAAGTGATGGTGATGTTTTGTGCTCCCTGTTGGGTTCATTTCTGTTTCTGAGAGAAAAAGGAGAGTGTCCTTTATAGAACAGTGTTGTCCCGGTGGTCTCTGCACTGGCGTTATTAGCAGTGGTTGTGTTCAGCAATTGTGGTGTTGGTCTAAAAATCATCAGGAACTCACAGCCCACATGTAAAGTTGAAATAGAGGTGGTATGTGGGGTTTTTATTTCTCAATAAAGGAGAAAAAAAAGTGGTTTTATTATTTAAAAGTTCCTTATGCATGTAAAAGGCGGTTACTTCTCTTGACTCCTCGGTGGCTTCACAGCGGCTTTTCCTTTCCTGTGTAGATGGCTAGAGGACTGCAAACCAGCTCCCACGAGAAGAGGGTGCAGATACCAGTGGGAATACAACCTTGAGTGGAATCCGTGCAAGACTCTGTTAGAAGCCCAAGGTCAGTTGAATCTGGAAATGAATTTTGTCTGTGAGGAGCAAAATGACTCAAGTCTGGTTTCCGAGTCGCTCAGGTGGGAGCACCTGTGGGGGTGCCTGGCCCAACCTCCTGCTCGAAGCCCATCCAGCTAGGTGGGCTGCTCAGGGCTCCTCCAGTTGAGTTTTGAGTGCCTCCAAAGATGGAGAGCTCATCACCTCTCTGGGCAGCTGTGCTGGTGTTTGGCCACCCTCATGGTGTAGAACGCGCCTCCTTGGAGAAGCAAAAGTTCATGTCCTGCATTCCTGAGGGACGCTGCCTGCACTGCTCCCTGTCCCCAGTGCCCCCAAGCCCACGTGGCTGTGCTGTGAGGTCCTGTGTGGTGGTGACCTGTGCAGTGACGTCCTGCGCGGTGATGTCCTGTGCAACGGCTGGCTCAGAGCTGGCACGTGGCCTCCAGGCAGCCGGCATGTCTGTACGGCTGCCCTGGCTGCTCTGAAACTTGATGCGAGCCACAGCAAAACCCTGGAGCCTGCTGTCTTTCTTTCTTTGGCTCTGATGTCTTCAAAGCAACAACTTGGTTTGCTTCGGTTGTTTTGGGCGAGCAGAAAGAAAACCCACTCTGAAGAAATGTGTGCTGGAAAATGTCTTGGTCCTATTGAAGTCAGCAGAAGTATGAGCACTGACCTCAGCGAAATGAGCATCGAAATAAGTTTGAGCCAAGATCATCCTAATATGACTGCACCCTAAGGCTTATGCAGTTTTTTGGGATGTTTTCAAGAGTAGCCGTGTTTATCTCCACGCTGTGCCCTTTTCTGGCTCAGCTGGAGTAGTTGAGAGAGAGACCTGCTCTGGTGGACCTTCAGTTCGCCTGGCCACATGAGAGCAGCCTCGTTGCCAGGGGAAACACTGATCATGTTTTAATGGGAGATTGTGCTCATTACGCCTGAATTTACAACTGGCTTGCACTTTATTTTTGTGACTGTTTTCCAAGGGCTGTCCTGAAGAGGACATCTTCAAAGTGTAACAGCTCCTCAGCAGGGCACAGGTACGTGCCCCTGCGTCACTGGAGTTTTGTCCCTGTGAGAGTCACACGCTTGGCGTGTGGGGCTGTGTAGTTATCTGCAAATTGTGGCGGCTTGGTTCAGGGTCGGCTGGGATATGAGCCTTCAAACGCAGGAACTTGAGCAAAAAGGTTCATTGCTTGGGGAAGGATTTTGCTTTGGAAGTTGTTCAATTGGTGATTGCCTTGGATAAGCAAATATGATGCACAGCCTTCACTATTTCCACAAGACAAGTCTAAGAAATGTTGTGTGCTGGGACAGTGAAATGCAGAGAACATCCCCTCACTGGGTACCGGCCAGAAGCAGAAAAAGACAAAAGCAGGGAGGCAGATCGACTCCTGTTGTGTGGAGAAGAGGAGGAAGAAATATCCTCTGAGGGACAGGCTGGCACCAGAGCGATGACCTGACACAAACAGTCACAGCACAAAGGATGGCACTGCACGAAGTCAGAAGACACCGCTGCACTGATTCGTGATGCAGCTTAGTAGACATTATACTCGAAAAGAAGCTGAGGGAGAGGCATGTCTGAGGTATCCTCTCAGAAGGAAATGAAGGAAATCAGAAGATGCATGGGCCTGACAGTGAAGATGCTGCTTAACTAGGAGGTATAAGTTAAAGAATTTGGGTTTTTAGGACACTAGAAAAACTGCACGGTTTGGAAGAGCTCCTCTTCTGCAGAAGACCAGGCTGTCTGTAGCTGCAAGGAGAGGTTTCAATTAACGGAAGTGTGTGAAAAGAAGGGACCACCAAACCCTCAGACTGTACAAAATCTTTGTGTTGGCAATGTATAACAAAGACTATGCTGTGTAGAAATTCATAAATTGATTATGTATCAAGATTAGAAGCCCAGGTAATAAATGCAAGGAATAGAAATTACTTGTTTAGAAACATGCATTTGAACTAGCTGATATTCATAAAACCTAATAGGATGACACGCGACAGGAATGTTGATCAAGTTATCTATCGTCTCTTTAGAAAAGATGAGCTCGGCAAAAGGGAAGTAAAACTGGCTCAGAGTATGAAATGTTGGTGCTGACAACTCTGAAGTCAGTCAGTGGGAATATCTGTTTGTCCACTGGACCAAAGAAGTAAAGCTTGTGGTGCCACTCCAGGGGACACGCGCTTGTCACCATTAAATCCAGTTGTGCTTTAGGAGTCATGCCTACAGAGGATGACTACTACTCACACATGTTATCAGTAATGTTTGCAACATACCCCACACTCGTCATCATGAGGCGGTTCGTTCTGAGAGGTGTGGAGTGGAGGTTTCAGTCTGCCAGAGTTGCTAAAACCCCCACATGACAGTTTTCTGACAAAAAGGCTGCTTCCGGCAGGAACATCTACAGCACGTCTCATCTTGGTGGACAGGGAGAACCGGTGCACAGACCAAGGACACTGAAGCAGCTTGAGACAGCAGCAGCCATGACTTTGATCACATCCCCTGTGTGAACGTAAAAGAAGGAGCTACAACAAGTGAGATAAACTTTTTGTTTTTCAAAAGGGCGATTTCACGAAGCGAAATGGTAACGTCAGCTAGGAGAAAAAACATTTAAGCAGGAAAACATAGATGGTATTTGAAAACTGTTTGGTCAAGTTTGCCAAAGAACAGTCCCAGAATCCAGAAAGACCCGAACTAGTTTCAGCAAAGCTCTCGTCTTGGTTTTGAGGGTGAAGAAAAGCAGACTGGAGAGGGAGGGAAAAAAAGACGCATACGAAACTGGTGAAGGAAGAAAGCCGTGTTAAAAAGTGATGAGGAAAGCAAATGTCTGCAGGGAGTGTCAATGGCTTGAAACAGTAATAGTGAGAACACAAAAGCAAATGGGAATGGGAGTTCATCAACAGTATCATTAAAAAGGTGGAATTTTTAAACACATGTCTTTTCTGTGTGCAGACAAAATGGCCAGGTGGTAGCGGGACGTCACGCAGTGCTGTTGACCAAGCACTTCTAAGCCTGGCAGTCCTTAAACAGCGTGTTAAACCGCCATCACCAAAGTCTTGAATCAGAACTTTGTACCTGAGAAGTTGGGGGAGGAGCTTTTTAAACAGCTAACAATGAATTTTCAGACACTTTAGGACACGAGAGATGTCTCAGCCGTCCACAGAAAGCTGAAATTGTGCCAACATTTTAGAAAGGGAAAGAGGATGGCCAAAGTGAGAGAGTGTTCACCTGACTTTGATCCCTGGGAAAAAGCAGTGATGGGATTGATTGTGCAAGGCTTGAGTAATAAAGAATTAAAAGGGGCTAATAAAATTAAATGCTAATCAAGGTGGATTTAAGTAAAATGGATCTTCTGGAACTAATTTGATATCTTTTTTATGAGATTACAAGTTTGGATGACAAATGAAATAGTGTGAAGGTAATAGACTTCTGTAAGGCACATGACTTGGCACCATTGCCTAGTATTTTGAGAAGGAAACGGGAAGGATATAATCCCGACATGGCAGACATTAAATGAATTAAAAACCACCTAACCAATGTAATTAAATGAGGGACTATCTTTAAGAAGCTATATGTTTTGTAGGGTCCCCCAGGTAGTTGTTCCTGTCCCGACATGATTTAAGTGCTAGATCTTGACCGGGAAACCTGCCACCCCCCTTCCCCCCCACCAGGTGTTACTGAAACTTTTTATAAATGAAGCAAGTGTTGGACTGCAGGAAATATTGAATACGGTGGCTCACAGGTACACTCTGATCCAGATATTTTTTTTAGAAAATGAGGTACAGCAGATTGGTCTACATTTCAGCATGGCCACATATGAAGTTGTGTCCCTAAGCACAAGGACACGGGCCAGAGTGACTTTACTTCAGGGAGAAGAGCTCTTAAAAAAAAAAAGGACTGGGATACTGGTCTGGCTGGCAGAAAGCACCTGGTGTGCCCAACCGGTGCCGCGGCCAGAAGAGCAAAGGCAGCGGCTGAGTGGGCAAAGCTGGCAGAAGGAGGTTACACGTCCTTGGCGTTTGCCATCCCTACGGCCGAGATTTGAAATTGTCCCAGTTCAGGCATCTCCAACTCTAGCATGGTTTTGGGAAGTTGGAATCGGCACCAGGAAGACCCATGGAAATGGGAAAAGGACTGGAAAGTTTGCCGTAAGACGTGAAAATCTGGGGAGCTGGCTCTGTCTTGCTGAAAAAGGAAGGGGTTCAGGATGGTTTCACCGTGGCCTTTATGCAACTGCAGGGTGCACAAGCTGGAAGCTGCACAGAGGCAAATTCATATCTGAAATAACCTCACTGTACAAATACATATATATGTATTAATATGTATGTATATGGTGTTTTCTTTACAAAGAGAGTAATTAGCAACTAAGACAACCTTTGAATGACTGAGCAGGTTCTTTGCAACTGGCAATTTTAAAATCAAGATCTTATGTGTGTCTTCAGACAAAAATTAATTATGGGAGTCAGATTCATGAAAAAAAAATGAACAAACAATCACCCATGTGAACCCTTTCAGCTTAACTTACTGGGCTTTGGATCAGGCCCTGGTGTAGTTACGGGGAACGCTGCAAAGCGACCAGTGTCCACAGTGCTTCCTCCCTGCCACCTTGCTGGGACTCTGCAAACCACCGGAACCGAGAAAAACGCTCCTTTACCCAGACACGTCATTTCACACCCTGGCAGGCAATTAAAATGCAAATTAAAAATGTTAATTAGAACTGTTTCAACATCTATTCTAATGCACAAGATTGGAATTCTGTACAGTGTATGGAGAAAGCTGCATTGTTCCTCAGGCAAAGCCCTCCCGCCACTCCTGCTCTGGAGCGAGCAGAAATAGCTGCTACTTTTTTGAAAAACTGACTGCAGAAAAAAAAAAAAGGAAGAAAAGAAAATGTTGAGGTCTGATCCTGATCTCCAGTGCTGGGATAAATCCCCCAAAGCCAGGGAGTCACAGTATGTGGTTGATTTGATGAGATCAGAATCAAGCCCTGTAAAAATACTTACACTGAAAGCAGGTGCGAAAGGGTGTCCACCCCACAAGGAAACTTCTGTGTTCTGCTGTTTTTACTATTTCCCCCCTCACTTTTTAAAAACCGCAGCCAATTTACATGCAGCGACCGAGGCAGACACGAGCCAACACGCGGCTCCGGCGCACTGGGCAGCATCCTGGGGCTCGCCCCGCATCCGCGGGGATTCGGGAGCGACAGAGACGGCTGTGCCCGGCACCGGCCCCCGTCGCTCTGCCCGCACAGTACCAGAACTGGGGCTTTACAACCACCGCTGCTCTGTAAACAGGCACCAGCAGGTCTCCTTTCCGCGTTAAATATGCGGTTGCTCCACGAAGGCTCAGCCAAATGCACCCTGACGGTTAAGACAACTTTCTTCCCTTTTCTACTTCAAGCCTGCCTGCATCAAAGATGAAATCTGGATGCTCCCAGAGCAGTGATGAGGTTGTTTTTACAGCTATTTGAGCAGCATGTTATACCTGCTTATTTGAGGATGATGATATTTGTATTGTTGCTAAGAATTCATGCCAAGCATAATTTTGGGGCGTTGTGAAGCTATCATATTTGCATATTTTAAGTATTGATATAATACAAAATTCTTTTTATGACTCTTTTCACGGCATAATAATGCTCTTTCCATTGCATGACAGCCTTTAGCACAGAAAAATTCAAAACCAGAAGAAATTTATTTTGTAGAAAATGGATTTTTTTTTTTTAAATCTGATTTTCATTTTCCTATGTTTGGAGCATCCCTTACTGCTCATGACCTGCTGCATATCATCCAGATAAAAACAGTAATTGCACAGAGATATAGGTACTTCACACAGTAATGCCTTAATCAAACAAATGAAATGACTCCATGCTGAAGAAGTTTAATTTTTTTTTCCAAAGCATGCTCTATTTCTAGCCTTGCAGGCTTTATGCCAGTTGCTGGTGTAGAAGATGGCCCATATGAATCTCTTCCTTCTCCCCTGCATCTTCTGTTCCTTTGCCTAGCCTCAGTCCTCCCTCTGCCCTTCCCTACTTCTCCATCCTTTGAGCACAGAGAGGCTCTATTTCTGCTCTCGCGGGCTCCACACCAGGCCCTAGGATAGAAATGGCTGGTGCTGAGTCTACAAACCTCTGCTTCCTTCCCTCCTCTGACTAATTCCCATCTTTCATTTCTCACCTCCTGCTTCTTCACGCTTCTGGCAAAGAGCTTTTGTGCCTTAGCCTTTCCACCCCGCTCCAAAGGGGCTCTTCTGGAGCTGCCCCCTCCCACAAGCCAGCCCCCACTACCTGGCAAGGGCAGCAGCTGCCCTCAGCACAGGGGCTTTGAGGAGCCCAGGTAGCTCAGGTGGGCTTGAGGATGAGCTAATGAGCAGCACGTGGTGCTGCTGAGTGTCAGTATTTACAGCGGCTTCCAAGGGAGAAAAACCTTGGAGGAAAGACAGAGCAGGAAGAAAATCTGGGGACATACACTGGCTTTTCTGCTGTAGTCTGCTGCTACATGAAACTCACCTTCTGTGTGGTAAGGGATATTTAGATTGTATTTTAATTGCCTTGGAAGCCCTATGAAGCTTGGCTGGTATAGGGTCATCATAGTGGTGACCTGGTCTCTCTGGGCAGGCTGTGGTTCTGGGGGGGCTTCTCCATATGCTGGTGGCCAGTATTTCTTTGTGGTGTTTTCTTACTGTAAAAGTGTTTTCTGAACAAAGTACACCGTTTGGCAGTGGTGAGCTGGAGGTGCCACGTGTGAGCAGATGTCTTGCTGAGGAATGCAGCAAGGAGTGAAACTTGGACATGGAGATGGAGAAGCAAGAGGGTTTAGATGGGTGGGTTGGTGACATGGCAGTGATGTGGGGCTCTTGTGCAGCCATAGCAGACTTGTTAGTGACTTCTTCAGTCTCCGTCGATGAGCTTGTTCTGCTCTGGAGTGAAGGAACTGAAACTTCTAACGGTGTGAAAGCACTGCTGAAAGACCCGCTTTCCTCTAGACTTAGCAAGCCTTTTGTCTCCAGCCCAGGAGAGGCACGTAAGGAGTCCCAGGGGCTGCCGGTTTTGGGGGCAGAGCAGCAGGGAAAGGCTGAGGCTGGGTGGAGGGACCTGGCAATGCTCCTGCTGGGAGCAGGTTGTTGTCTGCAGCTCTGTCTGTCCCCGGGGATCTCTGTCAGCTGCTCTCCAGGCTTTGCTTGAGAGGCTGCTGAAGGCAGACATCTCCCCGATTATGGGGGGGTACTTGGCCTCCCTTCATGCCCCGCAGGGTGCCTGACGGTGTTAATTGTGTTGGCCCAGTCAGGGGCTTGATGGCTACCTGCTGCACAGCCAAGTGCAAGGGCTGGGCTGCAGCCAGGAGGCCATGTCCCAGCTCCCGTGTGTGAGGGCCAGCCCCTCGCTTCCCATCGCCCGTGGCAGGACCCTCGGCGAGGGAGTGAGGAGCTGTTCTCTGCTGAGCCCGGAGAGGTGCATCTGGAGGGAGCAGCTGGCCGTGGCTCCCTGCGGCTGGATGGTCTGCAGGGCAGGGAGGAGGCCATCACCTGCTGCCCGTGTCGGTGGCCGCAGATGCTGCCAGAACCCCTCCGAGGAGTTGCGTTCCTCACCTCCCGCCCTGCGCTGCAGCCCAGGGGCTGGTGCTGCTGCCCACGGGGACGGCGGAGCAAGCGGCCATCCTGTCGGAGCAGACACGGGATCGCTGTCCCCCGCTTGGAAATGGAATTTCTGAGATTTGCATGGATGTTTTTATTTCTGTAACCACCTCTGCTTTGCCACAGCACTTACGATTGGCAGTACCCTGGGGTGATGCTGAATGCCACTGACGTTCTCTGCCCCACAGTGGGAACACTGGAGATGCCAGACCCTCCTGGCTGGGTGGCTGACCCTTGGTTAAGGGGGAGAGGCTGCAAGAAAAAAAAAGCCATCTTCTATTACAAAGCTTATCCATCCAGCAGTTTGCAATTTTAATATGAAAAATTACCTTGGTTATTTCAAAATGCTGGTAGTTGAAATTCAGTTTGCTTGGGTGTTTTTTGAGGTTGGATAAATAGTTGGTAAGTGCCATCCCCGCCTTCCAGAACTCACTAAAAAAACCAGCAGGATTTGATTTGTTTGTACAGTGAAAAGATTGTTCTTTAATCCCTTGAGTTGTTGGGTTTGATACTCCTGCCAGTCGAACTAATGAAAAATCCTCTGGCAGGATGTGTCGGGAAGCCCGGAGACGTCCATCCCCTCACCGCATCGCCTCTCCTGGAGGTGGGGGGGCTTGGAAACAGCGGAGCAAGGCACGCCGCTCCTGCACCCCTGCGTGAAGCAAGGCAGCCGCGCCAGAAAGCAGCGAGGGGATGGAAGTCTTACTGTATTTAGTATAAAATTGGACCCAATTATCACACAGGAGGTATAGGAGATTCTGAAAAGAAAACCAAACGCGAACAACAGTACCCAATAATCACTGAAGTAGTTATTTTTTTCTCCTTGGTTAGATCTGTACAGTGAAATCCACTATTTTAAAAATAATTAATGTCATAATTGATATTTTGGAATACCTAAGATTACAACACAAATATTTCTTTAATGAATATGAATGATTAATTCAGTGCATGAGCTGTACAAAATAATAACAATTAAATCTGGCATGTTGCACCTGATCTGGGAGGAGGAGAGAAGTCGGCATTAAGGAACAGGGCAGTCTGAGGCTTCACACCAGTTACAGGGATGAAATTAAACCAAAATAGACGAACTGGATCTTAGGTGGGGCTAAACTGGGCTCAGCCCAGCTGCCGAAGCACAGTTACCGACTGCCGTTGGAGATGCCCCGGACCCTGGAGACATCGCTGCGGGGCCGGCCGGGTGGGGAAAGCCAGCTCACGCCTGCCTTCCGGCAGCCGAACAAGGACCAGCCATTTTAGCTGCCTGCTGATCTATGTGCATGCGTTCTTAAACCCCACTGTTTTCTATTAAAAGAACTAGGAATTTTTGTATTGATATAGTATGGGAGAAGATCCTTAAATAACGGTGATTTGTCTCCTCTGTTGATTGAATACCTAAGCAGCAATTTCAGACACTTACAGATAGCCATTGGTTTTGGAAAAAAGTCTAGCAAGCATTTTAAATTTTACTATTTCAGATATCTCCAATTCCAAATGTGTTTGTTTTATAGTAAGAGTACAAATTACACAAATCTTAGAAGCTAAAAGAGAAACAATACAGAACATCCCACCTGAAACCTCTCAATGCTTTTTACTCAAGACCTTCAAAATATCTCCTGAAAAGCTCCAGATGCAGAGGAACATTTTCCTAGAAAACATGCATTAGTGTTCGGCATTGAAAATCTTTCAGAATCTTTCAGACTTTCAAAAGTTCACATCTTCACTAGAAAAAATGAGAAAACCAGGACTGCGTTCCCCTCGCGTTTCAAAGACTTCCCCGAGACGTGTGTGTGTGCATGCGCGTGTGTGTTTGTACACCCATAGCTTGCTCTTTTTTTTGTTTTATTGATTTTTGTTGATTTATGTTTAGATGTTACTCGGGAGAAAGAAAGATACCAAATCAGCTCAGGTGATGAGGACCGGGCTCTGCAGTGTACTGCTGAAAACTAGATCCGAAAGCAGACAGTGCAATATTTATCTAACAAGTCTTCAAAGCAGGTAAGTGTTTAATTGTTGATATAATGCCAGGAAGCAGGCTCTGATGATCATATTATCCTTTAATTATCACAAGAGTTCAACAGTCAGACAATTATCTTTTAATTTCCTTGATGAGATCCAAGAACCTCACGAGATATTCAAACAGATTCTTTTTAGAAGTGGGAAATCTAACCAGAGGTTTTACTTGCAATTGACTGTTTATTGTAGAAGTGTATATATAGTATTGTTAAAATAAACCTCACAGCTAACAATGGGAATATACCTCTGCAGTTGAGAAGCCAATGCTTATTGGTAAGCTTTGCTAAACTGTGCTGAAGGATGTAGAAAAACAGTTTACACAGAGAAAGGTTTGGTGTCCACACACAGTCGGCATCTGCTCCAATTTCAGTGGCTGGTCCATATTAAAATGTCTTTGACAATACACATATGGCACTGCAAGTAGAGGAAAAGGACACACGGAGAAACAGGATGATTTCTTTGAATAATGAAGGCTAACATTAAACTAATACATTTGGAAAATGACAATTGAGGAAATTCAATAGGTTTTCTTGTAAACCTTTTTACTGAAGGTAAGAATATGTCATTAATAAAATGCGTAAAATTGAAAAAAGAATTTCCTTAAATGAATTTCTTTTGGAGATGTCTTAGGAAGCATTATTTTGACAATGCTAATTGTTGTCTCTTTCTTTTTTTGATAAATGGATTATGCAAAATTAATTCCTTCACCATGTAGATTTAATCCACAACACAGGACCAATGTCAGAATTATAAAGTATTTTGAGTTTTCTAATGAATAGACACAAAAAAGCCATACTCTATTAATTTATTAGTTTGAAATTTGAAATTATAAGTCAGTCACTGTCTTTATCTAAAGTTTCTTGCATTTGACCAAATCCTACTGTATGAATGCCCGGAGAAAATCATTATAGGATATTTTTGAAGACAGAGTTTTATCATGGTATTCCAAAATGCTGAATAACTCCTCTTCAGTTAGGTTGATGCTGTACTCATGAAGAACCTACAAAAGACAGAGACAACTTTAAAGTTTATCCAGTGCTTTGGGTGAGCAAGGAGTAAAAACATTAGTTTATCTTGCTGAAATTTCCTTACAAAATAACTTGAGGATTCAGCTCCACTCTGTCTTGGGTTTCTCAGAATATTAGAAAATCCAGCCTTCCTTTATTATCCCTTACTCTTCCCATGCCAATGGGATGCAGATCTGCAAACCCGCACAGGCAGGGGTTTTGTCCACTAGCCCAGCTAGAGCTTGCCTGAAGGAGCTTTGGGAAATGGGTAGCACCCATGTGCGCAGAAGCTAATTTACAAAAAGTACGCATTTCAAAGGCTTTCACTGCTGTCTGGAGGTGATATATAGAGGTGGAGTATCTTCCTTTCTATCCTCCTTGGGCGATCTGCAGCCTTTGCATCCAGAGGAACAGAAGGAATAACCCAGTCACTCAAACTGTGCGAACCCGTATGTAGATAACAATGCCCGTGATGCGCTCATTGCTTTTGATTTCCGCGGGACAAGCGCGCAGCCTGTAAGCATCCCTCCCTAACACTGCAGGGAGAACCCAACTTGGACAGGATGCATCTGGTTCACCTGGTGCTAAAAGCCAGGTTAGATACCTGCATCTTTCAAATATCTCACCCAGTGTGTTACTCATCACTTCAACAGTTTTAAATGTTCTTAGTGCACATAAAAGAAAAGAATGCATTAATTTCTGAGGATTATTTCTGGTTTTAGATGCACTCAGGAATTTAAACCCTGAAAGTGACCAGTGTGTCCTTGTGCGTTACGCCAGTTGTCATCGTTCCTCCGGCAAACTCAGGTTAGTCTAGTCCTTTCCTTCTTAACAGCTCAGCATCTGAAATTGCTGATGACCCCTTGCAGATAGTAGAGCCGTGAAGAGCAGCATTACTGAAGCTAGCAGCGAGCTGCTTTCCTCATTTCAGTAAATGAAGTTACCTAGGAGATAAAGGCATCTGTACCTCCACAAATGACTTGATATCTTGTCAAACAGCAGATTAACACATTTGTAGTAGGATTCTGGAATCGGGGATCACATCTTCATCTAGATCCACAAAGTTTTGTTTTTTTTGGTCGTGGGTTTGTTGGGGTTTTCTTTGGTTAGCTTATATCATGTTAGGAAGCTTGATCTGAAAGTTATTGACATTGCTTTAACTAGAATTGGTAATCATCACATGTCCTAGAGGAACATGACAAATTAAAATCAAACGTGAAGGAGCCTGATCGTCACTCCTTCTCCCCTGAGCCTGGTCTGCCGAGGCAGTGCCCAGGCAGTCAGAAAGCTGCAGTGACAGATGAAAGGAGCCTCAGGTGTGAAGTCCATACGGCCACATTGATACATCTTGCTCCTCAGCCTTCGCAGAGGAGCGGGCAGGGACTTGGGCTTCAGCTGTGTGTCAGTGCCAGAACGTATCGCATTCCCACCGCTCCTAAATAAGTAAAGATTTAAAGGAGCATTTCTGTGACTGGTATAATTGAATAGGTTTATATCTACCGGGCAGCAAGCCGGCTTTGTGCAGCTCCAGGGGAAGGGGAGCGTCAGAAGTGCACCAGGTCCTTGCTGATTGCAGCCAAGCACTTGCTTACTGCGATCGAGCATCCTGCCTGCTAGCTGATCAGTTCTTTGAAGTGGCAGCGATACCAAGGGTGTGCTAATGCATGCAGCATTAAGTGGCTTCAGGGCCCCTCTCTATTTTTTTTTTTCCTGCAATTGCATAGTAAATATTCAGAATCACTCCATAATAGACTCATTATTATTCCTAGTTAAAACAAAGTCAAAGATTTTGAAATCAGTAAAGCTAAGCAAAATCAAACTCCCCATGGATCTAGATGAAGAATTGCTGATATCCACAAAGCACAGGTGTGTATTTCCTGTTTGAGGTGACACGAGCTGCCTACATATGTGCAGAGGGGTACAAATCCCTTGCCTAGTATGAAATTATGCTGCACACAGAAGAGCAAATAGAAACCAGAAACAAGGCCTCTCAGATGGGGATACCTTCAGCCTGTTCTACATTTAGAAGGGACCACCCTGAAGAGTCCTGCAGCTGTAGCGATGCCTGTAGGGAGACCTACCAGCAGGTACGCTGCTGTTCCCTTCCACATGTGAAAGATCTTGCTTTTAAACCTTGTATGGGGACTAAGCTTTTTCTCTGTTTTATCTATTCAGGACCCACCAAGACTTTAGACCTCAAGGAAGTATAATCACATGTGGGGAAAGATTACTGTGAGTAATGTTCAGAGCTGAAGTCCCAGAGAGGAGCCAGGAGGAGTTTATAAGCTCTAGTTCAGTACCATTTCTTAGAAAATTTTCAATTGGGAAGCTTAGATTAGGCAACTGTAATTTTCTGATTATTGCTTGCTAAATGCAACTTACTTGTCTGAAATCTGCAATATTTAACAGTCCAGTATGACTTTCATCATAGGATTTAAACGTTCGCTTCATTGGTCTCCAGCAGTGCAGGATCTGGGGCTGAATTCTCAACATTGCCCTGAAGAACGCCGTGGTTTGTGGTCCAGGACTCAGCTGAGAAAGTTGGGTGAGAATGACTCGCGTTTACTCAGAGCACCATGAACAGAACTGGGCAGAACTATCACGCAGAACGAAAAGATGTCAGGCTGTAACACTGCCTTAATCTGCGACTGGCTGCTGAATACTTGTTTACAAATCCTTGCAAGATACTGTTTACACAAGATTATTTTAACCTATAACATTTTGATATTCTTGGGAAGTGCAGATGGTATATTTACTTAATCGCTGTCAAAGCCCTAACTTTATATTATTTGAAACTGATGCTGAAGCCAGTGTTACGTCTGCTCAGATCTCGGTGTTTTCACATGTATTATGCTTGCCTTGTTTCAACTCCCTCTTTCAGACATTTTTAATTCTCTGCAGGGTTTATTTTTCAGAGTGAAATTTTTGCTTTAAAGTGACCAAACGCATAAGGCGCCTGTGGGAGTAGTATGGTATTTCAGCAAAACCAAAACCCTACTGTATACTTTTCCCAGTAAATAAAATGCTTTGTAACCAGTTTTCGAACCTTTCTGTGCTTTCACGGGTGGACCATAGGGTTAATTTTCCTTGGAACATAGTGTGGCCTGTTGTTTTAGGCTAAGATTGTTATACTGGTGTACCCTGAACACATGAACTGCAGAACTATTCATTAAGGCAAAATTAATTCAACTTGTACAAAGCTTTAACACTGGAGTGATGAGTAAGGGACTTTGGGAAAAGTCACCAAGCCCCAATCCACCTGCAGACTCGGGATCTGCTTTACTATTTTTTTTATATAAAAAAAAAAGTAAGCTTCACCCTGTGCTGTCCTGGTATTTATTACTGTAACTGGGTGCCAGTTGTGCATGTCACTGGAGTCTCTACCAGCATCTCCTTGTGAAGGAAATGCATGGTTGACTTTATACACCTGCTACGTGGACACAGAGGCCATGCTGCACCTATATGTGTTGGAAGAGGCCGGGGGGGGCAGCTGCACTGTCTTTCTGTGCTCTTGGGGTATTCCTCTCACAGAGGAATGAGTGGGTACATGAATAATGCAGTTTCCAAACCAAAGCAGTGAGTACCGCTGTAGGCTGAAGGGAGGGAAAGGACAGTTCAGGATGACTTCAACTTTAGTTGTTTTCACATTTAAAGCCTGGATGCTTCCATGAAGCCCTAAGCCATTGATTCAGGCTTTTGAGAAAGAGAGGGCATTGTGCCTGCCACAAAAGAAAAGCTGTTTTTTAATGATTCCTTTTGCCGTGTATCTGTACACTTACTAGGTGGAATGGACCAAGCAATCTATGAAGAAATTTCACTCTGAGTATTACATTATATAAAGGTGCTTAGACCACAGACTGAGACCTTTGTTATGTCTTCTGAACAAAATAAATTAAAGTTATTTGGGATACCTACATAGGGACTTAAAAGTTACTGCTTCATCATAGGTTGGAAAAGACCTCTAAGATCGAGTCCAACTGTCAACCCAACACCCCCCTGCCTACTAAAACATGTCCTGAAGTACCACATCTACATATTTTCTGAACACCTCCAGGGAAGGTGACTCCACCACCTCTCTGGGCAACCTCTTCCAATGCCTGATCACTCTGTCAGTACAGAAATTTTTCCTAATATCCAATCTAAACCTCCCCTGGTGCAACTTGAGGCCATTGCCTCTCATCGCTAGTTACCTGGGAGAAGAGACCAACACCCACCTCACTACAGCCTCCTTTCAGGTAGTTGTAGCGAGCAATGAGGTCCCCCCTCAGCCTCCTCTTCTCCAGACTAAACAGCCCCAGCTCCCTCAGCCGCTCCTCACCAGACTTGTTCTCCAGACCCCTCACCGGCCTCACTGCCCTTCTCTGGACACGCTCCAGCCCCTCAATGTCCTTCTTGTATTGAGGGGCCCACCCACTCCAGAATACTGGGATGGAATTTTACAGCCTCAAATTTGTGTAACAAAAAGAATAAAAATAAACCTTATGTAAGATAATGATGTTCTTTGATGCAAAATTTAATGGTTTTACCTTACTCTCCCTTCTGTTAGTGAATACTTGATAAATCCTAGTGATACTCTCTTCATACCTTGGTAGCAATCTGTTCATTCCACATCTGAAAACAGTTTGGTAATGTAATTTCTCTATAAAATGCTGCAACTAACCACATCTAAACTAATTAGGCACAGTCAGAAACAGCCTAAAAATGTAGCAGGCTCACTGAACGAGCAGATTTGGAATCTGGCACTGTTCCTACTCCATAACTTGATTGGGATGCTATTACTGATGCCTTCCTTTCTGAGCCTCGAGAGCCAGATTTCTGTGTCTCTTCTGATCTTTTCTGCCCTAGAGCGGTACTGCGGGCAGAGGGGAACAGCCGGTGTGTAGCTGCCTTGCTGGGACTCTTTTGCCTCTTCGTGGCAGCTTGCAGAGCCGGTATGTGTGCCAGGGCGAGCTGCAAGGGCACAGTGTGTGCTCACCAGGCCTGGCTACTAGATGTTTTTAGTGACCATTAACAGCAGTGCAAGTCAGAGATTCCCCTGGGCTTTTCTTGCAGTTCTCGGTGTGGAGCAGAGGCACAGCTTGCTGGCAAGATCTCTACTTGGGGCTGTCCTAGGACACACCCCATGCACTTTTTATTTCTAGCTTTATTTTTGTTTAGTGCCACAAAAGCTCCTGTGTTTTCTATGTGAAATTATTATCCAAATTTGAGCAAATTTGGCCAGTTTACCATATAACCTGGATACACAGAGCATGACCCCAAGGATTTTAATTCTCCAACTGAAGGAGATACCAAATGAATACTGGGCATCTAGTATCATGGGATTAAATAAGAGAAAGGAAAGTTCCTGCATAAAGTGACTATAGCAACAGGCCATGAAATATTCTGTCAATACAGCAGAAACTGAAAAAAAATTGTCACTTTGATTTTTATAAGCTTTGTACATACCGGCTTTTGTGGTTTCTGTATAAGCACCCTCTGTAGCAGTGAGCTTTCCTGTGGTTTTAACAACAAGATAAAACTCTGAAGGAAGTCGTAGTATGCAAATCTTCCATTTTTCTTTAAATCATATTCTGTTGTTATTTGGTTAATTTCCCCTTCACTTAAATCCAAATTGAACTTCTCTGCTATATCTGAAATGCAAAGAAAGAGTATTCATTGCATCATTCTTAAAAATAGCCAGTCGTCACCCTGTATGCACGAGTTTTACCAGGGAGATGTTGGCAGGCCACCAGCTGCAGTGGCTGCTGCACAAGTGTGTTAGGCAGACCTCGCTATACGCAGGTATGTGCGTATGCCTGCACTTAGGGGGTGGCAGTTCACATTTTATGGGGCTTCAGGGGACTGATAACCTGTTATTTTTGTTTTAAATGCACAATAAGTACTCCTTGACATTAACTGAGATAAAAGATCTGATAAGCTAACTCTTTCTTATAGCCAGGACTTTACATTTGATTCTACAGGTGCGCACTGTCTTATCACACACGCAGATGCCCTAACAAAGGCACAGAAAATCCTCTCTCAGAGACAACACAACAGCAAAGCAGCAGAGCCCAGCCATCTGAAGAGTAAATCGAGGGTCCTTTCAAATCAGCAGGTGCTCAGCCGTCAAGACCAGCACAACCAGAAGCACACACAAGGAAAGACTGGTGAATCTATTTACTCAGCTGTCTCCAGGCACGGAAAGTGTAGTGTACTGGGAAGGCGACGAGAAACTTGTACACGTGCCATAAGCACCCAGAAGCAAAGCCACACGCTCCCTGTCCACGGAGCAGCTTATTCTGAACAGGGATGTGACTGTATCGCGCCCAAGGCTGCTGTAAGCTATTCTGCTCTGCACCAGCAGGGTGGTACCTGGAGCAATCATGCAGTGGATGACCATTACTGTAGGCCACGTGTTCCTACGGCAGGGACACCAGAGAGAAAACAGAATGTGTCTGAGAGTGAATAAACCGCTTCTCAGATGGTAACATACCTAGGAAGTCTGACACTGGGATTTCTCCTAGCTTGTTGGCATCCTTCTCTTTGCATGCTTTCAGTATGCCTCTCCAGGAGCATCGGATGTTCTTTCTGATCTTATTTTGCATTGTTTCACAGCTAAGGACAGGTGCAGAACAAATTGTTGTTGTCTGAGGAAGACTGGATGCTGGTATCTAAAAGCAAGCGATAATGGTATTTTTTTTTCTGTCAAGTTTTACTGGTTGTGTAGACAAACCACCAGAGGACAAATCCAGTTTCTGGTCTTACAGACTTGAGATTTGAGCCACTTCTAAGTCTGATTTGAATTTGGTCTACAAAACTGTAGCTAAAAATCTGAGAACCTTATTGGTGTCAAAATGACACTATTCATTTAATAGGACTTGAGCATTTTATCTTAATTTGGCTTAATCTGTAAATTATTTATAGTTTCTCCAAACTGTTTCTTACTAAACAACAGATACCGTGTTCAAAAGAAGCAATGCAGTACTATCTTACACCAACACAAACCAGTGCAAAGCCACTGAACTGCGACATTACATTGCTTTGATGTGTTACTGGGAGGAGTCAGTTCTGCAGTGGTCCTGCGCGGAGCCACGGGAGGAGTAACGTGAGAGGGTCCTGGTGCTCAGCACCTTTTTGATCGCCGCCTTAGCAGAGCTGTGGGTGAGCTAGAAGCAACGCCTCAGCCTACCACTGTGTGATACCTGCACAAGCGGTATTTATGCTTCTAGATCCAACGTATAATCTCATATTTAGTGAGACTTCCCAGTGCTCTCTTGAGGGTCTCACTGGTGAAGACTTGCTGAGGCCTCACACACATTTCCATGCAATCAATGCTAGCTTTGGCAGATGACCACAGATAAGCAGTCTGTATTTTTCTTATGCTGCTTTTGCAGCTATTGGCCTTTGTAATTTGGGGAGTTTTCTTTGTTCTTAGAAATCTGATTGTGCTTAAACACATAAATTTTATTTGCCCTACAGCTCTTCTCTGTATGTGTATGGTAACAACAGGGAATGCTATTGGTATAAATTGACAGATATCCTTTGACTTTTATGGAGTTACTATCTGAAATGAAAATACAGACAGTTCATAAAACAATCACACTTACGCTCTTCTGTCCTGCTAGAGCAGATGCTGTCTTGGGACGTTCAGGCTGAGATGACACACGTGGGTTCCGCACGGCACAGGTAGCTGGCTTGGTAGAAGCTGCAGAACCCGTAGCACTGGGAGTGCTTGATGGCATCGTTACACGTTCTGAGCTGAACTTCTTCAAGCAGTCCTGATGCTGCAACCATCCACCGCTGCTGACATCTACTGTGTTCCAAAGATTTTTCAAACTAATGAAGAAGCAAAAGATGACTTTTGTAAATCATAGTTTTACAACAACAGTATCCCCTTATGTACTAAACTTACGATAAAATGTATCAGAAAGAAAGGAGAGGATGCCTTGGAATAGCAGGAATCCTAGGGCCCGTCTTATTAAAAAAAAATCACAGCTTCTCTGCAGAAGCCTGCACAAGGCTGGGAAAACAATGAAAAAAAGATTTCTGCAGGACATTTTTTAATTGAGTTGGGCCCTTAGTGTGCCATTTAAACTACTAAACCCTGTGATTAGACACAGTGATTGAGCTGCAGTATAGAAGAGTAACGCTTTAACATGAGATGTAAATCAAATACATGGTGCACCTGTATCCTGGCTAAGTACCATTGAGGCGAATTTCTCGTGCTATCAGGTGCACCTAAGTTATACCACCATCTCAGGAGGCCATTAAGGTTCCTCAGTTATTGTATTTGCATCAACAAATTATTTCACCCCGAGGGTAAAAATGAACCAGCACAAAAGAACATAGCAGGAAATCTTTACAGCCTTTAGAATCACATATAGTTACGACGTACGGCCAGGAACCCTTCCTCTACAGTACAGCCAGCCCGCAGAAGGCCTGGGGGGCAGCTGCTGATACCCTTGCTTCTGCTGCCCGTGGAGATCAGTGTGGCTGCTTGGCCTGACACAGGGCAGGTAGCCCACCCTCTGGGCTACGTATGGAATCGTAAACATGAGCTGGGCTGCTTTCCTGCTGAATGGCACTTTGTTCAGTAAGTAGCTGCACTGAATTAAATGGGACTACTCATGATATAAGCTACTAATCAAAGCAAGGATTATCACAGCCTGCCCTTACATGAGCTGCACCCATTTTGTGAGTGTTTCAAGAGCCATCAGTATGCCTTTTTAGGGTCTTCATTATTGATTTTTTATATAAATCTAATTGGGAACCTCAGATTGCTTTTGATTTGATCTTTTTCGGCAGAGATGTAAACCCTAAAGGAAACCAGTCACCACTTTGATGCATGTGCCAAGTTGCAGTCAAACTTCAAAGGGCAAAGGATACATTTTGAATTTTCTTTCAACTTTCCCCATTGGCCTGGCTGCTACCACATTATGAATTACAAACAATTCTATTTTGCGCTTGTGATTATACTTCACACTTCATACAGGGATCTCAAAGTGTATGACAGACTTCAATTAAATAGAACAATACCCTGATGAGCTGGGTTAGCTACAGTTAGAAAATACTTCCACACCCAACAAAGTTTAGGCCATTTGGGGCGACTGCAGATAGTTCAAGCAAGTCAAGGGCGTTCAAGCAGAGGAGAAAAGTGCCAGTGATAAAAAGGGGGATGTCAGTTGGCAAGACACTAATCAACACCTTGCTTGCAGAGTGTTACCGTCCTTAGCCTTTTAAGAAAAAAAGTCACAGTATCAGAAATTCAGAAGACCAAGAAGCCAAACTTCAGGAAGAAATTCTTCATCCACTACTCAATACAGATTCCAGCTACGCCTTGCTAATGGCAAGCAGTAAGTGGCCATCATCCAGAAAAGGGTAAAAGAAGACATTTTCTGTGAAGTCATCCAGACTACGACTATTAGTAATACTTGTGTAACAACTCTGAGCAGTGACAACAGCCAGAGCGGCAGGGGTTTGGATTAGCAGTGGCAAGCCCTGTACCCAGATTGGAAGGCCCTCCTGGGGCATCTTCATATAGATACACGTAGGCATATCTTTGAGAGGCCTGTCAAAATCAAAATATCTCTGGAAATACAGGGCTAGAGTCTCGCTCACACAGAGGCTGTCGCTTATATAAATGAGGCTCCTCAGGCCTGCTTCTCGTTGCTATTATGCATGACAGTTTCTATCAAGATTTTTTTTTTCTTCACTTGTCTGAGGTTCTTTTAAGTATAAAATAGCTCCTGTGTCCCTTCGCTTCTTCTCGAGTGTGAAGTAGACAGGAGCTAGTCTGGAGGACTCTTCAGCTGGAGATGCCTGCCTTAATGCTGCCAAAAAAGAGAAAAACCAGGAGATTCTTCACAGCTCAGGAAGGTGTGCGTCCTCCTGCCGTGGCCGGGGCCCGGCTGCGAGCTCACCGACCCAGTCACCTCTGCTCAGCAGTTCTCAGGGGTGGGGAAGGACTGTCACCGAATTTTCGCTTTTGCTTTCACCTGGTGTGGAGGTTCCAGGTTCAGATCCAGCACTTGGTACCTCACCAGAAGTGCAGCTACTAGCAATAGACCACAGAGGCCATTTGGGTTTTTGCTGCTGTTTTCATGGGGGGAGTGGAAAATATTTTTGTTTTTTCAGTGCTTTCATCTGCAGCATGACACATGCATACCGGCGCCTGGTAACATGGCGGACTGTGCAATCTCTCTGCTCGAATTACAAGCAGGCCCAGCTCATGTCTGCAGTCGATAGCAAAAAATGCTGGGCCAAGAAATCAGAGGGTAGATCTGCAACGAGCAAAGCACCAACATAGTTTTCTGACATGCAGACATGCACATGAGTTCGGAAGCTCTGTGTCTCGCCATTCATTTTTGCTTCCAAATGGCATTGATGCAGTCATGAGCATGAAGGTTAGGGTGTTGTTATGTAAAATCTGAAGTCGTTCAGTCAAGGTTCCCTCTGTTTTATTATTCACCTAGCCTTTGGACTAGGAAAAATCACACTCAACCAGCATTAGCAAGGATAAAAAAATGGCTTTTTTCATTTTAAGTTGAGCGGAAGCAGAATGTTATGAAAGACTGGCCGCTCAGGTTTCCCCGAGATTAGCACTGGGGTAATCAGATTGTACTGCCAGATTCATGCCATGACTTCAGTCACTCAAGCTAAATTCAAGGTTACATAAACTCTGCTGATACTAATCTGAGGGAATTTTTAACCCGGAAAAGTAGCTGAGAGATGGCCGGGAAATGTCAAATGCTTGCCCCTTCCTTTGTCCGGGGAGGGCAGGACAAAACAGCTACTGAGAAAAAGGAATTTGCATTAGCTACCCATGGAAGTACTTTTTATTCTGTACTGAGAAGACTTTTTTCTGCCATCAACTGGCAGTGGATTAACTTAAAACTGAAAAAAGAAATTTTAAAAATAGCAAATATACAGATAAAGAGCTAGTGAGGAGAACTACTGTGCTTTAAATTCACACCATCGCTATTAGCAATAGCATCTCTGTGACTTTGCGTTAGAAAGCCTATGATTATTATAGTTCATAACCATACCCAGAGATAAGGAAAAAAAATAATCTCCCACAAATGCAGCAACAAATGTTCCTGGACTGATAGTCTTAAAACATTTTCACGTCATCCAAATTTTTAAACTACTTGCCTATACACAACAGTACGCAAACACATGTCTCCAGCCACATCGAATTTACCCAGTGGCGCACTTAAATTAACAAGGCAAAATAATGTTGTTTTCTTACTTGTTCTTCAGTCAGCCACCGAAAATGTCGGTTATATATATCCCAGAACTCCTCTTTCGATACTGTCCTGTCTTTTGGAGAGTCAATGTCTTTAAACTCTTGTGCAATTTCCTTAAAGCCAGCAGCCACTACTTCGCGTATCTGTGAGAGGATGCCTCTCTCTGACAACTCCCAAGAAGATTTAGGCGGAGTGACTTCTTGCCCTTCCTCAGTCTAGACAAAAAACATACACAGAGAATCAGTAATGGATCCATTGAATAAATTATAAATCGCAGTGTGGCATTCAGCCAGTCAAAGAGAGAAATGTCTGTGGAGAAGGCGGCCTTCGAGATCCCGCAGGCAGTAAAACTTGCTTCCAGGGATTCTGGCTTGCGCCACAAAAGAGAAAAGGGGCCACGCAAGTAGTTAAGGGAAAAAATAGACTCTCTATAAACGTGATCCAACTGGTGACAGGCCAACAAAAGCACAGGATTCCAAGACTGACCTAAACTTTTACAAAGGTCTAAAAAATTGGGTGATCTTACAAAGAGGGCTATTCTGTTAATGCAGAAAAAAGGGAAGTGAGCGCTAACTAGCCCAAATATCCCAAACGTATTCTTCTCATCTGAATAGTCTTTAGCAAGCAGTGGAAATCTCTTTGACTGAAAAGGCACTTGAGTCCTGAGATGAAAGAGAGGGAAATTACTTCCCTTTCCTTTTTAAGTTCCAGGTATATTTACGGCGGTACTTTTTAATCTGGCCATCCAGAGTAGAGATGCTGCAGCTAGATGATGCAGTTGAAGGCTGCAAAGGTACAGAGTGTGTAAGGGGAAAGCAGAGGAGGGGTTGGGTACAAATGTGTTAATGCCAGCACGAGATGTGCACAACCCCTTTTTCTTCAGTGTGTTGCTTTCAAATTTAATACTGGTGTACGGCTTCTAAAATCTACCACTGGAGCTCACTGCTGACTAAGCCCCCATTATGCATTCTGCAGGGTGGAAATCCAGACTTTGAGTAAATACAGTGGAAGGTCATACGGCAAGCAGAAATACAAAGGACAACATACAGTCGGTTGGGATAAACTGCAGAGTAAAGCACTGCTAGGCTGTGACATGGACATACCTGAGAATACCAAAAATCTAACTGTACATGCAAAAGGCTACACTTCATAAAGTTAAATATCAATGAAATCCATTCGACATTTGCATTCTGCCTCCAGAATCAGCAGTAAACTTCAGTGTTTAACATGAAACCAAGTTTTACTTATAAAATTAGTCTCAGGAATGGAACAATGTGGAATAATAATAATAATAATAATAATAATAATAATAATAATAAAAGTAGTATCATAATTTGAAGAAGAAACTACTTATTTTCAGGAATGGAAGCCAACTTTCCACTCACTGCACTGTCTAAACTAAATATGTAAAATATCTTGAAAGCAAAGTTTTCACAAACACAAGTGGCAGCCAGTTTTACTATAGCTGTTGTAAGAGGTCCTGTGAAAAACAAAAAAAAAAATCTGTTTTTGCTTCAGAGACATTTCTTACAGCATTTTAAATGTTACTATCACATTTTATACCCCCATGTTTAAGTATATAAGCTTTACCACCTTCTTACTGCATGCAATATGAAATAGCAAAAAAGAAACAGATGGCTTTTGGTCCCGCGCTCCTGTTTCCTTGTCACGTCTCACATGATCATTATAACTGGATGGAAAAGAAAATATGTTTCTTACAGAACTGCAAGAAACCTGCCTCCTCATCAGAAAAGACTCCCCTCTCTTCAGATGCAAATAACACTTTTCAATATTAACCACAAAGCATACGTGTGGGACAGGCATTACAGCTGCATTATTACTAAGCGGAGAAATGCGAGAAGCGGGATCGCGCACGCAGACACAGAAGCCTCAGGAAATGAGGATTGCTAGGCACGGCTGAGCGCAGGGTGCACCTTCTGCCTGCCTGCCATTACCACAACTAAAAAGCACAGTACCGCTGCTTTTAATTATTCTAATGAAGCCAAAGGCTTAGCGAAAGTGTTAGTGCCCTGCAACCTTCCAGAGAAACATATTTTGTAAGTGCAAGCTTTTCTGATTTATTTAATTTCAACACCTTTTTGTTTATTTCATAAGACCTAATGCACTTTGATCTTAAAATGGTTACAGCCAATAAAAAAAAATCACTTATTCTTCTTGAAAACCACAGACTGAAAACTAGAAAACCTTTTCTGTTCAGTTACTGCATTGCGTTCCTCTGCCACATGCAGTTAGTACATTCAGTGGGTATCTGTGACTCCATCATCTGCAGCTAAAATAATCACCTTTAGTTTAAATAATGGAGCTGGAGCCTAAAATTTCAGACTCTGGCTTAGGCATTTGGACATTTAAGTGACATTTCTCCATTTGAAATTAAACTTCTACACAACCTAGGTACATTTCTTAGCTTTGCTGTGTCTCACTTTAACCTCAGACGGGAGCAACAGGAATGAAGCTGTCTCAGAGCTGTGCAGCGTATGTCCCAGCAGTGCTTACAGAGCACTTACAGAAGAGTTTTTGTTGGCTGAAAAAGGAATTCCTTCTCTTTTAGCTGATTTTGTGATATTTGTTGCCATGTGCTCCACTCATCCCACCACCGCGTCAGAATCCAGGGGCCGGGACTCTGCAGCCTGCTCGTGCTCCGTAGCTCTCAGGCGACCGCTCGGCCGCTGAGCCGTACCTGCCCCACGCCGTGGCCACACGCCAGCTGCCGCCGTCGGATGTGAAGTCCGGATTGCCTGACTGTCCTGCTCGGCTCTTCACAGGCTTTCTCACTCTTCCCAACGGAATTTGAGCGCGCCTTGGGAGGACCATGTAAATCCACCTTCACCGAGGGGGAGGGACATCATTACGAGACCTTTCTGATGGCCCACTGTTTGCAGCTCACTTGCTGTTCAAAGCAGGGCTGTGTTTTTCTTCTTTCGAAAGTTCCGTGCACAGCCTCGTGTCCTTTTCTATAAATGCCATAACTATGCTGATTAGTAATAAAAGAAGGCTCCGCCACCCACACCTGCTCAGTAAAGCTCCGTTCTTGCTGCTCCTTCCTGTTTCTGGAAGGTTTCTTTATTAAGAGAAATTCTTAATTAGAAAGTAAAGAAAATAAATTACAGTTTCTCTGGTCCTGTTTGTTCCCTGCCTTGTCACAAGTCTGACCTCCCTCCGTTTCTGGGGAGGCTTGGAAAGCAAAGGTCTTGGGAAACAGCTTACACAGGAAGGCCCTTGTGTCTTCCCCTGAAAAAGGATGCATTTTCCTCTTTGTGCGTGAGAATGACCTTTGCCAGAAGTAACCATCCTTTTGACAGTTAACACAGTTTTAGAGGCTTCTGTGCTTAGCCCATGGGCCCTCCTTTACCCTAAAAACACATATCTTTAACTTGTTTTCCATAAATGCTCTTCCCTAACGATGTGTGGAAGCAGCAGAGTTAGTTGCCTGAGTGTGGACTGGGGTGGAAATGCATTTTCTTCTCATGTTCAGATAACCAGCGATTCACCAGCCAGCCTGTTCGAGCTCTAGGAGTCTCAGCACTGTGGAGAAGCTTGTATTTTACCCCTGGGTTACAAGCAGAGCTGTATCCTCATCTGGCAGTGATCAGTCTAGCTCCATTACCCTGACCGCTGATTTATACCTGCTGCGGATGTGATAGGTGGTGTGCAACAGGAGCTTGCAATAATAAACCTGATTATAAATAAAAGATGAAAACTCCTTTGAGGGTCATTCTGTAATGTACCATTTTCCTTTTGACCAACTGTTTGCAACAGACAGATTCAAGTTTTGAGGTCACATCTGCAAGATAAAATACTCTTGGTAGTGTTTAGAATAGATAATGGTATCTGACGGTCTAACAAAACTATTTCAGGCAGCGAGTCAAAGGTGGCCCACATGCCAGTCCCTGCCTTGCCTAGAATAAAGCCACATTCCTCTAAATGTAATTAAAATAACTATTGTATTAAATAACTATGAAATACTAAGCCTAGGTAGAACTGGGTAAAGAAGCAGGAGCCAGTGAGGCTTCCCTGCTCCTCTGACCCCCCCAGCAGTGTCTAGCCCATCAGCAGTACACCCTTCCCTACTTTATCCCTACTTTCTGCTTTTCCTCTACTCTTAGTAAACATAGAGCGAAAGGCTTCCATCCCAAGGAACAATTTGTCATTTTAAAATTCCATTAGGACCTTTGCTTCCTTACTCAGGACAGAGAAGCAAAGGGAGGTATGGCTTGGGCGGGCTCGTCAGTGGGGAAAGATCCTGAAACAGGTACCCCAGCCCAATGAAGTTCTCATATTGTGGTCTCGGCGGGGGCCTGTACAGGAGAGCAGGGGCAAGGAAGCGGAATTTTCAAACCACTTTTGCTACGGACAAACAGAAACATGGAATGAGATCATGGTGCAAGGAAAGCTTTAACATTTTTCAGCCTGAAGCAGATGTAATACTGGAAATTAGATGCAAAAATGCAGATATCCCAGAAGGGGTATTTCCCTGGAGCACAGCTGTCCTACATGAGGGCAGACAAAATCTGTGGTGCTGCTGGCGGAGGGCAGGGACACAATCATCAGGCCTGCTCCTGCCTGCCGCTGGTGCAGTGGGTCATGACGGATGACAGTCAGTTGTCTGATCAAATCAGTGGCCCAGAACAGCAGGACCCAGAGGTTCAGCAGCTGAGGACAGTGAGCAATGAATAAACCTGTAAAACTCCGACGCTCAATACAGGGAAAAGCACTGCCTCTGTAGAGCGGGTCCTTACGCATCCCTGCTGTGATTTCACAGGTAGATGATGGCAGCAAAATGAACTTCAGCTCCCCATGCCTGGACACAGTGCACCAGGGCTGGGTTAGTAACGTTGCTGAATTGAGGAAGCCAGGTTGTGGAAAGACGTCACTCCTCTGTTGCGTGGGGGTTGTGAGCTCCAAAACGATGGGGTTACAGCAGACACGCTGCAGCATTGCACTCTGTGCATTTCATCACTTGTGGGCAAATCAGCGTCTGGGGAGCCACAGCACGGCCTCATGGAGCTGGTAAGCTGCGTCAGTGCTTTGGTTTGCCCTCTGTTGATTTTAGAACAGCTTCCAAGATCACAAGGAAGCTGTTCTGTTAGCATTTTGCAGGAAGGCGTTGTAGCAGCCACTGCTGAGATCAACGTGATGTGAGAGCAAGTGGCTTTAGCTCTGTAGACTCTCCACCAGCAACATGTCCAACAAAGATGGAGACAGTGACAATGTACCCATGCTTTTCACTAGCGAACAGCAGAAACGAGTCCCAGACCTTGGTCCTGGGACCTGGAGGTAGAGTTCTCACAGTGCCAGGCTTCAAGAAGAGATGTGAACTTGCTGTACGGGGGGAATCCTGTCATGGGTACCGGCCCAAGGAGAAGCAGGATGCTCTCTCTGGCAGGAGCAGCACCAAGGATGAACGACCAAGCCTGCTGTTTTGCAGGCAGGTTGATTAGAAGGAACTGGCTGAAAACAAAATGCACTCTGCTGGTGCAGCAGGCACTCAGCAGCATGAGACAGACTGCAGAGAAACTCAGAGCAGGAAGCTAAACAAAAATAAAAATGGAGAATTTAGTGTGGAAACAGAAAGTTCAGGACAAAGCTAAATCAAATGCCTGATGCCATATTGAAATGTTCTGCATATTTTTCTGCAAAGAAGCCCTGTAATTCAATCTGATTTACAAATGTCATCATTTTAGATGAAATCACTTTTTTTTTTTTTTAAATAAAAAAAGCTTTGCTGAATATGCTTCTACTCCCTCTGGTAATTCCCTTTGCCAACTGCAAGACACACGTGTCAGGAAACCCCTTCTTCTCTCAGTCCCTGACCTTGAACAGGCACAAGCAATGACCTGTCCCTTCTTTCTGTCATCTCCTTAACCTGATCTGCTCTCTTCCTACTCACTACTGGACTGGACAGGTAAAGGGTTCTTAAGCTCGCAGCAAATCAGTCAGCACCCTCGGCCCCAGAAGGCTAAACAACAAATCGTTTGGCCCTGATCATAAGCCCTCCTTTCCCCATATACTCTCCACTACAGTGCAGCTGTGTGGACACCTTGCTGTCCTTGACCTCACCAGCACACCCCGAACTGCTGCTTTTAACACGTTCTTTACTTTTCTCCCCTTCTACACATGAAACAGCTCACAGTGGGGAAGGACATGCAAGTACATTTTCTTTTGGAGGGGTCTGCTTCCCAAGTGTGGCTTTCGTTAGGCTGGACTGCATTAGCCACTTCTTTTAATGCAGAAGAGCCCCACTCAGGCCTTGTTAATCACAAGACTGGCAGATTAGTCAAGAAAACCTCATGAAGCATATTCCCAGCTCCAGGGACTGGATTTTTATAACTATGCTCAGAAA
Source organism: Opisthocomus hoazin (assembly GCF_030867145.1). Taxonomy (NCBI): domain Eukaryota; kingdom Metazoa; phylum Chordata; class Aves; order Opisthocomiformes; family Opisthocomidae; genus Opisthocomus; species Opisthocomus hoazin. The sequence goes on along the minus strand of NC_134414.1, from coordinate 156,826,758 downwards.
GTTCACTGGTGGCTACTAGCATCCCACCTAAGGCAATGTCCTCTCTGTCTCCTTCCTCAGCTCTTCTGCAGTTGGTTAGAAACGTCCAAGCTAGGTGCTGTAACCTTGATTCTTTCTTATCTGAATATTACGATGCAATCATGTTGCTTAAAATACTTTACATGAATTCTGTTTTTGTACAGTATAGGCCTACTGCTCTACAAAGCTGTGTTTCAGTGGGCATCCTGCTCATGTACAGCTATTGTCGTGTGTGTTTGAGAGAGTAAATCAGAATGTAAAGCTCATCAACGTATGCCAAAGCCATCAAGAGGTCCATGTGACGCATAAAACATTAGGAAATAATTTCCGCAAGATTTGTTTAACCTCACCTTATTCAGCTGTTTTCTAAGGAAAAAAATACAACTTAAACCTGTATGGCTTTTGCGTTTGTGAATGTTTGCCTTGGTGGTTGTGGGTCTTATTTATGAGGTGCCATGTGAGACAAAAGTCATCCCAGGCTCATACTTCACTAGTTCAGTAAATTTTCCATACTTTAATGATCAAGCTGCATACTTTACTTGTTACTTTTTAATATACTTCACTGATCAAATTGTATAGTGTAATGATCAGTTTTCCTGACGTGCCTGAGTGAGTTGCATACCTCATTAATTTAGATACATACTTTACAGGCCAAAATTGTAGCATGTTTGGATGAAGTGAATAATTTAACAACCAGCCTTTTCTCAGAACCTGCACAGGAGCCCAGGAATACGTGTGAACCCAGGGTGGGATGAAATTGCAAAGGCGTGGGAAATTTTGGGTTGAACCCAAAATGAAAACAGGAGGTCTGAGAGCATCTGGAAGCTGAACCAGCACAGTCAACCTGGTTTGTATTTGTTTTGCCGTTTCAACAACGTTCCCTTGTGGATTAATTTGGGATTTTAATGATGGATTTATCCCTGCTACCCCTAACACAGTACAGAAAACTGCTCAAGGTGAACGCTCAGTATTGAAAAAAGCAGTACAGGCTCCAGTCCTGTCATGGGCCGAGTACCTCCTGCAAGAGGTGGAGGTAGCTTATTTTTTTGGTAAGTTGAGGTAGAAAGTATTCGGGGTCTTGAATGACTAACTGCTAAAGAGACTTCATGTTCAAACGTACACCGTTGCATGAGTTTTATCCTGGGAGTGTGCAGCTTGTCAAGTTGTTAAGCAGGCTTAGCACCTACTTGGAGGATGAGAGGACGTTACAGCAGAAGAGTCCCAAACAAAAGCAGCTACCTGTTCGAAAGTTAACATGAAAGCTTGCTGGCAGGTCAATATTATGGCACACAGACGTTCTGAAAATAATTATACAACTGTGATATGTTGCTTACAATTGGTCTTTGTGCTAGTATGACTTAGTTGAAAGTTACTGAATTTATATCAGCATAAAAGCAGGAAAGGGAGAAATGCAGCATTTTCTGACTTATACCACTGTTTTACACTTGAGAACCATGTAATCTATTATTTCTGTTAAGACTGCATTTTAATTTTAATAAGATGAAAATATAAATATTTAAAAATCCTCAACTATTTTTTAAATATCTGTAATTAAATGTAGTCCTACCACTAAGGACACAGTAACAGTTGCACTACTATAAATATTAATGCGAAATTTACAGAGAATAAAATACATTTAAGCAACCTTATAAAATTTTGAATACAGCTAAACTTTCAATAAGCACTTTGGTAAAGCTATGCCTGTTGGTAACTGACATGCTTAGATAAAGTCTCTAACCTGCTACAAAAGCCTTTAGCACATCACAAGCCTTTGGAACAGTTTATGGGTCCTCCTTCACTCATAACCTGTGGTCCCTCCTCATCCTCCTCTCGTGAATCACTCCAGCCCTGCGATTATTTGAAGCCTGACAGACTGACTCGGGACCCGGGGAGGCTGAGACAGATCTCACTGGTTTTCCAGCTTCTGCTTTATGACACAAGCTTTAATCACCCTATAGCTCTGCACAACATTCTATTATCGCCATGGCAATAAAGTGGTAGGCTTTTTATATGGTTTTCCATTGGGTGAGGATTATTATTTTTCTCATTTTATTTGTGCTTTGAGCATATACTTTTGAAAATTAAACATCTTTACTTCTCAGAACATAAGATGCAAGTTTGGTTGTTTTTATTTATTTTTTTTTTTAAGAACTACTTTTTGTCCAGCTAGTAACTACTTTTTATCCAGCTAGTAACCAGCTTTCACATCCTTGGGCAAGTTCAGAAATGAGCTGTAAGGCAGTGTCACCTGGACTCCTGCACCCTCAGGTCTGCTTATGCCCGCTTCACTCTGGACAAGGCAGACGAAGAAGGGAGAAGCCAGAGGATAGGGAAGGAGTCTGAAATAAAAATAAGACAAAGACTTCTTTTACTCACATCTTTTGCTAATGTTCCTGTTATTCACAAACAGGGTAAGGATTGCTGCACTGATAAAAGGATGTGATAAAGAGCCGAAGGATTGGTTGCCGCAGTCTGCACCAAGTGAACAACGCCAAGCGAGGCACTGTGGACACAAATCTCTGCCACAGAGAAACAGCAATTCTAGTCTAACTTGAGTTGTCGCAACATGCATATTCAGATCATCAGAAGACTCTGCCTGTGCCTGCAGTCAGGATTTTCTCTGTACTTGACTAATCTTTGTATTTGACCTTCCTGCTACATCTACACTGCTGTTACTGATTGGCACCCGGGACCTGGTGGGCTTCCCACTCCACTCACTTTTCTGTTCAGACCCCGCCAATCCACCTAGACAGGTCGGGGATCATTGGGCATGTTTGGACATCCCACATCCTACGTCGCCCCGTTGGGGCAATCTGGCTGTATCCGTGGTCATGCTTTCAGCTTGCCGCATGTACAGACCTAAATCTACCTGAGCACAAGACAACCTTTTAGAGCCGTTTGTAAGGAGATAAGGACTTCATGGAGTTCACCAGAAATATACATGAATTTTGCATGCTTAGTTAGTCATTCACGTTGAACACATCAAATCTTATCTTTTAAAAAATGTATTATAGCTTGGTAGCTCTTCTTACCTCTATGAGCTGGCTTCTGTTTTTCAGGTAAAACTTCCCAGTCTACTGTGAAGTCCTCACAAAGGTTAAGGTTCTTGAGAAGGTGCCTGAGCTGTTTGTCTGACAATTTAAAGCAGAAGCAGTCAAGTACATGCCAAAATTCCAGTGCTTTAATTACTCCAGTATCCTCTTTACTTAATAGAGAAAATGCCTGAGAAGCAGGAATTCAAATTATTTCAGCAAACCTAGACATTCCAAAAGAAAAGTCTTTTTCGGCAACCTTTTAGCAGTTCACATGGAAATACCTGAGACCCTTTTACTTGCAGGTATTTTATGCATGAAGAAACAAAGCACATTTCTCAGAACTTTACTTAATTTGAAGCTTTCCTTTCTTTTAAAAGTGAGATGCAACTGTTGAAATAAGCCAAAAATAGCCTGTATTTCTCTGCCACGTGTAAATATAAATATGGAAATAAACAACAACCTGCAGTAAAAGCAAAAAGGCAGTATCTCAAGTATCCAAGCATTCCAGAAAAGGTAGTGGTTAAGATAAGAGAGGAAACAAACAAAAATATTTGACAGCTGCCTTAAATAAAGTACTTTTAATTAAACTCACCTGAGCACATTAAATTTGCCTCTTGTTCCCAACCCCAAATGATTATTCCTGATGTGGCAAGTTTGTTTTCTGCTCTGTAAAGCACTCGATAGTCCTTCATCCTCCTTAGCTTCAGCTCAACCTGAAGGCTTACTAGTTCTCTTCTCCCTTGTGCACAAAGCCCAGCCTATTCTTTGTGTGCATTTTCCAAGGGTTTCCCAGGAGAAACAGGTTGGGTTTAGCACAGTTGCAGCAGGAGGCATGCAAGAGAGTAGTTCAAAGCAGTGGCAGAAATATCAAGGTCTAGAGAAGCTGTCAGTCATATCTGGTCTCATTCTGCCTGGCTGCTAGTAACTTACTGTGTCCCTTGGTGTTATTCTGCCCCTTCTTTAGGATGCTGCACATATAAATCAGTGATTCCATAAATGTAAATAAACATTACACCTTTCAAAACTTCAGGTTAAAGTCCTATTAGTCTGCTAATACTATAGCATATTGGTGCAATACAGCAACTTTTGTTTTACCATTACAATTTTTCTAAATACTAGGCTTAAAAATGTGTATTTCGTATGCGTGAACCATGTCTACTGGTAAAGCAAATGGTGCCATATCCACAGGACAGTGGAACACTAAAGAGGATTCTGTAACTTCTTAATCTGCAAGTTTGATCTCTGCTTACATACTGAAACTCTCACGGGAAAAGCAAAGCATTGAATATCTGGTATGCATTGTACGAAGTGTGGTGAAAATGCACGGGAAATTATTATACTGACAGAGAGGACCCACCTGAACTCTTCAGTTATTTGCTGTGAAACTTCAAATGTCTGTATTCAGCTGTAGATATGTTGTGGATGGGATGTGACGGGGTTTTTGTTCAACTAGCTGGACTCTAGGAACCGTGCTTTCAGATTTGCCTTTTTCTAACAAAACATTTTCATATAAGCTCATGTCGTTAGAGTCCCCCATCACATAGGTGGCAGCAACTATTACTTAAAAAATGGCTCAGAAGAAAGTTAATAAGTTCCTTATTTTCTCATGTAACGGAAATGAGAAAAAGTTCTACTTTTCCATAGTGTGGTGAACGTCTGACTCTCTGTGGAGAAAATCCCTTGATCCCTGAGGTTATATTAACCACCAAGTGGTATCCTAAAAGGCTAAAGGGATGATTTGTTCATGACAAAAGTCATTTTCAAATCATACCCTCAGCAGACAAAACTGTGACCTTCTCCATTCCTGAGGCACTCAGGGATGAGAGGACAGATATTGCCTTCTGTTAAAATTTAACAAACACTAACCTGTGCTGCTGAATTTATCTATTTCTTATTTCAATAATGCAGAGCATAGGAAGGATTTTTTTCCCCTTAGTATGAAAAATGTAGAGTGATTATATAAACATTTCAGTGGTCTGTTCAATAGTTAGTCTGCCTGGCCAAAAACAGCAGCGTGGCCCCAATAAGTTTACAAATGTCACAGGAGTCTCCAAATGGTGTGACAAGAGATTTCTGTAAAGAAACAGCATCTCCCATGGTACTACATTTCTTTGGGGTGCTTGCACCAGTGACATCACTAGTGATCACTGGAAGCCTGTCTTATTTTTAGCTGCAGGACAGAGTCCACAGACTGAGATTTCAGAAACGCAGCCACTGATGGCAGGGAATTTCTCACCCCTTGGTCTTCGCAGCCACTATTCCCTTCCCCTCCCTCGTGCGGGCAGCGGCTCTCCCACGGCCACGCACAACTGATTGGGCTTTTGTCATTTTGAAGCTCCCTGACCCGCGTCATTGGGCAGGAAGAGGAGTACTGGTTTTGGCACAAGGCAGGCGGGAGGACCAGGCTGCTGGGGATACCGGGGTAGCGAGACCATCTTTGCAGGCGTAAGCCTGCCTCTAAAACCATGAGCTTAAACTGGACCTGATACTGCAGGTGCAGGTGAGATGGCTCTACAGCACTTTGTGATAGCAATGTTTCCCTCAAGGTCTTTTTGATTATTCTTTCCCATGTTTGAAAACAATCTTGCTGCAGCATCAAGAATTATTTACTCTAGAGGCCTCTGCATTTTAGCAGACTCCGACACAACAGTCAGACTACTTAATACACAGCATTTTTTCATTCAGGGTTTTCAAAATTCTAGAGAGAAGTGGCTATTTTTATTGTTCTCATTTTACAGGTGGGAAAACCAGGAAACTTGCTACTCGACAGCTAATGCACCGTATCTGTCTGCGTCAGAATCAGAAGTGGCCAAGAGCAGAAATGCAGATCGTCTCGGAGCCCCGCTGAGAGGTGCTAACTTCTGCAGCCGCTATAATGTGCTCACATCTGATTACATGTCTGTGTCCTCTGTTCCTACACGATCCTTTCACCTGATAAAACCATAATGCCTGCCTGTAGTCGCACATAATATCTACTTATAATAAGTCTCATCTTGGGAAACTCAGCAAAGCTATTTGAAAGACACAGGATATTTACACGCTTGGGACACAATTTACAGACAACTGGAGGAGGAAAAGGGGTTTGGAGAAGAGAGGAAGGTCCTGATAATTTGCTATTCACTTTTTCCTTTCCAATCCTTACCTTCACAAAACCTCTAGGCTTGATTTGATATGCTTGTTTTGTGGAGTTTCCAGAACGCAACTCTTCAATGAAGAAGTCTGCAGTTGTCAGAAGATGCTATTTCTACATAGGCCAAGGTTGGTGGCAGCACTCAACTGATAGCAGAAAGGTTTTGAAGCCTTTGGGTTAGTCCCCAGCCAGGAAAAAACAGACATTAAATAAGATGCGGTAACCACACGAAACTTACCTTGTACAACAAATCATAAGATGATGCAACTATTATGTTAATTAGGGTCTGTTCTAAGCTGAGTGCTGCAAAGCTTGCAGGTGGTGCAGCCTGCTTTTGTCTCTGTTGGTATTTAGATGCTCTGCCATCATCAATTGCTCTCAGGAAATCAAAATAAGAGAGCTTGCTGTCACGCATGCTGATTCCTAAGCTAAGGGAAAAACACAGAATGAGATATCAATGATTTTAAACAATTCTCTCAATGTTGTCTGTACTGATTAATTATTATGATGTATTATTTGTACTCCAGCAGCACTTCAGGATATGCTTGTGCTGTCCGTGTATGAATCCTGCTAGTTCCAGCCCAAGCTCCTTCTGAGGTCTAAGCCACCAATCCTGTCCTTTAAATGCAGCCACACTCTCAGATGTAGATCCAGACCAATCTCCAGCTGGCTCTAGGGGAGACCTACTTTAGCCTGGGCCCAAGTGCACAACCTTCCAGTCCACCAGCGTTAACTTTGTGCTTTTTAAACACAACACAGTATTTTGATCACAACCTACTGCTGAGTTTACCATCCCCAACGTGGCTGGAGGATGCAGGCTCCCAACCTTGTCCTTGAATCTCCTCTTCACGTCACAGTGTAAAAACAGTCTAATAGACTCTGATGAGGAGTAGATGTTCATTGTGCAAAATGCTGGTACTTTCCCTTGAATTTCTGCTTTACAAAAATACCTTTGACTCACAGATGCTGAAGTGCTGCTTAAGCCTCCTGATATGGAGAGGGACTTTTCACAAGGGTGTGTAGTGGTAGGTCAAGGGGGAATGGCTGTAAACTAAAAGAAGGCAGATTTAGATTAGATATTAGGAAGAAATTCTTCACCATGAGGGTGGTGAGACACTGGGACAGGTTGCCCAGAGAAGCTGTGGATGCCCCCTTATTTGAACTGTTCAAGGCCAGGTTGGATGGAGCTCTGAGCAACCTGGGCTGGTGGAAGATGTCCCTGCTCATGGCAGGGGGGTTGGAACTAGATGATCTTTAAGGTCCCTTCCAACCCTTACTATTCCATGATTCTGTGATTCTATGATATGTCTTGATCATTATGATTCTGAGAGAAAGAAGCAGAACCACATACAGCCTGGTAAGCTGTTACCAGACACAAGCCTAGACGTCCAGTACCACTCTGTGATATGCTTCATGGATATCCCAGCACAGGTCTATACTCACTCATGATTTCTCTACCACTTTGGAGGAAACCAGTCCAGGTTCCATACAATGCTTCTCCTTATCCTTGTGATAGAAGGGTTTACCTTCCCTCTCAACCTGCCCCTCACTTTGCACGGCTTGTCAGGCCACTAGAGAATTATTTTACATGTTCTTGGCAGGACCCAGCCCCACTGGCCCTGCCTCTTTTGGCATGTCCACCGAGCTGCACAGAGGGCTGGTCCATTTGGCCCAGCAGCTGCTGCCACGGCACGCCGTGTCCAGCCAGGGTTTCCCTGCTGAGCACCTGTGGTCAGGCTGTACCGGGGAGCCCAGCCCCCCGGCTCTGCCGGCTGCACTCCCAGCTCGCCCCGTTTCCGTCTGTCAGCTGAAACATCGGCTGGATCACAGGCACTGGGGAATTTCATGTTCTGTCACATCAGAAATGCGGTGGGTTACAGAGCTAACTGCAGATAGCTCCAGGTAGTAACAGTGAATATATTTTTGCATCAAATATCAGCATGGGGAAAGATGAGCTCTCGCATATGATTTGGGGAGTTTTGTGGGTTTTTTTGCAGGGGACTTTTTTACCAAACTAAATTAATTTTTATTCAAAAATGTTTTACCGTAAAAAGACTGGAATTAAGGCAAGCTTCACATATGCAGAAAATATGTGAAAATAAAAGCTACTTAGAATGAAAGACTAAGGCGAGATGAACAGCGCTAACCACCACATCAAAAGCTACTTTCCTCCAACGGCCTGTGACTTGTGAACACTTAATGAAGACACCTGCTATATTTTAAACAAGGACTTCAAACCTGTCTAATCAGCCTGTACAGTTCATCACCACAAGGGATACAATAGCAGGGGCTTGCTCTGCTCTCGCTTACCCAGCATCAAGCCAGTGCAGTCAGCTCATGGAATCTCCGACCGCTGCAAGACAACCAGAGTCTCCAGTCTACAGTATACGTTGCGTGGTTTTGATACAGATCTGTTGGCTCCCGAGGAATTATTCCAGACTGACCTTACAGTTACCATCTATGGAGAGGTTTCTTAAGAGACTTTAATAATTTCATAGCCGATTATCAGAACTATAGATTCTTTGCACATGTGTATTAGGTAGACAATTCCTATGCTGCGGGGGAAAGGCTGGACTTTTTTCAGTCTTTCATTCAGCTTTTTTATTAGAGTTATGGTCAAGCCAAGGCCTAGAGAGCCAAGACTTGACAGAGGAGACGGCCCCACTACACAACCCTGATTTTCTTGTTTAAAACTGAAATACTGTAATGTACTTTTATCATCTGTTTCCACAGTGAATCACTGGGGACCAATGCCTCAGCTACCAATCACCAGAATATCCAGTTACAAGAATGTCTAATTAATGGGGAGAGCCAGTAAAACAAAGAGGAAGCTTTATAAAACAGGCTGGAAAAGAAATTAACTATAGACCCCATATCTGCTAGTAAGAAAAAAAATATTCAAGAGCCCTGATTTTGCATCTTGCAGCTGCACAGCACTCCCACATACTACCCGTGTCAAGCTGGCTCCAATATTGGAGACAGTGTGTGGAAAAGGAAATAATCAACACCATTTCAGCGGAGAAATAAATTGCCAAGTGGGCATTAAAATTTTAGTAATAAAACTAAATGCATATGCTAATCTACTCTGTATTATTTAGAAAAGACCATTTTGGATCAAGAAAAGAATAATCTGCACAAAATTACAATGAATGGAGGTGTTTATCATCAAGAGGTCTTTGAGAAAGAAACAAGCAGCAGATTCCTATTAAGGTCTCAATTCATAAAAAGTTGATCACCCAATTAAAGGTGAACTATGAAAAGACTTTGTTAATTTTATTTAAAAAAAAAGTCTGGTCTGGCAGGCTCTGGAGAACAAAATCCAGTGCTGCCAGGCCTACAACCTTTGGGGAACTGTTTGGTGCACAGAACTGCAGCCCCTAATGTTGCAGCGGGCCCTTTGTGTTCCACAGCCTCTCTAAAAGAGATTTTTCTTCTTATGCCTATTAACAGAGAGAATTGAAAGCATAGTTTTGCATGGCAGCAGCATTAGGTAATTTGAAAATTCTTGCTATTTTATAACCTGATTTAATTCTGTTTCTATTTTGAACAGGATCTGTTTCACACACTTGCTCTATTAAATTGAAATTAAATAAATAAAACAAGCTAGCAAGCTAATACACATACCCAGAGCGTACTCTTCTATGTAAGAAGGCATTTCACTCTCATTCCCTGCAGAATCAATACACTACCTGAAAAGATTTGTCACACGTACCCAGTTTTAAGCATGTGGGTATCTCCATTAGCTTCAACAGAGCTCCTCGCATTATTCCCACCTTCCTGGGATCTTTTGTGTACCTTTGGATCTTTGAGGCCCACCACTATCTGATCCCTTAATATGGAATCTCTGAAAAAGTCATAGCTACCTGACTGATCTGTTATTTTAAGATCAGCTAAAAATTCTTCAAAGGATTCCTCCTTCTGCATTCTCACTTGAAACCTGTGTCTTTCAAAAGTTCGAGTTTCCTTGGGAGTGCAATATTCCTTCAGCTTACTTCCTGGAGCTGCATGGACTGCCCTCTCACCCTGGCTTGGTTTCATGCCATTAAAAACTTTGATAGCTCCTGCTCTTGTAGTGTTCCAGAAAACAGTTGTGAACGTCCTTACGATTAATCTAGCCGCTGTATATAGGTTTCAAAGCATGATGTGAATCTTTTCAAGGAAACTGCAATATTGCCAGTGTGTTTTAGAGTCTCTAAAAGCCCCTACAGCGCTATCACCTTTTCTCTCACTCTCAAATATCTTTTTTCTAGTTAATTCTTTCCTCTTTTTTCACATTCTGCTCCTGTTACCATGTGGTACGTGGTTTACACTGAAAGCAAGCCTTGTCCTGGTAAGAGCACAGAAGTATGCTGCTGAGGGTGCACATCAGTCAGAGCGCGCTGGTGTTGCACTGAAGTTGGCTTTACTGTCTTGAATCTGCATGTGTCTAATTCCTGACTAAGCATCTCAGACTCCTTCAACATCCTCTTAGGTATGAGATGCTAGAGATCCAACATCTGCTAATTACATCTTTGAGTTTTAACTTTTGTTACGTTCAGAAGCCTAAAGACTTTCCAGCAGAGACGCAAATCTAGAATCTCCTGACAGAGGGTTTGTTTTTTTCGTGTTCCTGTAATAACTGAGTTCCAGCTCAAAATCCATGGCTTTGCAGCGACTGCAGAGGGGCAATGGTGGAGGAGGATGGGTGCTGGGGCCCGGTAAGAGACCAAGAGAGTCACACCTAGGAAGCATGATACAGCAGCCTAAAAGCCAAAAAGAGCTGACCACCCCAGGGCAGTTTGTGATGTCAGTGAGAGACTGAGCTCTTCCAGCCCCACAAGACTATTTAGCACAGCTCCTGCCATCTTGCAAGGATGTGCTTTGAAGGTGTGATATGGTCCACACTGTACCTTTGTCGCAGAAAATTTCTGGAACCCTTTTCAGCGGTATGTGACTTTCAGTGCCACGCTTCATCACCACTATCACCTTCCACTTAAATCTTCCCAATGAAAGTAAAGGCTGAAGTAAAATCAACACAGTTTTTGAGATTCATATTTTTGGAAAATTAGGGCATT